>NC_060148.1:121682010-122882010 GCF_021461385.2 Schistocerca piceifrons | reverse complement strand
ATAAAACTGTGCTGTTGATGGATGAGATTTATTTAAAGTCACAACTTGACTATAAAGGTGGCAATGTTGTAGGTGGTGCTTTTAACACAGATGTGGTTTTGTGTGCAACTAGTACTTATGTTTTTATGATCCAGAGTATGGATTCAGTGTACAAAGATGTGGTGCATATTCTCCCAGTTCACACAATTCAATTAAACTAGAAGCAGTGGGATTTCAGGTAATAGTAGTAGCTGACTTCTGCAGACCGCCCAATTTACTATTTTGTAGATACTGTACACATTTTAAAATGTAAACGGAGCAACTGGGGTAACGAAAAGGACCAAATTTTGTGCTTTCCTTCTTTTAGTGATAGCTTGATGGGAGGTCTTGCTTCTGTTACAGCACTGAAGGAACTACATTTACTAGAAAAAGGTGAACTATTGCAGTATGGCAGCACTTCAACACTTAAGTCACCATATCCAAATTCTTTTGAATGAAAAATGTGAAATTAGCATTGCGTATTTTTAATAACACGACAGTTGTTGCAATGCAACAACTAGGTGCAAGAAAGAATTTGAAAACTGGGAGACTATTGCCACATTTGTAAAAATAATAAGTCAGTGGTTTGATATTAAATGTTGAAACGCTGCTGAAGGGTAAAAGGCTAAGAAATGTTTACCAAGAACAGATTACTCTCAATTCAAAACATATTCATGACTTTTTGAGAAACTTTCTCTCGTGGTTGTGTTCATGGGAAGATTGCAATGGAGGAAAGAAATTGACCAGAGAAACACACTTTGCTCTCAAACATACTACTGCAACCTTTATTGATTTTAGTGAATACTGGCTGTGTGAGAAGAAGAGAACATATTTGCTCTTTGGGAAAATACAGACAGACAGTTTGAAGGACAGGTTTGGGAAATACCGCCAACTTAATGGGGGAAGTTACCATGTATCGCTAAGGCAGGTATTTGGAACAAGGAAAATTAAGGGAACAGAGTATGTTTCCTCTTGTATTAAAGTCCAAAGTGTTTGGTGATGTTGTAAGACCTAATTATGTTGATGCTGCTAGTTGTAGAATCCCAGGCTTTCAAGATATCGACAACCCAGAGCTATTAAATGTAGTAGTTGATGATAGTGATGTTGATGAAATAGACGGAAACACTTGGCCATTACTCCATTATATTGCTCACACCAAGTGCATCTAAAATAAATTGTCCATATTGTGAAGGGTTTGTAACAGCCAAAGAAACAAGACAAGCAGATGATTTGATAATGGCAAATGACAGGGGAGGTTTAACATACCCTAGCAGTGATGTAGTCACATGTGTTTCCTATGTATACTTAACACTACAACAAATTCTTAAAGAAAAGGAAAAATTTGTTCCTGCAACAAGTAAATCAAAGAAATGTGCTTGTGAAAGAAGCAGCCATTAATGTGCCAAAAGACTTACTTCTTGGTTTCCATTGTTTAAAAGGTCACACTCTTGAATCTATCATACATTGTATATTGACTTGCAGCGCAAATATTTTACTAAACAACTTTGTAAAACGAAAAAATGATGTGTGTGTGACAAAAGATGTAAGTATTTACAAAAGAATGAAAAAGTCTTGACATCTGACTCCTTGTCACAAAAAATTGTGAAATAAATGTTTTCTGGACATTTACTTATTAAAGTGAAGCTTGTTAAGTATCACATGCCCCTTTTTCATGAGTTATTAAATGAAAAAACTTTTAATAAATGATTTACATTATTTGCGGTGAATTTTTAAGATCCTAGTGTAATTTTATTAACAATCAAGGAAAATCATTATTACTTATGTAGTCTAAACTATCATGTGGAAGGTTACCTAATTATAAAATCGAATATGCAGCAAGGCAATGCTGTAAGTACTTAAAATTTTACGTCGCATAAAAAGTAGGTAGTGGTGACTGAAAAAATAGGATAAATGATTTATTTTATTTGTAGGCGAATTTTGAAGGTCCTAGTGTACTTTTTTTATTTATTTATGTTTTTTTTTTGTATTCAAGGAAAATCATTATTCCTTAGGTAGTCGAAATATTGCGTTGGTTACCTAATTGTAAGATCTAATCAGCAGCAAGGTGACGCTATAAGTGCTTAAAATTCTAAAAAGTAGGTAGTTGTGGCTATATGAACTGCCTTTGAAGATACAGGATTCAATATTTATATAAATCTTTTTCACTCGATTGTGTTACGCCACAATTCATCATTTACAAACTAGGTGATACAGTATGCAGTACTCTCTTAGTTGAAGGCTTCATTGTTTTCGTTACTTCTATCATTAGTTAAATAGCGAATGTGCATTCCCTTGAGCTACTTCAGTGCTAGTTTCTGAACTCAGTCGCAGAGCTGTGACGTCACAGCGGCGTTGTGAAGCTTTGTTTCTTGGTGGTGTTGATAGGAGAAGTACGAATAGGTTTGTTGAAACAGTCGCCGGCGGGGTCACACGCATGGTTGTTGCAAGCAGAAAACGTACCGTCGCCATGTTTTTTAAATTTTGCCTGTGTACTTTCTGTATGTCTTCATTAGCATCATCAACCCCATATTTTCTCTGTTTTAACTTCTGCAACTTTTCCGCCACTTTACCGTTTTTAACAAAGTCACCGTTGTATTGCCTTTTTATATCGTTTGTTATCTTCCCATAATGTGTTTTTTTTTCTCTCTTTTCTTATTTGGGCTTTACGCATCTATCGCCAGGGGGGGATTGACATTCAGTAAGGGGAAAAAATTAACATCTCGAGGGTTGGATCCCCTCACTTCCAAATTGGAGGGTTATGCCACCTGGGCTGCTCTCAAGGTGCCTTTGCCATCTGTCTGCTGGCTGCCGCCCGGTGCTCCCCACCACCACCGCCGCCGCCGACATCCCCCTGTCCTCATCACAGCCACCCTCCATATTTGTCTATTTCCCCATTTCAGTGACTCCTATTGCCAGTGGACAACGAATTCCATCATGGACACACCCACTAGCACCATCATTTACACCTCTACTTGCCCCGCATCCACCATTACCTCGTGGAGTGCCTCCCACTACCTTAAACAATGTCCTAACCTTGGCCTCGTCCTTCCTGCAACACCTGCTACGAATTCCACCCCACCCACTACTCCAAATGCAAATCCTGAGCTCACTGTCCCCATTCACCACATTGACCAGCCCATCCATCCCATCAATTTCCTCCACCCTCCCCCTACAGCTGAAGACATCTGGTTCCTGACCATTGTTCTGCAGAAATCCACCCACTGCAACATCCCCACACAATCCAGCAGATCTCCCTTGCTGCTGCTCCGTCTTCCATTTCAATAACTACGCCACTTACTCTCACAACCAGGCCCACTTTATTTTCATATGCCTAGACACTTGTTTAAGCTCCTCTCTGCTTTTCCCCTCCCACTCTGCTGAGCTACTGACAGACAAAACAACGAAACTATCGTCTGAAGAACACGTGTCTGATTTCTACCAACCACATACAGGCCCATTCTGAGTGCTGCGCAGAGTGCCAAAAGACTACGTGATAGATTGGAACGGAAAGCCGGGCTTTTCTTAGTGCAAAAACACACAGCAATCACAGACAATTCTAGCTACTTAATCCATGGCAGCAAATGGATAAATGTATGTACAATGATGCTGGGAGTGGAATGACAAATCGACATGATTGGGCTGAGCGCCCTTTATTTGACAAAATAATACTAATCTGGAATCTAGATTTCTAATTTTTATGATGGCATTCAGATCCACAGATACCATTCACCACATCAACCAGCTCTGTGCTGCATTGTGCAGCTACCTACTGCCAGGTACTCCATATCAATGACATCATGAGAGAGCAGAATGGGACGCTCCGTGGAACTCACAGACTTTGAACATGGTCAAGTGATTGGGTATCACCTGCGTCATACGTCTGTATGCGAAATTTTCACACTCCTAAACAAACCTAGGTGCACTGTTTCCGATGTGATAGTGGAGTGGAAACTAGAAGTAACATATACAGCACAAAAGCGTACAGACCGACCTCGTCTGTTGACTCGCTGAGACCGCCGTCAATTGGAGAGGATCGTTATGTGTAGTAGGCAGACATCTATCCTGACTGTCACACGGGAAATCAGAACTGCATCAGGATCCACTGCAAGTACTATGAAAGTCAGGCAGCAGGTGAGAAAACATGGATTTCATGGTCGAGCAGCTGTTCATAAGCCACACATCACGCCGGTAAATGCCAAACGACGCCCCGTTCTGTGTAAGGAGAGTAAACATTGGACCATTGAACAGTGGAAAAACGTTGTGTTGAGTGACGTATCGTGGTACACAATCTGGCGATCCAATGAACAGGGTGTGGGTATGGCGAATGTCTGGTGAACGTCATCTGCTAGCGTATGTAATGCCAACAGTAATCTTCGGAGGTGGTGGTGTTATCGAGTGGTCGTGTCTTACATGGAGGAGGCTTGCACTCCTTGTTGTTTTGTGTTGCACTTTCACAGCACGGGCCTACATTGATGTTTTAAACACCTTCTTGCTCCCACTGTTGAAGATCAAGTCGGGGGTGGCGATTGCACCTTTCAACACGATCGAGCACCTATTCGTAACGCACGGCCTGTGGGGGAGTGGTTACACGACAATAATATCCCTCTAAAGGACTGGCCCGCACAGAGTCTCGACCTGAATCCTACAGAACACCTTTGGGATATTTTGGAACGTCAACTTCGTGCCAGGCCTCACCGACCGACATCAATACCTCTCCTGTGCAGCACGCCGTGAAGAATGGGCTGTCATTCCCGAAAAAACCTTCCAGCACCTGATTGAACGTATGCCTGCAATAGTGGAAGCTGTGATCAAGGCTAAAGGTGGGCCAACACTGTACTGAATTCCAGCATTACCGATGGAGGGCGCCACGAACTTGTAAGTCATTTTCAGCCAGGTTTCCGGATACTTTTGATCACATAGTGTATGTTTCGTAGGGGGAAACTGCTGCTAATTTTCAAGCTTTTACGTGAATATACAGTGCTATTACAAATGATTGAAGCGATTCATAAATTCACTGTAGCTCCATTCATTGGCATATGGTCACGACACACTACAGATACGTAGAAAAACTCATAAAGTTTTGTTCGGCTGAAGCCGCACTTCAGGTTTCTGCCGCCAAAGCGCTCGAGAGCGCAGTGAGACAAAATGGCGACAGGAGCCGAGAAAGCGTATGTCGTGCTTGAAATGCACTCACATCGGTCACTCATAACAGTGCAACGACACTTCAGGACGAAGTTCAACAAAGATCCACCAACTGCTAACTCCATTCGGCGTTGGTATGCGCAGTTTAAAGCTTCTGGATGCCTCTGTAAGGGGAAATCAACGGGTCGGCCTGCAGTGAGCGAGGAAATGGTTGAACGCGTGCGGGCAAGTTTCACGCGTAGCCCGTGGAAGTCAACGAATAAAGCAAGCAGGGAGCTAAACGTACCACAGCCGACGGTTTGGAAAATCTTACGGAAAAGGCTAAACCAGAAGCCATACCGTTTACAATTGCTACAAGCCCTGACACCCGATAATAAAGTCAAACGCTTTGAATTTTCGGCGCGGTTGCAACAGCTCATGGAAGAGGATGCGTTCAGTGCGAAACTCGTTTTCAGTGATGAAGCAACATTTTTTCTTAATGGTGAAGTGAACAGACACAATGCGCGAATCTGGGCGGTAGAGAATCCTCACGCATTCATGCAGCAAATTCGCAATTCACCAAAAGTTAACGTGTTTTGTGCAATCTCACAGTTTGAAGTTTACGGGCCCTTTTTCTTCTGCGAAAAAAACGTTACAGGACACGTGTATCTGGACATGCTGGAAAATTGGCTCACGCCACAACTGGAGACCGACAGTGCCGACTTCATCTTTCAACAGGATGGTGATCCACTGCACTTCCATCATGATGTTCTGCATCTCTTAAACAGGAGATTGGAAAACCGATGGATCGGTCGTTGTGGAGATCATGATTAGCAATTCGTGTCATGGCCTCCACCCTCTCCTGACTTAACCCCATGCGATTTCTTTCTGTGGGGTTGTGTGAAAGATTCAGTCTTTAAACCTCCTCTACCAAGAAACGTGCCAGAACTGCGAGCTCGCATCAACGATGCTTTCGAACTCGTTGATGGGGACATGCTGTGCCGAGTGTGGGAAGAACTTGATTATCGGCTTGATGTCTGCCGAATCACTAAAGGGGCACATATCTAACATTTGCGAATGCCTAAAAAAACTTTTTGAGTTTTTGTATGTGTGTGCAAAGCATTGTGAAAATATCTCAAATAATAAAGTTATTGTAGAGCTGTGAAATCGCTTCAATCATTTGTAATAACCCTGTACTTCGCACATCCTTTTGCAAGCGAGAAGATATCATGAAGTACGATTGGGAAAGGCCGTAAATTAACCATCTATGTCCCTTTATTGAGTCCAGATGTGTGAGAACTGGTTGAACAGAGAGATTGTCAAATACCCTGGGAAATGTAGTAGCACCCCAGACAATAACACCTGATTGTGTTCCCGTATGCTGGGACTGTCTGTTTGATATCCCACCACTGTCTGCAGCATCTCCAGACAAGTGTTCGTTGGTATTCGGGGCTCAGTTTGAAGTGTGACTAATCACTGAAGACAATTCTACTCGACTCAATGAGATTCCAGGCTGAATGTGCCCGACACCACTGAATACGAGCTTGATTCTGTACAGGGGCGACGTGGCCACAGCTCCTTTCTGTGAGCCGCCTGTTAATAGTCCCTGCAGTAAATGAAGTACCAGTTGCACGTCAGCTCGACAATAATGATAAATCCGGCGCTCTGAGTGTCTCTCTGATGACTGCTCCGACCTCACGTTCTGTCATCTCCCGAGGTCAAGCGCTTCCTTCTTGATGCTATGTTTGGCCACTGTTTACCCATTCCTGCTAACATAGGAAAATAGTGCCATCACTTCCCTCAGATGACGAGCGATTCGTCTATTACTCCAACTGCCTTCTTTCAGCCCAACAAGTCTCCCAAATGATTGCAGCTGTATATAGTGTCTACGTACCTGTCTGCCAGGCATAATTGCTGTCCAGAAGAGTACACAGAATGAAATTCGTAAAGATTGTATTTTTTCCTGCCGACATGTCCCTCGTTTACTAACTTCGCCAGTTGCGCGTTGAAATTGATCTGCAGCGTCACACATTCATTCATCGACCACCAAAGTTTACAAATTTGCATTTTCTGTCGATATCTGCATTCATTTCAATTTTTGACCAATCTGCACAAGTTGTTTGTGGTGCACCTTTTTCTTCTTTTTCCCCTGTCACAGTGTAAAATGTATCTGCATGTTTCGTACCACTCTATATAATAAAGTAACTACTAATTAGATAAATTCTCCCATATACACAAATGAAGTGCTTGGGCACCTATATCACCCACATGAACAGGCTATAGCATTGTACGGAATTCTTCTATAGCGTGTCGGTTATGGGTTAAGTGCAGCAATCGAGAGTACTTGCGCGGATTCCATGGTCATGATATGCAGCATGTTGCCAAAAGTTTTCCGATGATTTCATCTTAAGTAGCCGTGTTTCATTTGAAGATCCCTTTCCTTGCTGTTCACGTTACACATGAGTTTAGTATGGACTTCTTAGTGCAGTTTCGGGCTGTATTGGAGAGAAGTTGTTTCTGGGATTGTTTGGGGGTCATGGCCGAACACTGTTAGCGGTCATTCGCAGTTTAATCAATCACATTCTGATTCATACGTCCCTGAGATTATTTTTATGTATGTTTTTCTCTCAAAATCGGGGCAATGTTATAACGCGAACCGTGTAGTATTCAGATCGGTCGTTTGCCTCCAAAGAATGTCGTCTATCAATGCACTCGCCGGTCTGATATAATGACGATGCTGGAAGACTGCACAGCGTCAGTATCATCTGTTCATCATAAGAATAAAACTGATGTAACCATTACGTCATGTATTCTTGTATGTTTGCTTCAATATACTTGGATTTCGTTTCACGTGGAGCGGAAACCAATCTGAGACCAGTACAGTCAAGTAAGATCATAAGGATACGTTTTGTGCTGTGTTACATGCACACAGACGGAGCGATAATGCGGGACAACAGCTATACCGGAGCATCAAACTTGGACAGCACTGGCCAGCCAGCGGTCCAACTTACCTGCAATGATGTGAACAGTTGCAGTTCAGATGTAAAACGAGACGAGGAAAGAAGCAAGATAGCTTCGAATGTCATTTAATTTTTAAACAGAATGAAACTATATTTGGAGAAACTCCACCACTACCGCTCACTTCTCTGTCACCAGACGGCAAGCATGAAATGCAATTGTTGTCACCTGATATGGTGTTCTAATTACAAACAAGAGTGATGAAAATTTCCAACTTAAACATAGCGAGCTGTGTGTAATGTAAAAGAATACTGCAGGGATTTTATCGTACTGTTGAACACTGAAACCACTAATGTATTTATTACAGTCAGTCATCTGGTGATCTCTTAGCTCCTGCGTTATCGGAGTCGGAGAAATACATTTCATTTCTAGAAGTGTCACCTGCTACGTTGATAACGACCCTATCGACATCAGAATACACGATGCCAAACAGCCGCCCCATTTTCTTTTCTTCTTTTTTGATGAGCCGTTCTGTATCCCGCCAGCGTACTGCGTGACGTGTGAAAAATCTGCGTGCGTTTGTACCAGTAGTCTACGTCTGGCAGTTGGCAAGTCTTGTTATTTCTTGGGCCAATTCCCTTCATTTGGCAGCATATCAGTTCTGCTGAGTTCGTATTGTAATGGTACAGTGACAAATGTAAAAATCTAGAATCTGTATGCCATGCTCGATGCTGTGAAAAGAATTGTTTTTCATGTTTCTACGAGGCTTATCTACATCTGTGGTATAAAACGATGAAGATAATTCAAATAAAAAGTGTTTGGTTTTTCATTTTTGTCTTAAAACTTATATTCTTATGTTTTCATAATTTAAGCAACTTTTGTTAACAGTCATTTATAAAAATCGATAATTCAGAATTTGTACACCCAATAAAAACGAGAATTTCGCATGTAATATGTAATTAGAAAGAAGAATTCGTACATTATTCATAAAAAGTTATGATGAGTTCTACAATTACGGGATGTAGCTATTTGAAATCGAATGAAAAAAAAAATTACTATGGGGAAATTGTAACCAGGGAACAAACGCCCACAGCAGGCTACCATTCAGCGAAACCTGCAGTTTAGATGCGTAACTGCACTGTGTCTAACACAGTCCCTCAGAAAAGTTCAAAGCCGATTACCTCTGTAAATTTATGAAAAACATTAAGAACAGTCTATTTTTCGGCCCTCTTTTTAACTCTGTTTCACTATGGAACAGTCTGCAGCCTCAGGTATTTTCATTCCGCGTATTAACACCCCGACAATCAGAGCTCAACAATAAAGAGGCTGTGACTGTAGAGCATTTTTGGCTGGTTCAAATTGCTCTGAGCACTATGGGACTTAACGGCCATGGTCATCAGTCCCCTAGAACATAGAACTACTTAAAGCTAACTAACCTAAGGACGTCACACAACACCCAGTCATCACGAGGCAGAGAAAATCCCTGACCCCGCCGGGAATCGAACCCAGGAACCCGGGCGTGGGAAGCGAGATCGCTACCGCACGACCACGAGCTGCGGACGAGCATTTTTGAAATTAAATTTAAATACGTAGCTAAAGCGTTATTAAGAAAAAGGTTGGTGGCTCTCAATAGATTTGAACATCATAATGTTTCATTTAATGTAGCTAATACGTAAGGAGGACCTACTTCCAAGAACGTAATAACACCAGTGTACGTCTGCTAATGCTTCTGACCTATCATCGCGATTGTGGTTTTTTACACCAGGTTTATTCTTATGATGAACTCCATATCCATAACGCCATGTATACCGCTAGCATCTGCCACTTCCATTTCTTTTTTTTTTTTTTTTTTCCTTTATTGAATCTCGATACCGCCCTAAGGGGGCGGGCTGGCAGCAGCTTAGTACGCTGCTCTGCAGCCTACAGACTTTTTAAAACGTAAGAAGAAGATAAGAAACAATAAAAGCAGGGGATAAAACGGTGACTTAAATTGTAAAACGGTGGAAAATTGTGGAAAGCTAAAACATAAAGCAAACGGTTGGCAAAGCCAATTAGATACACAGGAAGCAGACAGGTAACATAGTAAACAGACAATTAAAAAACACGGCCACAGTCTGGTTTCTGTTCGCAAGAGATATAAAAATCACACCCAGCGACAGTATGACGTCTGTTCGCAGCGCTTCGGAAAAGACACACAACACTGAACACTCACTGTAAGCCGGCCGCGGTGGTCTCGCGGTTCTAGGCGCGCAGTCCGGAACCGTGCGACTGCTACAGTCGCAGGTTCGAATCCTGCCTCGGGCATGGATGTGTGTGATGTCCTTAGGTTAGTTAGGTTTAAGTAGTTCTAAGTTCTAGGGGACTGATGACCACAGCAGTTTAGTCCCATAGTGCTCAGAGCCATTTGAACCATTTGAACTCACTGTATACATTGCACTAAAATGTCGGCACAAAGATGTCACACCATAGCCGAGGGCTGATGGGGGGGGGCTGGACAGATTGGGGGGGGGTAAAACAAGGAGGGAGGAGAGGAAAAACGAAAGGGGGAGGAACCAAAGGAGGTAGAGGACTCATAAGGGGGGGAGGGGCAGGGCAGATGCGAGAGGGAATGGGAAAAGGCAGAGAATGGAAATGCAAGAGGACTCAGGGGAGAGAGGGCAGGCACAGAGATGGTAGGTGGAGAAAAAAGAGGATGGAAGGGGAGCCCAGGAAAAGGACAGAGGTAAGGAGGGGGTGAGAATCAGAGTTGATAGGAGGGATAAATGGAGAGAGAGAGGGCATCATCAGGGAGGGGGAGTTGATGGAAGCCACCTTGGGAAAGGAGATGAAGGGTGTAGAGATGGATGGTAGGGTGACTCAACAGTGGAGAGGTGGCAGGGGGCGGGGATGGGAGAGGAGAGGAGCAACCAGGGGGTGAGGGGGATCTAGGCGGCGGGAGGTGTAGAGTATGCGGATATGTTTGAGGAATAGGAGCAGATGGGGGAAAGGAATGAGGTCATAGAGGATCCGCATGGGGGATGGGAGGCGTATACAGAAGGCGAGGGGGGACTGCATGACACTCAAGGATCTGGAGGGAGCAGATATCCAGGCAGGACTGGCATAACCGAGGATGGGACGGATTAAGGATTTGTAGGTGTGGAGGATGGTAGAGGGGTGCAACCCCCATGTCCGGCCAGAGAGGAGTTTGATGAGTGGGTGGCAGTTGTGGGCCTTGGATTGGATGGAGTGGAGATGAGGGATCCAAGTGAGGTGACGGTCAATGGTGAGGCCAAGGTAGGCGAGGGTGGGGTTGAGGTGGAAAGGACGGGCACAGATGGTAAGGGAGAAATCCAGGAGCCAGAAGGAGCGTGTGGTATGACCTACGATGATTGCCTGGGTCTCGGAGCCACTGGTTACACCATGCGGAAAATAGGACAAGGTCATTCTGGAGAAGGCTTTGGGACCGTTGGTGGGTAGGAGTGAGGGCGAGGAATGTGGTGTCATCGTCATATTGCAAGAGGTGTACTGGTGGGGGTTGGGGCATATCTGCCATGTACAGGAGGTAGAGGAGAGGGGAGAGGACAGAACCCTGGGGCACACCGGCAGAGGGGTAGAAGGTGCGGGAATTGGGATTATGGATGGTAATGTAGGAGGGGTGGCGGGAGAGGAAGGAGGCCATCAGTCGGATGTAGTTGACAGCAACGGTGTAGGTTTGGAGTTTAAACAGGAGATCGGGATGCCAGACATGGTCGTAGGCCTTTTCGAGGTCAAGGGAGACAAAAATGGCGGATCGATGGGAGTTAAGCTGGAGGGAGAGGACATGAGTGAGGTGGAGGAGTTGGTCATCGGTGGAGAAGGAAGGTCGAAAGCCACATTGGGTGTCAGGGAGGAGGTGGTTTTGGTGGAGGTGGTGATGGATGCGCCGGGTAAGGATGGATTCCAAGAGTTTGCTGAACACTGATGTGAGACAGATAGGATGGTAGGAAGAGGAATCAGATGGAGGCTTGTTTGGTTTGGATAACATCAGGATACAGGAGGTTGCCACTTTCAGGTGACAACGCCAATTTCCTGAAGCAGCTGCATCACAGTAGAAAGCATTTGTCACGCAATTGCTGGGAACTGCCTTAATACATATGGCGGTAGTCTGTTATCTTTTTCTGGCAAACATGTTCAGACCCTAATTAAATCATTCAACTCGCTCTTTCTTCTAAACTGGAGTCAAAACTGAAGGGAGAAAGAATCGGCACTGCAGCAATTGCAAGAGTGGCTACTGTGCGTCCATCTGTTGATGACGGCAGGAGTGGTGCCGTTCTTCGATACCTGCCTAACGTAAAAGTCGGGTTTACGGCCCCTGTTCGGATATTTATTCTTTTAGATAAGAAAGATATTTATTCTTTAATGATAATCATGTGAGTGAGAATTAGACTGAATGGTTCCTGACGACGGCTTCATACTCGTTTCTGCTATTTACGGCAAATGCTATTCATAAATGCAATCGCAAGTAGTAGTGTCATCTCCGGCGGTAATTCGTTTGAATTCGATTTGTGCTATTCTGGTACCAATCGAAGTGATAGGTGTTGCAGGTGCCAGCCAGCCAGCCAGCCAGCCAGCCAGCCAGTCAGCCAGTCAGCCAGCCTGTCGGCGTGCGTCAGTCCAGCCAGCACGCAGCAGGCAGCAGCCAGCAGCGGTCTCTGCCAGCGGCGGTCCTCGCCAGGAGAGGTCCCCGCCGGCAGCCAGCAGCGGTCCCTACTGGCAGCCAGCAGCGGTCTATGCCAGCAGCCAGCAGCGGTCCTCGCCTGCGCCAGCTGCAGCCAGTAGCCAGCAGCAGTCCCCACCACCAGTGGTCGCAGCCAGCGGCCAGCTGTGGTCCTAGCTGCCCCCACTATCCACCACCACCAGCAGCAGCAGCAGCAGCAGAGGAGTCCCCACCAGCCAGCCAGCCAGCCGGGTCCCCCCCCCTCCCCAGCGGCAGCAGAGTGGTGCTTAGGCCCCAGTCTCCTTCGTCATTCTCCGTCCCTTTCTCCTCTGTGTCTCTCGTTGCCCTGCCCATCTCTCGTTTGCTCCTTTGTCTAGTACTGTGTTTTTTTCCCCCTTATCATAATGTCAAGCCCCACCACCTCATCTACAGCCACCACCACTGCCATTATATACACCTCCCCCTCTGCTGCTGCCACCACCATCACGTGGTGTGCCGCTTCACTCCCCCCTCAGTCCATCCCCCCAATCCTCACTCTCTCATCTCCCTCCCTATTTGTCGCCCCGTCCCCGGCTCCTCCCTTCCACGCCTCCTCTGATCCCTTCCCTCCACTCCCTCCCTCTGCTCCTTCCGTTTCTGCGGCCCCCGCCAGGGTGGTCGCCAGGCAGGCTACGGCCCATGCTCCGCTCTCCTCTTCACCTTCATCTTCATCGTCCTCGTCATCATCTTCGCCATCGCCTTCGCCATTGCCCTCACCATCTCCGACGCCGACTCCCGCCCTGGGACCTGCCACTACCCGCCACATTCCAGTTGTTCCCATCCTCCCCACCTCCTCCACCGCCGTCAAGCGCCCCAGTGGCACCCCTGCCTCTTCTGCTCCCAAAAAGGCTCCGCCTCATCCCCCTTCCCCCACCCCTGATGCCATGGATGTCTCTCCACTTGTCCCTGCCCCCTCCTCCTCTTCCCCTACCCCCTCCTCCTGCCGCTACCTCATCTCCCGTCCTGATCCCTCCCTCCTTGAAGCCCGGATCCTCACCCTTTTCCTTCACCAGAATTTTCCTGGTGCCCGAATCTCCCTCCTCACTCCTCACCATGATTCGGTACTAACCTCCTCCCCCAGCCCTACCCTCGACAACGATCTCCTTCCCGCATCCCTGTCACCTGCTTTGGCCCTCATGCCTCCCTCACCCCTGCTCCTTCCCCACCTCCCTCCTGCCAACCCCAACCCCCGCATCGCCCACCGACCCTCACCACTGTGATCACTCGGCTCAGTCCAGTGATCAGAGAGGTGGAGGTGTTGGCGGAGCTTCATGCCCATCCCCATCTGGAGGTGCGTGCTGCTCGCCGCATCCACAACACTGCCGAACCCACCCGCCTTATGCGGGTTTTTTCTGGCACACCCCCTAAATAGACCGTCTCCTGAAGGAGGGTGCCCTCCTTTTTAACCAGCGTTATAAGGTTGACCCCTCCCGTTCCCCTCCTCAATCCCTCCGCTGCCAAAGGTGCTTGCGGTATAATGCGTACCCAACATCTGAGTGCCGCGAGGCCCCCACCTGCCCGCACTGTAGGCAAGCCCACTTTTTACGGCAGTGCCCCAATCTCCAGTCCCCCCCCCCTGTAATACCTGTAACCTCCCTCATCCTACCTACTCCCAGAAGTGTAAGGCCCGGCCCCCTCCTACCACTCCTGAACTCACCATTCCTGTCCGCCCTCTGGACGCCCCCACCCCTCCCGGTAACTCCCTTCGCCCACCCCCTACCGCTGAGGACATCTTCAGATTCCTCAGCATTGTCCTTCAGAATGTTCATCCTTTTCAGCGCCCGCACACCCTCCAACAGATCTCCCTCGCCGCCCGTTCCGTTTTCCAACTCTAAATGTACGCCACCTACTCCAAGAACCTGGCCCATTTCACCTTCTCCCGTCTTGACACACTCGTTTAAATCCCTGTCATGGCGCGGCAGCACCATATCCTTTTCAACAACATCCGCTCCTTTCCCACCAACAAAAACCTCTTCCTGTGCACCCTTGCCACCCACTGCGTGGATGCCTTCGTCCTCAATGAAACTTTCCTGAAGCCCCATCACACCATCCACACTTCGTCATACCTCCTCCACTGCTCTGATAATCCCCTCCCGATTGCGCGTGGTGGAGTTGCCATCGGGCACCACCCCGTCTCTAATGACCTCGTTGTCGACGGGACGTTAAACACTAATATCCTCCTCCTCCTCCTCCAGGGCACCACCGCCAGATCCCCGTTCGGCTCCAACGTCTCCTTCCCAACCCCACCGAGCACCTGTTCCTTAGTCTCTTCTTCCCCGGCCTTACCATTACATGCGCCACCATCTATGTCCGCCCCAACGACCCTCTTCCCTTCGACTTCCTCTCCTACATCGACCGTACCTTCTCCTCCTACGTGATCGCCGCTGACCTTAACATTCATAGTCGTTCCGCTGCCCAGTTATGGCGGTGGCATCGGTTCCTCTCCTCCCTTCAAGTCGACCTCATTCCCATCCCCCAGCACAC
This sequence comes from Schistocerca piceifrons, assembly GCF_021461385.2. Taxonomy (NCBI): domain Eukaryota; kingdom Metazoa; phylum Arthropoda; class Insecta; order Orthoptera; family Acrididae; genus Schistocerca; species Schistocerca piceifrons. The sequence goes on along the minus strand of NC_060148.1, from coordinate 122,866,715 downwards.
CCATCCCGAATCCAACTCCACTCCCGATGTTATCCTCTCCTCCCCCAACCTCCTTGGCCGCATAACAGTGGATGTCCTGCAGCCTATTGTTAGCGACCATCTCCCTGTCCTCCTCACCATTTCAGACGGTCGTCGGCCCTGCTCCGACCCTCGTAATGATCCTTCACCTAAGTACGTCCATGACTATTCCCCTGCCAACTGGAATGCCTACCGGGATACTCTCTCCACCCAGGTCGATAGCCACCCTTTCACCTACCACCACCCCGCTGATGTCACCCATGCCACCTCCTTTCTACAGCAGACCTTGTCTGAGGCCGTGGAGGCCTACATCCCTACTGTCGCCATCTACCCCCACCGTCCTACCTTACCCCCACAGGCCATCCTCCTCCTCCGTGAATCCCGCCCCGTCTCTACCGTGCCTTCCTCCGCACGCGTGACCTGGACACACTACGACCCCACCGGCAACTCCAGCGACACATTCGTAATTTGCTCGCGGCTAAGAAACGCTGGGACTGGCGACAGACATGCACCCATTTAACTGATACCCTACCTATCAACTCGTCCAAGTTCTGGTCAGCCTTCCGCCGCCTTACAGGAACTAAACCCTCCCCCTACTCTCCTCTTCTCCATGATGATCACCCCTTCCCTGACTCCCTACCTCTCCAATGTCTTTTCCATCCCTGATGATCCCCAGTTCGATTACTCCCTCTTCCCGGATATCTGCGATCGAACTGACACCTCTGTCCCTCCCCTCGCTCCTGGTTTCCAGTACTTGGACAACATTGCACACACAGAACTCAATGCCCCTATCACTGCACAGGATCTCATTGCTGCACTCCGCACAAAACGCAACAGCGCTCCTGGTCACAATCGTGTTACCTACCGTCACCTTCGTGAAGCTCCTGTCTCTTTCCTCTCCACCCTGGCCAGGCTCTACAATGTAGTCCTGTCCACCGGTTACTACCCCGACCTGTGGAAAACCTCCCGTATCCTCATGTTCCTTAAACCTGGCAAACCGCTGTCCGCCGTCTCCTCCTATCGTCCCATCAGCCTTACCTTGGTCTTCAGCAAGGTCCTGGAATCTATCCTCTCCCAATGCATCCACCCGCATCTCCGCATGCACCGCCTCCTCCCCGTTACCCAGTGTGGCTTTCAGCCGTCCTTCTCTTCCGACGATCTTCTCCTTCACCTCACTCATCTGCTTTCCGAACAGCTCAATTCCCGTCGCTCCGCAATCTTCCTCTCTCTTGACCTCGAACGCGCATATGACCGCGTATGGCATTCCGGTCTCCTCTTCAAGCTCCAAACCTTCGCCCTTCCCATTAACTACGTTCGTCTGATCGGTTCCTTTCTCTCCCGCCGTCCTTCCCATGTCACCATCCATAACACGGATTCCTACACCTTTTCCCCTCCGCCGGTGTGCCCTAAGGCTCCGTCCTCTCTCCCCTTCTGTACTTATTGTACACGGCGGACATGCCGCCGCCGTCACCCCCCGTCCACCTTCTCAAGTTTGCCGATTACACCGCATTACTTGCCCTTGCCCCCAACCTACAGCGCTCCCAATACCTTCTCCAATCCCATCTTGACCAGTTCACTGCTTCGTGCAACCAGTGGTTGCTCAACGTCAATCCCTCCAAAACCCAGGCGATCATTGTAGGCAAAACCACCCCTGCCTTCTGCCTCCTTGATTTCTATCTCACCATCTATGGCAGTCCTATCGCCCTCACTCCCACCCTTAAGTACCTTGGCGTCACCCTCGACCGTCGCCTCTCCTGGACTCCCCATCTCAGGACAATCCTAGCCGAGGCACGCTCCCGAGTCCGTCTCCTCAAGCTCCTTTCCAGCCGTACATGGGGTCTGGACCCCTCCACCATCCTCCACACTTATAAATCCCTCATCCGCCCTATCCTTTGTTACGCCCATCTGGCCTGGATCTCCGCCCCCCCTACCTTTTATAAATCCCTCCAAATCCTTGAACGCCATGCTCTCCGCCTCGCCTATTGCATCCGTCTCCCCTCCCCCACGTGGATCCTGTATGATCTCATCCCCTTCCCCCTCCTCCTACTCTTCCTTGAAAGGATATGGATCCTGTACACCTCCCACAAACTCGATCCTCCTCATCTGCTTGTCTCACCCATCCTCTTCCGCCCCCGCCCACTTCTGCACCTGTATTCCCACGTCCCAACCGGTCTCCATCTCTCCACCCTCCTCACCCTCTCCCAAGGTGGCTTCCGCCAGCTCCCCCACCCTGATGATGTCCTCCTCCCCTCCATCTACCCCTCCTATCAACTTTGATCCTCCCCCAAACTTCCTGTGTCCTTTCCTTTAGGTACCCTCCCTCCCTTCTCTTTCCTTTTCCCCTGTACCCTGCCTCCACCACTCTTCCCCCGGGTTCCCCTCCCCCTTCCTCTCTTCCCCCTATCTCCCCTGCCCAGGGCATCTGCTCTCCCCTCTCCCTCTCCCACCCCCACTCCTCCCGTCTTGGCAGGTCCCCAGACTCGCACACACTCAGTGAACATTCGAATGCCTGAGATCATTGCCACCAGTGTCTCGTGTGGGTGCCTCGTCTGCGGTTAGTGTTCTTTCGTTGGCACGCCTAAACTGTTCACGTGTGCCGTCGCAGTCGTCCTTATTCTGTGCTCCGTGTCAACAAGTGTTAGTGTTTTTTCGTCCAGCGCGAACGGCTTCATGTTTATTGTTTTTGTATCTACATTCCTTTGCCCGCCGTTTTTCTTGTATTGTTTGTGTCACCTCTATGTCATATTATTGTACCCCTTAAGGCTGAAGAGCGGCGTAATATGCTGCTGACAGCCCGCCTTGTATGAGGTGCTTAAAATTACAATAAAGAACGGTCGCAAGGTACCCTCCAAACCCACCTTAACCAGTTCACCACTTGGCGTAACCAGTGGTTCCTCCATCTCAACCCCACCAAAACCCAGGCAATCAACATAGGCCACACCACTCGCTCCTTTCGCCTCCATGATTTCTACCACAGCCTTTATGGTCGTCCTATCCAGCTCACCCCCACCCTGAAATACCTTGGCCTCACTCTCGACCGACACCTCACCTGGAATCCTCATCTCCAGACCGTCCAACAGAAAACCCAATCCCGCCTCCGCCTTCTGAAACTCCTGTCTGGCCGGACATGGGGATTGCATCCTTCTACCACCCTCCACACCTACAAATCCCTCATCCATCCTATCCTCTGTTATGCCAGCGTTGCCTGGATCTCCGCCCCCACTCGCTTTTACAAGGCCCTCCAAATCCTTGAACGCCATACACTCCGCCTATCCTTCCGTATCTGCCTTCCTTCCCCCACACGGCTCCTGTATGAACTGATCCCCTTCCCCCACCTCCTCCTGTTCCTCCAACATCTCCGCATCCTTTACATTGTTCGCAGGCTTGATCCCCCCCACCCACTGGATTCCTCCTTCCTCTCCACCCCCCGCCCGTTTGCCGCACCTGTATCACTGTATCCCCCCCTCTCTCCACCTCCACCTCTACCTCCACCGCGATACAAATGGGCATATTTTACTTGGATGGTATACAGGCTACTAAGATTGCCACTAAGCTAACAGGTATTAGAAAAGTAGTTAAGTATTTTAAAAGAAGTGACCGTAGCGAACGGATATACGTGCAAGCAGGTGATGAATATTTATAGGAAGACAAAGAAGAGGAAAATGGAACAAATAGAAGGAAGTCAAGTAGCAGTTAAGAGGAACAACAAAAAAAAATGTAGCTCTCACTTACAATGGAAGAATTACAGATAAAATTGAAAGATGCTTTCGTAAATTCGACGTTAAAATATGGTTCCCAACAAATAACACGTTTAAATTGAAGCTCTGGCATAGAATATGTAATAGTAGGAATAAATTTCAGGATTCAGGGGTATATAAGATCAAATGGAATGACTGCTGTAAACAATGTATAGGGCAGGCTGGTAGGAACTTTGAAACCAGATTCAGGGAGCACACCTACTCTCAAAACAAAACAGCTTTTGGGGCGCATATGGCTGCGACAAAGCACTCAGTCACGAACATTGAACGCAAGTTAGACATACTGCATAGAGCTCATAAGGGACGGTTTCTTAACATTTTGGAAGAAATTCAAATATACACCCACAAAAATAAAGATCCGGATTTAATCCTCAACGAGCAAAGCGAATTCAATCGTAACGCCTATTTTAGCACTTATGACGACCTACTAAGAGATTGCGTGTGGAGATCAGACCGAGGGATGAGAGATGGTGCGCGGTGGAGAAGCCGGAAGACGCGTGCAGCGCCTGGCGTCGTTGACGGGGCCCTCCTGTGCAGCCCTCTTGCCCGCGGTGATGGACATCAGACGTCTGAGCGGACCGCGGCACAACACCGAAATGGCGGAAACCGCGGAAGCAGATCGACCGTAGAGGAAAACAAGTTCCCACCAGCACCATAGATATATAAATCGCCCTATGTTTTTTAGATCGTACTGGATTTGGATGGGTTACTCCTGTAACTGAAATATCAGGTACGTTCTGGTACATTTGATGTTGATTAGATAGGATGAAAAAGATTTGCTTCCGTGAAATAGTAAAATAGTATCATTATTTTTACAGATCTGAAGATGGTTCTGAATGAACCGAAACCGGTCATATGAATAAAAAATTTGGAATCAAGACAGATTTTAAATAACATTAGAAGGTGTTCGGGTATGGGATGTCTGGGGGAGGGAGGAGGGACAGAAGGGAGGGAGGGTGCCCTGAGGAAAAAACACTGGAAGTGGAAGAGGAAGATCAAAGTTGATAGTAGGGGTAGATGGAGGGGTGGAGGGCATCATCAAGGTAGGGCACCTGGTGGAAGCCACCTTGGGAGAGGGTTAGGAGAGTGGAGAGATGGAGAGGAGGTGGGATGAGGGAATACAGGTGCGACAGTGGACAGCGGTGGGAGAGGATGGGAGAGACAAGTGAGTGAGGGGGATCTAGATTACAGGAGGTGTAGAGGATCTGTATCCGTTTGAGGAAATGGAGGAGGTGTGGGAATGGATTAATATCGTACAGGATGCACGTGGGGGAGGGGAAACAGATGTGATAGGTGAGGCGGAGAGCATGGCGTTCAAGGATTTGAAGGGATTTGAAAAAGGTAGGAGGGACGGAGATCTGGGCAGGGTTGGTGTAGTAGAAGATAGGGTGGATGAGGGATTTATAGGTGTGGAGGATGGTGGAGGGGTCCAGACCCCAAGTGCGACCATAAAGGAGCTTGAGGAGACGGAGTCACGGGCGTGCTTTGGCTTGAATTGTCTGGAGATGGGGGTCCAGGAGAGGCAATGGTCAAGGGTGACGCCAAGGTACTTAAGGGTGGGGGTGAGGGCGATAGGACGGCCATAGATGGTGACATAGAAGTCGAGGAGGCGGAAGGAAGGGGTGGATTTGCCTACAATGATCGCCTGGGTCTTGGACGGATTGACCTTGAGCAACCACTGGTAACACCAAGTGGTGAATTGGTTAGGATGGGATTGGAGAAGGTGTTGGGAGCGCTGCAGGGTGCGGGTGGGGGCAAGGAAGGCGGTGTCATCGGCGTACTGGAGAAGGTGGATGGGGGTGAAGGTGCCGGATTGTCCGCCGTATACTAAAGATACAGAAGAGAGGAGAAGGCAGAAACTTGGGGCACACCAGTGGAGGGGAAAAATGTGTAGAAATCCGTGTTATGGATAGTGACCTAGGTAGGACGTTGGGAAAGAAAGGACCCAATCAGACGGATGTAGTTAAGACTAAGGGCAAAGGTTTGGAGAGGAGATGAGTGAGGTGAAGGAAAAGGTCATCGGTAGAGAAGGACGGCCGAAATCCACACTGGGTAACGGGAAGGAGGCGGTGCTGGCGGAGATGCTGGTGGATGAGTCAGGTGAGGATGGATTCCAGGACCTTGCTGAAGACTGAGGTAAGGCTGCTGGGACTGTAGGAGGAGACAGCAAATGGTGGTTTGTCAGGTTTAAGGAACATCAGGATGGGGGAGGTTTTCCACAGGTCTGGGTAGTAGTCGGCGGCAGAACTACATTGTAGAGCCTGGCCAGAGTGGAGAGGAAGGAGGCAGGAGGTTCACAAAGTTGGCAATAGGTGACACAATCGTAACCAAGAGTGGTGTTGCGTTTCATGCGGAGTGCAGTGATGAGATCCTGAGTAGTGATGGGGCATTGCATTCGTTCTGTGCAATATTGTCCAAGAACTGGAAGCCAGGAGCGAGAGGAGAGGCAGAGGTGTCAGTTCGACTGCGGACATCTGGCAAGAGGGAGTAATGGAAGTGGATACCATCTGGGATGGTAAAGACATCGGAGAGGTAGGAGGCAAAGTGATTGGCCTTACTATGGTTGTCCTGGAAGGATTGATTATCATGAAGGAGAGGGTAGTAGGGAGGGGGTTTAGATCCGGTAAGGCGGCAGAAGGCTGACCAGTACTTGGACGAGTTGATAGGAAGTGTAGCATTAAGATGGGTGCATGTCTGTCGCCAGTCCCAGCATTTCTTCGCCGTGAGCAAGTTTCTGATGTGTCGTTGTAGTTGCCGGTGGCGTTGTAGTGTGTCCGGGTCACACGTGTGAAGGAAGGAACGGTAGGGACGGCGTGATTAACGGAAATGGAAGTGATGGTAAAGTAGGACAATGGGGGTGGATGGCGATGGAAGGGACTGGGCCTCCACAACCTCAGACAAGGTCTGGAGGAGAAAGGAGGCGGCACAGGTAATATCATCAGGGTGGTGGTAGGTGAACGGGTGGCTATCGACTTGGATAGAGAGGGTATCCTGGTAGGGATTCCAGTTGGCCGAGAGGAAATTATAATTTTTTTCTTTATTGTTATTTTTGACCTTATACAAATGTGGGCTTGCAGCGGATAAATCTACTGTGTTCTTCAGCCACAAGCATTACAATAAAAGAGACAATGAAGACAGGAAAGTAACAGATTGGTGGTTAAAAAAAATAGATACAAAAATTAAAAACACGAAGGCATTCACACTCGACGAAAAACACAAGAAACTGTCAGCACTATGCACAGACACTGATGACTTAGACGGTACAAGTGAACGAAGGAATGTGGTGGCGAAAAACACTAAATCGCATACACAATGGCACACACACAAGAAACTGATGGCGATGATATCTGGCGTGCAAATGTCCACTGAACTTGTGCGAGTCCAGGGACCTGCCGAGAGGGGAAGAAGGTGGTGGGGGAGGGAGAGGGGAGAGCGAAGATGCCAATGGCAGAGGAGATGGTGGGAGGAATGAAGGTATGGGCGCAGGGGAAGCTGGGGAGGAGGGGGGAAAAGGAGGAGGGAGGGAAGGGGGAAAGAAGGGAGAGAGGGTGCCCATAGGAACAAACACAGGAAGAGGGAGAGGAGTATCAATGTTGGTAGGAGGGGTAGATGAAGGGGAGGAGGTCACCATCAGGGAGGGGGAGCTGGTGGAAGCCTCCTTGAGAGAGGGTAAGGAGAGTGGAGAGATAGAGAGCCTGTGGGAGGTGGAAATACAGGCACAGCAGCGGGCGGGGTTGGGAGAGGATGGGAGAGACAAGCAGGAGAGGAGGATTGAGGTTACGGGAAGTGTAGAAGAACCCGTATCCATTCGGGGAAAAGGAGGAGGTGGGGGAATGGAATAAGGTTGGACAGGATCCACGTTAGGGAGGGGAGACGGATGTGATAGGCGAGGCGAAGAGCATGGCGTTCAAGGATCTGAAGAGATTTGTAAAGGTAGGAGGATCGGAAATCCAGGCAGGGTGAACGTAGCAGAGGATAGGGCATATGAGGGATTTATAGGTGTGGAGGATGGTGAAGGGGTCCAAACCCCATGTACGGCCAGGAAGGAGCTTGAGGAGACGGAGTTGGGAGCGTGCCTTGGCTTGGATTGTCTGGAGGTGGGGGGCCAGAAGAGGCTACAGTCAAGGGTGATGCCATGGTATTTAAGGGCAGGGGTGAGGGCGATAGGGCGGCCATAGATGGTGACATAGAAGTCGAGGAGGCAGAAGGAAGGGGTGGTTTTGCCTAGAATGATCTCCTAGGTATTGGAGGGTTTGACCTTAAGCAACCACTGGTTGCACCATGTGGTGAACCGGTCAAGATGTGACTGGAGTAGGTGTTGGGAACGCTTCAGGGTGGGGGCGAGGGCAAGGAAGGCGGTGCCATCGGCGTACTGGAGAAGGTGGATTTGTGGTGAAGGCGGCGACATGTCCACCGTATGCAAAAGGTACAGAAGAGGGGAGATGACGGAACCTTTGGTCACACCGGCAGAGGGGAAAAGGTGTAGGAATCTGTGTTATGGATGCTGAGGTAGGTTGGACGTTGGGAAAGAAAGGACCCGATCAGACGGACGTAGTTAATAGAAAGGGCGAAGGTCTGGAGCTTGACGGGGATACTGGAATGCCACAACTGGTCATAGGTGCATTCAAAGTCAAGGGAGAGGAAGATAGCGATGATATCCTGAGTGGTGATGTGGTCATTGAATTTGGTGTGTGCCATGTTGTCCAAGTACTGGAAACCAGGGGCTAGGGGAGGGACAGAGGTGTGAGTTCGATCATGGGCATCTGCGAAGAGGGAGTAATCGAACTGGGGATCGTCAGGGATGATAAAGACATCGGAGCGGTAGGACGCAAAGTGATTGGCCTTACTAAGGTTGTCAGGGAAGGGGTCATCATCATGAAGGAGTAGTAGGGAGGGGGTTTAGATCCGGTAAGGTAGCGGAAGGTTGACCAGTACTTGGACGAGTTGATAGGAAGTGTAGCACTAAAACGGGTGCATGTCTGTCGCCAGTACCGGTGTTTCTTAGCTGTGAGCAAGTTTCTGATGTGTCGTTGTAGTTGCGAGTGGCGTCGTACTGTGTCCAGTTCATGCATGTGAAGGAAGGCACAGTAGAGACGGCGGCATTCACAGAGAAGGAGGACGGCCTGTGGGAGTAAAGTAGGATGGTGGGGGTGGATGGCGACGGAATTTATGTGGGCCTCCACGGCCTCAGACAAGGTCTGCAGGAGAAAGGGGGCAGCACGGGTAATATCATCAGGGTTGTGGTAGGTGAGAGGGTATCTCGGTAGGTATTCCAGTCAGCCTTTAGGAAATTTTTTTTAATTTTTTTATTGTTATTTTGATCACCTTATACAAAGGCGGGCAGGCAGCAGCATATTACGCTGCTCTTCAGCCGTGAGTCGTACAATAAGTATTACATATAGGTGGCACAGATAATACAATAAAAACGATGGGCAAAAACTGTAGACACCAAAAATAATAAACATGAAGCTGGTCACGCTGGACGAGAAAAAACACTAAGACTAGTTGACACGGCGCACATAACAAGGATGACTGCAATGGCACATGTGAACAGTGGTGGCGTGGTGGCGAAAGAACACTAAACATAAAACGAAGGCAAACACACGAGACACTGATGGCGATGTGATCCAGCGCGCGAATGTTCACTGCGTGTGCGAATCCGGGGACCTGCCAAGAGAGGAGGAGGGGAGGTGGGAGAGGGAGAGGGGAGAGCAGAGATATATGGTTAGATAAAAATCGAGGAGGCGGAAGGAAGGGGTGGTTTTGCCTACACAAGAAGAGGGAGAGGAGTATCAATGTTGGTAGGAGGGGTAGATGGAGGGGTGGGGGCATCATCTGGGAGGGGGAGCTGGTGGAAGCCTCCTTGAGAGAGGGTAAGGAGGGTGGAGAGATGGAGAGCTTGTGGGAAGTGGAAATACCGGCACGGCAGCGGGCGGGGTCGGGAGAGGATGGGAGAGACAAGCAAGTGAGGAGGATCGAGGTTACGGGAAGTGTAGAGGACCCGTATCCGTTTGAGGAAAAGGAGGGATTGACCTTGAGCAACCACTGGTTGCACCAAGCTGTGAACCGGTCAAGATGGGATCGGAGAAGGTGTTGGGAGCGCTGCAGGTTGGGTTCAAGGGCAAGGAAGGCGGTGTCATCGGCAAACTGGAGAAGGTGGATGGGGGAGACGGCGGCGGCATGTCCGCCGTATACAAAAGGTACAGAAGGGGGGAGAGGATGGAGCCTTGGAGCACACTGGCGGAGAGAAAAAAGGTGTAGGAATCCGTGTTATGGATGGTGACGTAGGAAGGACGGTGGGAGAGAAAGAGGCCGATCAGACGGACGTCGAGGAAATTATGGATCGCTGACAGATGTTTCCATAGTCGCTCGAATTCCTTATGGTAACTCTCTTTATACTACCCATCCACGCTAAATTGACATATAAGGCGGTGGCTCAAGAGAACAACCGTACTTGTTAATGCCTGTACTGCCGCTCTTATCAGCCACCGCTCGGACATTAACTTTATTTAATTGTTTGTGCTAAAAGTAGCGAAGGCACACAAAATAGTACACAGCTCTTGTCAATAGATGGCGCGCAGTCTCACAGTTATTCCCATGGCCTATAGAACGCCTTCCAAATGGTGTATCCCTCTCTTTCGTTCGTAGCCTGATCTCTGATGAGTTGACGGGAAAGCATAGTATGATCTTTAGTCAACAGACGGCGTGAGGCACTGTTGACACTAGACAGTTATTGAAATAACTGCCTGTATCAGAGGAACGGTTATAGCAGTAACCGTTACTTCTCAGTAACTGGTTATTTCTATCAGTTACGTTATTTTTTGCCACCTCTAGTACTGGTACTGGGAATGGCTGGAAGCAAGGGGAAACTACAGTCGTAATTTTTCCCGAGGGCGTGTGGTTTCAGTGTATGGTAAAATGATGATGGTGTCCTCTAGGGTAAAATATTCCAGAGGTAAAGTAGCCGCCATTCGGATCTCTGGGTGGGAACTACTGAGGAGGGCGTCACAATCAGGAGAAAAAAAATTGTTGTTCTATGTATGGGAGTGTGGAATGTCAGATCCCTTAATCAGGCAGGCAGGTTAGAAAATTTATAAAGGGAAATGGATAGGTTAAAGTTACATATAGTGGGAAGTAGTCAAGTTCAGTGGCAGGAGGTACAAGATTTCTGGTCAGGTGAATACAGGGTTATAAATAAAAAAACAAATAGAGTAATGCAGGAGAGGGTCTAATAATGAATTTAAAAAATAGGAGTGCGGGTGAGCTACAGTGAACAGCATAGTTAACACCTTATTGTAACGAAGATAGACATGAAGCCGACACCTGCCACAATAGAACAAGTTTATGTGCCAACTAGATCCGCACATGGACTCGACCACAATCTATTGGTTATGAACTGTAGATCAAAAATTAAGAAAGTGCAAAAAGGTGGGAAATTTAAGAACTTGGTACCTGGATATACTGGGAGAACGAGAGGTTGTAGAGTGTTTCAGGGAGACCATTAGGGAACGCTTGACAAGAATTGGGGAAATAAATGCTGTAGAAGAAGAATCAGTAGCTTTGATACATGGAATAGTGAAGGCAGGGGAGGATCAAGTAGGTAAAAAGATGAGGGCTATTAGAAATCCTTGGGTAACAGAAGAAATATTGAATTTAATTGATGAAAGAAGAAAATTTAGAAATGTAGTAAATGAAGCATGCAAAAAGTAATACAAACTTCCCAAAAATGAGATCCACAGGAAGTGCAAAATGGCTAAGCAGCAATGGCTAGAGGACAAAAGAAAGGAGGTACAGACATATATCACCAGGGGTGAAATAGATACTACCTACAGTAAAATTAAAGAGACCTTTGGAGAAAAGAGAACCACTTGTTTGAATATCAAGAGCTCAGATAGAAACCCAGTACAATGCCCTTAGTGACACTGTAGCGAGAAGGAAACGACTCTGCCTTACCTCTCTGGTATAAGTATCACTAACCTGGTGTCTTGCTGCTTCGGTAGTCCCTCATCCCAAGTATTAGCACTCAGCCACCAGGTTCAATGTAGGGGCGATCTTGCTGAAGTGGAGTGTTTCTGGATGCCAGTAGTTAAATGCCAACAACGCTTTGTACTATACTCATTTTAATAAAGAAAATACTTTGAAACACACTTCACCGAATTTCCAATATGGCGGCTCTTGGCTACGCCGTTATTCAACCCTTTACAACACATTAACACTTTTCTAACTTTCCATAATCGTAATACACACTGCCCACGACACGTGGCGTTCACTGATAACTAACTTTCACTATCTCATGTTTACCAGCTGGAACATTTCTTCGTCATCGTTCTTTTGGAGCCACCCCCAGTTACTGGAAGGTGCTTTTTCAGTGGCACCTCGCTACTGACTCGCCCTCTCTTCCCGATGGACAAGAGAAACCCCACCTTTCTCTCTCAGCCTATAAGGACACTTCGCTCATTTCCTACACACACGCATATATATATATATATGTATATATATATATATATATATATATATATATATATATATATATCCAAACTTTCAGCCAATGGGCGTTCAGATCGCTGTTGCTAGGCGGATCTGACGTCATGTTTGCGGAAATTGTGACCGAAGTTTGTCTCGTAACACTGTCTCAGATTGTAAGATCCTACTCCCGAATAGACAGATCTCGTCCATACTAAGGTTGCAGAACATTGCCTCCTATGGTTTCATCACTAATGCTCCTCGTTGACGCTTAATTCTCAAATGGACATGTAACCTGGCTGGTACTGAGCGTAATACTTGGCTTAAACATGTGAAGGGATTGCACGTGCATTACACATTCCCCCCCCCCTCTTCTTTTATTTTCAAAATTCAATATGCTCGAAGACCCTGTTTAATTTTGAAATATTGTCGGTTGGGTGTCTCTTGCCCTCGGTTTACATCTTTAATCATTGGTATTACTTCATCTTACACATACTCTACAATCATTGCTTATCGACTACTGTTCTTATTATTACACTATCCTTAACTCGATATAGCTATACAGATACATGTCCCATTGAAGTGAGTATGTATCTTTAAAATTACTTCTGATCGTTATCTGATTCGATCTTTATCTGATGCCTTGAGAGTGGCACCATTTTAGCTTTAAATCATTTCTGAATATACCATGAACACTATATAATACATACCTTAATTAAAATTGAATACTTATTCTGATGCACTTCTGTTTTATCTGAGATGGAACTTCTACTCATATGCCCCTTACTTTTAGCTCATCTAAACATTTACATATTAATTATTTCTACATCCAAGTTAATCAAAATTTATAAAACTCGCATTTGGCTAATCTTACTTTATAATGCCCATTTTCTACTACATACAAGAACATGTTCCATAATCATCGGCAAAGTAATTGCCGTCCTATTAATCACTGGTTCACTATTTTTTGTTTCTTTTTCACCAGCGAATACCGTCCTTCTCACTATTACAACTATAAAGCATTCCCTCTAACTTATTTCAATACTTCTTATCTTTACTCAAGGTACCTCTCGGTTTACCATTACCCATTGTTGGATGTGGGGACACCTTTGTATGACCCTCATCATCTTTATACTTCATAATGTATAGTGATACCATCCTTGGCCACTCATTAACTTATACCTTTTCTTTCTTTTATTCTATGGGGTTTGGACCCAGTTCCCATACTTACATAACTTCAATTCTTCATCTTATTCTGCTGCACTTACCTCTTTATCCTTTGGTCACGATTTACCTTGTCAGTTGGCTAAACATATGTTTCGAATTTTGTTACCATTCGATCTCTTTACTGTTCTCTTATCTAAGCACAATTGCAGAATGATACCCACTTATATCTATTTTTCCTGTTTTCGCTAAGTTGTTTGTTCACTGTCTCCATGGTGTCTTTTTAGAATTTGTTAAATTTGTTTCCAACAGTATAATATTCTTTGTCTCTGTATACCTTGTTTACTCTAATCATAGCTTTTTCCTTGTTGTAATGACTGTCTTTTAGGGTTGTAACATGTTATAATCACATAATTTCAGATTTTGCTAAAGATTTTCCAACAGGATAGCACAATTTTATAAATAGCTTTTCCTTTTTTGTACCGTCTCTTTTTCTCACTTACCAATGTTACTCACTATTCCCATGTTCCTATATTCTAAGATAAAGCAGGGACTGATGATACAGCATCATTTTGACAGAAACAAGGGAATATTGGCAATATGATGAATTAAAGATGATAGTAAATAGTTCTGACTGAAAGAAGATGAAGATTGACAATATGAAGGGAAACTGAAATAATATTCGCTTCAGTCGCAGGTTCGAATCCTGCCTTGAGCACGGATGTGTGTGATGTCCTTAGGTTAGTCAGGTTTAAGTAGTTATAAGTTCTAAGGGACTGATGACCACATATGTTAAGTCCCGTAGTGCTCAGAGCCATTTGAACCTTTTTTTGAAATAAAATTGTCAGTAACTTGAGTGCCAGGTGTTTGTTAAACACCTTGTGTTGCACAGAACGCTACGCCCTCTGAGGTTAAAAAAAAATGGTTCTGAACACTATGGGACTGAACTTCTGAGGTCATCAGTCCCCTAGAACATAGAACTGCTTAAACCTAACTAACCTAAGGACATTCTCACATCTCCATGCCTGAGGCAGGACTCGAACCTGCGACAGAAGCGGTCGCTCGGTTCCAGACTGTAGCGCCTAGAACCTCTCGGCCACCCCAGCCAACTGAGGTTTTCAGTTGATCCTTTGACCAGTTGTGTGTGTCCTGTCTATCATTGTCTCCTGCTGAGTTATTCCATTATCTGTGTGTTGAGGATATTGTATCTGTCTGTTTGTCAGTTCTCCTTGTATCCTATCTTCATTAGGTCCGTTATTTTCCCAGGGGTTCCTTCTCCAACCTTCTAGATTCTGATTGTTCCCTGAAAATGAATCCAATTGGTCCAGCGCTTGCACAATTGCTTTTACATCTGACTTATATATTCCTATAAATTTTCCTTGTACCCTCAGAGGCAACTTGATCAAAATGATTGATATTAAATCCGTTTCTTTCAGGGGATCATCTAAATACAAGTTCTTTTCCACATACGTCTATACGTCTGGAAGAACTCATTGTAACTCCTGCAACCACAATTACCTACTTAAGTTTCGACAGTGGCATTGTAGTGAGAAGGAAGCGACTCTGCCTTACTTCTCTGGTTTAGTATCACTAACCTGGTGTCCTGCTGCTTCGGTAGTCCCTCGTTGCACATTAGTAACGCTCAGGTACCAGGTTCCATGTAGGTGCGATCCTGGCAGTCATTTCTGAATACAGACATGTGCAAATATCTTCACTGCTCTAGGAGAACTCGTCTTTGTTGCATTTTTTCGTACCGTAATTAGCAAAATAACTTAATGCTCATTCTGCTTAAGAACTTGATGCCCGCAAGTCCTTAAATAAGAATCTCTGTGCTGTAGTAATGCATGAAGGGAAACAAACTGTTGGACAAAAGAATGGAGAGCTCCCTGCTTTTTGCGTTTCCGATAGATCGTATGACAAGGATCTGGTGTCATATTATAGTTCAGAACCCTAAACTGTTTATTTTTTTACTTCATACGAAAACAAAACCTATAATATGAGAAGAGAAAATGGCTTACGTGCCTCTCAGAAACTTCAGCTTTTTGTGTTTATTTCCTCACTTCATACTAAAACAAGGGCGTTGATATGAGAGGAGGAAATGAAGTATACGCTTCCAAGACATAATATTTCCTTGTGTGCAACTACTGCATGCATGAAAGCTCTGCAGTAAATTTTTGTGTGTTGGATAAATTTTGATATCATCTCACATTACTTTGTGAGAAGGTTCCGACTTTTGGGATTCAAAGAGCGTGGAAATTTCATCACTGGTTAATAACATGATGACTAATGACGTGATACCAGGTCTAATTGCTCCATGCAACTTTTGTTGCTATAAGAAAATGCAGGCAGTGATGTCAGCTCACTGCAGTCAGAGCCATGTTTATTTCCTTCTGTTTATGGAGAAGCGTCTGCAGCAGCGTCCACGCTCAGCCAACATAAACAAATCGTGACGGCATTGGGCATTGCTAATCGTTGCACTTGTCGCAGGTCGCGACAACAAGAGCGCACTGTCTCTGGCAACGATATAGTGGAGTTTATACATCTTACTTGCTTACCGTAATTTGCAAGACGTGTGTTGGGTAAAAATTCAATTTGTAGTAACTAGCCACTGCATTACAATGGTTAACAGTTACATTTGATGCAATATTTATTGTTGCTTGTCTCTCTCTTATGTTGATGGTATTGATTCAGATCAGGCGCGAACATGAAAACACACACACACAAACACACAGACACACAGAGTCACTGATTGCAGTGAGAGTGACGACTGCTGTCTGTTGAACAACACATGCATCAATCAATTACGCAGAGACACTGCGACCGAATGGTGTCTCAATTCTTGGCAACAAATTCCAGCTGTAGTAGTAGTGCAAAACACACTGTTGGAGCTATCAGATGGAAAATATTATGTTCACACTACTCTTTGCTCGAGTTTACGTCTTTTGGTAGGACTCAGCCTTTCATTTCTTCTTAGAAAGTTAACGATAAAAGCATCATAACACGGCACCAGTAACAGAAATGCATAGGAATGCTCAATGAGCGACCTGATGACGTTCAAGCCAAACTGCTATAATACTCATTGCATTGATTTTTGTTGTTTCGAATTAGAGCACTCAGTACTCCTACACCAGACTTCTGAACCTTGCCTGTTGAATGCAAATGTCGCATGACCGTTAAATGGTAATCCATCACTTATTACAGTAGTCAAGACTTCCTTAACGTGGAAAATCATTAATGCCAGAACGATCTTTGTTGAACCAAGAATATCTTTTTCTGGCGTATTTTTACCAAAAGCACTCGCTCCAGACACAGTTCAAATTTTTCGAGTTGCCTCCTCTGCATTCAGCCCTCTATTATACAAAAAGCAAATATTGTGTTGCTGATGTTATACCTTTTTCCACTTGCGACCCAATTTTACAACGCTTAACTGTAGTTCATAATTTTCAAGTATGCAAAATCCAATGCTTAACTGCAAGATATAACTAGAACTTCAAATTCTAAAATGACGGTTGATACATACACGACAGTATCGCACCTCGTTCACCTGGGCGGCGCCGGATTCCATGCAGTGGGTGGCGTCTGGGTGCCTATTCTGTATCTTTCCGGCATTGTGCCGATCGTTTCGGTACTCCAGAGCACCGAAAGCTTTAGTACTCGAATTAGAGTCCCTGCATTATTCAGTATGCATTTCGGTAGTGATAACGTTCGGGTCTAGAGAACCGAAACGCTGTTGTTGGTTCGCGTTGCGCAAGCCAATCAAAAGCAAGCAGCTGCAGATCCGCGCATGCACACTGCAACACACACAGCACCATGGACACAAAGTTGGTAGCACATGACACAGGCGCGCTATTCTTCCAAGTACCGAAAATTGCGCTTCCGTTGCCATAACGCATGACGCCACATTCCATCAAGCTGGATATTCGGGAAAAAAATGGAAAATTATTTCTGACAAGAAAAAATATAAAGGCCACTGTCGGTTGTTTCACCCACAGCAATTTCATCTCCAGCAATTTCTTATTTCGTTTTTTAACCACACACAAATCACGAAATCATTACTGAGGAAGTGCGCGCTTACATGTAAATAATAACGAATATTGCTCAAAAATCTTAACTTACACGAATAACAATGTTTCACAACGTGCTGGATACATGAAGCGGAAAAAAATTTTTCACCCATCCATGTGCGAACCCAGATGCTTGTATACAGCATACCCATGGGCTAACCACTATTTTTTTTTATACACTCTCATTTCGTTCGTTTTCGTTCGTTATATCTGCTCGGTGCGGACGTAGAAAGACATCCATTTCAGTTTGTTTTTGATCCATTAACTCAGTTTTTTTTGTTACAGAGGGTAGCTAACCCTCTAACGGAACACGCTGATCTACCGTGCCAGCTACCACTTGGCCACGCCAAACAACAGAAACATAGCGCTCAGTTCTTGTACTATTGTGCATAGTAACGTAGGCTGACTTTGTTGCCAAATGGTGCTCCGTAAGTTATAAATACATGATAGTTTGGAAGGTTTCCAGTATCAGGTTTCAAATAATTGCTTTCCCTTGTTACTTCAAAGTTATAAACACGTTTCGATTATTACTAACTAAACCATTTGTGGGAAAAAGTACAAGAAGTCACTAGTAACGTCAGTTCACACTCATGTAATATAAGTAAGCAGAGGCGATGTCTTGATATTTAATGACCTTCAAACTCTTATTTGCATAAAAATAACATGTATTTTGAGAGAATAATGACACAAAACATTTTTTTATGTACTCATTAACAGAAACAACCTAACCTAACCATATCTCTAACAAAGGAAAATTGTCTATTAAGAACTCACTTTCACACTGGACGTATCCGTTGGTGATTCTTTAGTAACACAATCACTAAATCGAAAGCTAAAACCGATAAATATGTTTAAAATAACAAATTATAGGTATACATAAACCACAGCTCACCGATCAACAGGGCCACCCGAAATCCAAAACCTTTCGTTACAATTGTCGTAAAATCGTTGGAAGTCCATTCGGTAACAGGTCTCAGAAGCTTACTGAATAGGATGTTTCGGTAAAGAACCCAAAATGACGTCACTACCGAGACAAATCTACTACACCAATCGGTATGAACAATACAGAATGGGGCCCCTGGCCAGTGGCTGGTAGCCGCCACAGCACTAGGAAAC
Source organism: Schistocerca piceifrons (assembly GCF_021461385.2). NCBI lineage: Eukaryota > Metazoa > Arthropoda > Insecta > Orthoptera > Acrididae > Schistocerca > Schistocerca piceifrons. The sequence continues at coordinate 122,848,132 of NC_060148.1, read as the reverse complement.
GCTCAAGCACAAGCTGTTCTGATTGCGACGTAGCCACGATCTGTCTTGCGGAATTGTTTCTTGAAGTATTTTTTATTATTGGTGGGTTCAATCATACTCATAACTTTACATGAGGGCCGATACGTCGGGGAAAAAGTTTATATGGTTGGACACAAACACACGACAATAAGTTTAGAATGCACTATAAATACCACTAGGTCACGGGATCACACTTCACAAGAACACCTAGGAAGCAGACAACCTTTCCTCGTGACACTTCCGCATCTTACTGTGTTGCCAGATTGTGCCGAGCGTCGGACTTAGCGTTGTCAGGGGTGGTCGGTTCTATTGGGAACCTTAAGAGAGCAACTCAGGCTTAGTGTCTGTGGTGGCTGGCTGGCGGTCAGGTTTTATGTCTAAGACTGTCCATGTAGCCTGGCAGCTACTGAACATTCCCGATCGCTTAAATGTGTGTAATACTTGGCTTAAACACGTGAGAGGAATGCACGTGCATTACACCAATCCAAAGCCAAGAGTGGAAAGCAGAAAGGTGGAAGGAGTATATGGTATGTCTATATAAGGGCGATGTACTTGAAGACAATATTATGGAAATGGAAGATCAAATGGGAGATATGATGCTGCGTGCAGAGTTTGAGAGAGCACCGAAAGAACTAAGTCGAAACAAGGCCCTGGAGTAGACAACATTCCGTTAGAACTACTGATAGCCTTGGGAGAGCTAGCCCTGACAAACCTCTACCATCTGGTGAGCAAGATGTATGAGACACGTGAAATATCCTCAGACTTCAAGAAGAATATGATAATCCCAATCTCAAAGAAAGCAGGTGTTGACAAATCTGAAAATTACCAAACTATCAATTTAATTAGTCATGGCTGTAAAATACTAAAACGAATTTTTTACAGATGAATGGAAAATATGGTAGAAGCCAAACTACCGAACTATCAATTTAATTAGTCATGGCTGTAAAATACTAACACGAATTCTTTACAGGTGAATGGAAAATCTGGTAGAAGACGACCTCGCAGAAGTTCAGTTTGGATTCCACAGTAACGTTGGAACACGTGAGGCAATACTGACCCTATGACTTATCTTAGAAGATAGATTAAAAGAAAGGCAAACCTACGTTTCTAGCATTTGTAGACTTAGAGAAAGCTTTTGACAATGTTGACTGGAAAACACTCTTTCAAATTCTGAAGGTGGTAGAGTTCAAATACAGTGAGTCTAAGGCTGTTTCCAATTCGTACAGAAACCAGATGGCAGTTTTAACAGTTGAGGGGCCTGGAAGGGAAGCAGTGGTTGAGAAGGGAGTGAGACAGGTTTGTAGACTATCCCCAATGTTAATCAATCTGTATATTGAGCAGGCAGTAAGGAAACAAAAGAAAAATTCGGATTAGGAATTAAAATCCATGGAGAAGAAATAAAAACTTGAAGGTTTCTGATGACATTGCAATTCTGTCAGAGACAGCAAAGGACCTGGAAGAGCAGTTGAACGGAATGGACAGTGTCTTGAAAGGAAGATACAAGATGAAAGTCAACAAAAGCAAAACAAGGATAATGGACTGTAGTCGAATTAAATTCCTCTAGTGCATCCCAAATCCGGATAGCCTCCACATGTGGTGAAAAGGAAGCAAGTTTTCCAGATGTGTTTAAGCACTCTGTGACAGTGTAAATATGTGTTTGCTTGTGCATTATGAATGAAAAAGCATTGCAATCGTTTAAATTTTCTATACATTTGCTTCTGTGCCATAAATTACATAAATAAACAATAATATAAATAAAGAACTATACAAACAAACAATATTGCACGCATTCCATACATTGCAATCGATTTCCCACCAAAATCTATACATAAACAAATAAACTAAATTTCATTCAGAGATTCATATCTCATAAATTGCTTAAATTAACAATATTCCACACATTGTCTAAATTCTTCACATAATATTCCATAAACCATCAATTTCCCACCGAATTCTTTAAATAAATAAACTATATTGCCTAAACTGTTTAAACAATGTTCCATACTCTGCAATCGATTTCCCAACTAAAGTCCGTAAATAAATAAACAAATACAAATAATTAAACAATACTCCATACACTGAATTTCACAGTGGGGGAGGGGTATCCCAGATGGGATTAATCAGTTGATCGATATCATTAATCAATCATTCAAATAGATATCAAAAGTGTGCTCGTATCAGCGAGGGGAGTTCACAGAGGGATGGGGATGGACGTGGGAGGAGGGAAGGCTAGGGTGATGGGTGGGGACACTAGGTTAAAGGCCTGTTAATCGAAGAGAAGGATAATCCCCATGGGGTCATAATCCTATTAGCAGAACATTAGGTTAATGACCTGTCAATCAAAAGAGAACAATAGGTTGGCCTCTGAATGTATACTTGTCCCTGATGTAGGCTCTGAGCGCCTCTCTGACATTTCCTCAGTCCTCACATTCTGTCGTCTCTCGAAGTTGACTGCTTCCTTCTTGATGGTGTTTTTCTTCCATGCTTCACCCATTCCTGCTACCATCAGCAAATAGTGGCATCATCCCACTCAGATGTTGAGTGATCTGCCAATTACTCTGACTACCTTCTTTAACCCAACTACACGACCTCTCTCAAATGTTAACTTCTGCGTATATTGTGCACATGCCTACCTGCCAGGCGTACTTACTGCGTAGCTGAGTACATAGAATGAAATTCACAAAGACTTTTATACCTTGGTATCGACACATCCCCTGTTTGCTAGCCTTGCCAGTCACACGTTGATATTGCACTGCAGCGTCACATGTTCATCCATCAGGCACCAAAGTTTATAATTTTGTATTTTCTGCCGATTCCTATATTCGTTTCAGTTTGTGACCAATCTGCATAAGTTGTTCATTGTGCACCCTTTTTTTCTTTATTCACCTCTCAGACTGTAAAATGTATGTTTCACATCGCTCTATATGCTAAGGTAACTACGAGTTAGATAATTCTCCCATTTACACTCATGTCACGCTTGGGTGCAGAACGGCTGGCTTGTGCCATGTGACGTCCAACTGACCAATTGTCTTTAATAATAGTATGGAAATGAAGAATTATTTAGGATTATGTAGTGATTCTGAATTCATGAGGTTAAAAAATCTGCATGAAAGAAGTTGTTTATTCTTCGAGTTAAATAAAAGCAATCTTTTGTGGAGATCTCGTCCGAACATCACGTTTCAAGCCATGCCTGTTATGCTCAATAATGTCTGGGGAATTTGGTGGCCAGTGGAAGTGTTTAAACTAACGTTGCTGGAGCCACTCTGTAGCAATTCTGGATGTGTGGGCTGTCGCATTGTCCTGCTGGAATTGCCCAAGTCTGACGGAATGCAAATGGACGTGAATGCATGCAGGTATTAAGACAGGATCATTATGTACGTGTCACCTGTCAGAGTCGTATCTAGACTTATCACGGCTCCCAAATCACTCCAACTGCACAAGCCCCACACCATAACAGAGTTCATGAGGTTGTCTCCGTACCTGTACATGTCCGTCCCCTCAATACAATTTTAAACGAGATGCATCCAACCAGCCAACATTTTTTAAGTCATCAACAGTACACTGTGAGTGTTGATGGGCCCAGACGAGGTGTAATGCTTTGTGTTGGCAGTCATCAACTGTACACCAGTGGACTTCACCTCCAAAAGAGTGTATCGATGATGTTCCGTACAATGGTTCACATGCTGACCCTTTTTGATGGCACAGCATTCAATTCTGAACCAACTTGCGAAAGGATTGCATTTATGTCCCATTAGACGATTCTCATGAGTCTTAGTTGATCCCATTCTTACAGGATTTTTTTCCGGCCCCATCGATATCGGAGATTTGATGTTTTACCGATTCCTGATATTCACGATACACTCTGAAATACCCCTATGGGATAGTCCCGATTTCATTGCTATCTCGAAGATTCTGTATCGCATCCCTCGAGCACCGTCTGTAACACCACGCCCAAATGCACTGAAATCTTGATAACCTGCCACTGTAGCGGCAGTAACTGATCTAACAACTGCGCCAGCCACTTGTTGTCTTATATAGGCGTCGCCAACTGCATCGCCTTATTCTTCCTTAATTATCTCTGTATTTCAATACGCAATACCCGTATTAGTTTCTTTGGCGATTCAGTGTATATTGTTGTTGTAGGCGATTTCAGAGATCGATTAAGCGTTACTTCTTTTCTTTTCATTAAGAATTTCGTTTTCTTTCAGTATATGTCCACCGCATAATTGACAACCGGGCTCTTGAAAGCCAGCAACAGCAGCGGCAGCGGCAGGAACGCCATTGTAACCAGACCATATATTTTTTTCGTCGTACCACTGCATATCCGTCTACGATCCGGTAAATGCAGGGCCTAGCTATATAGCACCATGCATTAATGTTCAAAATGAAAAGCATAAGGCTTGTTTTGTATGGTCAGTCCAGGCTCGTGAGAAAATTATGAGGAAAAACCACAGCGTTCATCTCGATATGGTAGGTACTTCGATTTTCGTAATTGTTATAACTTTCATGCTATCGAGTTCTCCGTCAAGATACAGGACACACCTAAACTTGCGGCGCAGAATACCAGACTACTGGTCCATGTTTATGGCGTAGAGAAGAAAGCAAGTCAGATGAGCAGGACAAGCAAAATGTTGTCCAGTTTATAGTACTTGTGCCACAACATAACCTGGCAGGTTTTGTCACCACCATGAAGCTGGAAACAGGTGTGGGACACACTCCTCCCCTCCGCCTCTTCCTCAAAGACCCGTTAACTATCTGAATAAGTACTGTTATCTCATCGTACAGTGATTCAATCTGTTCATCTGTGGTGTTGACAGGCATGTTCACTTGTACCACTGTGGTGGGTGGATTTTGGATTTATGTTTATTTTTCATATAAAGTTAAGGGCAGGTTAGCGATGGAGCCAAGTATTGTGATACTGCTTCACTGATTGTTTCAATAACAAAGGGGTTAACACATATCTTCTTCATATACAGTAAGGATCAACTGCCACACATTTTCGGTTATAGATATTACTCCACAAGAGGTGATGTGCAATAATTATGGTAAACTGCACTTCGGTACTGCAAGTGTCAATACTAAAAGTTGTTATGAGAGTCACAGCAAGTTTTAGTTCTGGGGTGATCGGTTTCCTAAATATTGTCCACTACATAATGAGACAGGGGACAGTCATGAACAGTAATTCGTCCAGTCTCTTTATGATGAAGTAAGAAAACATGAATAATGAAAGATGTGGAAGAATATTTTGCAAAGAAAATGAAAACTTCGTATGTCTTCACGCAACTCTGTCTTTCTTTCGCGTAGGTTCGTGGTATAGTTAATGAAATTCATCACGCGTCTGAGTGGGTCCCCACCTGCACAGTCATTCTCTGTTGCTAGCGTCTGCCGCTTCTAGCTGGGACTGCCAATTCCTCAAACAGCCGCGTCACCGCGGAAAGCATTTGTCGCCGCTGTTGCTGGGAAACGACCTTAATAGGTACGTCCCTAGTCAGTTGTTTTATCTGGCGAACACATTGTAGACACAAATTCACACATTTGACTCGCTCTTTCTTAGAAACTAGCGTCAAATACTGTGGGGAAACGGACCGACACTGCAGCAAAGTCAAGTGCGGCTACTGCCCTGTCATCTGTTAGTGGCGCCAAGCGACAGCCGCATGGCCCGATTTTCCATACCAGCCCGAAGTTTTTTATGGTTTTTTTCTTTATTGATATTTCACTCCCCAAAATGGGGTCGCTTGACAGTGGCACAATACGCCGCTTTTCAGCCAAGAGAGTTACAGAAAAATCATAGTCAAATGAGAAAAGAACACATAACATAGAATGGTATAAAGTGATGAAGAAACGAGAACAAAAATAGATGAGTATAAATGGTAGATTTAAAAACAACATAGACGGGAGCCACACACACATGTGGAGAATGAACACTGTAATTTGACACAAAAATAAAGAAATACCACAGTGTGAACACAAATGAGTGATTCTGGCGACACTGCACATGGCACTAGAGTAATGCTGACACCATAACAAAAACGATAAATATCACTGCACCGAAGGCGACCTACCACTGGGTGAAGGGATGAGAGGGGAAGAGAAGGGGGTAGAGATGTTAGGACGAAACAAGGAGGGGTTAGAGGGGACAAAGGAGGGGAGAACGAAAGGAGGGGGCAGGTTAAAAGGAAAAGAAGGTGTTTGGCATGGGAAAAGGAAGAAGATGGGAAGGGGGAGAGGGTGGGAGCCCTGAGGAGAGGGAAAAAGTAGGGATTAGATCTGGTAGGAGGGGTAGATGGAAGACATGAGGGCATCATCCAGAAGGGGGAGTTGGCGGAAGCCACCTTGGGCGAGGGTATGGAGCGTGTGGACATGGAGACCAGGCGGTACACTGTGGTGCAGGTGTGGCAGTGGGCTAAGGTGGGAGAGGATGGGAGAAACCAAAGGATGGGGGGGATCCAGTTCGTGGTAGACTTATAGGATCCGTATCCATTCTAGGAACAGGAAAGATGGGGGAAAGGAATCAGATCATAAACGATCCGCATGGGGGACAAGAGACAGATGCAATAAGTGAGGTGGAGTGCATGGCGCTCAATGAATTGGAGGGATTTGTAATAGGTGGGGGAGGTGGAGATCGTGGGGTGGGCATAACATAGGAGGGCGCAGATGAGCGACTTATAGGTATGTAGGATAGGCAATGGGGCAACCAGTGATGGAAAGCTGGAAATCTAGGAGGCGGAAGGAGGGGGTGGTGTGGCCTACGATGATTACCTGGGTCTTGGAGGGATTGATCTTAAGGAGCCATTGGTTGCACCATGTGGTGAACAAGTCAAGGTGGGACTGGAGGAGGGGCTGGGAGTGTTGGAGGGAGGGGCAAGAGCAAGGAAGGCAGTGTCATCGACATTTTACAAGAGATGGGCAGGTGGTGGAGGCTGCGGCATGTCCGCCGTGTATAACAAGTGGAGGAGAGGGGAAAGGATGGAGCCTTGGGGCATGCCTGTGGAGGAGTAGAAGGTGTAAGAATTGGAGTTGCGGATGGTAACATAGGAGGGGCAGTGAGAGCAGAACTAGGCTATCACGCGAACATAGTTGATGGGGAAGGTGTAAGTCTGGAGTTCGAAGAGGAGCCTGGAATGCCATACATGGTTATAGGCACGTTCTAGGTAAAGGGACACAAAGATGGTGGAGCCATGGGAATTCAGATGAGTGGAAAGGAGGTGTGTCAGGTGGAGGAGGAGATCGTCAACAGAGAAGGTAGGTTGGAAGCGACATTGGGTCAAGGGAAGGAGACGGTGCTGGTGGAAGTGGTGGTGAATGCGGCAGGTAATGATGTACTCCAGGACCTTGCTGAAAACCGACGTGAGACCCATAGGGCGCTAGGAGGAGGAATTGGAATGGAGTTTGGCAGGTTTGAGAAACATTAAGGATCCGGGAAGACTTCCAAATGTCAGGGTACAAGCCGGTGGAGAGGATAACATTATAGAGGGTGGTTAGGACTGTAAGGAAGGAGAGGGGGGCTTCTTTGAGTTGGCAGTATGTAATACAGTCGTGCCCGGGAGCCATGTTACGATTGGTGTGTAGTGTGGTGACGATGTCTTGTGTGACGATGGGGGTGTTGACATAGGATGGTGGTGTGGCCCCCAAGTACTGGAAGCTAGGAGCAAGTGGGGGGGGGGAGAGGTGTCAGTGCGGCCCTGGATGTCAGGCAGACAGCCTGCCCACCTGCCCGTTCACCGACATCCATCGCCTATGCTAACTGCTGTCCAGCTGTCCGTCCCTCTGTTCATTTGTCCATCCATTGTCCATCGTCGACGCTGCCTGCTGTCCGTCTGTCCGTCGCCATCCGTCCATCATAAACCTTCCCCCCTCCACTGTCATCTACACGTCCCCCTACCCCTCTTCCACTGTCCCTTCCTGGAGTGCTGCTTCTCGCCTCCCTCCTTGTACCTCGTTTCCCCTCCCCCAACAACAGCTCCTGCCCCCACCTTCAAGTACACATCTGCTGCCGCCTCCGCTGCCACCTCTCAGGTTGTCGGTTTGCTCCCTTTGCTCTCTCTCAACCCCCTGTCACTTCATCATCTGCATCCACCGCATTCACCACGCCATGCCATGCGACAATCACCGCCACTGAACCAGCTGCTTCTCCCACCATGTCCACCACACCTACAGGATCTGCCACTCGCCACCTCCCTCTCTCCTCCTCCCAGCCTACGGTCTCCAAAAAAACCCACAAACACGTCATTGCCGACTCTACCCCTCCAGCAAAAAGGCACCACCTCCTCCCCCTCCCCCATTGACTCCATGGGCACTACCACTCCTCCTGACAACCGTACCCCACACCCCACCCTCCAAACCTTCGTCCTGTCCACCCCAGACACTGGTGCTCGCATCTCTTAGCTGATTTCTTGCAACCGGCCACTGTGACCGACTGGTACTGCGCGATTCAGTCTGGAACTGCGCAACTGTTACTGTCGCAGGTTCGAATCCTGTCTCGGGCATGGATGTGTGTGATGTCCTTAGATTAGTTAGGTTTAAGTAGTTCTGTAGTGTCACGGAATAATAAAGAGTTGGAGATGTGGAATATTGTCAAGGTTTCGTTGCCTATGCCGAAAGCCAGAGGCAGTAGGTTTGCGAAGAAGTAAGAGGATTGCATATGTATGGAATGTGTCGTCATGCAGGGGCAATGTCCTGGTTCCACACAACAGGCGAGAGAGAATTGCTTTGCACGTGGGTTTGTGTTAGACGGAGACTTTCGTAGAGTGCAAGACAGAGGTATAGCGTCAGCTGTACTGCATTTCACAACTTCGCGTAAGTCTGTCGAAACAACACGTAGGCCTAACTCTGTGGCAAGAACACCTAAGGGGCGAGTACGACAGATACGTCAGCACTATAAGTGGAACAAATGTGGTCATTACAAACGAGCATGACGTCAGGACGTCTCTCGTGCTTCCTTTAAATACGCCAGCTTTGATAGCAACAGGGCACTCGCACTCGCAGTTAGACTTGCAGTTAGATGTGTACTGAGTCGCTGCATAACGCTCACGTCGGTGATCGACATGTTAATCTTTATTAAGGAGATGTTGCAGTAAGGGCGGCCCATCCGGCAGCAGACGTGAGGGGACAGTACCAGCTCTGGTCATCTCTGCTGCCGCTGTCAGTCATCGACCCAGGGTTAGCAGACATCGCGGCAGACTCGCTCGCCGCCAATGCTGACCACATCAGTGAACCGTCATCGAGATCGTGCGGGGCCTAGGCCCTGTGCATCCGCCATCACAACCGGGTGAGCCAACGACGCTGGGGGACTGCAGCCTGTTCCGCCCGTCCACCGCGGACGAGCCCCCAGGAGGAACAGGGAAGGAGATGGGGTGGGATAGAGTACACTCTGCACTACGAGAACGCTTCTGGTGCCGACACCGCCGGGGACTCCAACCCGGAGCCTCTACATGCAGCAGCCTGCTGTCTGCCGCGAGCTGGCTGACCAGAGGGGCGCCGGCAACCACGCGCCGCCGAAGTGAGGACATTCCTCCGCTACGTCACTGCACGCAGCGCTGCGCTAACAAGACTGGTGCGGCCCGGATCTGGTGTCATCGCTACGAGTCAGCGAGGACTCGGGGAAGGTCGTTGATATCACCAAGCCATATTGTACCGGCACGAATTATAATGTTTCTTTGGCGTTTCTGATGCTTTTACAGCCATTTCCTAGCATCCTGACAGCTGGGGAGGTGACCGCTCTGCCATCCAGTCCATTGTAGGCGACCGGGACCACCGGTTGTAGGGAACTGATGACCACAGATGTTAAGTCCCATAGTGTTCAGAGCTATTTGAACCATTTTTCGATTCCTTGCAGGGACTCAGTCCTCATCGAGACCCCTTCTTTCACACAGATCTCCTCCGTAAACTACTGCACATTATGTTTGGCCCCCACACATCCCTGACTCCCTTCCTCTCCTCTTCTTCTCCCTGTCAGCCACAGCCTCCCAATCGTCCCCCCACCTACACCCCACGTCCCCAGCTGTCCCCACTGCAAGGTCTCCCACTTTCTTAAAAACTGCCCCAATCTAGCCACCCCTCCTTCCCGTAACACCTGCAACACCACCATCCCACCTACTGCCACATGTGTAAAGGTAAACCCCCTCATACCACCCTGAGGTTACTGTCCCTGTTTGTCCTATTGTCCCCCATCCATCCCAACAATTCCCACGTTGATCACACCTTCTGCACATTTGTAATAGCCATCGACATAAACATCCATAGCTGCTCCCCTGCCGCCCTTCAGTAGTGACATCAGTTTCTCTCCACTCTAATCACAGCACAAGACATTAAACTTCTCTGGTCCAAATGCAACAAGGCCCACTGTCTCATGACTGTGTCATCTACTGCCACCTTATAGAAAGCCCCATCTCCTTCTTGACTGTCCTTGCCCATTTCTATAACGTCATCCTCTCTACCCCCATCCTTTTATTCCTCAAACCCAACAAACCACCTTCCGTTGCCTCTTCCTATCGTCCCATCTGCCTCACCTCCATCTTCAGTAAGATCTTCGAATCGATCCTCTCCCATCATATCTGTCAGCACCTTAATCAACACCACCTCCTCCCCCTTACCCAGTGTGGCTTCCAACACTGCTTCTCAGCAGAAAACCAACTCCTTAACGTAGTTCACCTTCATCTTCACTAGCTTAACTCCATTTGCTCCACCATTTTTGTTTCCTTCGACCTCCAAAATTCCTATGGCCATGTATGGCATACCGATCTCCTCCACCTACACCTACCTACACCCTGCCTATCAATTTTGTACATCTGATCACTTCCTTCCTCTCACACTGTCCTTCCTATGTCATCCTCCACAACACCAACCTTTCATCCCATTGGTGCTGTGCCCCAGGGTCCATCCTCTCCCCTATCCTCTTTCTCCTGTACACTGCTGATATGCCCAAGCATTCCCCACCTGTCCACCTTCTCCAATATGCTGATTACACCACCTTCCTGGCTTTCTATCCTACCCTTCAATGGTCTCAACACACCCTCCAAAACCACCTTGACCTGTTCACCACTTGGTGTAACCAGTGGTCCCTTCATCTCAACCACTCCAAAACCCAAGCAATCATCATAGATCGCACCACCTGCTTCTTCCATGACTTCTACCTCACCCTTTATGGTCGTCTCATCCAGCTCACCCCCACCCTGAGATACCTAGGCCTCACCCTCAACCCTCACATCGCCTGGACCCCTCACCTCTTGACCATCCAGCAGAAAGCCCATTCATGCCTCTGCCTCCTGAAACTCCTGTCTGGCCGGACATGGGGTTACATCCTTCCAACATCCTCCACACCTACAAATCCCTCATCTGTCCCATCCTTTGTTATGCCAGTGTTGCCTGGATCTCCACACCCATCAGCTTTTACAAGACCCTCCAAATCTTCAAATGGCATGTGCTGTGCCTTACCCTCCATATCCTCCTTCCTTCCACCACACACCACCTGTACGACCTCATCCCCTTCCCCCACCTCCTCCTTTTCCTCCAACATATTTGCATCCTTTACACTGTCTGCAGGCTAGATCCTCCCCACCCCCTGGTTTCCATAATTTGCCTGGTGCTATTTAATCTAGTGTGTGTTTTTTTATTTTTTGTTTCTATATTCCGCCATGTTTCCTTGGTTATATTGTTATACATGTCTTCCTGCTTAAGCTGCTGCCAGCCTGTCCCTAATCGTGAATGGAAATTACAATAAAGGAAAACGAAACTATTGAAAACTGTAAGGCCAGATCCCCCCCCCCCCCCACACGCATACACATCTCCCTAACTCACTGTCCCCATCTGACCTATTTACGATCCCACACCTCCTGGAAACAGCCTTTGCCCTCTCCCTACAGTCGAGGACATCGTTAGATTCGTAACCATCATCCTACAAAATATCCGCCATTTTCAACGCCCCCGTACCATCCAACAGATCTCCCTAGCTGCCGTTCAATCTTTCACCCTAACACCTTCGCCACCTACTCCCATAACCAAGCCCATTTTACCTTCTCCCATCTCGACACCCTAGTTTAAACCCCACCATGGTGCAGCAGCCTCGTATCTTGTTCAATAACATCCGTTCTCTACCTACCAACAAACAACTCTTCATGCACATCCTTACAACCCACCTTGTGGATGCCTCCCTCCTCAATGAAACATTTCTCCAGCCCCCATGTATCATCAGCACATCACCATACCCCCTTCAACAATCCAATAATCCCCACCTGATTGCACATGGTGGAGTTGCCATCGGCTACCTTCACCAGACCTCTGTTGGGCTCCAAACCCTCCTTCCTGAGCCCACTGAACACCTTATCCTCAGCTTCTTGTTCTCTGGCCTTACCATAAACAGCACCACCATCTATGTCTGTGCCACTGCCCTCATCCTGTTTGACTTCCTTTGCCACATTGACCACACCTTCTCCTCCTATGTGATTGCCACTGACCTAAACATCCACCATTGTACTGATCCACAGCTACAATGGTGGCATCGGTTCCTCGCCTCACTGCAAGATGAGCTCCTCCACTCCCCCGCCACACCTGTCCTGATTCCAATACCACTCACGATGTAGTCCTGGCCTCCAGTGACCTCCTTCGACACATTATGGCGAACGTACTAGACCCCACTGGTAGCGACCATCTCTGTGTCCTCCTTACCGTGAGAGACGGACAGAACCCATGCCTCACTTCTCACAACAATCCTCCCCCAAATTTCGTCCATAACTACTCCCGTGCTGACTGGAATGGCTACTGGGCAGCCCTAGATACCCAGGTCAGTGGCCATCTTCTGACCATCCAGCATCTGGATGATATCAGCATGCTGCCTCCTTTCTCCAACAGGCCCTGTCTGAGGCCATTGAGGCTCACATCCCCACTACCACCATTTGTGCACACCACCACACTTTACCCCCACATGCCATCCTCCTTTGTGAATCCCATCATCTCCACCATGCCTTTCTCTACACACAGGACCGGGATACACTCAGATGCCACCGGAAACTCCAAAGACATGCCCGTAATTTCCTTGCAGCCAAAAAACGCTGGGACTGGCGCCAGGTTTGCACCTACCTAAATGATACGCTAACTATAAACTCATCCACGTACTGGTCAGCCTTCCATCACCTTACTGTATCTCAACCCTCCCCACAGTATCCCCTCCTCCATTGAACCTGATTTATTTTCAAAGAAAATCCATAAGAATTTATTTTATTTACTAGTGATTCATGAAGAACATTAACACATATAATTGGACTATGCGAGCGTGAAAGTAGTTACCAATGGTAACTGAAAAAACAAATTAAAAATTTTATTTTCAATAAATGGAAATTTTATTCCTAAAAGCATGTTTTTTAAACAGATTTAAAATTATAATCAGAAAGCACCCTCTAAATATCAAGTTACAATCTATTCAGAGGCAGAAATAACAATTTTTTTTTTTATGGTATGAGCCTTTGGGCTGAGAACCTTGTCACTCCCTTTTAACATGGCTGTAGACACGACCGCTCACAACACCTCTTAAAGACTACACTGGTGCAAATCTGCAACACACCAGATGACCCTAAATTAAAATTTTTAACAACTCACACAAACACATAAACTATGCGCCCTGTAAGAGGGTTGTAAATGGTACAAAACACTCACATTAAAAATTATTTGCCACCAAAAGTGTAACTTGTTTTAAAAGAACCCTTACGGTGGAAGGGTGGCAACTTTATATGATTAATTGACCATTTCAATAAAATCCATGAAATGCAATTTTACATAAAATGTACCAACATGCTCTACATTACACATATGCCACCTCGCAAGATGATAGACAAGATAAAAACATATTTCAGGAATTCGGCCTTTACACCTTAAGCAATAAATTCATTAACACCGAACCCAACAAACATGACAGAGGCAGCTATTAACGTATGGCAGATTGACAGGGGGATTACTGAACAACCTGAACTGCAGATTGCTCTAAGTTGCCCCCACTCCACAAGGGAAAATGGGCCACCCAATTCATAAATAACCAATTTCCCATGGGTGGGCAAGCAGAGAAGAATGGTGGGACGATTACAAAACAAAGCAGCTGGTGACCTCACCAAGAAAACTAGTATAATTTAACAAGTAAATGAAACAACATATCTCCAATCACTCAACTTCTAATGAACCACGATTTCTGGCGAAGACCTGGCGCAGTACCTCCAACACTATCACTTTTCAATGTCAGTGAAAATCTGAGTAGGCAATGTAACAGATGAGGTCATTAATGTAAACAAGAAAAAAACAGTGGACCCAAGATGGAACCTTTAACACCACGTGTAATTACTTCCCAATCAGATGAAGGCTGACTGCTTAGGTTTTTCACAACAACACCCTTTCTTTCCTGTTAGATAAGAGACTAACAATTTCACAGCACTGCCAGTGACACCATAATATTGTAACTTACTTAAGAGAATGGTGTGCTTCACATAGTCAAAGGATTTTGACAGGTCAAAGAAAATGCCAGTAGCCTCTAATAGCTTTCACTATATCAGAACATTTAAGTAACACACACTGTGACTTTGACAGTATATTATTTGCAGTCAGGTGATTGAGGATTACAGAAACAACTTAAGATAGAACTCAACTCGCTCGAGCACTCTTTGATTAACTTCAAAAAAATGGTTCAAATGCTTTTGAGCACTATGGGACTTAACATCTTAGGCCATCAGGCCCCTAGAACTTAGAACTACTTAAATCTAACTAACCTAAGGACATCACACACATCCATGCCCGAGGCAGGATTCGAACCTGTGACCGTAGCAGTCCCATGGTTCTGGACTGCAGCGCCTAGAACCGCACGGCCACCGCGGCCGGCCTGATTAACTTCTTTTGATATATTATCATACCCACTATAATACTTACATTTGAAGGACTTTATGATGGATGCTACTTCTCTGGGAGACCTGGGCACCATTTATATTTTACTGAAGTTATTTTTAAAGACTTGTCTTGGATACACAATTGCACTGCCCACCGAACCTGATGACACCAAGCTGTCTGTAACAGAAATGAAGTACTTGTTTAAGAGGTTTGCAACACTACATGCACTTGTTACTGAAGTCTCATTTATTTTTAGAGCTATCTGTTCCCCTTCCTTTTTGGCCTCACTGGTCTGTCTTCACTATATCCCATACAGTTTTTGGTTTGTTGTTCGATGTAATTATCTTTTTCTCATAATAAGCCTGCTTCGATTTCTGGATTACTTGCTTCAATATTTTGCAGTACTCTTTGTAATACATTACAGTGTTAACATCAGAGTTGTTCCTAGATGGTAGATACAGTCTCCTTTTTGTCCCACATGATATCTTTATTCCTTGTGTAATCGTGGTTTATTGTTTTACTTCTGTGTGATTTGAGTTACCTTTAAAGAACAACAATTTTCAAAAGTGGAGGTAACTTTATTAGTGAATGCTTTGTATTTTCCATTTGAGTCAGAAGTGTTGTAAGCATATATCCAGTTCATGTTTTTGAGCAATATAAAAATTTTTACTTATGTATTATCCTCCTGTACTCCGATTTAATAGATTTTTTTATCCTGAGAAGTTTCAAAATATAACACAAGATGCTGCATGTCATGATCAGATAGCCCATTTACTATTGGTTTTGTGATATGCCTTTTTTCCCCTTGATTTGTATACAAAGATATTATGAATGGCAATCTTTGAGCATTTACATATCCTAGCTGCAAAGTTCACAGTGGGAACTAAATTGAAAGATAGTGTTACTGAGTGCCATAATTGTTCTCTGACAAGAGCTTTTCAATAAACTTACATTGATATTACCAGTAATCACTATATCCATTTTTTTTTTACTGTGAGAAGGGACAATAGACCTTTCATAATTCTTAAGAAGAGTTTAAAATTTCTTGAAGATGATCTGTAAATACCTCAATTATAAAGGACTTATTGTAAAACACTAATTTTCTTGCACAAGCTTCTAAGTGCCACTCTGATCAAAATTTATTAATATCAATATTCTTGAAATCAAAACAGTTTATGACAAACTGGCAACTCCTCCTTTGTCTATGTTTTCTCTACAGAAGTAAGAAGCTAACTTTAATCCTGCAACATTTCACATATCTAGAACAGTGGTCACATAACAGACTGAACAGGTACCTGGAGAGTCCCCAACACGACACGAGGCCAAACAAAGTTAGAAGATTAGTTCCCCATACAACTAAACTGTATAGTAATGGTGAAACTGTAAGGGAGTAGAGCTGAAAAACCATATCCTGAAAAGTAAAAAATATTCAAGAACCAAAAAAGTAATTTAAAAAACTTGATCATTTCCAACAAATCTTTACTGCTGTACGATAGAGGACTTCCTTGAATGTGATTTCTTGTGAATTATACTAAACATAATTTGGGTTGGCATACAAAACTAAATGGTTTCATTAGAAATAAAAATGTCTGATTATGAGCAGCATTACTACTCGAACTTACTCTTACCCTTTTAGCATTATGAATTCATGTTTCATATATTTTCAGTGTGGTGTAAACTACATGAAACAATGTTCTTTTATCATCTGTTTGAGTTGTATCATATGCTGCTGTACAATGGATGACAGAGATCACTTGAGATACAATATGATACCACCTTGGAATTACAACAAAGTATCTGTACCTCTCTTACTTTCCTTTTTTCACCATCAGTCAACAGTCCAATTGAGCCTTTTGGTACTGCGAACTGTATAGTCATGTTATCCACCTGTAAATTGCAACAAATGTTTAACATTCCTTCAAATAACAAAATTTGGAAATAGGTTATGAACAAAGACACAGAACATGGAGAGAAACAGTCCACATTGAGCCACAGACTTGTTTAACTTAAACAGTTGTATCAACACAGCATAGAATATTAAACCTTACCTGGATGAAACAAGAGCAGCAACAGCACATATTTGTGAGGGGTTTCGGAGGTTTTGCAACAACACAACCTGCACTGAGTTAATGCAGTTATCAGCTGTGTAAGCAAAGTCCTGAGGGCAATTGCTTTTGACTGAAACGAAGACTTACATCCAAGCCATGCCTGTTGCTCCAGTTGGGAGATAGGAATAAGCTAATTAGTGCCTGCACCTGGACAGGAGGGAGAAGGGCAGATTATCTGAGCATCTTACAGGTAGTGTAAGAAGGAACATATTTAAGATGGAATGAGATTACAGAGAGACAGTCGAATCAAATTAGAAATGAAAAGGACCAAAACTTTTCTTTACTGCTTGCTCAATATACACGATAGGCTACAACCCTGCCTCAATCCCTTCCCATCCACTGCTTCCCTTTGATGTCCCTCTACTCTTATAACTGCCATCTGGTTTCTATACAAATTGAAAATAGCCTTTCGCTCCCTGTATTTTACCCCTGCTACCTTTAGAATTTGAAAGAGAGTATTCCAGTCAACATTGTCAAAACCTTTTTTCTAAGTCTACAAATGCTAAAAACCTAGGTTTGCCTTTCCTTAATCTTTCTTCTAAGATAAGTTGTAAAGTCAGTATCGCTATACATGTTCCAACATTTCTACGGAATCCAAAGTAATCTTCCCCGAGGTTGGCTTCTTTCATTTTTTCCATTCGTCTGTAAAGAATTCAAGTGAGTATTTTGCAGCTGTGACTTATTAAACTGATAGTTCGGTAATTTTCACTTTTGTGAACACCTGCTTTCTTTTGGATTGGAATTATTATATTCTTCTTGAAGTCTGAGGGTATTTCGCCTGTCTCATACATCTTGCTCACCAGATGGTATAGTTTTGTAAGGACTGGCTCTCCAAAGGCTATCAGTAGCTCTAATGGAATGTTTTCTACTCCCGGGGACTTGTTTTGACTCAGATCTTTCAGTGCTCAGTCAAACTCTTTACACAATATTGTATCACCCATTTCATCTTCATCTACGTCCTCTTCCATTTCCATAATATCGGCCTCCAGTACATTGCCCTTGTATAGACCCTCTAGATACTCCTTCCGCCTTTCTGCTTTCCCTTCTTTGCTTAGAATATTGTCCTCAAGTACATCCCCCTTGTATAGACCAGCTATATATTCCTTCCACCTTTCTGATTTCCCTTCTTTGCTTAGAATTGGGATTCCATCTGAGCTCTTGATATTCATACAAGTGGCTCTCTTTTCTCCAAAGGTCTCTTTAATTTTCCTGTAGGCAGTTTCTATCGTACCCCTAGTGAGATAAGCCTCTGCATCCTTACATTTGTTCTCCAGCCATCCCTGCTTAGCCATTTTGCACTTCCTATCGATCTCATTTTTGAGACGTTTGTATTCCTTTTTACCTGCTTCATTTACTGCATTTTTATATTTTCTCCTTTCATCAATTAAATTCAATATTTCTTCTGTTACCCAAGGATTTCAACTAGTCCTTATCTTTTTACCTACTTGATCCTCTGCTGCCTTCACTACTTCATCCCTCAGAGCTACCCATTCTTCTTCTACTGTATTTATTTCCCTCATTCCTGTAAATTGTTCCCTTATGCTCTCCCTGAAACTCTGTACAACCTCTGGTTCTTTCAGTTTATCCAGAGCCCATCTCCTTAAATTCCTACCTCTTTGCAGTTTCTTCAGGTTTAATCTACAATTCTTCCATGTATACAACCTTCTTTCATGATTCTTGAACCATGTGTTAGCTATGATTAAGTTATGCTCTGTGCAAAATTCTACCATACGGCCTCCTCTTTCATTTCTTAGCCCCAATCCATATTCACCTACTATGTTTCCTTCCATACCTTTTCCTACACTCGAATTCCAGTCACCAATGACTATTAAATTTTCGTCTCCCTTCACTACCTGAATAATTTCTTTTATCTCATCATACATTTCATCAATTTCTTCATCATCTGCTGAGCTAGTTGGCATATAAACTTGTACTACTGTAGTAGGCATGGGCTTCATGTCTATCTTGACCACAATAATGCGTTCACTATGCTGTTTGTAGTACCTTACCTGCACTCCTATTTTCCTATTCATTATTAAAGCTACTCCTGCATTACCCCTATTTGATTTTGTATTTATGATCCTGTATTCGCCTGACCAAAAGCCTTGTTCCTCCTGCCACCGAACTTCACTAATTCCCACTATATCTAACTTTAACCTATCTATTTCCCTTTTTAAATTTTCTAACCTACCTGCCCGGTTAAGGGATCTGACATTTCACGCTTTGATCCGTAGAATGTCAGTTTTCTTTCTCCTCATAATGATGTCCTCATGAGTAGTCCACGCCTGGAGATCCGAATGGGGGACTATTTTACCTCCGGAATATTTAACCAAAAGGATGCCATCATCATTTAATCATACAGTAAAGCTGCATGCCCTCTGGAAAAATTATGGCTGTAGTTTCCCCTTGCTTCAGCTGTCCGCAGTGCCAGCACAGCAAGGCCATTTTGGTTAGTGTTACAAGGCCAAATCAATCAATCATCCAGAGTCTTGCCCCTGCAACTACCAAAAATGATGCCGCCCCTCTTCAGGAACCACATGTTTGTCTGGCCTCTCAACAGATAACCCTCTGTTGTGGTTTCACCTATGGTACGGCCATCTGTATCGCTGAGGCACAAAAACCTCCCCACCAATGGCAAGATCCATGGTTCATGTTTGATTTTATGGCTATTATTTATTTCAGTTTATCTGCTTTCCTTTCCCGAGTTTCCTCAGCTGCCATATGTGGCACAGCTGTTTCTGCCAGAATGATGGATTTCCATTTCCTTACAATGCAAATGAAGGTGGAAAATATACTGCTTAAATTAAACAAACTAAAAAAAATATAGAAATTCCATGTAACTGCAAAAGAATGAAATACTGCATAACTGGAGCTTCAGTAGTTATGTGAGGCTATTTGTCTGTATGGAGGCTGAGAAGCTGGAAGGCAGCATTGAAGTGCAGGAAGGCTTGCAGAGGTCCAAATAATAATATTATTTTCAGTGTGTGGAAATTTAATTGTGAATGACATTTTAGTTAATTAATTTTCACAAATAATAAAATGTTTACTGATAGAGTGAAATGAGGT
Source organism: Schistocerca piceifrons (assembly GCF_021461385.2). Lineage (NCBI taxonomy): Eukaryota > Metazoa > Arthropoda > Insecta > Orthoptera > Acrididae > Schistocerca > Schistocerca piceifrons. The sequence continues at coordinate 122,828,081 of NC_060148.1, read as the reverse complement.
CTTTCAAATAATTTATGTCATTCTGGAAATAAACAATTGTTAGCTCACAATATGCAAATTATAGATTTCTCTTAAAAGAACACATGCAATGATTACATTAGCAGAACTCAGTTAAACTGACAGATAATGAATTTTACTGAAACATCACTTAAATAGAAATTTTTGTGCTTTGTGCAAATGTGGTACATCCACAACCAGTAGAATATAAAAAAAAAAATAAGAAAGTTATTTAAGTAGTAGATTTATACAAAATGCAGTTACTCCAACTTTACAAGTATCAAGTTTGTCAACTGTAAAATAGAAGTACGTATTCTACTGTTCCCACCTTAAAAAAGTGAGTCTACAGTTCTCAAATCCAAAATGGTGCATGCATGTCAATCAGTGTTTCTGAAGCTACTGTTGATTGCTTTAGCACTGCAGATAAATCTAGCTACATTATGAAAACCTACCAAATTTGGGATAGCTTTAACCCAGCACACAGCTGCAAGATCATGAAGGGAACATGGCATTAAAAAAAATGCTGTCAAAAAATAATAGAGTACTTGTGTACGTAGTACACAGAGCTACAAAAGCAAACTTATGAGAGTGGCATACAAGGGCAATCAAATATGAAAAATGTGGAAAAATGTAAGTAAACTACTCATTAATACTGAAGTACTTGCCATAGTTGTTAACACATTTATTCCACTGTAATTGCCTTACAATGGTCAACGCCTTTGTGGAAAAATGTTGCCAGACACACACCTCTTTATCTGAAGCAAAGGGACAGCCATGAATGCCTTTCTTCAGCACTTTAAAAATATGAAAATCACATGGAGAGACATTGGGGCTTTATGGAGAATATGTGTTTCCCAGCAAAACTTCTGCAACATACTCTATACAGTCTTGGCAGGCATTTTACTGGCAGGTTGCTTAAACTATGATGCAGAGTTTTGTCTGGGAAGCTTTCACACAACCTCCATACAGTCCCAATCTCTCCTCATGTGATTTCCATATTTTTGGAGCCCTAAAGAACCATTCTTGGTCATTCGTTTGGTTCACACCAAGAGTTCGTAGTACACCACAAACATTTTTCCATGAAGCGATTGACCATCTTGTCTCACAGGGGCATAAATGTATTCACAGCTATGGTGATTATTTTTGAAATACTAAACAGTTAACTTCCTTTTTTCCATCAATCTTGTTTTATGGAGTATTCATCTTGTGTACTCTTTCTGAAGTTTTGCATCAGTGTAACCATATATATTACAACAAAAAAAGATGAATGTGACAGGGATCAGATCCCATACAGAGCCCAATCACAAAATGTTCTGATTTCATTCATCACTTTCAAATAATTGTTTAATTCTGGTATGTTAACGCAATGCTAAATCTATAGTGGCAGATTCATGATTAGGTTGGGATTTCTTAATTAATACATACTAAGATAGATTTTTGCATGTGAGCAGTGCAAACTTTCCCCTCTGCCTCCAACCCCTCCACCACACAAAAATTCATAAGACCTATTTTGTATATCAGTTTCTTTGAGTGGCAGCGGCAGTGTGCGTAAACACAAACACACATACCTGGCCTCAGCATCTGGCTGCCAAGGCCAGAATGTGAGCAGCAGTGAAAGACGCTAAAAGTCTTCCCTTGGCAGCCAGAGACTGTGGCCGCGTCTGTGAATGTTGTGTTTGTGTGTTGTGTTGTGTGCTGTTTAAATCTGATGAAGACCTGTTTAGCTGAAAGCTGTGTTTGACAGTCTTTTTGTTGTGCCTATCTGCGAATCAGCGACTCCACTTTGTGGTGGGTAGCAACTATCCTTTTCATAAAACTGTCTAACACATATCTTCATGTTTCATTGCTGTGACAAGATGAAGCAATCCAGGTACAGTTACTGCCATCACTATTCTAAACCAAACAACTGCTTTGGTTGTTATAACCAGTGCTCGATTTGTGATGGTATGCCATACTGATACCTCTGACAAGCCAAAGTACTGGTACCTCTTCTTTTTTATAAATCAAGCACTGGTCATAACTGTTACTACTTCAACTTGTTTTATTCGAGATCATGTCACATCCAGAAGATCAAACCAAACTGAACTTATCTAGTAGGAACTGTTGTAAATAAGTGTTCATTTTCATAGCCCATTATGTACTCTCACAGACTGATCAATCTGAAGTTACAAGCAGAGGAGAGGTGATGCGTGGAATGAATCAAAGAAAAAGAACTGAACACATGCCATATAAGAAGCTGTGTATCACTGGCCGAATGTGTTACAATTAGCTCATTATACCTTCTTTTAAATATATACACAGTGAATCTTTGATGAGGCTCAAGTTGCACTCTGGCACAAATTTTCACATGTCACTAACATACCTAATACAGCTGATGTCTAATAGTTCACAGTAAGCAAACAAATTTTGAATAATTTAATATATTATAACAACATTCCACGCAGAACCAATCACAACACAGATTCATGATTCTGTAGTTACTTTCTGTGGGTGGGGACGGGAGCAGGGATTGTGAACAACACATGTATAAGATGGGACAATACAACATATGTAAAAGACATACCGGTAACTCCTTTTGCAATAAACAAATTTATTTTACTGCTGTTGTTTTTAACATGTCATACTAAAAAATCACATTCACTGCAACAGTAACTCCAACACAAGAGATACACGTGTCATCCATGGCAGTAAACATTTTATGACATGGGTTTTCACAGTGGAATGTAAACCATTTCATTTTCTTAAAGTGTATCTATGATACTACTACAGACAGTGATATAACATTATTAATATATTACCAGACACATTAATTTGACACAGATGGTAAAATAAAAATAATGATCTTGGGTACTGGCTGTTGCCTATCTCTAGTAACCATCCCAGAAAATATAGGGTGTTGGCAGAGAACGTTTGGTTGTGAAATCCTGTAGTCACTCTGTTGGGGTACTGGATTTGCAATGTGTTTCTGAAAATACATCAGAGATATATTGAATGAATTATTGCATATTTTAAGATAGAACATGGCAGTAACGGAAAGAACAAATGTGAGTAGAATAACATCATTAGATGTCAAATTAGAATAACAGCAATACATGTCAAATTAGAAAAGAATTATGTATGTACTGATCAGCAATATGAATTTTGTATGTAGAATACACCACTCTGTGGCCAATTAGGTGCAAATCATTTTCAAAAAACTCCTACATTTAACTACATATTAAGTTGTTAAATGGTAGCACATTTAGTCAGCTAATCTGATCATGTATTGCATTCACACTGCAACTGGACAGCTGAAGATAGTGATGCTATGGATTGACCGACACTCATTATATAGGTACGTGTTCTAATATCACCTTCACATTATATACATTTGCTAACATTTCTTGACATAAATAAACCATTACAATTTCAAAAGAATAGAAATTTATTCTACTCATTCATCATCCGACCAAGAAGGTGAAAAAGAATAGAAATTTCTTCTACTCTACCACCAAGGAAGTGAACCTACAGGGAGTAAGTGAAGGTAAACATTAACAAAAGACAACCAAACATTGTTTAAGCTGTACACTATATTAACAAGAAAATATCACAATACTGCTTAATGCTAGTTCTTTTTATGCCAGTTAAATGTGTTCTAGTGAATTAGAAAGAAAGCTGCTGCTACTTCAGTCACATTAGTTACCTTCAGGATGCCTTATAAGAAACATGATATTTAGTTCATTAATCAAGTATTTTTTAGAAAAAACAGTAACCTACATATGTAATTACATAGGACAGTTTACAGCACACTACCTGCCATCCACCTAAAGTAGGAATGAAATCCTTGCACTAAGATAATCAATGGAAGGAGTCACTACTGACGTATTTTTTAAATTTTCCTTTGAATTTCCTGAGATAACTAATTTCTTGTTGTATGTTAGATGGGAGCTTCTCAAATATCTTCATACCATAGTACATAACTTTGTTAAATTTTAGTTAAGGATGCAAAGTTTACACAAAAGTTATATTTCTGTCTTGTATTGATAGTGCAGATCAAATTTCAACATGAAATAATTTTTTCACAACCACACTACGCCTTGATTAAAGTAACTGTGATTGTGGGAGTGACTAAGAGTCAGCCAACTGCTGTTCTTTCTTGACACCTATGTGCCCACTATAATGACTGATTTTTAGGCACCACACAGCAATCTCAGCTGCAGTACGATGCACAGGAAGGCGAGAGCCAACTGTTGCTCTATCCACAATCCCCACTGATGTACTTCCCACTGCTGCTGACAATGACAACAATAAATCTGAATGTATGTTTTGCTCTATTTGCATTGCATGCGCAGCTCTTGCTCATTCCATGTGGAATGATGTAAATAATGAATGACCCTTAACCACCATAGCTGTCTACCAGCCATGAGGTTATTTTAATCAAAATTTAGAAGAAAACATAACAATTGTTTATCACTAAGTCTGCCAAAGGTTCACAAAAGCGTTCAACAACAACCACAAAAGTTTTCTAATATAATTCACTAATATAATCTGAGAGGGGACGACAGAAGCGTCCGATCCCACGCGTCGGTTTGACCCGTGACGTACGGGTGTTGTCGTGTGACGTCATGACGGCGCAGAGTTTGCCTTGTGAGTGTGGCGTGTTTGTAGATGTCGTCGTGTTGTGGTTTGTTGTGCTCTCTTGTGGTGTGTTCAGGGTTTTCGTTTGTGTGCTGTAATGGGCGCAGTTTGCTTTTGCTCATTATCCAGAATTGTTCGAGTGTCGGCTGTGTTTGTAGAGGAATTCGTTTCATTGAGTTAACGATTTTGTGTTAAGCTTAATATAGTGTTGTTTATTGTAGATAGTGTGGTAATTTTAGTAAAATTAATCAGTTGTTGTTTTTTGTTCAGGAATGGATATGACGGATGCCACTACAACAGTAATAAGTTGCATACAACTAAATCTGCCGTTTATAACGTTCATGAGTACAACACTTCACGTGCAGCTTTAGTACATACGTCACAGTCTAAACAGATCCTATACATTTATATGCTATGGGAAAATACGATATTCTAGCCACAATCGTATTAACCGATCAGCCTGTTTGCATCCCAGAATCCGAATGTACATTACATTTCCTGTTTTCTCTGTAACAATTTTGTGTTCCGCTTTTCGTCCCTTAGAACTCACAAAGCCCATTACTAAATAGGATCTACTTGCCTGGATTTCCAAAGCTGTGCGCCGTCGACGAAAGAAAAGCTTACTGTAATTTAAATACTGGAGCGAGGGAAGGCCATAGTACCCTTGGAATTTCATACAAAAAACTAAACTATCATGCAACCATTAAATCGATGAAATTTACAGACTGGGCAGACAAGGAAGATAAACACGAAAATAAAAGAAAGGTGGTTGCTTTACTGTAAACTCGATATAGGTTTAAAGCTAAGTTTCCGACTTCTTCGAAAGTCGAAGTTTGGAAATACCACCAGTCTACCCGATTTGACCCTTAGCTTGAGGAGTTGCTTGTTGGGAATTACTGGGAGAGACAGGGATATATACAAATACGTCAGCCCCATAACGCATCTCCGGCGGTACATCGTAAGGTTACCGCCCTTCGATAGTGCAATTTTCGCGCTCATCGAAGTGCTAGGTGTTCCAGGTGCCAGCCAGCCAGCCAGCCAGCCAGCAGCAGCAGCAGCAGCAGTTCCCGGTCCCGGCCTGCAGCAGTGGTCCCGCAGCCAGCCAGCCAGCCAGCCAGCCAGCCAGCCAGCCAGCCAGCCAGCCAGCCCTCCGGTGGCAGCAGCAGTCCAGCCAGCAGCAGTCCAGCAGCAGCAGCAGCAGCAGCAGCAGCCGCCGCCGCCGCCGCCCCGGCCCCGTCCGCGGCAGCAGCGTCCCTGCCTCTCGCCGTCGCCGTCGCCGTCGCCGTCGCCGTCGCCGTCGCCGTCGCCGTCGCCGTCCGTCATCTCCCAGTGTGTGTCCTGTCCTTTTAGTGCTGTGTTTTTTCTTTCTTCTTCCTGTCGTCATGTCCGCCCCCACGACCACCGTCACTACTACCACCACCGCCATCGTGTATACATCCCCCTCCGCCACCTCCACCACTATCACTTGGTGTGCCCAGTCCCACCCCCCTCCTTCCATCCCTCCCCTCCTCTCTATCCCTTCGCCCTCGCTCTTTGTCGCCCCCTCTCCCGCTTCCTCTCGTTCTGATCCTTTCCCGCCACTCCCCCAGTCTGTCACTGCAGCTCCGGCTAGGGTGGTGGCCCGTCGGGCCACTGCCCACGCCCAGCTCTCCCCGTTGCCATCGCCATCACCGCCGCCACCGCCACCGCCACCACCGTCATCATCGTCGCCATCACCATCATTGCCACATTCGCCTGCACCGTCACAGTCACTATCTCTGGCGCCGACTGCTGCGTCCGTGCCAGGACCTGTCCCTTCCCACCACCTCCCCATCGTTCCCATCCCTCATATCACCACCCGCCCATCTGCCGCTGTCAAACGCCCTAGTGGCGCCTCCACTTCCTCTGGTCCTAAAAAGGCTCCACCCCGCCCCCCATCCCCACCCCAAAATGCCATGGACGTCTCCCCACCAGGCCCCGCTCCCTCCTCCTCCTCCTCCTCCTCCCCACCTGGTCTCTACAAATATCTCCTGTCCCGTCCCGATCCTTCCTTCCTCGAGGCCCGGAATCTCTCCCTCCTCCTCCGCCAACATTTCCCTGGCGCCCCCATCTCTCTCCTTACTCCCAGACGGGATTCTGTTCTTATCTCCTCCCCCAGCCCAACCCTCCATACTGACATTCTCTCCCGCCTTCCCATCACCCGTTTTGGTCCTCACGCCTCCCTCACCCCTGCTCCCTCCCCATCTCCTACCCGCCAACCCCAACCCCCGCGTTGCCCGCCGACCCTCACCGCCGTGATCACTCGGCTTAGCCCGTCGATCACGGAGGAGGAGGTGCTTGCGGAGCTGAAGGCCCATCCCACCCTGGAGGTGCGGGCAGTCCGCCGCATTTTCAACGCGACCGGCCCCACCCGCCTTATGCGGGTTTTCTCTGAGGACGCCCCCTCCATTGACCGTCTCCTGAAGGAGGGTGCCCTCCTCTTCAATCAGCGGTACAAGGTCGACCCCTCCCGTTCCCCCCTCAATCCCTGCGCTGCCAGAGATGTCTGCGCTACAATGCACATCCAACAGCAGAGTGCTGCAAGGCCCCCACCTGCCCGCATTGTCGGCAAGTGCACTTCCTCCGGCAGTGCCCTAACCTCCAATCCCCTCCCTCCTGTAATACCTGCAGCCCCCCCACCCCACCTACTCCCAAAAGTGCAAAGCCCGACCCCCTCCCACCACTCCTGAACTCACCGTACCTGTCCGTCCCCTGGACGCCCCCACCCCTCCTGGCAATTCCCTTCGTCCCCCCCCCCACTGCTGAGGACATCATCAGGTTCCTCACCATTGTCCTCCAAAACGTCCATCCCTTTCAGCGCCCCCACACCTTACAACAGATCTCCCTCGCCGCCCGTTCCATATTCCACCTTAAAATGTACGCCACCTATTCCAATAACCAGGCCCATTTCACCTTCTCCCGCCTTGACACCCTCGTATAAGTACTTATCATGGCGCGACAGCATCGTATCCTTTTCAACAACATCCGCTCCCTTCCCGCCAACAAGAACCTCTTCCTGCACACCCTTGCTACCCACCGTGTGGATGCCTTCCTCCTCAATGAAACCTTCCTCCAACCCCACCACTCCATCCACACCTCCCCCTATCTCCTCCACCGCTCCGATAATCCCCGCCCAGTTGCGCGTGGTGGAATTGCCATTGGCCACCACCGCCAGATCCCCGTTCGGCTCCAACCTCTCCTTCCCGACCCCACCGAACACCTGATCCTTAGTCTCTTCTTCCCCGGCCTTACCATTACCTGTGCCACCATCTATGTCCGCCCCAACGCCCCTCTTCCTTTCGACTTCCTCTCCCACATCGACCGTACCTTCTCCTCCTATGTGATCACCGCCGACCTCAACATCCATAGTCGCTCCGCTGCCCAGTTACGGCGGTGGCATCGGTTCCTCTCCTCCCTTCAAGGCGACCTCATCCCCATCCCCCAGCACACCCGTCCCGAATCCATCTCCACTCCCGATGTTATTCTCTCCTCCCCCAACCTCCTTGGTGTCAGTTCGATCGCAGATATCTGGGAAGAGGGAGTAATCGAACTGGGGATCATCAGGGATGGAAAACACATCGGACAGGTAGGAGGCAAAGTGATTGGCCTTACTAAGGGCGTCAGGGAAGGGGTGATGATCGTGGAGAAGAGGATAGTAGGGGGAGGGTTTAGTTCCGGTAAGGCGACGGAAGGCGGTCCAGAACTTGGACGAGTTTATAGGGAGAGTAGCATTTAAACGGGTGCATGTCTGTCGCCAGTCCCGGCGTTTCTTGGCCACGAGCAAATTTCGAATGTGTCGCTGTAGTTGCCGGTGGCGTCGTAGGGTGTCTGGGTCACGCGTGCGGAGGAAGGCACGGTAGAGACGACGGGATTCACGGAGGAGGAGGACGGCCTGTGGTGGTAAGGTAGGACGATGGGGGTGGATGGCAACAGTAGGGACGTGGGCCTCCACGGCCTCAGACAAGGTCTGCTGGAGAAATGAGGCGGCATGGGTGACATCATCGGGACGGCGGTAGGCGAGAGGGTGGCTATCGACCTGAGTGGAGAGGGTATCCCGGTAGGCATTCCAGTTGGCACGGGAATAGTCATGGATGTACTTAGGGGGAGGGTCATGACGAGGGTCGGGGCGGGGGCGACGGCCGTCTGAAACGGTGAGGAGGACAGGGAGATGGTCGCTACCAATAGGCTCCAGGACATCCACCGTAATGCGACCAAGGAGGTTGGGGGAGGAGAGGATAACATCGGGAGTGGAGTTGGATTCGGGACGAGTGTGCTGGGGGATGGGGATGAGGTCGCCTTGAAGGGAGGAGAGGAACCGATGCCACCGCCGTAACTGGGCAGCGGAGCGACTATGGATGTTGAGGTCGGCGGCGATCACATAGGAGGAGAAGGTACGGTCGATGTGGGAGAGGAAGTCGAAAGGAAGAGGGGCGTTGGGGCGGACATAGATGGTGGCACAGGTAATGGTAAGGCCGGGGAAGAAGAGACTAAGGATCAGGTGTTCGGTGGGGTCGGGAAGGAGAGGCTGGAGCCAAACGGGGATCTGGCGGTGGTGGCCAATGGCAACTCCGCCTCGCGCAACTGGGAGGGGATTATCGGAGCGGTGGAGGAGATAGGGGGAGGTGTGGATGGAGTGGTGGGGTTGGAGGAAGGTTTCATTGAGGAGGAAGGCATCCACACGGTGGGTAGCAAGGGTGTGCAGGAAGAGGTTCTTGTTGGCGGGAAGGGAGCGGATATTGTTGAAAAGGATACGATGCTGTCGCGCCATGATAAGGACTTATACGAGGTGTCAAGGCGGGAGAAGGTGAAATGGGCCTGGTTATTGGAAAAGGTGGCGTACATTTTAAGGTGGAATATGGAACGGGCGGCGAGGGAGATCTGTTGTAAGGTGTGGGGGCGCTGAAAGGGATGGACGTTTTGAAGGACAATGGTGAGGAACCTGATGATGTCCTCAGCAGTGGGGGGGGACGAAGGGAATTGCCAGGAGGGGTGGGGGCGTCCAGGGGACGGACAGGTACGGTGAGTTCAGGAGTGGTGGGAGGGGGTCGGGCTTTGCACTTTTGGGAGTAGGTGGGGTGGGGGAGGCTGCAGGTATTACAGGAGGGAGGGGATTGGAGGTTGGGGCACTGCCGGAGGAAGTGCGCTTGCCGACAATGCGGGCAGGTGGGGGCCTCGCGGCACTCTGCTGTTGGATGTACATTGTAGCGCAGACATCTCTGGCAGCGCAAGGATTGAGGGGGGGAACGGGAGGGGTCGACCTTGTACCGCTGATTGAAGAGGAGGGCACCCTCCTTTAGGAGACGGTCAATGGAGGGGGCGTCCTCAGAGAAAACCCGCATAAGGCGGGTGGGGCCGGTCGTGTTGAAAATGCGGCGGACCGCCCGCACCTCCAGGGTGGGATGGGCCTTCAGCTCCGCCAGCACCTCCTCCTCCGTGATCGACGGGCTAAGCCGAGTGATCACGGCGGTGAGGGTCGGCGGGCGACGCGGGGGTTGGGGTTGGCGGGTAGGAGATGGGGAGGGAGCAGGGGTGAGGGAGGCGTGAGGACCAAAACGGGTGATGGGGAGGCGGGAGAGGATGTCAGTATGGAGGGTTGGGCTGGGGGAGGAGATAAGAACAGAATCCCGTCTGGGAGTAAGGAGAGAGATGGGGACGCCAGGGAAATGTTGGCGGAGGAGGAGGGAGAGATTCCGGGCCTCGAGGAAGGAAGGATCGGGACGGGACAGGAGATATTTGTAGAGACCGGGTGGGGAGGAGGAGGAGGAGGAGGAGGAGGAGGGAGCGGGGCCTGGTGGGGAGACGTCCATGGCATTTTGGGGTGGGGATGGCGGGCGGGGTGGAGCCTTTTTAGGAGCAGAGGAAGTGGGGGCGCCACTAGGGCGTTTGACAGCGGCAGATGGGCGGGTGGTGACAGGAGGGACGGGAACGATGGGGAGGTGGTGGGAAGGGACAGGTCCCGGCACGGACGCGGCAGTCGGCGCCGGAGATAGTGACTGTGACGGTGCAGGCGAATGTGGCAGTGATGGTGATGGTGACGATGATGACGGTGGTGGCGGTGATGGCGATGGCGATGGCGATGGGGAGAGCTGGGCGTGGGCAGTGGCCCGACGGGCCACCACCCTAGCCGGAGCTGCAGTGACAGGCTGGGGGAGTGGGGGGAAAGGATCAGAACGAGAGGAAGAGGCGGGAGATGGGGAGACAAAGAGCGAGGGCGAAGGGATAGAGAGGAGGGGAGGGATGGAAGGAGGGGGGTGGGACTGGGCACACCAAGTGATAGTAGTGGAGGCGGCGGAAGGGGACGTATACACGATGGCGGTGGTGGTAGTAGTGACGGTGGTGGTGGGGGCGGACATGACGACAAGAAGAAGAAAGAAAAACACAGCACTAAAAGGACAGGACACACACTGGGGGACGACGGACGGCGACGGCGACGGCGACGGCGACGGCGACGGCGAGAGGCAGGGACGCTGCTGCCGCGGACGGGGCCGGGGCGGCGGCGGCGGCGGCGGCGGCTGCTGCTGCTGCTGCTGCTGGCTGGACTGCTGCTGGCTGGGCTGCTGCTGCCACCGGAGGGCTGGCTGGCTGGCTGGCTGGCTGGCTGGCTGGCTGGCTGGCTGGCTGGCTGGCTGGCTGCGGGACCACTGCTGCAGGCCGGGACCGGGAACTGCTGGCTGGCTGGCTGGCTGGCTGGCTGGCTGGCTGGCTGGCTGGCTGGCTGGCTGGCTGGCTGGCTGGCTGGCTGGCTGGCACCTGGAACCCCTAGCACTTCGATTAGCGCGAAAATGGCACTATCGAAGGGCGGTAACCTTGCGGTGTACCGCCGGAGATGCGCTCGTTACATCTTTTTTTTTTTTTTTTTTTTTTACTTTATTGTTATTTTAAAGCCTGTACAGCAGGCAGGCTGTCAGCAGCATACTACGCTGCTCTTCAGCCATAGAAGGTACAGTCAGCAAAAACAGGAGAAAAACATAAAAGTTACAAAATGGTGGGCAATAAAACAGGAGACACAGAGAAACAAACACGGAGCCGTTCACACTCGACGATAAGCCACACTGCAAACTGTTGAGACGACGCACAAACACTGAAGGAGACGATGGCACTGGTGAACGATGGAGTGTGACGGTAAACACTGAACACTAAACATGACGGCACACACGATACACTGATGGCGGTGATCTCCGGCGCGCGAATGTCCACTGAGCGTGTGCAAGTCCGGGGACCTGCCAAGAGGGCAACAGGGATGAGGAGGGGGAGAGGGGAGGAAAAGAGGATGCCATGGCTTAGGAGACGGGGACAGGAGGAGAGGGACAGGGGAGGGGGGGCCTGGGGGACGAGGGACGAGAAAAGGAGGAGGGAGGGAAAAGGGAGAGAAGGGAGGGAGGGTGCCCCGAGGAGCAAGCACAGGAGGAGGGTGGGAGGATCAAAGTTGGTAGGAGGGGTAGATGGAGGGGAGGAGGGCATCATCAGGGAGGGGGAGCTGGCGGAAGCCACCTTGGGAGAGGGTAAGGAGGGTGGAGAGATGGAGACCGGGTGGGTCGTGGGAGTACAGGCGTGGCAGCGGGCGGGGGTGGGAGAGGATCGGGGAGACGAGCGGGTGAGGAGGATCGAGTTTACGGGAGGTGTATAGGATTCGTATCCTTTCGAGGAAGAGGAGGAGGTGGGGGAAGGGGATAAGGTCATACAGGATCCGCGTGGGGGAAGGGAGACGGATGCGATAGGCAAGGCGGAGAGCATGGCGTTCAAGGATTTGGAGGGATTTATAAAAGGAAGGGGGGGCGGAGATCCAGGTGGGATGGGCGTAACAGAGGAGAGGGCGGATGAGGGACTTATAGGTGTGGAGGATGGTGGAGGGGTCCAGACCCCACGTTCGGCCGGAAAGGAGCTTGAGGAGACGGAGTCGGGAACGTGCCTTGGCTTGGATTGTCTGGAGATGGGGAGTCCAGGAGAGGCGACGGTCGAGGGTGACGCCAAGGTACTTAAGGGTGGGGGTGAGAGCGATGGGACGGCCATAAACGGTGAGATAGAAATCAAGGAGGCGGAAGGAGGGAGTGGTTTTGCCGACAATGATCGCCTGGGTTTTGGAAGGATTGACCTTGAGCAACCACTGGTTGCACCAAGCGGTGAACCGGTCAAGATGGGATTGGAGAAGGTGTTGGGAGCGTCGCAGGGTGGGGGCAAGGGCGAGGAAGGCGGTGTCATCGGCAAACTGGAGAAGGTGGACGGGGGGTGACGGCGGCGGCATGTCCGCCGTGTACAACAAGTACAGAAGGGGGGAGAGGACAGAGCCTTGGGGCACACCGGCGGAGGGGAAAAAGGTGTAGGAATCGGTGTTATGGATGGTGACATAGGAAGGACGGCGGGAGAGAAAGGAACCGATCAGACGAACGTAGTTAATGGGAAGGGCGAAGGTTTGGAGCTTGAAGAGGAGACCGTAATGCCATACGCGGTCATATGCGCGTTCGAGGTCAAGAGAGAGGAAGATTGCGGAGCGACGGGAATTGAGCTGTTCGGAAAGGAGATGAGTGAGGTGAAGGAGAAGATCGTCGGAAGAGAAGGACGGCCGAAAGCCACACTGGGTAACGGGGAGGAGGCGGTGCTGGCGGAGATGCTGGTGGATGCGGCGGGTGAGGATAGATTCCAGGACCTTGCTGAAGACCGAGGTAAGGCTGATGGGACGGTAGGAGGAGACGGCGGACGGCGGTTTGCCAGGTTTGAGGAACAGGAGGATACGGGAGGTTTTCCACAGGTCGGGGTAGTAACCGGTGGACAGGACTACATTGTAGAGCCTGGCCAGGGTGGAGAGAAAAGAGACAGGAGCTTCACGAAGGTGACGGTAGGTGACACGATCGTGACCAGGAGCGGTGTTACGTTTGGTGCGGAGTGTATTGATGAGATCCTGTGTGGTGATGGGGGCATTAAGGTCCGTGTGTGGAATGTTGTCCAAGTACTGGAAACCAGGAGCGAGGGGAGGGATAGAGGTGTCAGTTCGATCGCGGATATCTGGGAAGAGGGAGTAATCGAACTGGGGATCATCAGGGATGGAAAACACATCGGACAGGTAGGAGGCAAAGTGATTGGCCTTACTAAGGGCGTCAGGGAAGGGGTGATCATCGTGGAGAAGAGGATAGTAGGGGGAGGGTTTAGTTCCAGTAAGGCGACAGAAAGCGGTCCAGAACTTGGACGAGTTTATAGGGAGGGTAGCAGTTAAACGGGTGCATGTCTGTCGCCAGTCCCGGCGTTTCTTGGCCGCGAGCAAATTTCGAATGTGTCGCTGTAGTTGTCGGTGGCGTCGTAGTGTGTCCGGGTCACGCGTTCGGAGGAAGGCACGGTAGAGACGACGGGATTCACGGAGGAGGAGGACGGCCTGTGGTGGTAGGGTAGGACGGTGGGGGTGGATGGCAACAGTAGGGACGTGGGCCTCCACGGCCTCAGACAAGGTCTGCTGGAGAAAGGAGGCGGCATGGGTGACATCATCGGGACGGCGGTAGGCGAGAGGGTGGCGATCGACCTGAGTGGAGAGGGTATCCCGGTAGGCATTCCAGTTGGCACGGGAATAGTCATGGATGTACTTAGGGGGAGGGTCATGACGAGGGTCGGGGCGGGGGCGACGGCCGTCTGAAACGGTGAGGAGGACAGGGAGATGGTCGCTACCAATAGGCTCCAGGACATCCACCGTAATGCGACCAAGGAGGTTGGGGGAGGAGAGGATAACATCGGGAGTGGAGTTGGATTCAGGACGAGTGTGCTGGGGGATGGGGATGAGGTCGCCTTGAAGGGAGGAGAGGAACCGATGCCACCGCCGTAACTGGGCAGCGGAGCGACTATGGATGTTGAGGTCGGCGGCGATCACATAGGAGGAGAAGGTACGGTCGATGTGAGAGAGGAAGTCGAAAGGAAGAGGGGCGGTGGGGCGGACATAGATGGTGGCACAGGTAATGGTAAGGCCGGGGAAGAAGAGACTAAGGATCAGGTGTTCGGTGGGGTCGGGAAGGAGAGGCTGGAGCCGAACGGGGATCTGGCGGTGGTGGCCAATGGCAACTCCGCCACGCGCAACTGGGAGGGGATTATCGGAGCGGTGGAGGAGATAGGGGGAGGTGTGGATGGAGTGGTGGGGTTGGAGGAAGGTTTCATTGAGGAGGAAGGCATCCACACGGTGGGTAGCAAGGGTGTGCAGGAAGAGGTTCTTGTTGGCGGGAAGGGAGCGGAGATTGTTGAAAAGGATACGATGCTGTCGCGCCATGATAAGGACTTATACGAGGGTGTCAAGGCGGGAGAAGGTGAAATGGGCCTGGTTATTGGAAAAGGTGGCGTACATTTTAAGGTGGAATATGGAACGGGCGGCGAGGGAGATCTGTTGTAAGGTGTGGGGGCGCTGAAAGGGATGGACGTTTTGAAGGACAATGGTGAGGAACCTGATGATGCCCTCAGCAGTGGGGGGGGGACGAAGGGAATTGCCAGGAGGGGTGGGGGCGTCCAGGGGACGGACAGGTACGGTGAGTTCAGGAGTGGTGGGAGGGGGTCGGGCTTTGCACTTTTGGGAGTAGGTGGGGTGGGGGAGGCTGCAGGTATTACAGGAGGGAGGGGATTGGAGGTTGGGGCACTGCCGGAGGAAGTGCGCTTGCCGACAATGCGGGCAGGTGGGGGCCTCGCGGCACTCTGCTGTTGGATGTACATTGTAGCGCAGACATCTCTGGCAGCGCAGGGATTGAGGGGGGGAACGGGAGGGGTCGACCTTGTACCGCTGATTGAAGAGGAGGGCACCCTCCTTCAGGAGACGGTCAATGGAGGGGGCGTCCTCAGAGAAAACCCGCATAAGGCGGGTGGCGCCGGTCGCGTTGAAAATGCGGCGGACCGCCCGCACCTCCAGGGTGGGATGGGCCTTCAGCTCCGCCAGCACCTCCTCCTCCGTGATCGACGGGCTAAGCCGAGTGATCACGGCGGTGAGGGTCGGCGGGCAACGCGGGGGTTGGGGTTGGCGGGTAGGACATGGGGAGGGAGCAGGGGTGAGGGAGGCGTGAGGACCAAAACGGGTGATGGGGAGGCGGGAGAGGATGTCAGTATGGAGGGTTGGGCTGGGGGAGGAGATAAGAACAGAATCCCGTCTGGGAGTAAGGAGAGAGATGGGGACGCCAGGGAAATGTTGGCGGTGGAGGAGGGAGAGATTCCGGGCCTCGAGGAAGGAAGGATCGGGACGGGACAGGAGATATTTGTAGAGACCGGGTGGGGAGGAGGAGGAGGAGGAGGAGGAGGAGGGAGCGGGGCCTGGTGGGGAGACGTCCATGGCATTTTGGGGTGGGGATGGCGGGTGGGGTGGAGCCTTTTTAGGAGCAGAGGAAGTGGGGGCGCCACTAGGGCGTTTGACAGCGGCAGATGGGCGGGTGGTGACAGGAGGGACGGGAACGATGGGGAGGTGGTGGGAAGGGACAGGTCCCGGCACGGACGCGGCAGTCGGCGCCGGAGATAGTGACTGTGACGGTGCAGGCGAATGTGGCAGTGATGGTGATGGTGATGATGATGACGGTGGTGGCGGTGATGGCGATGGCGATGGGGAGAGCTGGGCGTGGGCAGTGGCCCGACGGGCCACCACCCTAGCCGGAGCTGCAGTGACAGGCTGGGGGAGTGGGGGGAAAGGATCAGAACGAGAGGAAGAGGCGGGAGATGGGGAGACAAAGAGCGAGGGCGAAGGGATAGAGAGGAGGGGAGGGATGGAAGGAGGGGGGTGGGACTGGGCACACCAAGTGATAGTGGTGGAGGGGGACGTATACACGATGGCGGTGGTGGTAGTAGTGACGGTGGTGGTGGGGGCGGACATGACGACAAGAAGAAGGAAGAAAAACACAGCACTAAAAGGACAGGACACACACTGGGGGACGACGGACTGCGACGGCGACGGCGACGGCGAGAGGCAGGGACGCTGCTGCCGCGGACGGGGCCGGGGCGGCGGCGGCGGCGGCGGCGGCGGCGGCTGCTGCTGCTGCTGCTGCTGGCTGGACTGCTGCTGGCTGGACTGCTGCTGCCACCGGAGGGCTGGCTGGCTGGCTGGCTGGCTGGCTGGCTGGCTGGCTGGCTGGCTGGCTGGCTGGCTGGCTGGCTGGCTGCGGGACCACTGCTGCAGGCCGGGACCGGGAACTGCTGGCTGGCTGGCTGGCTGGCTGGCTGGCTGGCTGGCTGGCTGGCTGGCTGGCTGGCTGGCTGGCACCTGGAACCCCTAGCACTTCGATTAGCGCGAAAATGGCACTATCGAAGGGCGGTAACCTTGCGGTGTACCGCCGGAGATGCGCTCGTTACATCTTTTTTTTTTTTTTTTTTACTTTATTGTTATTTTAAAGCCTGTACAGCAGGCAGGCTGTCAGCAGCATACTACGCTGCTCTTCAGCCATAGAAGGTACAGTCAGCAAAAACAGGAGAAAAACATAAAAGTTACAAAATGGTGGGCAATAAAACAGGAGACACAGAGAAACAAACACGGAGCCGTTCACACTCGACGATAAGCCACACTGCAAACTGTTGAGACGACGCACAAACACTGAAGGAGACGATGGCACTGGTGAACGATGGAGTGTGACGGTAAACACTGAACACTAAACATGACGGCACACACGATACACTGATGGCGGTGATCTCCGGCGCGCGAATGTCCACTGAGCGTGTGCGAGTCCGGGGACCTGCCAAGAGGGCAACAGGGATGAGGAGGGGGAGAGGGGAGGAAAAGAGGATGCCATGGCTTAGGAGACGGGGACAGGAGGAGAGGGACAGGGGAGGGGGGGGCCTGGGGGACGAGGGACGAGAAAAGGAGGAGGGAGGGAAAAGGGAGAGAAGGGAGGGAGGGTGCCCCGAGGAGCAAGCACAGGAGGAGGGTGGGAGGATCAAAGTTGGTAGGAGGGGTAGATGGAGGGGAGGAGGGCATCATCAGGGAGGGGGAGCTGGCGGAAGCCACCTTGGGAGAGGGTAAGGAGGGTGAAGAGATGGAGACCGGGTGGGACGTGGGAGTACAGGCGTGGCAGCGGGCGGGGGTGGGAGAGGATCGGGGAGACGAGCGGGTGAGGAGGATCGAGTTTACGGGAGGTGTATAGGATTCGTATCCTTTCGAGGAAGAGGAGGAGGTGGGGGAAGGGGATAAGGTCATACAGGATCCGCGTGGGGGAAGGGAGACGGATGCGATAGGCAAGGCGGAGAGCATGGCGTTCAAGGATTTGGAGGGATTTATAAAAGGAAGGGGGGGCGGAGATCCAGGCGGGATGGGCGTAACAGAGGAGAGGGCGGATGAGGGACTTATAGGTGTGGAGGATGGTGGAGGGGTCCAGACCCCACGTTCGGCCGGAAAGGAGCTTGAGGAGACGGAGTCGGGAACGTGCCTTGGCTTGGATTGTCTGGAGATGGGGAGTCCAGGAGAGGCGACGGTCGAGGGTGACGCCAAGGTACTTAAGGGTGGGGGTGAGAGCGATGGGACGGCCATAAACGGTGAGATAGAAATCAAGGAGGCGGAAGGAGGGAGTGGTTTTGCCGACAATGATCGCCTGGGTTTTGGAAGGATTGACCTTGAGCAACCACTGGTTGCACCAAGCGGTGAACCGGTCAAGATGGGATTGGAGAAGGTGTTGGGAGCGTCGCAGGGTGGGGGCAAGGGCGAGGAAGGCAGTGTCATCGGCAAACTGGAGAAGGTGGACGGGGGGTGACGGCGGCGGCATGTCCGCCGTGTACAACAAGTACAGAAGGGGGGAGAGGACGGAGCCTTGAGGCACACCGGCGGAGGGGAAAAAGGTGTAGGAATCGGTGTTATGGATGGTGACATAGGAAGGACGGCGGGAGAGAAAGGAACCGATCAGACGAACGTAGTTAATGGGAAGGGCGAAGGTTTGGAGTTTGAAGAGGAGTCCGGAATGCCATACGCGGTCATATGCGCGTTCGAGGTCAAGAGAGAGGAAGATTGCGGAGCGACGGGAATTGAGCTGTTCGGAAAGGAGATGAGTGAGGTGAAGGAGAAGATCGTCGGAAGAGAAGGACGGCCGAAAGCCACACTGGGTAACGGGGAGGAGGCGGTGCTGGCGGAGATGCTGGTGGATGCGGCGGGTGAGGATAGATTCCAGGACCTTGCTGAAGACCGAGGTAAGGCTGATGGGACGGTAGGAGGAGACGGCGGACGGCGGTTTGCCAGGTTTGAGGAACAGGAGGATACGGGAGGTTTTCCACAGGTCGGGGTAGTAACCGGTGGACAGGACTACATTGTAGAGCCTGGCCAGGGTGGAGAGAAAAGAGACAGGAGCTTCACGAAGGTGACGGTAGGTGACACGATCGTGACCAGGAGCGGTGTTACGTTTGGTGCGGAGTGTATTGATGAGATCCTGTGTGGTGATGGGGGCATTAAGGTCCGTGTGTGGAATGTTGTCCAAGTACTGGAAACCAGGAGCGAGGGGAGGGATAGAGGTGTCAGTTCGATCGCGGATATCTGGGAAGAGGGAGTAATCGAACTGGGGATCATCAGGGATGGAAAACACATCGGACAGGTAGGAGGCAAAGTGATTGGCCTTACTAAGGGCGTCAGGGAAGGGGTGATCATCGTGGAGAAGAGGATAGTAGGGGGAGGGTTTAGTTCCGGTAAGGCGACGGAAAGCGGTCCAGAACTTGGACGAGTTTATAGGGAGGGTAGCAGTTAAACGGGTGCATGTCTGTCGCCAGTCCCGGCGTTTCTTGGCCGCGAGCAAATTTCGAATGTGTCGCTGTAGTTGCCGGTGGCGTCGTAGTGTGTCCGGGTCACGCGTTCGGAGGAAGGCACGGTAGAGACGACGGGATTCACGGAGGAGGAGGACGGCCTGTGGTGGTAGGGTAGGACGGTGGGGGTGGATGGCAACAGTAGGGACGTGGGCCTCCACGGCCTCAGACAAGGTCTGCTGGAGAAAGGAGGCGGCATGGGTGACATCATCGGGACGGCGGTAGGCGAGAGGGTGGCGATCGACCTGAGTGGAGAGGGTATCCCGGTAGGCATTCCAGTTGGCACGGGAATAGTCATGGATGTACTTAGGGGGAGGGTCATGACGAGGGTCGGGGCGGGGGCGACGGCCGTCTGAAACGGTGAGGAGGACAGGGAGATGGTCGCTACCAATAGGCTCCAGGACATCCACCGTAATGCGACCAAGGAGGTTGGGGGAGGAGAGGATAACATCGGGAGTGGAGTTGGATTCAGGACGAGTGTGCTGGGGGATGGGGATGAGGTCGCCTTGAAGGGAGGAGAGGAACCGATGCCACCGCCGTAACTGGGCAGCGGAGCGACTATGGATGTTGAGGTCGGCGGCGATCACATAGGAGGAGAAGGTACGGTCGATGTGAGAGAGGAAGTCGAAAGGAAGAGGGGCGGTGGGGCGGACATAGATGGTGGCACAGGTAATGGTAAGGCCGGGGAAGAAGAGACTAAGGATCAGGTGTTCGGTGGGGTCGGGAAGGAGAGGCTGGAGCCGAACGGGGATCTGGCGGTGGTGGCCAATGGCAACTCCGCCACGCGCAACTGGGAGGGGATTATCGGAGCGGTGGAGGAGATAGGGGGAGGTGTGGATGGAGTGGTGGGGTTGGAGGAAGGTTTCATTGAGGAGGAAGGCATCCACACGGTGGGTAGCAAGGGTGTGCAGGAAGAGGTTCTTGTTGGCGGGAAGGGAGCGGAGATTGTTGAAAAGGATACGATGCTGTCGCGCCATGATAAGGACTTATACGAGGGTGTCAAGGCGGGAGAAGGTGAAATGGGCCTGGTTATTGGAAAAGGTGGCGTACATTTTAAGGTGGAATATGGAACGGGCGGCGAGGGAGATCTGTTGTAAGGTGTGGGGGCGCTGAAAGGGATGGACGTTTTGAAGGACAATGGTGAGGAACCTGATGATGTCCTCAGCAGTGGGGGGGGGACGAAGGGAATTGCCAGGAGGGGTGGGGGCGTCCAGGGGACGGACAGGTACGGTGAGTTCAGGAGTGGTGGGAGGGGGTCGGGCTTTGCACTTTTGGGAGTAGGTGGGGTGGGGGAGGCTGCAGGTATTACAGGAGGGAGGGGATTGGAGGTTGGGGCACTGCCGGAGGAAGTGCGCTTGCCGACAATGCGGGCAGGTGGGGGCCTCGCGGCACTCTGCTGTTGGATGTGCATTGTAGCGCAGACATCTCTGGCAGCGCAGGGATTGAGGGGGGGAACGGGAGGGGTCGACCTTGTACCGCTGATTGAAGAGGAGGGCACCCTCCTTCAGGAGACGGTCAATGGAGGGGGCGTCCTCAGAGAAAACCCGCATAAGGCGGGTGGGGCCGGTCGCGTTGAAAATGCGGCAGACCGCCCGCACCTCCAGGGTGGGATGGGCCTTCAGCTCCGCCAGCACCTCCTCCTCCGTGATCGACGGGCTAAGCCGAGTGATCACGGCGGTGAGGGTCGGCGGGCGACGCGGGGGTTGGGGTTGGCGGGTAGGACATGGGGAGGGAGCAGGGGTGAGGGAGGCGTGAGGACCAAAACGGGTGATGGGGAGGCGGGAGAGGATGTCAGTATGGAGGGTTGGGCTGGGGGAGGAGATAAGAACAGAATCCCGTCTGGGAGTAAGGAGAGAGATGGGGACGCCAGGGAAATGTTGGCGGAGGAGGAGGGAGAGATTCCGGGCCTCGAGGAAGGAAGGATCGGGACGGGACAGGAGATATTTGTAGAGACCGGGTGGGGAGGAGGAGGAGGAGGAGGAGGAGGAGGGAGCGGGGCCTGGTGGGGAGACGTCCATGGCATTTTGGGGTGGGGATGGCGGGCGGGGTGGAGCCTTTTTAGGAGCAGAGGAAGTGGGGGCGCCACTAGGGCGTTTGACAGCGGCAGATGGGCGGGTGGTGACAGGAGGGACGGGAACGATGGGGAGGTGGTGGGAAGGGACAGGTCCCGGCACGGACGCGGCAGTCGGCGCCGGAGATAGTGACTGTGACGGTGCAGGCGAATGTGGCAGTGATGGTGATGGTGACGATGATGACGGTGGTGGCGGTGATGGCGATGGCGATGGGGAGAGCTGGGCGTGGGCAGTGGCCCGACGGGCCACCACCCTAGCCGGAGCTGCAGTGACAGGCTGGGGGAGTGGGGGGAAAGGATCAGAACGAGAGGAAGAGGCGGGAGATGGGGAGACAAAGAGCGAGGGCGAAGGGATAGAGAGGAGGGGAGGGATGGAAGGAGGGGGGTGGGACTGGGCACACCAAGTGATAGTGGTGGAGGGGGACGTATACACGATGGCGGTGGTGGTAGTAGTGACGGTGGTGGTGGGGGCGGACATGACGACAAGAAGAAGGAAGAAAAACACAGCACTAAAAGGACAGGACACACACTGGGGGACGACGGACTGCGACGGCGACGGCGAGAGGCAGGGACGCTGCTGCCGCGGACGGGGCCGGGGCGGCGGCGGCGGCGGCGGCTGCTGCTGCTGCTGGCTGGACTGCTGCTGGCTGGACTGCTGCTGCCACCGGAGGGCTGGCTGGCTGGCTGGCTGGCTGGCTGGCTGCGGGACCACTGCTGCAGGCCGGGACCGGGAACTGCTGGCTGGCTGGCTGGCTGGCTGACACCTGGAACCCCTAGCACTTCGATTAGCGCGAAAATGGCACTATCGAAGGACGGTAACCTTGCTGTGTACCGCCGGAGAGATCCTCGTTACATCAGAAAGTTGCTATATGTAAAGAATACCTTACCAAGAAATTTTGTGGGAATGAAATATATTGTTGACAGACAGACCAAGGGCGAGGGTGGTTATTGTTATTTTATTAGCAGTATAGAAATAAATACTTGATATAACTAGGGAATTGTTTCTCACTCTCAATATTTTCGTGCTGAACTTGTAAATTAAATAAGCTGCGCTTGAATACTTCAGTGTTGCTGAGCGCTGCCAACAGATGTCACTGCGAGGCGCCACCTCAGAAAATATGGCTATCATTTTAGCTCCGTCTGCAATTCGTGACTGGCCGAAAACGAGTCGCATTGTAGCAACTACACCTAAAAACAAAGCTTACGCACACAATTCTGTGGGAGCTGTGACGTTAGCGTTCTGCAGTTGAGCAGTGCTATCTGTGGTAGAAGCGGTGTTTCATGTTTGGAAGCGTGGTCACTGCATTCAGCATTGGTTTGTTTTCGTAGCAGTGACTGAAAGCTTGGCTTTGTTTTCGTAACATTTGTGGCGGAAATCTTGTTCTTACTGCCATATGCGATTCGGATTGTTATTGAGCATCTGCTCAAAATGCCACACAAGTGCTGTATGCCCTATTGTAGGGGAAACTGCGACAACGGTTTAAAAGTTAGCGTCTTTTCATTCCCGTCTGATGAAGCATTAAGATTGAAACGGATCGCTGCAGTTCGTAGGAATGACTGGGAACGCAGTAAACAGTTCGTTGTAAGTATCTGTAATTTAAATTTATTTCTATATTGTTATCCTTTTTAATACTGTTATGTCACAGAACTGAATATTCAAATCAATAGCCTATCTATAACGAAGCATAATACTTTTAAGCTCACTTTATGCAGTCCTCAGTTAGATTTCATTTGTCAGTTTACATTCTGCCTTACGTTAACAGTGAAATATATGCTTCTTTTCTGATATGTGAACTGCATTTCACTGCAGACGTCATTGAGAAAATTACCAGTGCTTACGACCCAAAACTGGCAAACTCTTTACAGTTTACAGCACCTTTGGACAGTCCACGTTTAAAGAAACGTTCGTGAAAATTTATCGTAAAGGGTACTTGTAATCAGTTTACAGATTAAAGTACAGGTTCCTTAATTTTCTTACGATATTGTTAAATATCTAAGATCATTAAACATTGCTATACGAATCTCATGTTTATATCTCTCTATTTGCAGATGCTGTACCATTAAAGTTGCCAGGAAGACCTACGTATTTATCTTCAAAACAAGCACTAGCTCGAGAACATCCAGAGGGTCGCGAACGTTTGGGGAACCAAGCACTTGAGAAAGTCATTGAGCAGAGTGTGGGATCACACAAAAAATGATGGAGAAGAGTTCATTTGCTAGTTTAGAAGATTTTAAATCAAAATTATCTGATTGTGAAAAGCACAGTGACTGGGTCACGGATGTTATAGGATGCTCCTTATCCAAGTGTTGTGTGTCATGTCGTTATAAATAGTGATTTAGTGTTAAGTGCATTTGGGAAGGAAGCTGAGCTAAATTGTGCTGGTAAGATTAAATTATCAAACCAAGTAAGTGATACTGGTACAGTTAGCAATATTTTGAAAGAGTTGTATGTGATGTTTCATATAAATGAGGCTCCATTTGAGGCAAGTTTGCCTTGCATTGAAGACATTTTGGAAAACTTGTAAGAAAAATTACCAGAAAGTGAGCATAAAATTAAATTTTTGAGGGAACAAGTTTCATTTCCAGGATTTAATAGTCCAACAGAGATTAGGTAGGGAGTGTTTCAATGATTTTATGGTCATTAGCTTATTCTATCCGGCCACATGCATATAGGATTTTGACGAGTGCTCGTAATTATTCCATTCCAAGTCCCAGTACTTTGTCAAAACTTTGCAGTAAACTTCCAACTAACCCAATCATTGAGCTTCAGAGTGATCAGTTTCTCAGTTACATACCACAAAAAGTTGGTGCTTTATCTGTGAATGATAAAACTGTCCTGTTGATGGATGAGATTTATTTAAAGTCACAACTTGACTATAAAGGTGGCAATGTTGTAGGTGGTGCTTTTAACACAGATGTGGTTTTGTGTGCAACTAGTACTTATGTTTTTATGGTCCAGAGTATGGATTCAGTGTACAAAGATGTGGTGCATATTCTCCCAGTTCACACAATTCAATTAAACTAGAAGCAGTGGGATTTCAGGTAATAGTAGTAGCTGACAATAATGCTATTAATAAGAAAGCTATTTCATACTTTTCTTCCCCCCCCCCCTCCCTCCTAGTGTACAGATAAAATAGGTTCATCCTGAGCAGGCTTCTGCAGACCGCCCAATTTACTATTTTGTAGATACTGTACACATTTTAAAATGTAAACGGAACAACTGGGGTAACGAAGAGGACCAAATTTTGTGCTTTCCTTCTTTTAGTGATAGCTTGAAGGGAGGTCTTGCTTCTGTTACAGCACTGAAGGAACTACATTTACTAGAAAAAGGTGAACTATTGCAGTATGGCAGCACTTTAACACTTAAGTCACCATATCCAAATTCTTTTGAATGGCAAAATGTGAAATTAGCATTGCGTATTTTTAATAACACGATAGTTGTTGCAATGCAACAACTAGGTGCAAGAAAGAATTTGAAAACTGGGAGAGTATTGCCACATTTGTAAAAATAATAAGTCAGTGGTTTGATATTAAATGTTGAAACGCTGCTGAAGGGTAAAAGGCTAAGAAATGTTTACCAAGAACAGATTACTCTCAATTCAAAACATATTCATGACTTTTTGAGAAACTTTCTCTCGTGGTTGTGTTCATGGGAAGATTGCAATGGACCAGAGAAACACACTTTGCTCTCAAACATACTACTGCAGCCTTTATTGATTTTAGTGAATACTGGCTGTGTGAGAAGAAGAGAACATATTTGTTCTTTGGGAAAATACAGACAGACAGTTTGAAGGACAGGTTTGGGAAATACCGCCAACTTAATGGGGGAAGTTACCATATATCGCTAAGGCAGGTATTTGGAACAAGGAAAATTAAGGGAACAGAGTATGTTTCCTCTAGTATTAAAGTCCAAAGTGTTTGGTGATGTTGTAAGACCTAATTATGTTGATGCTGCTAGTTGTAGAATCCCAGGCTTTCAAGATATCGACAACACAGAGCTGTTAAATGTAGTAGTTGATGATAGTGATGTTGATGAAATAGACGAAAACACTTGGCCATTACTCCATTATATTGCTCACACCAAGTGCATCTAAAATAAATTGTCCATATTGTGAAGGGTTTGTAACATCTGAAGAAACAAGACAAGCAGATGATTTGATAATGGCAAATGACAGGGGAGGTTTAACATACCCTAGCAGTGATGTAGTCACATGTGTTTCCTATGTATACTTAACACTATAAAAAATTCTTAATGAAAAGGAAAAATTTGTTCCTGCAACAAGTAAATCAAAGAAATGTGCTTGTGAAAGAAGCAGCCATTAATGTGCCAAAAGACTTACTTCTTGGTTTCCATTGTTTAAAAGGTCACACTCTTGAATCTATCATACATTGTATATTGACTTGCAGTGCAAATATTTTACTAAACAACCTTGTAAAACGAAAAAATGATGTGTGTGTGACAAAAGATGTAAGTATTTATAAAAGAATGAAAAAGTCTTGACATCTGACTCCTTTTCACAAAAAATTGTGAAATAAATGTTTTCTGGAAATTTACTTATTAAAGTGAAGCTTGTTAAGTATCACATGCCCCTTTTTCATAAGTTACTAAATGAAAAAACTTTTAATAAATGATTTACATTATTTGCGATGAATTTTTAAGGTCTTAGTGTAGTGTTACTAACAATCAAGGAAAATCATTATTACTTATGTAGTCTAAACTATCATGCGGAAGGTTACCTAATTATAAAATCGAATATGCAGCAAGGCAGTGCTGTAAGTGCTTAAAATTTTACGTACATCGCATAAAAAGTAGGTAGTGGTGACTGAAAAAATATGATAAATGATTTATATTATTTGTAGGCGAATTTTGAAGGACCTAGTGTTTTTTTTTTTTTTTAATTCGAGGAAAATCATTATTCCTTAGGTAGTCGAAATATTGCGTTGGTTACCTAATTGTAAGATCTAATCAGCAGCAAGGTGACGCTATAAGTGCTTAAAATTCTAAGAAGTAGGTAGTGGTGACTATATGAACTGCCTTTCAAGATACAGGATCCAATATTTATATAAATCTTTTTCACTCAATCGTGTTACGCCACAGTTCATCATTTACAATCTAGGTGATACAGTATGCACTACTCTCTTAGTTGAAGGTTTCATTGTTTTCGTTACTTCTATCATTAGTCAAATAGCGAATGTGCATTCCCTTCCGCTACTTCAGTGCTAGTTTCTGAACTCAGTCGCAGAGCTGTGATGTCACAGCAGGCGTAGCGAGGCTTTGTTCCTTGGTGGTGTTGATAGGAGAACTACGATTAGGTTTGTTGAAACAGTCGCCGGTGGGCCCTCACGCATGGTTGTTGCAAACAGAAAACGTAACGTCGCAATGTTTTTTAAATTTTGCCTCTGTACTTTCTGTATGCCTTCATTAGCGTCATCAACCCCATATTTTCTCTAACTTCTGCAACTTTTCCGCCACTTTACCGTTTTTAACAAAGTCACCGTTTTATTGCCTTTTTATATCGTTCGTTATCTTCCCATAATGTGTTTTTTTTTCTCTTTTCTTATTTGGGCTTTATGCGTCTATCGCCAGGGGGGATTGAATTCAGTAAGGGAATAAAATTAACATCTCGAGGGTTGGATCCCCTCACTTCAAGATCGGAGGATTATGCCACCCGGGCTACTCTCAAGGTGCCTTTGCCATCTGTCTGCCGGCTGCCGCCACCGCCGGCGCCCCCCCCCCCCCCCGTCCTCGTCACAGCCACCCTCCATATTTGTCTATTTTCCCATTTGAGTGACTCCTATTGCCAGTGGACAACGAATTTCATCATGGACACACCCACTAGCACCATCATTTACACATCTACTTGCCCTGCATTCACCATTACCTCGTGGAGTGCCTCCCACGACCTTAAACAATGTCCTAACCTTGGTCTCCTCCTTCCTGCAACACCTGCTACGAATTCCACCCCACCCACTCCTCCAAATGCAAAGCCAAACCCCCTCTCACCAATCCTGAGCTCACTGTCCCCATTCACCACATTGACCAGCCCATCCATCCCATCAATTTCCTCCACCCTCCCCCTACAGCTGAAGACATCTGGTTCCTGACCATTGTTCTGCAGAATATCCACCCACTGCAACATCCCCATACAATCCAGCAGATCTCCCTTGCTGCTGCTCCGTCTTCCATTTCAATTACTACGCCACTTACTCTCACAACCAGGCCCACTTTATCTTCATGTGCCTAGACACTTGTTTAAGCTCCTCTCTGCTCTTCCCCTCCCACTCTGCTGAGCTACTGATGGACAAAACAACGAAACTATCGTCTGAAGAACACGTGTCTGATTTCTACCAAACACATACAGGCCCATTCTGAGTGCTCCGCAGATTACCAAAAGACTACGTGATAGATTGGAACGGAAAGCCGGGTCTTTTCTTAGTACGAAAACACACAGCAATCGCAGACAATTCTAGCTACTTAATCCATGGCAGCAAATGGATAAATGTATGTACAATGATGCTGGGAGTGGAATGACAAATCGACATGATTGGGCTGAGCGCCCTTTATTTGACAAAATAATACTAATCTGGAATCTAGATTTCTAACTTTTATGATGGTTTTTATGCACTCAGGCCCCAAAGAAACTGGTATAGGCATTCAGATCCACAGATACCATTCACCACATCAACCAGCTCTGTGCTGCGTTGTGCAGCTACCTACTGCCAGGTACTCCACATCAGTGACATCATGAGAGAGCAGAATGGGACGCTCTGTGGAACTCACAGACTTTGAACATGGTCAAGAATTCGCAGACTTTGAACATGGTCAAGTGATTGGGTATCACCTGTGTTATAAGTTTGTACGCGAAATTTCCCCACTCCTAAACATACCTAGGTGCACTGTTTCCGATGTGATAGTGGAGCGGAAACTAGAAGTAACATATACAGCACAAAAGCGTACAGGCCGACCTCATCTGTTGACTCGCAGAGACCACCGTCAATTGGAGAGGATCGTTATGTGTGGTAGGCAGACATCTATCCTGACTGTCACACGGGAATTCAAAACTGCATCAGGATCCACTGCAAGTACTATGAAAGTCAGGCAGCAGGTCAGAAAACTTGGATTTCATGGTCGAGCAGCTGTTCATAAGCCACACATCACGCCGGTAAATGTCAAACGATGCCCCACTCTGTGTAAGGAGAGTAAACATTGGATGATTGAACAGTGGAAAAACGTTGTGTGGAGTGACAAATCACGGTACACAATCTGGCGATTCAATGAAGAGGGTGCGGGTATGGCGAATGTCCGGTGAACGTCATCTGCTAGTGTATGTAATGCCAACAGTAATCTTTGGAGGTGGTGGTGTTATGGAGTGGTCGTGTTTTTCATGGAGGAGGCTTGCACCCCTTGTTGTTTTGTGTTGCACTATCACAGCACGGACCTACATTGATGTTTTAACCACCTTCTTGCTCCCACTGTTGAAGATCAAGTCGGGGGTGGCGATTGCACCTTACAACACGATCGAACACCTATTCGTAATGCACGGCCTGTGGGGGAGTGGTTACACGACAATAACATACCTCTAAAGGACTGGCCTGAACAGAGTCTTGACCTGAATCCTATAGAACACCTTTGGGATATTTTGGAATGGTAACTTCGTGCCAGGCCTCACCGACTGACATCAATACCTCTCCTCAGTGCAGCACGCCGTGAAGAATGGGCTGTCATTCCCGAAATAACCTTCCAGCACCTGATTGAACGTATGCCTGCAATAGTGGAAGCTGTGATCGAAGCTAAAGGTGGGCCAACACTGTACTGAATTCCAGCATTACCGATGGAGGGCGCCACGAACTTGTAAGTCATTTTCAGCCATGTTTCCGGATACTTTTGATCACATAGTGTATGCTTCATAGGGGGAAACTGCTGTTAATTTTCAAGCTTTTACGTGAATATACTTTGCGCATCCTTTTGCAAGCGAGAGGATATCGTGAAGTACGATTGGGAAAGGCTGTAAATTAACCATCTATGTCCCTTTATTGAGTCCAGATGTTGAACAGAGAGAATGTTAAATACGCTGACAGAAGAAAAAAATCGCACCAACAAATAATAATTACTGTGGAGTAATGAAATTTCTTGGCTAAACTTGCTTTGGTGACATATTTCAGTGATTAACACTGCAAGGTCATAGGTTAATTTAAGTGCAAGATAAGCTGTCGCAAATCAAAGGGATAGTACACTATTAACCAGCGTAAGTTCCAAAATGTTGATTGAAACCATGAAAACGTAGATGTATTGTGTTGTACAGGTCTCAGGTGTCAGTTTGTGGGGTGGAGTTCCATGTCTGTTGCACTGGGTCGGTCAATAACGGTATGGTTAATGCTGGTTGTAGATAGCACTGGATCTGTCGTCCGATGATGTCTCATATGTGCTCGATCAGACAGATCGGTGGTGGAGCACGCTAAAGCAACATGTCGATTCTCTGAACAGTGTATTGAGCTACAATAGCTGTGTGCGGTCGAGTGTTATCTTGTTGGAAAACACCCACTGGAATGTTCTTCATGAATGGCACCACAACAGATCGAATCACCGGACTTACATACAAATTTGCGGCCGGAATGCGTGGGATAACCACGAGAGTGCTCCTGCTGTGATACGAAGTCGCACTCCAGACAAAAGCTCCAAGTATAGGTCTATTGTGCCTATCACACTGACAGGTTGGTTGCTGGTCGTCAGCTGGCCGAGTCCTAAACAACACACGGCCATCACTGGCACCGACCGACACAAGAAACTCTCATGAGGAAACACAGCAAACTGCACCCTGCCATCCAATGAGCTCTTGCTTGACACTAATTAAGTCGCAAATGGCGATGGCTTGGGTTCAGTGGAGTGCACATTACAAGGCGCCTGGCTCGGAGCTGTTCTTGAGACAACTGGTTTCTAACAGTTCATTGTGTCACTATAGTGCCAACTGCTGCTTACACTCCTGGGGCAGACGCAATACGCTGCGCCATAACCATACGCCAAACACGATGGTCATCCCTCTTGAAAGTGCCAATGTGCCTGGTTGGAGCTCATTTTTCTTGTGACTACATTTTCGTGACCACTGCTGACAGCAATAATGTACAGTGAGCACTTTCCAGCTTAGTCTTTTTGCAGTATCACAGACAGAACATCCAGCTTTGCGTAGCCCTATAATACAGCCTCATTGAAACTCAGTGAGACATTGATAATGGCATCTTTGTCTCCTTAAAGGCATTGTTGTTGGCCGCTGCGGCCGAGCGGTTCCAGGCGCTTAAGTCCAGAACCACGCTGCTGCTATGGTCGCAGATTCGAATCCTGCCTCGGGAATGGATGTGTGTGATGTCCTTAGGTTAGTTAGATTTAAGTAGTTCTGAGTCTAGGGGACTGATGGCCCCAGATGTTAAGTCCTATAGTGCTTACAGCCATTTGAACCAGTTTTGAAAGGCATTCTTGACTAACATCAATTCAGCACACCCAATAGCAGAGGTAACTGAAGCTACTAGCACCACCCTTATGCGACTGTGACGCAATCTGAAAAGACATAATCTTTCAGACGTAGAAACACACCTGTCAGCTTTTGTTTATAATGCACAACGCCTTCTTGGTGTTGGTATTTTCTTTCCTGTCTATGTATTGGTGATCCTTCTACTTCACTATATTATCTGCTTTCCGTATACAGAAACATATGAGCTAACATGTACCAAATGCAAACTCGTAGCTACTCCAAGTTTTCAATGCAAACTTTTGGAAATTCTTGCAGTAGGTTAGTTAATTCTGAACTAGCACAATAACTACGACCATAAGTAAAATCAACAGTTATACTCTACAAATGACTGTGAGATGCATGTCAGGGGGTACGTCCCATTGTACCTGTTGTTAGGGCTTTTTCCTGCTCGATTCGCACATGGGGTGCGGGAAGATGGATTTTTTGAATGTGTGCAGCAATTATTCTAATCTTATCCTCACTATGCCCCTGTGAGCAATACGTAGCGAGCTGTGTTATTTCCCCAAGCCGGTCTCCCATCTCAACATCCTAGCTTAAACCTCACCATGTCATGGCAGCATCGTATCTTGTTCAGTAACATCCATTCTCTAGCTACCAACAACCATCTCCTCATGCACACCCTCCTGACCCACTACGTGGATGCCTTCCTCATCAATAAAACTTTTCTCCAGTCCCCGCATATCATAAGCACTTCACCCTACTTCATTCACTGCTCCGATAATCCCTTCCTGATTGCACGTGGCAGAGTTGCCATCATCCACCTACGCCAGGTCCCTGTTTGGCTCCAAATCCTGCTTCGTGACCCCACTGAACATTTTAACCTCAGCCTCTTTGTCCCTGGCCTCACCATAACCTGTGCCACCATCTATGTCCGTGCCACTGGCCCCATACCATTTAACATCCTTTCCCACATTGACTGCACCTTCTCCTCCTACGTGATTGCCGCCAACATAAACATCCGCAGTTGTACCACTGCCGAGCTGGGATGGTGGCATCAGTTCCTCACCTCACTTCAAGCTGATTTCCTTCCCATCCCCCACCACACCTTCCCCGAATCCAATAACACTCCCAACATAGTCCTAGCCTTACAGTAGATGCTCTCGACCCTATTGGTAGCATCCATCTCCCTGTCCTTATCGTGACAGATGGGTGAAACCCACGCCTCGCTCCATGCACCGACCCTCCCCAAAAGTTCGTCCACGACTACTCTCGTGCTAACTAGAATGCCTACCAGGCGACCCTAGGTACCCGGTTTGATGACCACCCTCTGGCCTTCCAGCATCCTGATGATGTCACCCATGCCACCTGCTTTCTCCAGCAAACCCTGTCTGAGGCTGTTGAAGCTCATTTCCCCACTGTGACCTTCATTCACCTGCACTGCCCCACTTAACCCCCACAGGCCATCCTTCTCCTTCATGAATCCTGCCATCTCTACCATGACTTTCTCCACACATGGGACTGGGACACACTCCATCGCCCCTGGCAACTCTAGGGTGGGATCCGAAATTTGCTCGCTGCCAAAAAACGCTGGGACTGGCACCAGCACCCACCTAAGTGATACTCTCCCTATCACATCATCCAAGTACTGGTCAGCCTTCCATCGCCTTACTGGATCTAATCCCTCCCCGCAGTATCCCCTCCTCCATGATGATCAACCTTTTCCTGACAACCTCAGTAAGGCCAATCATTTTGCTTCCTACCTGTCCAATATCCTTACTATTCCTGATGATCCCATGTTTGATTACTCCCTCTTCCCAGATGTCTGTGATTGTACTGACACCTCTGGTCCCCCGCATGCCCTTAGCTTCCAGTACTTGGACCACATCCCACACACACCTCTTAACATTCCCATCACCACACAAGACACCATAGCCACACTTCACACTAAACGTTACACCATTCCTGGTCACAACCCTGTCACCTACCACTATCTCTGTGAGGCACCCATATCTTTCCTCACCATCCTGGCTGTGCTCTATAATGTGGTCCTCATGATCGGCTACTACCGCAACTTGTGGAAAACCTCCCGGATCCTGATGTTCGTCAATCCTACCAAACCACCCACTGATGGCTCCTCCTACCATCCCCTCACTCTTCAGCAATAACTTGGAGTCCATCTTCACTTGAAGAATTCACCAGCACTTCCACCTGCATTGTCTCCTTCCCTCTATCCAATGTGGCTTCCAACCCTCCTTCTCTGTTGATGACCTCCTCCTCCATCTCACCCACCTCCTCTCCGGCCAACTAAATTCCCATCGCTCCACTGTCTTCATGTCCCTTGACCTCAAACGTGCGTACAACCGTGTCTGGCATTCGCACCTCCTCGACAGCCTACTAAATTCCCATCGCTCCAGCACCTTCATGTTCCTTGACCTTAAACTTGCATACTACCATGTCTGGCATTCCGGTCTCCTTCTCAAGCTCCAAACCTTCGCCCTTCACATCAGTTATGCCTGTCTGGTCGCCTCCTTCGTCTCCCGCCACCCTCCTATGTTACCATCCACAATACTGACTCTTATATCTTCTACCCTTTCGCCAGTGTGACCCAGGGCTCCATCATCTCTCCTCTTCTTTACCTCCTCTATAAGGCGAACATGCCATCACCCCACCCCATCCAACTTCTCCAATTTGCTGATGAGACTGCCTTCTTTGCCCTCGGCCTCACCCTCCAATGCTCCCAATGCCTTCTTCAATCCCACCTTGACCAATTCACCGCTTGATGTAACCAGTGGTTGCTTATGATCAATCCTTCCAAAACCCGGGCAATCATGATAGGGAACACCACCCCTATCTTCCGTCTCCTAGATTTTTACCTAACCATATATTGCCACCCCATCAACCTCACCCCAAACTCTAAAGTATCTCGGTGTCACCCTCAACTGCCGCCATTCCTGGACCCCCATCTCTGGGCAGTCCAAGATGAGGCCCGTACCTGCCTCTGTCTCCTTAAACTCTTCTCCATCCAAACATGGGGTTACAACTTCTCCACTCTCTTCCACACTTATCAATCCCTCATCTGCCCCATCCTCTGCTATGCCTATCCCACCTGGGTTTCCGCCCCTCCCACATACTATAAGTCCATCCAAATCCTTGAATTCCATGTGCTCTGCCCTGCCTATTGCATCCGCCTCCCATCCCCCATGTGGATCCTTTCTGACTTGATTCCCTTCCCGCACCTTCTCCTTTTCCTCAAACAAATTCTTTACACCCCCTGCGGACTCGATCCTCCACACCCACTTGTCTCTCGCCTCTGCGCCCACCCTGTCCCACTGCCATGCCTGTATTCTTTCGTCCTGCCTGCTCTTCATCTTCACACTCTCGCCCAGTGTGGTTTCTGCCGACTTACCCTCCCTGTGATGTCTTTGTTCCCCCATCTAGCCATCCTACCAGCTCTAACCCCCTCTCCCTCTCCCCCTTTTTTCCTCCTGGTCTCCCTCTCTTCTACCAAACTTCCTTTCTCCCCTCTCCCCTGTCTCCCTCTTCCTCCACTTCTCCTCACAGGGCTTCCAACACCTACCCTCTCCCCTCACCCTACCCTTCTCTCTCGCACTGGCTCCTTCCCCTTCTCCTTCCCTCATGCCTTTTCCTTACACTCAGTGGCAGCCCCCCCTTCTTCAGTGTGTTGGTTACCTTTTCGCTGATGATCCTCACCACAGTGGTTCAGTGCACCACTGTTTCTTCAACAGTGTTTTTCGGTGTCCTTCTACGTTTGTGTCTCCAACTGGATGTCTACATTTTTTTAACTGTTGACCTCATTTGTGTATACCAAGCCTACAGATGAACGACTTCATTTCTATAGTGTTACATATTGTCACCATGTTTTTCCCTACATATATTTTCTATTGTTTTCTATTGTATCTAATGTTGTACCATTTGGCTGAAGAACCACATATGTAGGCCGCTGCAGGCCCATCTCGTGTGAGGAATGAAATAAGAATAAAGGAACCAAAAAGGAAAAAAGTTATTGAGGCGTAATGAAAGTTTTGGATATGACCTCATCCTCTTCCCCCACCTCCTCCTTCTCCTCCAACATTTACACATCCTTTACACTGTCCACAGGCTTGTTCCTTCTCACCCCATGGTTTCCTCCTTCCTCTCCACCCCTCGCCCATTGCCGCGACTTTATCGCTATATCCCTCCCTCTCTTAACCATCACATCCTCCATCTCCTTCATCAGGGCAATTTCTAGCACCTCCCAGATTTTGAACTTTGCTGTGACATCTACGCTTCCTTCCAACTGTAACCCCCATGTCCTCCCCTCACTCCCTTCTCTGCTCTCTTTTCCCCTCCCTCCCTTCTTCCCTTCTTCTTCCCTCCTTCCTCATATGTATGCCCCTGGCAGATGCTCTCTGTCGTCGTCATCAGTGTAGTGCATCAGTGTTGTGTTTGCTGCTGTTCTCCTGTAGGTCAAGAGGTGTGATTTTGATTGTGTGCTGGACTTGTACATAGTGTCATTGTCAGTGATTGTTATGTGCTACACTGTCCGTCCATACATTTATGATCCAGCATGTTGTTTTGTTTTCTGTGCGCTAATTTGTTACGGTTTTTATCTCCATTTTTCAGTCGACCCCCTTTCGTCTGTACTCTTCCATGATGTTCCCCCTTATTGTATGTATGTACGCCATATTCTCTCCTTTATGTCATTTTAAATGTCTTCTGTTGTATGATTAATGTCTTTTGGCTGAAGAGCAGCGCAAACGCTGCTGCCAGCCCGCCCCAGATGGGGCATTGAAATACAATAGAAAAAAAAATTGTTTTGGACGGCTCAGTGTAATTTTGTGGTCTGCGCCTATTGGTGCAGAGAAGAACTTGGTACGCATTAATAAACAGAAACTGGAGAATCGCCATAGGTAGAAACGCAGATGACGAATTCATGGGTTGCATCCTTCAGCACTGTAATAAGGCAATTATGAGATCCGTTACATTAAATATTACAATTTAATTAATTACAAGTGGCAACTAACAGGTGCTGGCAGCTATGTGTGCCACCCGCTGCTTCTGCCCAGGTGACTTGTCTCATTCAACCGAAATACCATGTTATCGCCTGTAAAATGTGCAAGCTGATTGTTTCTTCGCTGTGTCTCTCAAGTCGTTACGCGTTTTTCAAAGGAATGATAAGTAAATGTAAAGCAAACTGAAAGCAGGCAATGAAAAGTCCATCGTCCCTTTGTCAAAACCGTTCCATAGCCCTAAATTTTCCGTCATGTTGTTGATAAAGATTCGGTTAAGTGTTTTAGGGTTGATAATGGGGAAACGAAAACAGTGGGATGTACAGGTATGCTAGTTAAAAGCTGACGTCGGGAATTCTTTTAAGTGCGGTACTTGGAGACACACACAAATAGCTTACCTGTATATCGTAGTATTGAAAAAACAATCCATAAGTTACGTAGTCGACACGTGTTCCATCTCTCAGTATATATCCCTCCATCGCTCCTATATATGAGCGTGTAATACACATCAAAATTCTTGTCGGAACCTTGTCCATTGTTTAATATACATTTTATCAATTTTCTTTGCACTTTTACTTCTTGTGAGGGAAAATGTGTTGTGTATATTTAAATATGGCACGAACATTAACGTAAGGTTAACTATAGGTCCATATGTTACCACCACATTTATTAGGTATTTGTAAAGTCAACCGAATTATCATCTTTTACCCTAACGTATACCTTAGGATACGTTACTGATCAGTGTGTCGTCACAATCAAGATTTCAAGGGGGTAGGGTGAGGGGAGGGTGTCTGATATCAGTCTTCCCAACCGTTGTACAGCGCTATGTAGCTTCTTCCACGCACTTGACAGTGGTTTGAAAAATAAGCACACCTGTATCTACGTGAATACTCTGCAGTTCACATTTAAGAGCATGGCGGAAGATTGATCGAACCACTTTCAGACTATTTGACTACCGTTCCATTCTCGAAAAGCTCGCGGGAAAAACGAACACTTAAATCTATTTGTGCGAGCACTGATTTATCTTATTTTACTAAGATGATAATTTCCTGCTAACAAAATAATTTCCGGTTCAGAGGAGAAAGGTGGCGTTTGGATTTCAGTGAAAACCACTCGGCGAAAAGGAAAACACTTGGTTTTAATAATTGTCAGCCCATCTCGCATATCATACCGATGACACTTTGTCCCTCATTTCGCGATAAGAGAACAGGAGCAGCTTGTCTTTGAACTTTTTCGATGTCCTCTGTCAATCCTATCTCGTAAGGATCCGAAATAGCACAGCAGAAGAGAACCAACAAGCGTAATGTAGTCGATACCCATTGCAAAACCATGGAAAGTGTATCACATCGTTTCCTACTTTTAGGACCCAGGAATCTGGCTAAAACCTCAGAGATGGAATTTTGAATGACTGTAAA
The DNA here is from genome assembly GCF_021461385.2 of Schistocerca piceifrons. Taxonomy (NCBI): domain Eukaryota; kingdom Metazoa; phylum Arthropoda; class Insecta; order Orthoptera; family Acrididae; genus Schistocerca; species Schistocerca piceifrons. Next base: position 122,790,781 of record NC_060148.1, on the reverse strand, counting down.
AAGTTTAGTGGACAATTATGATGAGATTTCTGAAGATCGTATCCTCGCAGAAATTTCCCACATGAGAAGATTTCTGCAAACTGGCAAAGTTCAGAAAGAAGAATCCATTTTTGGACATCTTTAGTGTTCTTATAGTTCGTTTTTGAATATGGATTTGTCGAATCTGTTCCCATCCTCATTTTGGTGCTAAAGTTTTTCTGAACTTGGTGTGTTTCAGTGGTGTTCACATCAAAGGAGTTATTTAAAATTCAAACTAATTAATATTATCATTGTTCTACCATGAGTCAAGCACGACAAAAGTCATTAACATATCCAGATGCCGATAGTATCGCGTACACACGGCATAAAAGGGCAGTGCATGGGCAGAGCTGTCATTTGTAAACACGTGATTCATGTGAAATGGTTTCCGACATGATTATGGCCGCGCGACCAGAAGTAACAGGCTTTGAACTCTGAACGGTAGTTGGAGCTAGACGCGTGGGGCATTCCATTTCGGAAATGGTTAGGGTCCAGTGTTCTGACTTCCACAATTTCAAGATTGTGCCGAAAATATCGAGTTTCAGGCGTTCTCATCACGCACAATGCAGTGGCTGACGGCCTTCACGTAACGACCGAGAGCAGGCGTGTTTGTGTAGAGCTGTCAGTGCTAACAGAAAGATACACTGCGTGGAATAATAACAGAAATCAGTGTGGGACGGACGACGAAAGTATCCGTTATGACAGTGCCGCGGGTTCGAGTGTGGTGCAGACCCCACAAAGCCATGGACTCAAGTTGTCAACAAGGCTCTGTGCAAGGTGATGATGCATCCTTAATGGCTTGGGCTGTGTTGATACGGAATGGACTGTATCCTCTGGTTCAACTGAACCGATCATTAACTGGAAATGGCTACGTTCGGCTACTTGGAGACCGTTTGGCTTAATTCATGGACTTCATACTACCAAAAATATCACTAGGCCAGAACTGTTCGAGATTGGTTAGAAGAACATTATGAAGTATTCCAGCAAATGATTTGGTAGCCAAGACCGCTCGACATTATTCCCACCGAACATCTATGGCACAGAATTCGGAGGTCAGTTCGTTTACAAAATGTTGCTCTAGCAACACTTTCACTATTATGGATGGCTGTAGAGGCAGCAAGGCTCAGTACGTCTGCATGGGACTTCCAGTGACTACGTGAGTCCATCTCGCGTCGTGTTGCTGCACTACGTCGTGTAATCCGAGATCCGATACGATATTAGGGGATATCCCATGACTTTTGTCACCACAGTGTAGTATGACAATTTTGTCGATGCAAAAAAGTGGTGCTAAAGATATCGATTCTGATGGAGCAATAAAAAATTTGCGACATAAGAAGTTACAATAACTCTAAATTACATATTGAACTTACCCACCAATAAGAAGATCACTTGTTATTTGTACTGATTCATCAATAACTAGTTAAAACTATGTTATTTACAAGAATGAGTTTTACATGTTCCTGTCCATTCATAATAACTGTTTACAAAATTGTAAACACTATATTTTGTTTACTTAAACACTTGTTCCGAAAAATTTGTCCCTACCTCTCCCAGAAGTACTTGTTCAGCTTTTTGTGCGGTTGTCGAGGGGGGCGGGAGGAGAGATTGTGTCTGTCAAGTTAAAACACCGTGCTTGCTGCCGAACTCCGTAACTACGCCAGTGCCTCAGGCATGAAATATAGTTTATTAACAAGATCCCCCAGCTTCATCTGAAACTGATCAGGTGTAAAAGTATGCTAAGATATGAAACTACATATACAAATGTAATGTGATTTAGAATTTAAAACCCTTACACAACTCTATTATGAATAACATAAACTTCACAAGACAGCAGTATTAATCGGAGACAGGACGAAGAAAAAAAAATTTATTTTGCACTGAGTGTGGATTAGTTTTGTGAAGTTTACATCTGAAATCCATCACGTTGCTAGATGCACTACAAAACAAACACTTGCTTCTTTTCCCACATAATTTTACATACGATTTCTATGTTAAGTAATCCACTATGAGGGAAATATATATTTACTTCATGTAGTCTAGCAGACTCTGAAAAATGTATCTTTCGCTCCAATTCGATGTAGCCATATTTTGCGTAATTCCGAATTTGTATCACTTTTTGTAATTAAGAGAAACGTACTACTGCGCTCTGCTCTCGAATAGCAGAAAAGTTGACACTTTTTTTTTTTTTGCTCTTAATTTAGTCTACACTCTGAGACAAAAACAACGACATACCACGAAGAAATTAGAATGGGACGGATATCGGTGGATGTAATGTACGTATACATACAAACAAATGATTACAATTTCAGGAAAAGTAGATGATTTATTCAAGAGAAAGAGCTCTGTAAACTGAGCAAGCCAATGATTCGACGGTCCACCTCTGCCCCTTATGCAAGCAGTTATTCGACTTGTCATTGGTTGATTGAGTTGTTGGATGTCTTACTGACGAATGACTTTCCAAATTATGTGGAACTTGCGTGTTAGATCATCAATACATCATACCGACAGAAGGGCCCTGCTAATAGTGCTCGAAACGTTGACAGAGCTCTGGCGACGTTGCTGGTCAAGGTGGGGCATGGAAAGCAGTAGAAACTCTCGTCGTTTGCCGTCGGGCGTTATCCTGCTGAAAAGTATGACCAGGCCATGGTGGGGCAACAAAACGGGGCATAGAATATCGTCGACTTACCGCTGCGCTGTAAGGGTTCCACAGAAGTCAACTAAAGAGGTCTTACTGGGAAATGTAGTAGCACCCCAGACGATAACACCTGATTGTCCTCCCGTATGGCGGGACTGTCTGTTTGATATCCCACCACTGTCTGCAACATCTCAGGACAAGTGTTTGTTGGTATTCGGGGCTCAGTTCGAAGTGGGACTCATCACTGAAGACAATTCTACTCGACTCAATGGGATTCCAGGCCGAATGTGCCTGACACCACTGAATACGAGCTTGATGCTGTACAGGGGCGACGTGAACACAGCCCCTTTCTGTGAGCCGCCTGTTAATGGTCCCTGCAGTAAATGAAGTACCAGTTGCACGTCAGCTCGACAATAATGATGAATCCGGCTCTCTGAGTGTCTCTCTGATGACTGCTCCGACCTCACGTTCTGTCATCTCCCGAGGTCAAGCGCTTCCTTCTTGATGCTATGTTTGGCCACTGTTTACCCATTCCTGCTAACATAGGAAAATAGTGCCATCACTCCCCTCAGATGACGAGCGATTCGTCTATTACTCCAACTGCCTTCTTTTAGCCCAACAAGTCTCCCAAATGATGACATCTGCATATAGTGACGCACACAGAGGGAGCGATAATGCAGGACAACAGCTATACCAGAGCATCAAACTTGGACAGCACTGGCCAGCCAGCGGTCCAACTTACCTGCATTGATGTGAACAGTTGCAGTTCGGATGTAAAAAGAGACGAGGAAAGAAACAAGATAGCTTCGAATGTCATTTAATTTTTAAAGTGGATGAAACTATATTTGGAGAAACTCCACCACTACCGCTCACTTCTTCAGTGACCAGACGGAAAGCATGAAATGCAAAAATTGTTGTCACCTGACATGGTGTTCTAATTACAAACAAGAGTGATGAAAATTTCCAACTTAAACATAGCGAGCTGTGTGTAAAGTAAAAGCATACTGCAGGGATTTCATCGTACTGTTGAACACTGAAGCCACTAATGTATTTATTACAGTCAGTCATCTGGTTAACTCGTAGCTCCTGCGTTATCGGAGTCGGAGAAATACATTTCAGTTCTGGAAGTGTCACCTGCTACGTTGATAACGACCCTGTCGACATCAGAATACACGAAGCCAACCAGCCGCCCCATTTTCCCCTTTTTTGACGAGCCGTTCTGTATCCCGCCAGCGTTCGGCGTGACGTGTGAAAAAGCTGCGTGCGTTTGTACCAGTAGTCTACGTCTGGCAGTTGGCAAGTCTTGTTATTTCTTGGGCCAATTCCCTTAATTTGGCAGCAGATCAGTTCTGCTGAGTTCCTATTGTAATGGTACAGTGGCAAATGTAAAAATGCAGAATTTGTATGCCATGTTCGATGCTGTGAAAAGAATTGTTTTCATGTTTCTAAGAGGCTTATCTACATCTGTGGTATAAAACGACGAAGATAGTTCAAATAAAGAGTGTTTGGTTTTTCATTTTTGTATTAAAACTTATATTGTTATGTTTTCTTAATTTAAGCAACTTTTGTTAACAGTCATTCATAAAAATCGATAATTCAGAATTTATATACCCAATAAAAACGGGAATTTCGCATGCAATATGTAATTAGAAACAAGAATTCGTACATTATTCTTAAAAATTTACGATGAGTTCTACAATTACGAGATGTAGCTATTTCAAATTGAATGAGAAAAAAAACGACTATGTGGAAATTGTAACCAGGGAACCACCGCCCACAGCAGGCTACCGATTCAGCGAAACCTGCAGTTTAGATGCGTAACGGCACTGTGTCTAATACAGTCCCTCAGAAAAGTTCAAAGCCGATTACCTCTGTAAACTTATGAAAAACATTAAGAACAATCTATTTTTCGGCCTTTTTTTAACCCTGTTTCACTATGGAACAGTCTGCAGCCTCAGGTATTTTCATTCCGCGTATTAACAGCGCGACGATCAGAGCTCAACAATAAAGAGGCTGTGACTGTAGAGCATTTTTGAAATTAAATTAAAATACGTAGCTAAAGCGTTATTAAGAAAAAGCTTGGTGGCTCTTAATAGATTTGAACATCATAAAGTTTTATTTAATGTAGCTAATACATAAGTAGGACCTACTTCCAAGAACGTAATAACACCAGTGTACGTCTGCTAGTGCTTCTGACCTATCATCGCGATTGTGTTTTCTTACACCAGGTTTATTCTTATGACGAACTCCATATCCCTAACGCCATGTCTACCGCTAGCGTCTGCCACTTCCATTCCTTTTTTCTTTCCTTTATTGAATTTCGATTCCCCCCTAAGGGGGCGGGCTGGCAGCAGCTTAGTACGCTGCTCTGCAGCCTACAGACTTTTTAAAACGTAAGAAGAAGATAAAAAACAATAAAAGCAGGGGATAAAACGGTGACTAAATTGTAAAACGGTGGAAAATTGTGGAAAGCTAAAACATAAAGCAAACCGTTGGCAAGGCTAATAAAATACACAGGAAGCAAACAGGTAACATAGTAGACAGACAATTAAGAAACACGGCCACAGTCTGGTTTCTGTTCGCAAGAGATATAAAAACCACACCCAGCGACAGTATGATGTCTGTTCGCAACACTTCGGAAAAGACACACAACACTGAACACTCACTGTAAACGCTGCACTAAAATGTCGGCGCAAAGATGACACACCATAACCGAGGGCATTTGGGGGGGCGGGGGGGAACTGGACAGGTGGAGGGGGGGGGGGGTAAAACAAGGAGGGAGGAGAGGAAAAACGAAAAGGGGAGGAACTAAACGAGGGAGAGGACTCATAAGGGGCAGGGCAGACGCGAGAGGGAATGGGAAAAGGCAGAGGATGGAAATACAAAAGGACTCAGGGGAGAGAAGGGAGGCGGAGAGATGGTAGGTGGGGAAAAGAAAGAGGATGGAAGGGGGGAGAGGGAGCCCAGGAAAAGGACGGAGGTAAGGAGGGGGTGAGGATCAGAATTGATAGGAGGGATAAATGGCAGGAGAGAGGGCATCATCATTGAGGGGGAGTTAATGGAAGCCACCTTTGGAAAGGAGATGAAGGGTGTAGAGATGGAGGGTAGGGGCACACAACAGTAAAGAGGTGGCAGGGGGCGGGGATGGGAGAGGAGAGGAGCAACCAGGGGGTGAGGGGGATCAAGGCGGCGGTAGGTGTAGAGTATGCGGATATGTTCGAGGAATACGAGCAGATGGGGGAAAGGAATGAGGTCATAGAGGATCCGTGTGTGGGATGGGTGGCGTATATGGAAGGCGAGGCGGAGTGCATGACACTCAAGGATCTGTAGGGACTTATAGAATTTGGGGGGACCAGATATCCAGGTGGGACTGGCATAACAGAGGATGGGACGGATTAAGGATTTGTAAGTGTGGAGGATGGTAGAGGGGTGCAACCCCCATGTCTGGAAAGAGGGGAGTTTGCGGAGTGGGTGGCGGTTGTGGGCTTTGGATTGGAAGGAGCGGAGATGAGGGATCCAGGTGAGGTGACGGTCAATTGTGAGGCCAAGGTAGGTGAGGGTGGGGGTGAGGCGGAAAGGACGGGCGCAGATGGTAAGGGAGAAATCCAGGAGCCGGAAGGAACGAGTGGTATGACCTACGATGATTCCCTGGGTCTCGGAAGGGTTGATTTTCTGGAGCCACTGGTTACACCATGAGGCGAAAAGGACAAGATGATTCTGGAGAAGGCATTGGGACTGTAGGATGGTAGGACCGAGCGCGAAGAATGTGGTGCCATTGTCACATTTCAAGAGGCGTACTGGAGGGGGGGTTGGGGCATATCTGCCTTGTACAGGAGGTGTAGGGGAGGGGAGAGGACAGAACCCTGGGACACATTGGCAGAGGGGTAGAAGATGCGGGAATTGGGATTATGGATGGTAACATAGGAGGGGCGGCGGGAGAGGAAGGAGGTCATCAGACAGATGTAGTTGACAGGAAGGGGGTAGGTTTGGAGTTTAAACAGGAGACGGGGATGCCAGACACGGTCGTAGGCCTTTACGAGGTCGAAGGAGACAAAAATGGCGGAGCGACGGGAGTTAAGCTGGAGGGAGATTAGATGAGTGAGGTGGAGGAGTTGGTCATCGGCGGAGAAGGAAGGTCGAAAGCCATATTGGGTGTCAGGGAGGAGGTGGTTTTGGGGGAGGTGGTGATGGATGCGCCGGGTAAGGATGGATTCCAAGAGTTTGCTGAACACTGATGTGAGACACATAGGACGGTAGGAAGAGGCATCAGATGGAGGTTTGTTCGGTTTGGAGAACATCAGGATACAGGAGTTTGCCACTTCCAGGTGACAACGCTATTTCCTCAAGCAGCTGCATCATAGCAGAAAGCGTTTGTCACGCAATTGCTGGGAACTGCCTTAATACATACGGCGGTAGTCTGTTATCTTTATCTGGCGAACATGTTCAGACATTAAAACATTAAACAAGCTCTTTCTTCTAAACTGGCGTCAAAACTGAAGGGAGAAAGAATCGGCACTGCAGCAATTGCAAGAGTGGCTACTGTGCTGCCATCTGTTGATGACGGCAGGAACGGGGCAGTTCTTCAATACTTGCCTAACGTAAAAGTCGGGTTTACGGCTCCTGTTTGGTTCAAAATGGTTCAAATGGCTCTGAGCACTATGGGACTCAACTGCTGAGGTCATTAGTACCCTAGAACTTAGAACTAGTTAAACCTAACTAACCTAAGGACATCACAAACATCCATGCCCGAGGCAGGATTCGAACCTGCGACCGTAGCGGTCTTGCGGTTCCAGACTGCAGCGCCTTTAACCGCACGGCCACTTCGGCCGGCGGCTCCTGTTTGGATATTCGTGGACGATTCGTTCAAGGAAAGCTTATTCTATAAAAATATATATTTAATGATAATCGTGTGAGTGAGAATTAGACTGAATAGTTCCTGACGATGGCTTCATACTCGTTCCTACTATTTATGGCAAATGCTATATATAAATGCAATCGCATGTAGTAGTACCCCCTCATCCTCCTCCTCTCTCCCTTCCTCCTACCGCTACCTCCTCTCCCGTCCTGATCCCTCTCTCCTTGAAGCCCGGAACCTCACCCTCTTCCTTCGCCAGCATTGTCCTGGTGCCCCCATCTCCCTCCTCACTCCTCGCCGCGATTCGGTCCTCATCTCCTCCCCCAGCCCAACCCTCCACACCTACCTCCTTTCCCGCATCCCTGTCACCCGCTTTGGCCCTCATGCCTCTCTCACCCCAGCTCCTTCACCACCTCTCTCCCGCCAACCCCAACCTCCGCGTCGCCCGCCAACTCTCACCGCCGTGATCACTCGGCTTAGTCCAGTGATCACGGAGGAGGAGGTGTTGGCGGAGCTCCAGGCGCATCCCCATTTGGAGGTGCGTGCGGTTCGCTGCATACATAACGCTGCCGGCCCCACCCGCCTTATGCGGGTTTTTTCTGAGCACGCCCCCTCCATTGACCGTCTCCTGAAGGAGGGTGCCCTCCTTTTTAACCAGTGGTACAAGGTCGACCCCTCCCGTTCCCCTCCTCAATCCCTGCACTGCCAGAGGTGTCTGCGCTATAACGCACACCCCACAGCTGAGTGCCGCGAGGCCCCCACCTGCCCGCATTGTCGGCAAGTGCACTTCCTCAGGCAGTGCCCTAACCTCCAATCCCCTCCTTCCTGCAATACCTGCAATCTCCCCCATCCCACCTACTCCCAAAAGTGTAAAGCCCGACCCCCTCCAACCACTCCTGAACTCACCGTCCCGGTCCGTCCCCTGGACGCCCCCACCCCTCCTGGCAATTCCCTTCGTCCCCCCCCCCCCACCGCTGAGGACATCATCAGGTTCCTTACCATCGTCCTCCAGAATGTTCATCCCTTTCAGCGCCCACACACCCTCCAACAGATCTCCCTCGCCGCCCGTTCCATATTCCAACTCAAGATGTACGCCACCTACTCTAACAACCAGGCCCATTTCACCTTCTCCCGCCTTGACACCCTCGTCTAAATCCCTATCATGGCGCGACAGCAACGTATCCTTTTCAACAACATCCGCTCCCTACCCGCCAACAGGAACCTCATCCTGCACACCCTTGCCACCCAACGCGTGGATGCCTTCCTCCTTAATGAAACCTTCCGCCAACCCCACCACACCATTCACACTTCGCCCTACCTCCTCCACCGCTCGGATAATCACCTCCCAATTGCGCGTGGCGGAGTTGCCATTGGTCACCACCGCCAGATCCCCGTTCGGCTCCAACCTCTCCTTCCCGACCCCACCGAACACCTGATCCTTAGTCTCTTCTTCCCTGGCCTTACCGTTACCTGCGCCACCATATATGTCCGCCCCAACGCTCCTATTCCCTTCGACTTCCTCTCCCACGTCGATCGTACCTTTTCCTCCTACGTGATCGCCGCCGACCTCAACATCCATAGTCGTTGCGCTGCCAAGTTACGGCGATGGCATCGGTTCCTCTCCCTCCTTCAAGGTGACCTCGTCCCCATCCCCCAGCATACCCGTCCTGACTCCAGCTCCACTCCTGATGTTATCCTCTCGTTCCCCAACCTCCTTGGCCGCATAACGGTGGATGTCCTGGAGCCTATTGGTAGCGACCATCTCCCTGTCCTCCTCACCGTTTCAGACGGTCGTCGCCCTCGCCCCGACCCTCGTAGTGACCCTCCCCTTAAGTATGTCCACGAGTATTCCCGAGCCGATTGGAATGCCTACCGGGATACCCTTTCCACCCAGGTCGATAGCCACCCTCTCACCTACCACCACCCTGACGATGTCACCCATGCCGCCTCCTTTCTCCAGCAGACCTTGTCTGAGGCCGTGGAGGCCCACGTTCCTACTGTCGCCATCCACCCCCACCGTCCTACCTTACCCCCACAGGCCGTTCTCCTCCTCCGTGAATCCCGTCGTCTCTTCCATGCCTTCCTCCGCACGCGTGACCCGGACACACTACGACGCCACCGGCAACTCCATCTCTATAATGTCATCCTCACCTGGACCCCTCATCTCCTGACCATCCAGCAGAAAGCCCATTCCCGCCTCCACCTGCTGAAACTCCTGTCCGGCCGGACATGGGGATTGCATCCTTCTACCATCCTCCACACCTACAAATCCCTCATCCGTCCTATCCTCTGTTATGCCAGCGTTGCTTGGATCTCCGCCCCCACCCGCTTTTACAAGGCCCTCCAAATCCTTGAACGCCATGCGCTCCGCCTTGCCTTCCGTATCCACCTTCCTTCCCCCACACGGCTCCTGTATGAACTGATCCCCTTCCCCCACCTCTTCTTGTTCCTTCAACATCTCCGCATCCTTTACATTGTTCGCAGGGTTGATCCCCCCCACCCTCTGGTTTCCTCCTTCCTCTCCACCCCCCGCCCGTTGCCGCGCCTCTATCGCTGTATCCCTCCCTCTCTCCACCTCCACACCCTCCATCTCCTTCATCAGGGCAATTTCCAACGCCTCCCCCTCCCAGATGACGAACTTCGCCCTGACATATACCCTTCCTTCCAACTATAACCCGGCCTTGTTCCCCCCCCCCTCCCCAGGGCCCCCTTCTCCTCTTTCCTCCTTCTCCCAGAGCGGATTTTCCTCCATCCCAACCTCCCCTGAGACCCTGCACCCCATACTTGCCTCTCTCCTTCCCACATCCCTCCCTACCTGGCCCTCTTCCGCGCGCCCCCCATTCCCCTCCCCCATCTCTTCCCCTCCCTCCCTTCTTCAGGTCTCCCTCATCTCCTAGAACCTGGCAGATCCTCTGTATTGATCATCATCAGTGTGCCACATCAGTGTTGTGTTTAGTGCTGTTTCTCGTGTGCGTCAAGAGGTGTGATTTTAATTGTGTACTGCCTTGAGGTTCGCCATCAGTGTTACGTTATGTGCCATGCCACCCGTCAACACCTTTATGCTCGTCATACTGTGCCTTGTGTTCTTTTAATCGTCGCAGTGTGTGGCTTTTTGTGTGTGCTACTTTTAAACAGTTTTTTATCTCCATTTTAGTAACCCCATTTTTTGTCTATTGCCTTCCATGTTGTTCCCCCTTTTTTATATCTATGTACGCCTTATTCTCTCCTTTGCTGTTTTTAAATGTCTTCTATTGTTTTGTTCTATGTCTTTTGGCTGAAGAGCAGCGCATATGCTGCTGCCAGCCCGCCCCGATGGGGAATTGAAATACAATAAAGAAAAAAAAAAAAAAAGTGGTAGTACCGCTACTCTTCATCAGAGGGTTGGATCCCCTGATTCGAAGGCGCCAGATTCCAAAGCCTGGGCTACTCTCTGGTTGGAATCTCCGCTTTCGAAGATTGTGTCCGTTTGTCTGTCTGTCTGTCTGTCTGCCCGCCGCTTACTGTTGTAGCTGTTCGTTCGTTCGTCCGTCCGTCCGCCTGCCTGCTCGCTGTCCGTTTCCGCTGCTGCCTGCTGTCCGTCTGTCCGTTCGCCGCCGCCGCCGCATGCTGTCCGTCCGTCTGTTCCCCCCACTCCCCCAGCCTGTCACTGCAGCTCCAGCTCGGGTGGTGGCCCGTCGGGCCACTGTCCACGCCCAGCTCTCCCTGTCACCTTCGCCATCACCGCCGCCACTGCCACCGTCATCGTCATCGTCGCCGTCGCCTTCGCCTTCACCGTCACCGTCACCATCTCCGGCGCCGACTCCAGCCACGGGACCTGCCACCCCCCGCCACATTGCAGTTGTTCCCATCCCCAACACCTCCTTCGCCGCCGTCAAGCGCCCCAGTGGCACCCCTGTCTCGTCTGCTCCAAAAAAGGCTCCACCTCGTCCTCCTTCCCCCACCCCTGATGCCATGGATGTCTCCCCGCCCGTCCCTGCCCCCTCCTCCTCCTCCTCCTCTACCCCCTCCTCCTACCGCTACCTCCTCTCCCGTCCAGATCCCTCCCTCCTTGAAGCCCGGAACCTCACCCTCTTCCTTCGCCAGAATTGTCCTGGTGCCCCCATCTCCCTCCTCACTCCTCGCCGTGATTCGGTACTCATCTCCTCCCCCAGCCCCACCCTCCACACGGATCTCCTTTCCCGCAACCCTATCACCCGCTTTGGCCCTCATGCCTCTCCCACCCCTGCTCCCTCGCCCCCTCCCTCCCGCCAACCACAACCTCCGCGTCGCCTGCCGACCCTCACCGCCGTGATCACTCGGCTCAGTCCAGTGATCACAGAGGAGGAGGTGTTGGCGGAGCTTCAGGCCCATCCCCATCTGGAGGTGCGTGCGGTTCGCCGGATCCATAATGCTGCCGGTCCCACCCACCTTATGCGCGTTTTTTCTGAGCATGCCCTCTCCATAGACCGTCTCCTGAAGGAGGGTGCCATCCTTTTTAACCAGCATTATAAAGTTGACCCCTCCTGTTCCCCTCCTCAATCCCTCCGCTGCCAAAGGTGCTTGCCATATAATGCGCACCCAACATCTGAGTGCCGCTAGGCCCCCACCTGCCCACACTGTAGGCAAGCCCACTTTTTACGGCAATGCCCCAATCTACAGTCCCCCCCCTCCTGCAATACCTGTAACCTCCCTCATCCCACCTACTCCCAGAAGTGTAAGGCCCGACCCCCTCCTACCACTCCTGAACTCACCGTTCCTGTCCGCCCTCTGGACGCCCCCACCCCTCCCGGCAACTCACTTCGCCCACCCCCTACCGCTGAGGACATCATCCGATTCCTCACCATTGTCCTGCAGAATGTCCATCCTTTTTAGCACCCACACACCCTCCAACAGATCTCCCTCGCCGCCCGATCCGTTTTCCACCTCAAAATGTACGCCACCTACTCTAACAACCAGGCCCATTTCACCTTCTCCCGTCTTGACACCCTCGTTTAAATCTCTGTCATGGCGCGACAGCAACGTATCCATTTCAACAACATCCACTCCCTTCCCGCCAACAAGAACCTCTTTCTCCATACCCTTTCCACCCACCGCACGGATGCCTTGCTCCTTAATGAAACCTTCCTCCAACCCGAGCACACCGTCCACACTTCGCCCTACATCCTCCACCGCTCCGATAATCCCCTCCCAATTGCGCGTGGTGGAGTTGCCACTGGGCACCATCGCCAGATCCCCATTTGGCTCCAACCTCTCCTTCCCGACCCCACCGAACAGCTGATCCTTAGTCTCTTCTTCCCTGGCCTTACCGTTACCTGCGCCACCACCTATGTCCGCCCTAACGCCCCTATTCCCTTCGACTTCCTCTCCCACATTGACCATACTTTCTCCTCCTACGTGATCGCCGCCGACCTCAACATCCATAGTCGTTCCGCCGCCCAGTTACGGCGGTGGCATCGGTTCCTCTCCTCCCTTCAAGGCGACCTCATTCCCATCCCCCAGCACACCAATCCTGAATCCAACTCCACTTCTGATGTTATCCTCTCGTCCCCCAACCTCCTTGGCCGCATAACGGTGGATGTCCTGGTGCCTATTGGTAGCGACCATCTCCCTGTCCTCCTCACCGTTTAAGACGGTCGTCGCCCTCACCCCGACCCTCGTACTGACCCTCCCCCTAAGTATGTCCACGACTATTCCCGAGCCGACTGGAATGCCTACCGGGATACCCTTTCCACCCAGGTCGATAGCCACCCTCTCACCTACCACCACCCTGACGATGTCACCCACGCCACCTCCTTTCTCCAGCAGACCTTGTCTGAGGCCGTGGAGGCCCACGTCCCTACTGTCGCCATCCACCCCCACCGTCCTATCTTACCCCCACAGGCCGTTCTCTTCCTCTGTGAATCCCATCGTCTCTACCGTTCCTTCCTCCGCACGCGTGACCCGGACACACTACGACGCCACCAGCAACTCCAGCGACACATTCGTAATTTGCTCGCGGCTAAGAAACGCCGGGACTGGCGACAGACATGCACCCGTTTAAATGCTACCCTACCAATCAACTCGTCCAAGTTCTGGTCAGCCTTCCATTGCCTTACCGGAACTAAACCCTCCCCCTATTATCCTCTTCTCCATGATGATCACCCTTTCCCTGACTCCCTTAGTAAGGCCAATCACTTTGCCTCCTACCTCTCCGATGTATTTTCCATCTGCGATGATCCCCAGTTCGATTACTCCCTCATCCCGGATATCCGCGATCGAACTGACACCTCCCACATCCTGATGTTCCTTAAACCCGGCAAACCACCGTCCGCCGTCTCGTCCTACCACCCCATCAGCCTTACCTCGGTCTTCAGCAAGGTCCTGGAATCTATCCTCACCCACCGCATCCACCAGCATCTCCGCCAGCACTGCCTCCTTCCCGTCACCCAGTGTGGCTTTTGGCTGTCCTTCTCTTCTGACGACCTTCTCCTTCACCTCACTCATCTACTTTCCGAACAGCTTAATTCCCGTCGCTCTGCAATCTTCCTCTCCCTGGACCTCGAACGTGCCTATGACCGCGTATGGCATTCCGGTCTCCTCTTCAAGCTCCAAACCTTCGCCCTTCCCATTAACTACGTCCGTCTGATCGGCTCCTTTCTCTCCCACCGCCCTTCCTATGTCACCGTCCATAACTTAGATTCCTACACCTTTTTCCCCCCTGCCGGTGTGCCCCAAGGCTCCGTCCTCTCCTTCCTTCTGTACCTTTTGTACACGGCGGACATGCCGCCGCCGTCAGCCCCCGTCCACCTTCTCCAGTTTGCCGATGACACCGCCTTCCTTGCCCTTGCCGCCACCCTACAGCGCTCCCAACACCTTCTCCAATCCCATCTTGACCGGTTCACCGCTTGGTGCAACCAGTGGTTGCTCAAGGTCAATCCCTCCAAAACCCAGGCGATCATTGTAGGCAAAACAACCCCTTCCTTCCGCCTCCTTGATTTCTACATCACCATCTATGGCCGTCCTATCGCCCTCACTCCCACCCTTAAGTACCTTGGCGTCAGCCTCGACCGTCGCCTCTCCTGGACTCCCCACCTCCGTACAATCCAGGCCAAGGCACGCTCCCGACTCAGTCTCCTCAAGCTCCTCTCCGGCCGTACGTGGGGTCTGGACCCCTCCACCATCCTCCACACCTATAAATCCCTCATCCGCCCTATCCTTTGTTATGCCCATCCAGTTTGGATCTCCGACCCCCCTCCCTTTTATAAATCCCTCCAAATCCTTGAACGCCATGCTCTCCGCCTCGCCTATCGCATCCGTCTCCCCTCCCCCACGCGGATCCTGTATGATCTCTTCCCCTTCCCCCACCTCCTCCTTTTCCTTGAAAGGATACGGATCCTGTACACCTCCCGTAAACTCGACCCTCCTCACCTGCTCGTCTTGAAACGTCCCCTTTGAACAATTATACAAGACTGCTTAACCTGACACACAATATTTTTTATCGCAACGCAATCTGACTTTCAAAATTCCCTACAAAAGAATGACCCTGACTAACATTAAACTATATCTTCCAGAAATCACTTACCTCACAAAAATCTTCGCTACTCAAGCTACTGCAATACTGCGAGTGCCACTACTGCCAGCTAAATAAAAGATTCAAACTACGGAAGGCACTAACTACTGATAGGGATAGTTAGCAAATGAAAGATATTAATAGAGAACAAACAATGTATTTACCTTGATATCATCATATATAAATATAGCAGTTCATGACAAATTACAAATCTCCGCCTTCTCTCTCCCCACATCCAACACTGCTGGCGGCTCACCTCCAACTGCGCAACGCTACGCGCTGTTCACAGCCAGCTGCCTAACACTACAATGGCGAGTATTACAACAATGCAAAGCAGCCACAGACTGCACACAGCACAGCCAGTGATTTTCATATTGAGCGCTACGTAACGTTGCCAATAAGAAAACATAAACAGCCTACTTACATAGAAAAAACATAAACAGCTTACTTACATAGCCCCCATGCTCCCCACAAAAAAATTTTACAAATGTTTTTGGCCAGTGGCCAATAATGATTTGATAAAATTTTTCATAATTACACTAACAAAGATATCCAATGCACACACTTATTGATACAATGTTGGTCAAAAGCTAAAATTTTCTCACAGTCCATAAAGACAGTCCTGATCATTCATCACAATAGTAATTACAGTTTTTTTCACATTGTCTCATTAGTAAAAAAAAATTGCACACAGAATTAGTGTATTTCCATGCAGTCTTGAAGAAGTAGTGTTGTCCTTCCAACGGAAAGACAGTGCTGACTCTTGACATGCTGACAGGTAATGGGCCACAATGGAGCAAACCCACAGCAGAGTCATTCGAAGTTCTGACGAATATTGGTAGGTAGGTCATCACAGAGCAGACCCACTGTAGTCCTGGTAGAGAGTATTGGTACTGGTGGGCCACCAGAGGTGCAGACCCACTGCAGTCCTTATAGAAATAATGGTATTGGTGGGTCATCAGAGATGCAGACCCACTGTAGTCCTTGTAGAGATGGCCAGCAGCCATCTGTTGCGACTGTGCCGGTGCACAATCACCATCGAAGAGGCTTGCAGAGAAGATAGCAAGTCCATATACCCCCACTTGTGCACTCACAAAGTTTTTGGAATTGTCCTTAGACCCAGCAATGCTGTTGTCCAGTCCCTTGCTGAATTATTAACACACGTGCAAACACTATCAGTCCCTACTTCTCACATATTGTCCATATACTATGACCAACAGAAACGTGTGCAGTGAAATGTAACGTACAAGTTACTTAATTAGATGAACCGGTGTCAATTACAATTTTATAGCAGAAGAATACAGTAACAAAGGTACAAAATACATCATGAAAAACATAACAATACAGATAACATTTGTAGTACAGGCTTTACAACAGAATAGAAATAAACATATACATCAGTGTTACAGGAATTATGATATAAGTAAATACATAAACGATCGGAATAACTTTTGAAACATCAACTTTACACATGAGCATTAAAACAAAACAGAATAAATAATGTCTAAGCATCTTTAAAAAGAAAATAACAGAGTATTAGAAAAATTCTACAACATAGCTCTCATCAGCTAAACACATAAAGACAGGAAAAACACAAATACACAAGGGTACACAAACATATAGCGGAATAATAGAAGGAAAGGACAGGGTTTGTTTTACTGCAGTATTTTGCAAACAAAACTTTCTTTACTTCTCGGAGATCGCCCTTCATTCATCATTATTCCCAAAAAGTCCTATCTATACCTCCTTCCTGTATTCTATTCATATTTCTTTCAAAATAATTATTTCTGATTGTACGATACTCATTTGGGCCCAAATCTTTTTCATATAACTTCGCATTGCATTCTTTACCTATTCTCCATAGTCAGTTTCTTATATAGTCTACCCCCTCTTAAGCTAACTTAAATCTACTGAGCTCAGAGATATATATACCAAGGGACGAGGCAATGCAGCATCACATAACAAATTAACACAAACAGCAATGACAAAAAATGCAAATTGGCAAAGCTAGCAGCATAAATTAGCAAAAGTCAAATTCAATAACACTATGCCTCGCAAACAGCAGGAACTTATACCTAAACATTACATAGCGCAAACAGAAAAAATATTATACTAAAGACGATAGTGCAGACAAGGGAAATGTATATTCACATCTTAATGTCTATGTAATTAAAGTGGTGCACCATAACAACTTATTGTAAAAAAAAATATTACCATGTACTTGAAAAGAAAATTATGTGTTACTGTTACTAGTTCCTTCTTATTGTTCTTTCCTTTCCAAGTGCTCCTTTTTTAAAGAATGTGGATCATAAAATAATTATTTAATAGATCTGTTGACAGAAAGTGTTCACATTAGCAAATGCGTTTCATTTTATAAAAGCAATGCTGCAACACAGCTGGAAACCAGACATCAAATGAAATAAGCAACTATGAAAAGCAAAGCATAAAAATATCATTCAATAGTCATGTGGCATTTCGTAAGTCAGTAGCACTCAACTCTCGGAGAAAGACACTTGTCATAATCAGGTGTGCAGATGTACGAATATTTCCCATCAATTCATAAGCATTTCAGTAATTAGCAAAAAGTGCGAGTAATCATATGTTTTCAAGTAACGAGGGTGTCGCATTAGCGATGAAAGGCACACCCTAATGGCTTGTTCTCCAGGTGTTTGACACAGCTGTGTGCCCACAACGCATTACAAAAATCATATGTTTTCAAGTAACGAGCGTGTCGCATTAGCGATGCCCTCTACAAAGGAATATCAATAGCAAGGTTAATGGAAGTAATGAGGGTGTCGCATTTGCAATATTTTCTCTAAAGGAATGTCAATGGTGAGGATAAAGGCCTGCCTTTTTTTCCTTTTTTTTTTCTACCTGTGCCTCTGGAAAGGCCCTCACTCTAATGGCTTGTTCTCCAGGTGTCTGACACAGTTGTGTGCCGACGACGCACGTGCAGGTGGTCACTTTCTTACGGAAATATTTACGACAGCAGTTTCCGCTACAGAGACAGTCTCATATACAAAATTTCACGGGTCGAGAATTTGCGTTGCAAGTGTGTAGAAACAAAATCCTATGAATATAACAGTGTCCAAAAAAATTTTCGCCGGCATTGTGATACATTCACGCATTTACACACACGTTTCATAACTCTTAAAGTACGATTCTCGGTTTCCAACATCCTTTTTCAAAAGTCAAGAGTCCCTAACCACTATTCATTACTCCTTACCTTATTCGTCGACACTTCTTCAATATTACATCATAACAGATAAGTAGCATAATCAAATAACTCATATAGCATCAGTCTATAATCAATAACATACCTCAGCAGCATAATACACATCGTCGTCGTAATAATAACATCATAACACCTCAGTCAAATCTCAAAATCGTCGTAGCTTTCTGCAATAATTTCAAAAACTAAAGAAAATTCTCTGCTCATTTCAGTAGTGTCATCTACCTCAAACGTACTTTAAAAATCATGATCCCATACCAAATACATCATTCAAGGCTCTCATAGTAACACAATGGTTCCGAAAAAATATGAAGAGTTCACACAGAACAGACAAAATACAATTTCATAAGTGTGAAGTTACCCAACTGTGTAATTGCATAAACATCTGTCACTAACGTAGTAAAAAGGTTTGTCTCTCTCAGTTAAATGATCAGATAACTGTGTAATTTATGTGTTAGAGAAATATGGTACCGATGTGTAAAGTTGTATAAGCAAATACCATATTAGCTAGGGCTACTTGTGCTTGCCAAACACATGGTACACAAAGCAGGCGTGTACCCCCCCTGAGGTTTATTGTAATTATACCCTCAGGTGTTACAGATTACAGCAATGGAATGAAATGTATCACGAAAAACTTTCTTTGTAATTCAAAATTCTTTAAAAATAAATGTTTTAAGTACAAAATTAATCACTCAAATACGTGTCCTGTAGCGTTAAATGTGCGTCTTGCTGTAAGATAATCTCTGTGGAAGTGTCGTAGTTATTGTCCTCCGAAAGCTAAGTTCTGCAGAAGTCAATGTACTTACCTCATGATAAACAAAAGTGAAATGCTTTGCGTATAGATTTCTTAGTTATTACGCTTATTGTTGTGATGAAGAAATTACTGTGCTGTAACGTATTGTTGTCCTACGGAAAAGGCTGTCTCCTTGTAGCAATAGCACAAAAGTCACCACTAAAACATGTCTCACTTTATAGAAGAATTCAGAAAAAACTGTGCAGATATAAAACAGATACACCGCAAAAGCAACATTGTAAATTGTCATGCATTAGCAGCGTCGTGATAAAATCGTGTAGCTGTCACATAAACTAACCACTGTGTCATCTGGCATTTCACAGAAAGCACTTCAAATCCAGAATCCACTCTCAAGCAAACCAAAATGTTGCATGAAAATTTCATTAGCAGTGCTGGTATATGTTCTAGGTATGTAAGCCGTATATTTGTTATGTAATCGTGCAACTAACAAGGAGGAATGTATAAATAACAACACTGTGTCGTCTGTTCGCAATAACAATGCATTCGCAATTACTTGTCTAAGTTACCTATGTTCTTGACTGGATAGTTAGTTAGCTTTAAAACAT
This sequence comes from Schistocerca piceifrons, assembly GCF_021461385.2. Classification (NCBI taxonomy): domain Eukaryota; kingdom Metazoa; phylum Arthropoda; class Insecta; order Orthoptera; family Acrididae; genus Schistocerca; species Schistocerca piceifrons. Next base: position 122,771,154 of record NC_060148.1, on the reverse strand, counting down.
AGTTGCATGTTAACAGTTTCTCAGTGTGACAAATTGTACAAGTAGCGTGAAGTGAAAATTGCAAAGACTAAGTTAAAAAGCAGATTATCTGTCAATAAATGGTTTTACATGAGAAATGTGGTGTAAACCTTTACTCTTCCTAGTACGCAGAGTTTCAACTTCAAAGCAATTATCATGTTGTATACATCGGTAAAGAATGCTAAAATTTTTCTCAAGGCTAGCGTCTTATGTTATTTTTCTCGGAGCTAGCGGGCGCACGCGGCTGCCTGCTGTGCGAGTCATTGTCTGTCTCTTTGTTGGCGCGCGTCGTTATTGGGATTAGGAGACCTAGCTTCTACAAATTCACTTTGTCGAGAGGGCCCTCCTCTGTTTGAAGCTCGCCAGTTCTGATGGAATTCAGGTCTGTCGTTTTGTCGGTAGTTTACATAGTTTCTTTTTTGTCGGTCATGTGGTGGAGAATTTCTCCCGGAATCGTAACTGCGCGCTGAACTGTTGCGTCTGAAATTACTCTGTCTCCCTTGATAAGAATAGTTCTGGTTACCATATTGTCTGTTTCTATTATTGTCTCTGTTATATTCATTACTACGGAAATGCGAACTTTCTCTGTAACTATAATTCTGCCAATGGTTGTCATATGGGTGGTGTCTGTTTTGGTCACGATTTGCGTTGTAAGAATAGGCTTGTCGTGGCCAGTTATTGTTTCTGTCGTCACGGAATTGTGACGGATGTGACCTGTAGTGATTGTTTTCCTGTTTTCGCATCCCGCGACTGTTTGTGTCAATTTCTAATTCTTGTAGGAGTCCCTGAAAAGCCTCAATGTCTTCTTTGCAACGTCCTGCTAAAATAATATGTCGTAAATGTTCAGGCAGTTTGATTAAGCAAATGCGGATAAGTTCTGACGGGCTGTATGGGTTTGACAGGTATTGATTCTTGTGCAACATGTCTTCAAAATATTTCACAAGACTGGGAAATTCAGATTGTTCGAAATGTTTCATCATTATGATGCTATGTTTTACGCGGTCTTGTGTGGCTTGAGACCAATATGCTGAGAGGAAGGCATGGTAAAATTCTCCTTCACTGTGGCAATCGTGAATGACCGATCGCATTCTTACAGCTGGTTCATTCTCTAAGTAGCCACACATAAATTCTAACCTGTGCTCCAATGACCAGTTGGGAGGGAAACAATGAGAGAATTGATGGAGCCACGCTTGTGGATGAATGTCGTTGGCAGAATTCTTAAACGTTTTGAATTTACGTGTAGTAATGAACAGCTTATAGTCAAAATCATCGTGTCGGCGAGTAGCATATCGGTCATTGTTACGTCGTGTCGGCGGTTCCATCTCAAAATTCGGTGTACCTTGCCAATTTCTTTCATAATTACCGAAATGCCCTGTGTTATTATTTTGTGGCTGTTCCGTATTTCTATGTCCCTCTTCCCTTATTGGGGCGCGAGTGTCCTCTGAAATACGTAATTCTTGTATTACCTGTGTCAGCTGATCTTGTACTTCCCGCATTTCTCTTTTGTATTGCGTATTAATTTGATTCTGATTTTGTTTGAATTTTCTTATTTGTTCATACTCTTCTGTGTCAGTGAAGGCTATGGGTCTTGTGTCATTCGGATCATCATCTACCTTTGTAGATAAGTTAGTGACCTGATCCGAAAGTTCGGCTACTTTCTCCGATAGTGAACACATTTCCTCAGTGTGTTTTTCTGAACCAAGTTTCAGAGTGTCCATTTGTGTTGAAATCGAATCTACTGTGTTCTTTAAGTTTTCCTGAGTTTTTGCCAGTTGCGTAACCGAATCGGTAGATGCAACTGAGTCAATTTTAGCCCACAAGGTCTCATGATTTTCATGAACAATGGTTTGCAGCTCTTTTATGGCTGCTTCGTGATTCTGTAATGCATTCTCATGACGCGAAAAAATAGGTTGGAAATGCTCACAAATTTGTGTTTTTACGTCATTACAGACTTTTTGACATTTCGATTCAATGTTATGTAACTCAGTAGTTAAATCTCCACGTGTTTGTTCAAGTGTGGTGTCTAACTTCCGAAGATTTTGTTCCATTGTGTCTAACTTCTGAAGCTTTTGCTGTGTTTGTCTCTGATTTTGTTCCATTGTGTCTAACTTTTGCAGCTTTTGCTGTGTTTGTCTCTGATTTTGTTCCATTGTGTCTAACGTTTGCAGCTTTTGCTGTGTTTGTCTCTGATTTTGTTCCATTTGTTGCATTAGTTGTAATAACAATGCATTAGTGTCTGGAATCTGTTCCTCTACTCTTTTCGGCAGTGCATTTGCACCGGCAACATTCACATTTTGACAAGCTGAAAATGTGTCTTGACTTATTTGAGAAAACGGTGAGGACGCAAAACCTGAATCTACAGTATTTGCAAAATTGTGTCCTATCATTTCGGATTCCTGAGGCGAGCTGTTGCCGACCAATCGATCGATAATGCTTCCCTGTTCACTACCTGTTTGACTGCCTACGCCATTGTTTGACGCCTGCTCCATTTCCCTATGCACAGTTACCAAATTACTACTTTGAATATTAGTTAATTCATTACATGGTGGGGCCAACACACTGCTTTCGTCTTCACTGTCATTTCTCATTTTACTTTGGAGCCGAGTGTTACGTTTTTCACACGCCATTATTGTCACAATATTTCACACGATAACACAGAAAAGCACAATTTGAATAGCGAAAATAAGAGAACACATTAACATAGCACTGAAAATAATATGTAGTTAATTACAAGCGCAGCTGCGAAATACTTGGTGCAAATCTACATGCATGCCACAACTGTTTTACAGTACAACAATGAAAGACTGCAACTACAAAGGAGATTCTCTCTACAATTACGCGCTAGCAATAAACAAAAGCTACACTAAATACACAAACTACAAGAAAAAAATCAGAAGATTCCAGTGAGGTATCCTGGCAGGGTCGCCATATGAAACGTCCCCTTTGAACAATTATACAAGACTGTGCTTAACCTGACACACAATATTTTTTAGCGCAACGCAATCTGACTTTCAAAATTCCCTACAAAAGAATGGCCCTGACTAACATTAAACTATATCTTCCAGAAATCACTTACCTCACAAAAATCTTCGCTACTCAAGCTACTGCAATACCGCGAGTGCCACTACTGCCAGCTAAATAAAAGATTCAAACTACGGAAGGCACTAACTACTGATAGGGATAGTTAGCAAATGAAAGATATTAATAGAGAACAAACAATGTATTTACCTTGATATCATCATATATAAATATAGCAGTTCATGACAAATTACAAATCTCCGCCATCTCTCTCCCCACATCCACCACTGCTGGCGGCTCACCTCCAACTGTGCAACGCTACGCGCTGTTCACAGCCAGCTGCCTAACACTACAATGGCGAGTATTACAACAATGCAAAGCAGCCACAGACTGCACACAGCACAGCCAGTGATTTTCATATTGAGCGCTACGTAACGTTGCCAATAAGAAAACATAAACAGCCTACTTACATAGAGAAAACATAAACAGCCTACTTACAGTCTCACCGATCCTCACCCACCTCCGCCCGCTGCCGCGCCTGTATTCCCATGTCCCACCCGGTCTCCATCTCTCAACCCTCCTTACCCTCTCCCAAGGTGGCTTCCGCCAGCTCCCCCTCCCTGATGATGTCCTCCTCCCCTGCATCTACCGCTCCTATCAACTTTGATCCTCCCTCCTCCACCTCCTGTGTCCTTTCCTTTAGGCACCCTCCCTCCCCCCTTTCCCTTCTCTTCTCTTTCCTTTCCCCCTCCGTCCTACCCTCTCCCCCGGGATTCCCCTCCCCCTTCCTCCCTCCCCCTCTCTCCTTTGCCTATGGCATCTCTGCTCTCCCCTCTCCCATTTCCCCTTCCTCCTCCTCCACCTCCTCTCTTGGCAGGTCCCCAGACTCGTACACGCTCAGTTAACATTCGTGCGCCACAGATCATCGCCATCAGTGTTTAGTGTGTGTGCATCGTTTTGTGTTTCGTGCAGTTACAACTCAACTGTTCACATGTGCCGTTGCCGTTCTCTGTGTTTTGTGCGCTGTGTCTCCAAGTGTTAGTGTTTTTTTCGTCCAACGTGATCGGCTTCTTGTTTATTGTTTTTTTTTAATCACCATTTTTTGCCTGCCGTTTTTGTATTGTATATATCACCTCTGTCATGTTTTATTGTTCCACTTAAGGCTGAAGAGCAGCATACTATGCTGCTGACAGCCCGCCTGTATAGGTGTTTAAAATTACAATAAAGGAAAAAAAAAAGTAGTAGTACAGCAACGAAATTCCGGGACTGGCGCCAGACCTGCACACGACTCAACGCCACCCTCCCTATCAACTCCTCCAAGTACTGTTCCGCCTTCCATCGCCTTACTGGTTCCCCTTCTGCTCCCCAGTACCCCCTTCTCCATAACCATCGCCCCCTTCCTGACTACATCAGTAAGGCCAAACACTTCGCTTCCCACCTTTCCGAAGTGTTCTCCATCCCAGATGAGCCCCACTTTATAATGTTACTTAAAATCCATCTTGATTACAAATTTTTTTTATTTTTTTTTATTATTCATATGACCGGTTTCGGTTCTGAATGAACCGAAACCGGTCATATGAATAATAAAAAAAATTTGCAATCAAGACGTATTTTAAGTAACATTGTAAAATCACTGATTGCGGCTGTCCCATAAGACATTATGTCTGTTTTTGCAGAGCCCCACTTTGATTATTCTCTTTTCCCCCTCTTTATGGAACGTGCCGACACCTCGGTCACTCCACTTGCTCCTAATTTCCAGTACTAGGGGCAGTTGACCCCTCCGACATAAACACTCCCATCACAGCACAAGACATTAAACTTATCCTCCGGACCAAACGCAACACGGCACCTGGTCACAACTGTATCACCTACCGCCACCTTCGAGAAAGCCCCTATTCCTTCCTGACTGTCCTCGCCGTCTCTATAATGTCATCCTCTCTACTGGCTTCTACCCTGACCTGTGGAGGACCTCCCGCATCCTCTTATCCTCAAACCCAACAAACCACCTTCTGCCACCTCTTCCTATCGTCCCATCTGCCTCACCTCCATCTTCACTAAGGTCTTTGAATCCATCCTCTCCCACTGTATACATCAGCACCTTACTCAACACCACCTCCTCCCCCTTACCCAGTGTGGCTTCCGACCCTCCTTCTCTGCTGAAGACCAACTCCTAAACCTCGTTCACCTTCTGTGCCTCCAGCTCAACTCCCGTCGCTCCACCATTTTTGTTTCCCTTGACCTCCAAAATGCCTATGACCGTGTATGGTATCCTAGTCTCCTCTTTAAACTCCAAACCTACGCCCTGCCTATCAATTTTGTCCGTCTGGTTGCTTCCTTCCTCTCGCACCGTCCTTCCTATGTCACCCTCCACAACACCAACTCCCATATCTTTTATCACACGGCAGGCGTCCCCCAGGGTTCAGTCCTCTCCCCTTTATCTCTTGTATACGGCTGATATGCCCAAGCCACCTCCACCAGTCCACCTTCTCCAGTACGCTGATGACACCGCCTTCCTGGCTCTCTATCCTACCCTTCAATGGCTCCAACGTACCCTCCAAACCCACCTTAACCAGTGCACCACTTGGTGTAACTAGTGGTTTCTCCGTCTCAACCCCTCTAAAACCCAGGCAATCATCATAGGCCGCACCACTCGCTCCTTTCGCCTCCATAATCTACCTCATCCTTTATGGTCGTCCCATCCAGCTCACCCCCACCCTGAGATACCTTGGCCTCACCCTCGACCGATACCTCACCTGGACCCCTCATCTCCAGACCGTCCAGCAGAAAGCCTATTCCTGCCTCCGCCTTCTGAAACTCCTGTCTGGCCACATGGGGATTACATGCTTCTACCATCCTCCACACCTACAAATCCCTCATCCATCCTGTCCTCAATTATGCCAGCATTGCCTGGATCTCCGCACCCATCCACTTTTACAAGGCCCTCCAAATCCTTGAATGCCATGCGCTCTGCCTTGCCTACCACATTTGCCTTCCTTCCCCTACACGGTTCCTGTATGAACTGATCCCCTTCCCCACCTCCTCCTGTTCCTCCAAGATCTCCGCATCCTTTACATTGTCCACAGGCTTGATACCCCTACCCTCTGGTTTCCTCCTTCCTCTCCACACCCCGCCCGTTGGCGCCTCTATCGCTGTATCCCTCCCTCTCTCCACTTCCAGACTCTCCTTCGCCTTCATCAGGGCAATTTCCAGCACCTCCCCCTCCAAGATGATGAACTTCGCCGTGACATCTACCCTTCCTTCCAACTATAACCTGGCCTTGTCCCCTCCCCCCTCCCCAGGGCCCCTTTCTTCCTCTCCCCTCCTTCTCCCAGAGCGGATTTTCCTCCTTCCCCCCACCCCCTGAGACCCTGCACCCCCTACTTGCCTCTTTCCTTCCCACATCCCTCCCTACCTTGCCTCTTCATTGCGCACCCTGCCCATCTCGCCCTCTCTTCCCCTCCCTCCCTTCTTCCGGTCTCCCTCATCTCCTTGCGGAGATCCTCCATTTTGATCATTGTCAGTGTGCCATGTCAGTGTTGTGTTTAGTGCTGTTTCTCCTGTGCGTCAAGATGTGTGATTTTAATTGTGTACTGCCTTGAGGTTCGACATCAGTGTTTGTTATGTGCTACGCCATCCGTCGATACCTTTTATGCTCCAGTCATACTGTGCCTTGTGTTCTTTTAATTGTCCCAGTGTGTGGCTTTTTGTGTGTGCTACTTTTAAACAGTTTTTTATCTCCATTTTACAGTCACCAGGTTTTTTGTTTATTGCCTTCCATGATGTTCCCCTTTTTTTATATCTGTGTTCACCATATTCTCTCCTTTGTTATTTTTAAATGTCTTCTATTGTTTGTTCTATGTCTTTTAGCTGAAGAGCAGCGCATATGCTGCTGCCAGCCCACCCCGATGGGGAATTGGAATACAATAAAGAAAAAAAAAGTAGTAGTATTATATAATTTCTTGTGCTGCTCACTTAATAGAATAAGTGTACAGCCTTGTAATACAAAAAAATATATACGTAATGTGTCAGATTCGTTTACTCCTGTCCTGAAGAAGATAGTCCTATTGGGGAAAGTGTGAGTACGCTAATCCAAGTTTTATGTGAGATTTGGAAACTGCTCAATTTCTCCAGCTACAGCATCTTTACAACATAAGATCGAAAAGGTTGACAGTGTTACATTTCTGGGACTACAGCTCGATAATAAACTCAGTTGGGAAGGGCATACCATAGAATTGATGAAGCACCTAAACAAGTCTGTATTTACAGTGAGAATGACGTTAGATGTAGGAGACATAGATATAGAAAATCTTACATATTTTCATTCTATTATTTGATAAGGGTTCATATTCTGTGGTAACTCATCAAATGGAGAAAAAGTTTTTCGCATGTAAAAGCGTGTAATAAAGATCGTTTGTGGTATAAATTCAAGAACATCATGTAGGAACCTGTTCAATGAACTTTGTATTCTAACCACTGCTTCCTAATATATTTATTCCTTAATGAAATTTAAAATGGCTCTGAGCACTATGCGACTTAACTTCTGAGGTCATTAGTCGCCGAGAACTTAGAACTAATTCAACCTAACTAACCTAAGGACATCACACACATCCACGCCCGAGACAGGATTCGAACCTGAGACCGTAGCATCCACGCGGTTCTGGACTGAAGTGCCTAGAACCGCACGGCCACTGCGGCCGGCTTAATGAAATTTATTACAAGTATTTCCAACCAATAGCTCAATACATAATATCAGTAGTAGAAATAGGAACAGCAATCTACATAAAGACCTAAAATCACTTACCTTGGTCCAAAAGGGTTCCAATATTCAGGAACATGCATTTCCAATAAACTACCAATAAGTCAGCAACCATTAAAAACTTGGTTTTAGATAAAGCACGGTATACAGAGTATTTGAAAGAGATTCTTGTACAGAAGTGTCCGATTCCACATTCGTGCTTTGCCCCAGGACGACATCAATATGCCGGAAATGGCTATTTTAAGTGTTTCTATGACGTCACTACATACACATGGCAACAAAAGCGAAGATACATGTAAATGATACAATAACATCTACCACCAAAAATACAATCAAACCAACGCCACAACTGCGGGAAGTAGGTGTTTTTAGGGTGAGGACAAGAAAGCTAGTAAAAAAAAAAAAACACACCATGAGCCAAAAACACAAAATGAGGAACATAAAGAAAAAAAATACTGCACTCCGCTACACTAACAAAAACTGCAGGAATCGGACACTTCTCTTTAACAAAATAGTTCAACCATAGGTGACCATACCAAAACACCAATATCCACAACTAAAAGTACGAAAATTGGAATCAGACATTTCCCTTGACCTACATAGGTGAACCTCAAATGAGGATACCAAAACATCAATACGTACAACTATGAAAATGGGAATCGGTCATTTCCAGTGACCAATATACGTTCACCACAACTACTGATGGAGGTTGGTGGGGGGTCAAGACCGCAAGTGCGACCATAAAGGAGCTTGAGGAGATGGAGTCGCGGGCATGCCTTGGCTTCGATTGTATGGAGATGGGGCGTCCAGGAGAGGCAACGGTCAAGGGTCATGCCAAGATACTTAAGGGTAGGGGTGAGGGCGATAGGACAGCCATAGATGGTGACACAGAAGTTGAGGAGGAGGAAGGAATGGGTGGTGTTGCCTACAATGATCGCCTGGGTCTTGGAAGGATTGCCCTTGAGCAACCACTGGTAGCAAGTGGTGAATCAGTCAAGATGGGATTGGAGAAGGTGTTGGGAGCGCTGCAGGGTGGGGGCTGAGGCAAGGAAGGCGGCGGTGTCATCGGCGTACAGGAGAAGGTGGATGGGGGGTGGGGGTGAAGGTGGCGGCATGTCCACCGTATACAAAAGGTACAGAAGAGGGACGGAACCTTGGGGTACACCAGTGGAGGGAAAAAGGTGTAGGAATCCGTGTTATGGATGGTGACCTAGGTAGGACATTGGGAAAGAAAGGACCCGCTGAGACGGACATAGTTAAGAGGAAGGGAAAAGGTTTGGACAGGAGATGAGTCAGGTGAAGGAAAAGGTGATCGGTAGAGAAGGACGGCCGAAAGCTACACTGGGTAACGGGGAGGATGCAGTGCTGGCGGAGATGCTGGTGCATGCGACAGGTGAGGATGGATTCCAGGACCTTGCTGAAGACTGAGGTAAGACTGATGGGACTGTAGGAGGAGACAGTGGACAGCGGTTTGTCGGGTTTAAGGAACATCAGGATGTGGGAGGTTTTCCCTAGGTCGGGGTAGTAGCTGGTGGAAAGGACTAGATTGTAGAGCCTGGCCAGAGTGGAGAGGAAGGAGGCAGGAGCTTCACGAAGTTGGCGATAGGTGACACGATCGTGACCGGGAGCGGTGTTGCTTTTCATGCAGAGTGTAGTGATGAGATCCTGAGTAGTGACGGGGGCATTGAGTTCGTACCGTGCAGTGTTGTCCAAGTACTGAAAGCCTGGAGCGAGGGGAGGGACAGAGGTGTCAGTTCGACTGCGAACATCTGGGAAGAGGGAATAATGGGACTGGGGATCATCTGGGATGGTAAAGTCATTGGAGAGATAGGAGGCAAAATGATTGGCCTTACTATGGTTGTCCTGGAAGGGTTGATTATCATGAAGGAGAGGGTAGTAGGGAGGGGGTTTAGATCCGGTAAGGCGGCAGAAGGCTGACCAGTACTTGGACGAGTTGATAGGAAGTGTAGCATTAAGACGAGTGCAAGTCTGTCACCAGTCCCGGCATTTCCTAGCTACGAGCAAGTTTCTGATGTGTCGTTGTAGTTGCCGGTGGCGTCGTAGTATGTCCGGGTCACACGTGTGAAAGAAGGAACGGTAGAGATGGCGGGATACACGGAAATGGAGGACAGCCTGTGGGGGTAAAGTATGATGATAGGGGTGGAAGGCGACGGAAGGGACTGGGCCTCCATGACCTCAGACAAGGTCTGCAGGAGAAAGGAGGCGGCACAGGTAATATCATCAGGGTGGTGGTAGGTGAACGGGTGGCTATCGACCTGGATAGAGAGGGTATCCTAGTAGGCATTCCAGTCGGCCGAGAGGAAATTATTTTTTTTTATTGTTATTTTTCACCTTGTTCAAATGTGGGCTGGCAGCAGATAAATCTACTGCTATTCAGCCACAAGCATAACAATAGAAGAGAATATGAATACAGGAAAGTAAGAGATTGGTGTTTACAAAAAACAGTAGCTAATAAAATTTAAAACACAAAGCCATTCACACTCGACGAAAAAACACGAGAAACAGTCGGAACTGCGCACCAGCACTGATGTCTTAGATGGTACAAGTGAACGAATGAACGTGGCGGCGAAAAACACTAAATCACAAACATGATGGCACACACACAAGAAACTGATGGCGATGATATCCAGAGCGCAAATGTCCACTGAACATGTACGAGTCTGGGGACCTACCAAGAGGGGAAGAAGGTGGTGGGGGAGGGAGAGGGGAGAGCAAAGATGCCAATGGCAGGGGAGATGGTGGGAGGAATGAAGGTATGTGGGTAGGGGAAGCTGGGGGAGGAGGGGGGAAGAAGGGAGGTGGGAGGGAAGGGGAAGAGAAGGGAGAGAGGGTGCCCATAGGAACAAACACAGGAAGAGGGAGAGGAGTATCAATGTTGGTAGGAGGGGTAGATGGAGGAGGGCGTCATCGGGGAGAGGGAGCTTGTGGAAACCTCCTTGGGAGACGGTAAGTAGAGTGAAGAGATGGAGAGCTGGTGGGAAGTGGAAATACAGGCACGGCAGCGGGCGGGATCGGGAGAGGATGGGAGAGACAAGTGGGTGGGGAGTTTCGAGGTTATGGGAGGTGTAGAGGACCCGTATCCATTCGAGGAAAAAGGAGGTGGTGTGGGGGAACAGAATAAGGTCATATAGGATCTGCATGGGGGAGGGGAGACAGATGTGATAGGTGAGGTGAAGAGCATGGTGTTCAAGAATCTGAAGGGATTTGGAAAAGGTAGGAGGAGCGGAGATCCAGGCAGGGTGGGCGTAGCAGAGGATAGGGCAGATGAGGGATTTATTGGTGTGGAGGATGGTGGTGGGGTCCAGACTGCAAGTGCGACCATAAAGGAGCTTGAGGAGATGGAGTTGGGAGTGTGCCTTGGCTTGGATGGTCCAGAGGTGGGGGGTTCAGGAGAGGCGACAGTCAAGGGTGACGCCAAGGTACTTAAGGGTGGAGGTGAGGGCGATAGGGCAGCCATAGATGGTGGCATAGAAGTCGAGGAGGCGGGAGGAAGGGGTGGTTTTGCCTACAATGGTCGCCTAGGTTTTGGAAGGTTTGACCTTAAGCAACCACTGGTTGCATGATGTGGTGAACCGGTCAAGATGTGACTGGAGAAGATGTTGGGAGTGCTGCAGGGTGGGGCCAAGGGCAAGGAAGGCAGTGTCATCGGCGTACTGGAGAAGGTGGATGGGAGGTGAAGGCGGCGGCATGTCCAATGTATACAAAAGGTACAGAAGAGGGGAGAGGATGGAACCTTGGGGCACATCGGCGGATGGGAAAAGGGTGTAGGAACCTGTGTTATGGTTGGTGTGGTAGGAAGCACATTGGGAAAGAAAGGACCCGATCAGACGGATGTAGTTAATAGGAAGTGCGAAGGTTTGGAGCTTGAAGAGGAAACTGGAATGCCACAACTGGTCAAGTGTCTTGCTTCGAGGTCAAGGGAGAGGAAGATAGCAGAGCGACGGGAATTAAGCTGTTGGGAGAGGAGATGAGTGAGGTGAAGGAGAAGGACATCGGTAGAGAAGGACGGCCGAAAGCCACACTGCGTAACGGGAAGGAGGTGGTGCTGGTTGAGATGCTAGTGGATGTGTCGGTTAAGGATGGATTCCAGGACCTTGCTGAAGACTGATGTAAGGCTAATGGGACTGTAGGAGGAGACAGCGGACGGCGGTTTGTCAGGTTTAAGGAACATCAGGATGCAGGAGGTTTTCCACATGTTGGGGTAGTAGCTGGTGGAGAGGACTACATTGTAGAGCCTGGCCAGGGTGGAGAGGAAAGAGACAGGAGCTTCACAAAGATGACACGATCGTGACCGGGAGCAGTGTTGCTTTTGTGTGGAGTGTAGCGCTGATATCCTGAGTAGTGATGGGGGCATTGAGTTCGTTGTGTGCAATGTTGTCCAAGTAACAGAAACCAGGAGCGAGGGGTGGGACAGAGGTGTCAGTTCGATCGTGGACATCCGGGAAGAGGGAGTAATCGAACTGGGGATTGTCAGGGGTGATAAAGACATTGGAGAGATAGTCTAGAATGGTAAAGACAACCGAAAAGGAGGAGACAAAGTGATTGGCCTTACTAAGGCTGTCTGGGAAGGGTTGGTTATCATGAAGGGTAGACAGTTATTGAAATAACTGCCTGTATCAGAGGAACGGTTATAGCAGTAACCGTTACTTCTCAGTAACTGGTTATTTCCATCAGTTACGTTATTTTTTGCCACCTCTAGTGCTGGTATTGGGAACGGCTGAAAGTAAGGGGAAACTACAGTTGTAATTTTTCCCAAGTGTGTGTGGTTTCGCTGTATGGGAAAATGATGATGTTGTCCTCTAGGGTAAAATATTCCAGAGGTAAAGTAGCCGCCATTCGGATCTCTAGGCGGGGACTACTGAGGAGGGCGTCGTAATCAGGAGAAAAAAAATATAGTGCTCTATGTATGGGAGCGTGGAATGTCAGATCCCTTAATCAGGCAGGCAGGTTAGAAAATTTAAAAAGAGAAATGGATAGGTTAAAGTTACATATAGTGGGAATTAGTCAAGTTCAGTGGCAGGAGGTACAAGATTTCTGGTCAGGTGAAACGGGGTTATATATAAAAAATCAAATAGAGTAATGCAGGAGACGGTCTAATACTGAATTTAAAAAAATAGGAGTGCGGGTGAGCTACAGTGAACAGCATATTTAACACCTTACTGTAACGAAGATAGACACAAAGCCCACTCCTACCACAATACAACAAGTTTATGTGCCAACTATCTCCGCACATGGACTCTGACCACAATCTGTTGGTTATGAACTGTAGATCAAAACTGAAGAAGCTGAAAAAAGGTGGGAAATTTGAGAACTTGGGACCTGGATAAACTGAGAGAACGAGGGGTTATAGAGAGTTTCAGGGAGACCATTAGGGAACGATTGACAAGAATGGGGGAAATAAATGCTGTAGAAGAAGAATCAGTAGCTTTGATACATGGAGTAGTGAGGCAGCGGAGGATCAAGTAGGTAAGAAGATGAGGGCTATTGAAATCCTTGGGCAACAGAAGAAATATTGAATTTAATTGATGAAAGGAGAAAATTTAGAAATGCATTAAATGAAGCAGGCAAAAAGGAATACAAACGTCCCAAAAATGAGATCCACAGGAAGTGTAAAATGACTAAGCAGGGGTGGCTGGAGGACAAAAGAAAGGAGGTACAGACATATATCACCAGGTGTGAAACAGATACTCCCTACAGTAAAATTAAAGAGACCTTTGGTGAAAAGAGAACCACTTGTTTGAATATCAAGAGCTCAGATGGAAACCCAGTACAATACCCTCAGTGACAATGTAGCGAGAAGGAAGCGACTTACTTCTCTGGTTTATGTATCACTAACCTGGTGTCTTGCTGCTTCGGTAGTCCCTCATCCCAAGTATAAGCACTCAGCCACCAGGTTCAATGAAGGGGCGATCTTGCTGAAGTGGAGTGTTTCTGGATGCCAGTAGTTAAATGTCAACAACACTTTGTACTATACTCATTTTAATAAAGAAAATACTTTGAAACACACTTCACCGAATTTCCAATATGGCGGCTCTTGGCTACGCCGTTATTCAACCCTTTACAACACATTAACATTTTTCTAACTTTCCATAATCGTAATACACACTGCCCACGATACGTGGCGTTCACTGATAACTAACTTTCACTATCTCATGTTTAACAGCTGGAACATTTCTTCGTCATCGTTCTTTTGGAGCCACCCCCAGTTACTCGAAGGTGCTTTTTCAGTGGCGCCTCGCTACTAACTCGCCCTCTCTTCCCGATGGACAAGAGAAACCCCACCTTTCTCTCTCAGCCTATAAGGACACTTCGCTCATTCCCTACACACACGCATATATATATATATATATATATATATCCAAACTTTCAGTCAATGGGCGTTCAGATCGCTGTTGCTAGGCGGATCTGACGTCATGTTTGTGGAAATTGTGACGGAAGTTTGACTCGTACCACTGTCTCAGATTGTAAGATCCTACTCCCGAATAGACGGATCTCGTCCCTACTAAGGTTGCACAACATTGCCTCCTATGGTTTCATCACTAATGCTCCTTGTTGACGCTTAATTGTCAAATGAACATGTAGCCTGGCTGCTACTAAGCATTCCTGATCGCTTAAATGTGCGTAATACTTGGCTTAAACACGTGAAGGGATTGCATGTGCATTACACATTCCCCCCTCTTCTTCTATTTTCAAAATTCAATATACTCGAAGACCTTGTTTAATTTTGAAATATTCTCGGTTGGGTGTCTCTTGCCCTCGGTTAACATCTTTAATCATTGGTATTACTTAATCTTATACATACTCTACAGTCATTGCTTATCAACTACTGTTCTTATTATTACACTATCCTTAACACGATATAGCTATACAGATACATGTCCCATTGAAGTGAGTATGTATTCTATCTTTAAAATTACTTCTGATCATTATCTGATGCGATCTTTATCTGATGCCTTGAGAGTGGAAACATTTTAGCTTTAAATCATTTCTGAATGTACCGTGAACACTATATAATACATACCTTAATTACAATTGAATACTTATTCTGATGCACTTCTGTTTTATCTGAGATGGAACATATACTCATATACCCCTTCCTTTTAGCTCATCTACATATTAATTACTTCTATATCCAATACAGAACAAGCTAATCAAAAACTTATAAAACTCGCATTACGCTAATCTTACTTTATAATGCCCATTTTCTACTACATACAAGAACATGTTCCATAATCATCGGCTATGTAATTGCCGTCCTATTAGTTACTGGTTCACTACTTTTTTCTCTTTTTCGTCATGAATGACGTCCTTCTCACTCTTATAATTATAAAGCATTCCCTCTAATTTATCTCAATACTTCTTATCTTTACTCAAGGTACCTCTCAGGTTACCATTACCCATTATTGGATGTGGGGACACCTTTGTATGACCATCATCATCTTTATACTTCATAACTTATAGGGATACCGTCCTCGTCCGCTCATTAACTTATACCATCATCTTTATTCTTCATCATGTATAGTGATACTGTCCTTGGCCACATTAACTTATACCTTCTTTCATTTATTCTATGGGGTTTGGACCCAGTTCCCATACTTACATAAATTTTATTTTTCATCTTATTCTGCTGCACTTACCTCTTTATCCTTTGGTCACGATTTACCTTGTCAGTTAGCTAAACATATGTTTCGCATTTTGTTACCATTCGATCTCATTACTGTTCACTTATCTAAGCACAATTGCAGAATGATACCCACTTATATCTATTTTTCCTGTTTTCGCTAAGTTGTTTGTTCACTGTCTCCACGGTGTCTTTTTAGAATTTGTTAAATTTGTTTCTAACAGGATAATATTCTTTGTCTCTCTATACCTTATTTACTCTGATCATAGCTTTTTCCTTGTTGTACTGACTGTCTTTTAGGGTAGTTACATGTTATAATCACATAATTTCAGATTTTGCTAAACATTTTCCAACAGGATAACACAATTTTATAGATAGCTTTTCCTTTTTTGTGCCGTCCCTTTTTCTCACTTATCAGTGTTACTCGCTATCCCCATGTTCCTATATTCGAAGACGAAGCAGGGACTGATGATACAGTATCGTTTTGACAGATAAAAGGGAATATTGCCAATATGACGAGAATTGGAATATTTCGCCAATGCCTGACCACCTGGTGTGTGTCACGCATCTTACTTTGGAAAGCAGTTGTATACTCTGAAGTTGGATAGCGAAGAATTAAAGATGATAGTAAAGAGTTCTGACTGAAAGAAGAGGAAGATTGGCAATATGAAGAGAAACTGAAATAATATTCGCTACAGTCGCAGGTTCGAATCCTGCCTTGGGCATGGATGTGTGTGATGTCCTTAGGTTAGTTAGGTTCAAGTAGTTATAAGTTCTAGGGGACTGATGACCACAGATGTTAAGTCCCATAGTGCTCAGAGCCATTTGAACCATTTTTTGAAATAATATTGTCAATAACTTGGGTGCCAGGTGTTTTTTAAACACCTTGTGTTGTACAGGACACAACGCCCTCTGAGGTTTAAAAAAAATGCCTCTGAGCACTATGGGACTGAACTTCTGAGGTCATCATTCCCCTAGAACATAGAACTGCTTAAACCTAGCTAACCTAAGGACATCACACACATCCATGCCTGAGCCAGGATTCGAACCTCCGACCGTAGCGGTGGCGCGGTTCCAAACTGTAGCGCCTAGAACCGCTCGGCCACCCCAGCCAACCGAGGTTTTCAGTTGATCCTTTGACCAGTTGTGTGTGTCCTGTCTATCATTGTCTCCTGCTGAGTTATTTCATTATCTGTGTGTTGAGGATATTGTATCTGTCTGTTTGTCAGTTCTCCTTCTATCCTATCTTTATTAGGTCCGTTATTTCCCCAGGGGTTCCTTCTCCAACCTTCTAGATTCTGATTGTTCCCTGAAAATGAATCCAATTGGTCCAGCGCTTGCACAATTGCGTTTACATCTGACTTACATATTCCTATCAACTTTCCTTGTGCCCTCGGAGGTAACTTGATCAAAATGATTGATATTAAATCCGTTTCTTTCAGGGGATCGTTTAAATACAAGTTCTTTTCCACATACGTCTGGAAGAACTCTTTGTAACTCCTGCAACCACAATTACTTAAGTTTCGACAGTGGCATTGTAGTGAGAAGGAAGCAACTCTGCCTTACTTCTCTGGTTTAGTATCACTAACCTGGTGTCCTGCTGCTTCGGTAGTCACTCGTTGCACAATAGTGACGCTCAGGTACCAGGTTCCATGTAGGTGCGATCCTGGCAGTCATTTCTGAATACAGACATGCGCAAATATCTTCACTGCTCTAGGAGAACTCGTCTTTGTTGCATTTTTTTCGTACCGTAATTAGTAAAATAACATAAGGCTCATTCTGCTTAAGAACTTGATGCCTCCAAATCCTTAAATATGAATCTGCGAGCGGTAGTAATGCATGAAAGGAAACAAACTGTTGGACAAAAGAATGGAGAGCTCCCTGGTTTTGTGTTTCCGATAGATCGTATGACGAGAATCTGGTGTCACATTCTACTTCAGAACCCTAAACTGTTTATTTTTTTATTTCATACGAAAACAAAACCTATAATATGAGAAGAGGAAATGGCTTACGTGCCTCTCAGAAACTTCAGTTTTTTGTGTTTATTTCCTCACTTCATACTAAAACAAGGGTGTTGATACGAGAGGAGGAAATGAAGTATACGCTTGCAAGACATAATATTTCCTTGTGTGTAACTACTGCATGCATGGGATTCAAATAGCGTGGAAATTTCGTCACTGGTTATTATTCTGATGACTAATGACATGATACCCGTTGCAATTCCTCCATGGCACCTGTGAGTAGAGTCTCACGTTGGTTACTATGAGAACACGCAGGCAGTGATATCCGCTCACTGCAGTCAGAGCCAAGGTGATTTCTTTCTGTTTATGGAGAAGCGTCTGCAGCAGCGTCCACGCTCAGCCAACATAAACAAATCGTGGCGGCATTGGGCACTGCTAATCGTTGCACTTGTCGCAGGTCGCGACAACAAGAGCGCACTGTCTCTGGCAACGATATAATGGAGTTTATACATTTTACTTGCTTACCGTAATTTGCAGGACATTGGTTCAGTAAAAATTCAATTTGTAGTAACTAGCCATTGCATTACAATGGTTAACAGTTATATTTGATGCAATATTTATTGTTGCTTGATAGTATTGATTCAGATCGGGCACGAACACACACACACACACACACACACACACACACACACACACACACACACAGAGTCACTGATTGCAGTGAGAGTGACGACTGCTGTCTGTTGAACAACACATGCAACAATCAATTACGCAGAGACACTGCGACCGAATGGTGTCTCAATTGTTGGCAACAAATTCCAGCTGTAGTAGTAGTACAAAACACACTGTTCGAGCTATCAGATGGAAAATATTATGTTCACACTACTCTTTGCTTGAGTTCACGTCTTTTGGTAGGACTCAGCCTTTTATTTCTTCCTAGAAAGTTAACGATAAAAGCATCATAACACGTCACCAGTAACAGAACTGCATAGGAATGCTCAATGAGCGACCTGATGACGTTCAAGCCAAACTGCAATAATACTCATTCCATTGATTTTTGTTGTTTCGAACTGGAGCACTCTGTACTCCTACACCAGACTTCTGAACTTGCCTGTTGAATGCAAATGTCGCATGATGGTTAAATGGTAATCCATCACTCAAGTCAGTTGTCGAGACTTCCTTAATGTGGAAAATCATTAATGCCAGAACGATCTTTGTTGAAACAAGAATATCTTTTTATGGCGTATTTTTCCCAAAAGCACTAGCTCCAGACACAGTTCAAATCTATCGAGTTGCCTCCTCTGTATTCAGCCCTCTATTATACAAAAAGTAAATATTGTGTTGCTGATGTTATACCTTTCTCCACTTGTGACCCAATTTTACAACGCTTAACTGTAGTTCATGATTTTCAAGTATGCAAAATCCAATGCTTAACTGCAAGATATAACTAGAACTTCAAATTCGAAAATGTGGTTATAACTCGCTCCTAGAGATTCAAATGATTAAGTAGCCCACTTCCCTATATTATACGTCAACGATTTGGGTCTTAAAAACAAAACTGAAAAAAAAAACATTTTGGGGAGCTCCTGCAGTTCGTCGAAGTTTGTAACATTCATCTTATGAATGAAAATATTTCGTAAATGGTGCTACAGTCCAAAAATATTATGGCGGAGACTTTCATCTCTTTCTACTGTGGATGAGGATTCGATCGCAGATAAACAGTTGTGACAAGCAAGCTTATGAAGATGACTGCTGCTAGTTACATTCCCAGTAATTTAAGTTGTGCTCTTAGATTCCTGTCTAACCGAAACTAGGAAATCGCTACATATTCGGAAAAAATGGAAAATTATTTCTGACAAGAAAAAATATAAAGGTCACTGTCGGTTGTTTCACTCACAGCAATTTCATCTACAGCAATTTCGTATTTCATTTTTTAAACACACACAAGTCACGAAATCATTAGTGAGGAAGTGCGCTCTTACATGTAAGTAATAACGAATATTGCAGAAAAATCTTAACTTACACGAATAACAGTGTATCATACATGAAGTGGAAAAAAAATTTTTTCACCCATCCATGTGCGAACCCAGGTGCTTGTACACAGAATACCCACGCGCTAACCACTTGGCCACGCCAAACAACAGAAACATAGCGCTCAATTCTTGTACTATTGTGCAGAGGAACTTCGTTGCAAAACGGTGCTGTGTAAGTCATAAATACATGATAGTTTTGAAGGTTTCCAGTATCAGGTTTCACATAATTGCTTTTCTTTGTTACTTGAAAGTTATAAACACGTTTCGATTATTACTAACTGAACCATTTTGGGAAAAAGTACAAGAAGTCACTAGTAACGTCAGTTCACACTCATGTAATATACGTAAGCAGAGGTGATGTCTTGATATTTAATGATCTTTAAACTCTTATTTGCATAAAAATAATATGTATTTTGAGAGAATAATGACACAAAACATTTTTTTATGTAATCATTCACAGAAACAACCTAACCTAACCATATTTCCAACAAAGGAAAATCGTCTAATATGAACTCACTTTCACACTGAATGCATCCTTTGGTGTTTCTTTAGTAACACAATCACTAAATCCAAAGCTACAACCCATAAATATGTTTAAAATAACAAATTATAGGTGTACATAAACCACAGCTCACCGATCAACAGGGCCACACTGAAATCCAAAACCTTTCGTTACAATTGTCGTAAAATCGTTGGGAGGACCGTTCGGTAACAGGTCTCAGAAGCTTACTGAATAGGATATTTCGGTAAAGAACACAAAATGACGTCACTACCGTGACAAACCTACTACACCAATCGGTATGAAAGATACAGAATAGGGTCCCTGGCCAGTGGCTGGTAGCTGCCACAGCACGAGGAAACGCTCAAGCGCAAGCTGCTCTGATCGCGATGTAGCCACGAGCTGTCTTGCGGAATTGTTTCTTGAAGTATTTTTTATTATTGGTGGGTTCAATCATACTCATAACTTTAGATGAGGGCCAATATGTGGGGAAAAAAGTTAATATGGTTGGACACAAACACGCGACAATAAGTTTAGAATGCACTATGATTACCACTAGATCACAGCCTCACACTACACAAGAACACCTAGGAAGCAGACTACCTTTCCTCGTGACACTTCTGCATCTTACAGTGTTGCCAGATTGTGCTGAGGGTCGGACTTAGCGTTGTCAGGGGTGGTCGGTTTTATTGGGCACCTTAAGTGAACAACTCAGGCTTAGTCTCTGTGGTGGCCGGCCGGCGGTCAGGTTTTATGTCTAAGACTGTCCATGTAGCCTGACAGCTACTGAACATTCCCGATTGCTTAAATGTGTGTAATACTTGGCTTAAACACGTGAGAGGAATGCACGTGCATTACACCAGTGCAAAGCCAAGAGCGGAAAGCAGAAAGATGGAAGGAGTACTGCGTGCAGAGCTTGACAGAGCACTGAAAGACCCAATTCGAAACAAGACCGCTGGAGTAGACAACATTCCGTTAGAACTACTGATAGCCTTGGAAGAGCCAGCCCTGACAAACCTCTACCATCTGGTGAGCAAGATGTATGAGACAGGTGAAATACCCTCAGACTTCAAGAAGAATATGATAATCCGAATCTCAAAGAAAGCAGGTGTTGACAAATGTGAAAATTACCGAACTATCAATTGAATTAGTCATGGCTGTAAAATACTAACACGAATTCTTTACGGGTGAATGGAAAATCTGATAGAAGCTGACCTCGCAGAAGTTCAGTTTGGATTCCACAGTAACGTTGGAACACGTGAGGCAATACTGACCCTCTGACTTATCTTAGAAGATAGATTAAGGAAAGGCAAACATACGTTTCTAGCATTTGTAGACTTAGAGAAAACTTTCGACAATGTTGACTGGAATGCTCTCTTTCAAATTCTGAAGGTGGTAGAGTTCAAATACAGCGAGCTAAAGGATGTTTCCAATATGTACATAAACCAGATGGTAGTTTTACAGTTGATGGGCATGGAAGGGAAGCAGTGGTTGAGAAGGGAGTGAGACAGGGTTGTAGACCATCCCCGTTGTTATTCAATCTGTATATTGAGCAAGCAGTAAGGAAACAAAAGAAAAATTCGGAGTAGGAATTAAAATCCTTGGAGAAGAAATAAAAACTTGAGGGTTTCTGATGACATTGCAATTCTATCAGAGACAGCAAAGGACCTGGAAGAGCAGTTGAACGGAATGGGCAGTGTCTTGAAAGGAGGATACAAGATGAAAGTTAACAAAAGCAAAACAAGGATAATGGACTGTAGTCGCCTTAAATCCCTCTAGTGCGTCCCAAATCTGGGTATCCTACACATGTGGTGAAAAGGAAGCAAGTTTCCAGATATGTTTAAGCACTCTGTGACAGTGTAAATATGTGTTTGCTTATGCATTATGAATGAAAAAGCATTGCAATTGTTTAAATTTTCTATACATTACATTCTATCCCATAAATTACATAAATAAACAATAATATAAATAAAGAATTATATAAACAAACAATATTGCACGCATTCCATACATTGCAATCGATTTCCCACCGAAATCTATATATAAACATATAAAATAAATTTTATTCAGAGATTCATATCCAATAAATTGCTTAAATTAACAATATTCCACACACTGTCTGAATTCTTCACATAATATTCCATGAACCACCATCAATTTCCCGCCGAATTCTTTAAATAAATAAACTATATTGCCTAAACTGTTTAAACAATGTTCCATACTCTACAATGGATTTCCCAACAAATTCCGTAATTAAATAAACAAATAAATGAATGAACGATTTTCATACAGAGTCATATATCCTATAAATAGTTTAAGTAAACTATATTCCACACATTGTCTAATTGTTCAAACAATACTCCATACACTGAATTTCACAGTTGGGGAGCGGAGAGGGAGACCTGGGGGTTTTCCCAGATGGGATTAATCAGTTGATCGATATCATTAATCAATCATTCAAACTGATATCAAAAGTGTGCTCGTATCGGCGAGGGGAGTTCACAGAGGGATGGGGATGGACGTGGGGGAAGGGAAGGGTAGGGTGATGGGTGTGGACACTAGGTTAAAGGCCTGTTAATCGAAGAGAAGGATAATCCCCATGGGGTCATAATCCTCTTAGCAGAACATTAGGTTAAGGACCTGTCAATCAAAAGAGAACAATAGGTTGGCCTCTGAATGTATACTTGTCCCTGATGTAGGCTCTGAGCACCTCACTGACATTTCCTGAGTCCTCACATTCTGTCGTCTCTCGAAGTTGACCACTTCCTTCCGGATGGTGTTTTTTTCCTTGCTTCACCCATTCCTGCTACCATCAGCAAATAGTGGCATCATCCTCTCTCAAATGTTAACTTCTACGTATATTGTGCACATGCCTACCTGCCAAGCATACTTACTGCGTAGCTGAGTACATAGAATGAAATTCACAAAGACTTTATACCTTGGTATCGACACATCCCCTGTTCGCTAGCCTTGCCAGTCACGCATTGATATTGCACTGCAGCATCACATGTTCATCCATCGGGCACCAAAGTTTATAATTTTGTCTTTTCTGCCGATACCTGTATTCGTTTCAGTTTGTGACCAATCTCCGTAAGTTGTTCATTGTGCACCTTTTTTTTCTTTATTCACCTCTCAGACTGTAAAATGTATGTATCACATCGCTCTATATGCTAAGGTAACTACGAGTTAGATAATTCTCCCATTTACACTCATGTCATGCTTGGGTGCAAATCGGCTGGCTTGTGCCATGTGACGTCCAACTGACCAATTGTCTTTAATAATAGTATGGAAATGAAGAATTATTTAGGATTATGTAGTGATTCTGAATTCATGAGGTTAAAAAATCCTTTCTTCTGCAAATGTGCAGAAAAATAACTATATCTGCATGAAAGAAATTTTTTGTTCTTCGAGTTAAATAAAAGCAATCTTTTGTGGAGACCTCGTCCGAACAACACGTTTCAAGGCATGCCTGTTATGCTCAATAATGTCTGGGACATTTGGTGGCCAATGGAAATAGTTTAAACTAACGTTGCTGGAGCCACTCTGTAGCAATTCTTGATATGTGGGTTGTCGCATTGTCCTGCTGGAATTGTCCAAGTCTGACGGAATGCAAATGGACATGAATGCATGCAGGTATTAAGACAGGATCATTATGTACGTGTCACCTGTCAGAGTCGTATCTAGATATATCAGGGCTCCCAAATCACTCCAACTGCAAAAGCCCCTCATTATTACAGAGCCTCCACTACCTTGAACGTTCCCCTACTGACATGCAGGGTCCATGGGTTCATGAGGTTGTCTCCATACCTGTACATGTCCGTCCCCTCAACCGCATCGCCTTATTCTTCCTTAATTATCTCTGTATTTCAATACGCAATACCCGTACCAGTTTATTTGGCGATTCAGTGTATGTTGTTGTTGTAGGTGATTTCAAAGATTGATTAAGCGTTACTTCTTTTCTTTTCGTTAAGAATTTCGTTTTGTTTCTGTATATGTCCAGCGCATAATTGACAACCTGGCTGGTGAAAGCCAGCGACAGCAGCGGCAGTGGCAGAAACGCCATTGTAAGTAGTCCATATATTTTTTTCGTCGTACCACTGCATATCCGTCTATGATCCGGTAAATGCATTAATGTTCAACATGAAAAGCATAAGGCTTGTTTTGTATGGTCGGTCCTAGCTCGTGAGAGAAATTATGAGAAAACACCACAGCGTTCATCTCGATATGGTAGATACTTCGATTTTCGTAATTGTTATAACTTTGATGCTATCGAGTTCTCCGTCAAGGTAGAGGACATACCTAAATTTGCTGCGCAGAATACCAGACTATTCGTCCATGTTTATGGCGTCGAGAACAAAGCAAGTCAGATGAGCAGGACAAGCAAAATGTTGTCCAGTTTTTAGTACTTGTGCCACAACAGAACGTGGCAGTTTCTGTCACCACCACGAAGCTGGAAACAGGTGTGGAACACACTCCACCCCTCCGCCTCTTCCTCAAAGACCCCCCCTCTATCGCCACTGGTAATATAACACATTTTAAATATTTGTCCCCGTTAACTACCTGAATAAATTCTTTTATCTCATCGTACAGTGATTCAATCTGTTCATCTGTGGTGTTGAAAGGCATGTAAACTTGTACCACTGTGGTGGGTGGAGTTTGGATTTATGTTTATTTTTCATATAAAGTTAATGGCAGGTTAGCGATGGAGCTGAGTATTGTGATACTGCTTCACTGATTGTTTCAATAACAAAGGGGTTAACACATATCTTCTTCATATACAGTAAGGATCAACTGCCACACATTTTCGGTTATAGTTACATACTCCACAAGAGGTGATGTGCAATAATTATGGTAAACTGCACTTTGGTACTGCAACTGTCAATACTAAAAGTTGTTATGAGAGTCACAGCAAGTTTTAGTTCTGGGGCGGTCAGTTTCCTAAATATTGTCCACTACATAATGAGACAGGGGACAGTCATGAACAGTAATTCGTCCAGTCTCTTTATGATGAAGTAAGAAAACATGAATAATGAAAGATGTGGAAGAATATTTTGCAAAGAAAATATAAACTTAGTATGTCTTCACACAACTCTGTCTTTCTTTCGTGTAGGTTCGTGGTGTAGTTAATGAAATTCATCGCACGTCTGAGTGGGTCCCCACCTGCACCGTCATTCTCTGTTGCTTACATCTGCTGCTTCCAGCTGGGAATGCCATTTCCTCAAACAGCCGCGTCACCGCGGAAAGCGTTTGTCACCGCCGTTGCTGGGAAATGACCTTATTAGATACGTCGCTAGTCAGATGTTTTATCTGGCGAACACATTGTAGACACAAATTCACACATTTCACTCGCTCTTTCTTCGAAACTAGCGTAAAAAACTGCGGGGAAACGGACCGACACTGCAGCAAAGGCAACTGTGGCTACTGCCCTTTCATCTGTTAGTGGCGCCAAGCGACAGCCGTGTGGCCCGATTTTCCATACCAGCCCAAAGTTTTTTTATGGTTTTTTTTCTTTATTGTTATTTCACTCCCCAAAATGGAGAGGGCTGGCAGCAGCACATTACGCCACTCTTCAGCCAAGAGAGTTACAGAAAAATCATAGTCAAATGAGAAAAGAACACATAACATAGAATGGTATAAAGTGATGAAGAAACGAGAACAAAAATAGAGGAGCATAAATGGTAGATTTAAAAAGAACATAGACGAGAGCCACACACACATGTGGAGAATGAACACTGTAATTCGACACGAAAATAAAGAAATACCACAGTGTGAACACAAATGAGTGATTCTGGCGACACTGCACATGGCACTAGAGTAATGCTGACACCATAACAAAAACGATAAACATCACAGCACTGAAGGGGACCTACCACTTGGTGAAGGGATGAGGGGGAAAGAAAAGGGGGTAGAGATGGTAGGAGGAAACAAGGAGGGGGTAGGGGTACAGTGGAGGGGAGAAGGAAAGGAGGGGGCAGGTTAAAAGGAAAAAGAAGGTTTTTGGCATGGGAAAAGGAAGAAAATGGGAAGAGGGAGAGGGTGGGAGCCCTGAGGAGGGGGAAAAAGGAGGGATTAGATCTGGTAGGAGGGGTAGATGGAAGACATAAGGACATCATCCAGAAGGGGGAGTTGGTGGAAGCCACCTTGGGCGAGGGTATGGAGCGTGTGGACATGGAGACCAGGCGGGACACTGTGGTGTGGGTGTGGCAGTGGGCTAAGGTGGGAGAGGATGGGAGAAACCAAAAATCGGGGGGGGGGGGCGGGGTCCAGTTTGTCGTAGACATATAGGATCCATATTCATTCTAGGAACAGGAAAGATGGGGGAAAGGAATCAGATCATAAAGGATTCGCATGGGGGATGGGAGACGGATGCAATAAGTGAGGTGGAGTGCATGGCGCTCAATGAATTGGAGGGATTTGTAATAGGTCAGGTAAGTGGACATCGTGGGGTGGGCGTAACATAGGAGGGCGCAGATGAGGGACTTATAGGTATGTAGGATGGTGGAAGGGTCTAATCCCCATGTTCGACTAGAGAGGAGACAGAGACAGATATGTGCCTTGGCTTGGACTGTGAGGGGATGGGGGGTCCTAGAATGGCGGCAGTCGAGGGTGATAGCAAGGTAGTTGGGAGTGAGGGCAATGGGACAACCAGTGATGGTAAGGTGGAAATCTAGGAGGCGGAAGGAGGGGGTGGTGTGGCCTACGATGATTACCTGGGTCTTGGAGGGATTCATCTTAAGGAGCCATTGGTTGCACCATGTGGTGAACGGGTCAATGTGGGACTGGAGGAGGCGCTGGGAGTGTTGGAGGGAGGGGCAAGAGCAAGGAAGGCAGTGTCATCGGAATATTCCAAGAGATGGGCAGGTGGTGGAGGCTGCGGCATGTCCGCCGTGTATAACAGGTAGAGGAGAGGGCAAAGGACGGAGCCTTGGGGCATGCTTGTGGAGGGGTAGAAGGTGTAAGAATTGGAGTTGCGGATGGTAACATAGGAGGGGCAGTGAGAGCAGAAGGAGGCCATAATGCCAACATAGTTGATGGGGAAGGTGTAAGTCTGGAGTTCGAAGAGGAGCCCGGGATGCCATACGCGGTTATAGGCACGTTCAAGGTGAAGGGACGCAAAGATGGTGGAGCAATGGGAATTGAGATGAGTGGAAAGGAGGTGTGTCAGGTGGAGGAGGAGATCGTCAGGAGAGAAGGAAGGTTGGAAGTGACATTGTGTCAAGGGAAGGAGACGGTGCTGGTGGAAGTGGTGGTGAATGCGGCAGGTAATGATGTACCCCAGGACCTTGCTGAACACCGACGTGAGATTCATAGGGCACTAGGAGGAGGTATCGGAATGGAGTCTGGCAGGCTTGAGAAACATAAGGATCCGGGAAGACTTCTACAGGTCAGGGTAGAAGCCGGTGGAGAGGATAACATTATAGAGGGTGGTTAGGACTGTAAGGAAGGAGAGGGGGGCTTCTTTGAGTTGGCGGTATGTAACACGGTCGTGACCGGGAGCCATATTACGATTGGTGTGTAGTGTGGTGACGATGTCTTGTGTGACAATGGGGGTGTTGAGAAAGGATGCTGGTGTGGCCCCCAAGTACTGGAAGCTAGGAGCAAGTGGGGGGAGAGAGGTGTCAGTGCAGCCCTGGATGTCAGGCAGACAGCCTGCCCACCTGCCCGTTCCCCGACATCCATCACTTTGCCGCCTGCTATCCATCTGTCCGTCTGTCGGTCCATTTGTCCATCCATTGTCCATCATCGATGCTGCCTGCTGTCCGTCTGTCCGTCGCCATCCGTCCATCATGAACCTTCTCACCTCCACTGTCATCTACTCCTTCCCCTCCCCCTCTTCCACTGTCCCTTCCTGGAGTGCTGCTTCTCGCTTCCCTCCTTATACTTCGTCCTCCCTCCCCCCCTCACCCATTCCCCCATCTCCTCCTCTGCTGTGTACCCTCCCCCCCACATCTACACTCTTCCCCTAGCCTCCACACCCACAACAGCTCCTGCCCCCACCCTCAAGTACACCTCTGCTGCCACCTTCGCTGCCACCTCTCAGGTTGTCGGTATGCTCCCTCTCACCACCCTGTCACTTCATCATCTGCATCCACCGCATTCGCCACGCCATGTCAGGCCACAATCACTGCGACTGGACCAGCTGCTTCCCCCAGCACCTCCACCACGTCTACAGGATCTGCCACCCACCACCTCCCTCTCCTCCCCATCCCTCTCTCCTCCTCCCAGCCTATGGTCTCCAAAAAACTCCACAAACACGTCATTTCCGACTCTGCCCCTCCAGCAAAAAGGCACCACCTCCTCCCCCTCCCCCCTTTGTCTCCATGGACACTACCCCTCCTCCTGACAACTGTACCCCAGACCCCACCCTCCAAACGTTTCTCCTGTCCACCCCAGACACTGGTGCTCCCATTCCCCAGCTGACTTCTCGCAGCCGGCCGCTGTGACCGAGCGATTCTGCGCGATTCAGTTTGGAACCGCGCAGCTGTTACTGTTGCAGGATCGAATCCTGTCTCGGGCATGGATGTGTGTGATGTCCTTAGATTATTTAGGTTTAAGTAGTTCTGTAGTGTCGCAGAATTGTAAAGAGGTGGAGACGTGCACTATTGTCAAGTTTCGTTGCCTATGCCGAAAGCCAGAAGCAGTAGGTCGGCCAAGAAGTAAGAGGATTGCACATGTATGGAATGTGACGTCACACAGGGGCCATGGCCTGGTTCCACACAACAGGCGAGAGAGAATTGCTTAGCACGCGGGTTTGTGTTAGACGGAGACTTTCATAGAGTGCAAGACACAGGTATAGTGTCAGCTGTACTGCATTTCACAACTTCGTGTAAGTCTGTCGAAACAACACCTAACTCTGTTGCAAGAACACCTAAGGGGCGAGTACGACAGATAAGTCAGCACTATAAGTGGAACGAATGTGGTCATTACAAACGAGAATGACGTCAGGACGTCGCTCGTGCTTCCTTTAAATACGCCAGCTTTGATAGCAACAGGGCACTCGCACTCGCAGTTAGACTTGCAGTTAGATGTGTACTGGGTTGCTGCATAGCACTCAGGTCGGTGATCGACATGTTAATCTTTATTAACGAGATGTTGCAGTAAGAGCGGCCCATCCAGCAGCAGACGTGAGGGGTCTCTGCTGCCGCTATCAATCATCAACCCAGGATTAGCAGACATCGCGGCAGACTCGCTCGCCGCCAATGTTGCCCACATCAGTGAGCCGTTGTCGAGATGATGTGGGGCCTAGGCCCTGTGCACCCCCCATCACAGCCGGGTGAGCCAACGATGCTAGGGGACTGCAGTCTGTTCCGCCCGTCCACTGCGGACGAGCCACCAGGAGGAGCACGGAAGAAGATGGGGTGGGATAGAGTACACTCCGCACTACAAGAAATCTTCTGGTGCCAACAGCGCCAGGGACTCCAACCCAAAGCCTCTACGTGCAGCAGCCTGCTGTATGCCTCGAGCCAGCTCACCAGCCGGGCGCCGCCAGCCACGCGCGACTGAAGTAAGGGCATTCCTCCGCTACATCACTGCACGTGGCGTTGCGCTAGCAAGACTGGTGCGGCCCAGATCTGGTGTCATCGCTATGAGTCAGCGAGGACTCGGGGAAGGTCACTTTGTACTCGGCACGAATAAAGGTGTTATGAATTAATAATGTTTCTTTGGTGTTTCTGACGCTTCTACAGCCATTTCATAGCATCCTGACAGCTGGAGAGGTCACCGCTCGGTCATCCAGTCCACCGTAGGCGACCGGGACCACCGGGGCGCATACAGTTCTAAGTTGTAGGGGACTGATGACCGCAGATGTTAAGTCCCATAGTGCTCAGAGCTATTCGAACCATTTTTCGATTCCTTGCAGGGACTCAATCCTCATCGAGTCCCCTTCTTTCACACACACCTCCTCTGTAAACTACTGTGCATTTTGTTTGGCCCCAACGCATCCCTGACTCCCTTCTTCTCATCTTCCTCTCCCTGTCAGCGTCAGCCTCCCGATCGTCCCCCACCTACACCGCCATGATGACCAAACTCAGCCCGGTGATCACGGAGGATGAGGTGTTGGTGGAACTGAGCTCACACCCTAACCTGCAAATCCACTCACCCCAACGTATCCACAATTCTGCTGGTCCCACCTATCTCATGAGGGTCTTTTCGGAGTCCACGCCCTCCACTGACCACCTCTACTCCCAGGGTGCTCAGATTTACCACCATCACCATCCAGTTGAATCCTCCAAATCCCTCCCCAATCCTACCAATTCCAGCACCGCCTCATGTACAATGATCACCTGATCCCCAACTGCAAAAGCCTCCCCAACTGTCCCCATTGCAATGTCTCCCACTTTCTTAAAAACTGCCCCAATCTAGCCACCCCTCTCTCCTGTAACACCTGCAACAGCCCCCATTCTACCTACTGCCACGTGTGTAAACCTAAACCCCCTCATGCCACCCCTGAGCTTACTGTCCCTGTTTGTCCTATTGTCTCCCATCCACCCCAACAATTCCCACGTTGACTGCACCTTCTGCACCTTTGTAATATCCATCGACATAAACATCCACAGCTGCTCCCCTGCCGCCCTTCATTGGTGGCATCAGTTCCTCTCCACGATCCAAGATGACTTTGTTCCACATCCAAAACACATCCATCCCGAAAGCGACGCCACTCACAATGTTGTCATTACCTCCACCAACCTTCTTGGGTGTTTCACCTTCGACATCCTTGACCCCACATGTACTGACCACTTCCCCGTCCTCTCACCATAATGTCTGCTCATCACGCCCCTCCAGCTCTCTGCCCTGCACCCCCTCCCAAGGTCATCCATGTCTACCATTGTGCCAACTGGGATGCCTACTGGGAATCCATCACCACCCAGGTCGAAAGCCATCCTCTTACTTATCACCATCCTGACGACATCATTCATGCCTCGCCCTTCCTTCAGAAGGTAATTACTGACGCCTTGGAGGTCCATGTTCCCACTAAAACCATCCATCCCTACCGTCCCACTCTCCCTCTGCAGGCTGTCCTCCTCTTCTGTGAATCCCGCCGCCTCTATCACTCCTTCCTGCGCACTCATGACAGGGATACTCTTCAACACCACCGGCAAATACAGTGAAACGTACAGAACCTTATTACAGAAAAGAAACGCCAAGACTGGCGCCAGACATGTACACGACTGAATTCCACCCTGCCTATCAACTCCTCCAAGTACTGGTCCGCCTCCCATCGCCTTACTGGTTCCCATTCCGCGCCGAATTACCCCCTTCTCCATAACGACTGCCCCCTTCCTGACAACCTCAGTAAAGCCAACCCCGCCCGCATCTCGTGGTCGTGCAGTAGCGTTCTCGCTTCCCATGCCCAGGTTCCCGGGTTTGATTCCCGGCGGGGTCAGGGATTTTCTCTGCCTTGTGATGGCTGGGTGTTGTGTGCTGTCCTTAGGTTAGTTAGGTTTAAGTAGTTCTAAGTTCTAGGGGACTGATGACCATAGATGTTAAGTCCCATAGTGCTCAGAGCCATTTGAACCATTTGAACCAAGGCCAACCCCTTTGCTTCCCACCTTTCTGAGGTCTTCTCCATCCCAGATGATCCCCACTTTGATTATTCTCTCTTCCCCATCGTCATGGAATGCGCCGATACCTCGGTCACTCCACTTGCCCCTAGTCTCCAGTACTTGGAGCACTTGTCCCCTTCTGAAATGAACACTCCAATCACAGCACAAGACTAAACTTCTCTGGTCCAAATGCAACAAGGCCCACTGTCTCATGACTGTGTCATCTACTGCCACCTTAGAGAAAGCCTCATCTCCTTCTTGACTGTCCTTGCCCATCTCTATAACGTCATCCTATCTTTAACTATATATGACGGTAGTATCTGTTCCCGAAAGAACAGTTACCGTCGATGACCATGCAGCTTTGCTAGAAATGAAATGATAATTAAATAGACACCCTAGCTGCAAGCAGGCGTTGATACACTTCATTGGGGACATGTTGAAAATGTGTGCCCCGACCGGGACTCGAACCCGGGATCTCCTGCTTACATGGCAGACGCTCTATCCATCTGAGCCACCGCGGGCACAGAGGATAGTGCGTCTGCAGGGACTTATCCCTAGCACGCTACCCGTGAGATCCACATTCCCAACATGTCCACAACACTACATTCGTAGTATTAGGCAAAGCTGCATGGTCATCGACCTACAAATCCCTCATCTGTCCCATCCTTTGTTATGCCAGTGTTGCCTGGATCTCCGCACTCACCAGCTTTTACAAGACCCTCAAATCTTCAAATGGCATGTGCTGTGCCTTACCTTCCATATCCGCCTTCCCTCCACCACACAGTTCCCGTACGACCTCATCCCCTTCCCCCACCTGCTCCTTTTCCTCCAACATCTCTTCATCCTTTACACTGTCTGCAGGCTAGATCCTTCCCACACCCTGGTTTCCATAATTTGCCTGGTGCCTTTTAATCTAGTGTGTGTTTTTGTGTAGCATAATTTTTACAGATTTTTATTTCTCATTTAATGTCAGTGCTTCGTATGCTTTCTTTTCTTCTATTTCGCCTTTTTTGTTTCTATATTCCGCCATGTTTCCTACGTTATATTGTTTTACATGTCTTCCTGTTTATTTATGTCTCTTAGCTGCAGAGCAGCGCTTATGCTGGTGCCAGCCTGCCCCTGATCGTGAATGGAAATTACAATAAAGGAAAAAGAAACTATTGAAAAATGTAAGGCCAGATACCCCCCACATCTCCCGATCTCACTGTCCCCGTCCAACCTATTTACGATCCCACCCCTTCTGGAAGCAGCCTTTGCCCTCTCCCCACAGTCGAGGATATCGATAGATTTGTAACCATCGTCCTACAAAATATCCACCACTTTCAACGCCCCCATACCCTCCAGTAGATCTCCCTAGCTGCTGTTCAATCATCCACCCTAACACCTTCGACACCTACTCCCATAACCAAGCCCATTTTACCTTTTCCCGTCCCAACACCCTAGTTTAAACCCCACCATGGTGCAGCAGCATCGTATCTTGTTCAGTAACATCCGTTCTCTGCCTACCAACAAGCAACTCTTCATGCACATCCGTACAACCCACCGTGTGGACGCCTCCCTCCTCAATGAAACATTTCTCCAGCCCCCACGTATCATCAGCACATCACCCTACCCCCTTCAACAATCCAATAATCCCCACCTGATTGCGCATGGTGGAGTTGCCATCGGCTACCTTCGCCAGATCCCTATTGGGCTCCAAACCCTCTTTCCTGACCCCTCTGAACACCTTATCCTCAGCTTCTTTTTCCCCAGCCTTATCATAAACAGCGCCACCATCTATGCCCGTGCCACTGCCCTCATCCTGTTTGACTTCCTTTGCCACATTGATCACACCTTCTCCTCCTATGTGATTGCCACTGACCTAAACATCCACCGTCGTACCGGTGCACAGCTACAATGGTGGCATCGGCTCCTTGCCGCACTGCAAGATGAGCTCCTCCACTCCCCCGCCACACCTGCCCTGATTCCAATACCACTCACCATGTAGTCCTGACCTCCAGTGACCTCCTTCGACACATTATGGCGAACATCCTAGATCCCACTGGTAGCGACCAGCTGTGTATCCTCCTTACCATGACAGACCTACAAAACACACGCCTCACTCCTCACACCAATCCTCCCCAAAATTTCGTCCATAACTACTCCCGTGCTGATGGGAATGGCTACTGGGCAGCCCTACATACCTAGGTCAGTGGCCATCATCTGACCATCCAGCATCCAGCATGATATCAGCCATGCTGCCTCCTTTCTCCAACAGGTCCTGTCTGAGGCCACTGAGGCTCACATCCCCACTACCACCATTCACCCACACCACCACACTTTACCCCCACAGGCCATCCTCCTTTGTGAATCCCATCATCTCCGCCATGCCTTTCTCCACACACGGGACCGGGATACACTCCGATGCCACTGGCAACTCCAACGACATGCCTGTAATTTCCTCGCAGCCAAAAAACGCTGGGACTGGCGCCAGGCCTGCATCTGCCTAAATGATACCCTAACTATAAACTCATCCAAGTACTGGTCAGCCTTCCATCACCTTACTGGATCTAAACCCTCCCCACAGTATCCCCTCCTCCATTGAACCTGATTTATTTTCAAAGAATATCCATAATAATTTATTTTATTTACTAGCGATTCATGAAGAACATTAACACATTTAATCAGACTATGTGAGCGTGAGAGTAGTTGCCAATGGTAACTGAAGAAACAAATTAAAAATTTTATTTTCAATAAATGGAAATTTTATTCCGAAAAGCCTTTTTTTAAACAGATTTAAAATTATAATCAGAAAGCTCCCTTTTAACATGGCTGTAGACACGACCGCTCACAACACCTCTTAAAGACCACACTGACGCAAATCTGCAACACACCAGATTACCCTAAATTAAAATTTTTAACACCTCACACAAACACATAATCTATGTGCCCTGTAAGAGGATTGTAAATGGTACAAAACACTCACATTAAAAATTATTTGCCACCAAAAGTGTAACTTGTTTTAAAAGAACTCTTACGGTGGAAGGGTGGCAACTTTATATGATAAATTGACCATTTAAATAAAATCCATGAAATGCAATTTTACATAAAATATACCAACATACTCTACATTACACATATACCACCTCGCAAGATGACAGGCAAGATAAAAACATATTTCAGGAATTCAGCCTTTACACCTTAAGCAATAAATTCGTTAACACTGAATCTGACAAACATGACATAGGCAGCTATTAACGTATGGCAGATTGACGGGGGGATAACTGAACAACCTAAACTGCAGATTGCTCTAAGTTTCCCCCACTCCACAAGGGAAAATGGGCCACCCAATTCATAAATAACCAATTTCCCAAGGTGGGCAAGTAGAGAAGAATTGTGGGACGATCCCAAAACAAAGCAGCTGGTGACCTCACCAAGAAAACAAGTATAATTTAACAAGTAAATGAAACAACATATCTCCAATCACTTAATTTCTAATAAACTGTGATTTCCGGCGAAGACCTGGCGCAGCACCTCCAACGCTATCACTTATCAATGTCAGTGAAAATCTGAGTAACAGATGAGATCATTAATGTAAACAAAAAAAAAAAAAAACAATGGACCCAAGATGGAACCTTTAACACCACAGGTAATTAACTCCCAATCGGATGAAGGCTGCCTGCTTAGGTTTTTCACAACAATGCCCTTTGTTTCCTGTTAGATAAGAGACAAACAATTTCATAGCACTGCCAGTGACACCATACTATTGTAACTTACTTAAGAGAATGATGTGGTTCACACAGTCAAAGGCTTTTGACAGGAACAGAAAATGCCAGTAGCCTCTAATAGCTTTCGCTATATCACAACATTTGAGTAACCCAAACTGTGACTTTGACAATATATTATTTGCAGTCAGGTGCTTGAGGATTACAGAAACAACTTAAGATAGAAATCAACTTGCATGAGCACTCTTTGATTAAATTAAAAAAAATGGTTCAAATGGCTCTGAGCACTATGAGACTTAACATCTTAGGTCATCGGTCTCCGAGAACTTAGAACTACTTAAACCTAACTAACCTAAGGACATCACACACATCCATGCCCAAGGCAGGATTCGAACCTGTGACCATAGCAGTCCCGCGGTTCTGGACTGCAGCGCCTAGAACAGCACAGCCACTGCAGCCGGCCTGATTAACTTCTTTTGATATATTATCATACCCACTAGAATACTTGCATTTGAAGGATTTTATGATGGATGCTACTTCTCTGGGAGACCTGAGCGCCATTTCTATTTTAGTGAAGTTATTTTTAAAGACTTGTCTTGGATACACAATTGCACTGCCCACCGAACCTGATGACACCAAGCTGTCTGTAACAAAAATGAAGTACTTGTTTACGAGGTTTGCAACACTACATGCACTTGTTACCAAAGTCTCATTTATTTTTAGAATTATCTGTTCCCCTTCCTTTTTGGCCCCACCTGTCTGTCTTCACTATATCCCATACAGATTTTGGTTTGTTGTTCGATGTAATTATCTTTTTCTCATAATAAACCTGCTTCGATTTCTGGATTACTTGCTTCAATATTTTGCAGTATTCTTTGTAATACATTACAGTGTTAACATCAGAGTTGTTCCTAGATAGTAGATACAGTCTCCTTTTTGTCCCACATGTTATCTTTATTCCTTGTGTAATCCTTGGTTTATTGTTTGAGTTCTGTGTGATTTGAGTTACCTTTAGGGAACAACAATTTTCAAAAGTGGAGGTAACTTTATTAGTGAATGCTTTGTATTTTCCATTTGAGTCAGAAGTGTTGTAAGCATATTTCCAGTTCATGTTTTTGAGCAATATCTAAATTTTCTACTTATGTATTATCCTCCTGTACTCAGATTTAATAGATTTTTTTTATCCTGAGAAGTTTCAAAATATAACACAAGATGCTGCATGTCATGATCAGATAGCCCATTTACTATTGGTTTTGTGATATGCCTTTTTTCCCCTTGATTTGTATACAAAGATATTATGAATGGCAATCTCAGAGCATTTACATATCCTAGCTGCAAAGTCCACAGTGGGAACTAAATTGAAAGATGGTGTTACTGAGTGCCATAATTGTTCTCTGACAAGAGCTTTTCAATAAACTCACATTAATATCACCAGTAACCACTATTTCCTTTTTTTTTTACTGTGAGAAGGGACAACGGA
This sequence comes from Schistocerca piceifrons, assembly GCF_021461385.2. Classification (NCBI taxonomy): domain Eukaryota; kingdom Metazoa; phylum Arthropoda; class Insecta; order Orthoptera; family Acrididae; genus Schistocerca; species Schistocerca piceifrons. The sequence continues at coordinate 122,734,500 of NC_060148.1, read as the reverse complement.
GCTTCCATATTTCTTATGAAGAGGTTAAAATTTCCTGAAGGTGATCTGTACATACCTCTATTATAAAGGACTTAATTATAAAACACTACTTCTGTTGCACAAGCTTCTAAGTGCCGCTCTGATCAAAATTTATTAATATCAATATTCTTGAAATCAAAACAGTTTCTGACAAACTGGCAACTCCTCCTTTGTCTATGTTATCTCTACAGAAGTAAGAAGCTAACTTTAATCCTGCAACATTTAACATATATAGAACAGTGGTAACATAACAGACTGTATAGGAACTTGGAGAGTCCCCAACATGACGCAAGGCCAAACAAAGTTAGGAGATTAGTTCCCCATACATCTGAACTGTATAGTAATGGTGAAACTGAAAGGGAATCGAACTGAAATACCATATCTTGAAAAGTAAAAAATATTCTAGAACCAACAAAATAATTTAAAAAACTTGATCATTTCAAACAAACCATTACTGCTGTAGAATATAGGACTTCCTTGAATGTGATTTCTTGTGAATTATACTAAACATATTTTGGGTTCGCATACAAAACTAAACGGTTTCTTTAGAAATAAAAATGTTTGATTACGACCAGCAATTATACTCGAACTTACTCTTACCCTTTTAGCATTTTGAATTCATGTTTAATATATTTTCAGTGAGGTATAAACTACATGAAACAATGTTCTTTTATCATGTGTTTGAGTTGTATCATATGCTGTTGTACAATGGATGACAGAGGTCACTTGAGATACAATATGATAGCACTTTGGAATTACAACAAAGTATCTGTACTTCTCTTACTTTCCTTTTTTCACCATCAGTCAAGAGTCCAACTGAGCCCCTTGGTACTGTGAACTGTATAGTCATGTTTTTTGCTTGTAAATTTCAACAAATGTTTAACATTCCTACAAATAACAAAATTTGGAAATAGGTTATGAACAAAGACACAGAACATGGAGAGAAACAGTCCACAATGAGCCACAGACGTGTTTAACTTAAACAGTTGTATCAACATAGGGTAGAATATTAAACCTTATCTGGATGAGACAAGAGCAGCAACAGCACATATTTGAGAGGGGTTTTTGGAGGTTTTGCTGCAACACAACCTGCACTGAGTTAATGCAGTTATCAGCTGTGTAAGCAAAGTCTTGAGGGCAATTGCTTTTGACTGAAATGAAGACTTACATCTAAGCCATGCCTGTTGCTCCAGTTGGGAGATAGGAATAAGCTAATTAGTGCCTGCACCTGGACAGGAGGGAGACAGGCAGATTATCTGAGCATCTTACAGGTAGTGTAAGAAGGAACATATTTAAGATGGAGTGAGATTACAGGGAGACAGTCGAATCAAATTAGAAATGAAAAGGACCAAAACTTTTCTTTACTGCTTGCTCAATATACAGATTGAATAACGTTGGGGATAGGCTACAACCCTGCCTCAATCCCTGCCCATCCACTGCTTCCCTTTGATGTCCCTCTACTCTTATAACTGCCATCTGGTTTCTGTACAAATTGTAAATAGCCTTTCGCTCCCTGTATTTTACCCCTGCCACCTTTAGAATTTGAAAGAGAGTATTCCAGACAACATTGTCAAAAGCTTTCTCTAAGTCTACAAATGCTAGAAACCTAGGTTTGCCTTTCCTTAATCATTCCTGTAAGATAACTCGTAAAGTCAGTATTGCCTCACATGTTCCAACATTTCTACGGAATCCAAAGTGATCTTCCCTGAGGTTGGCTTCTACCAGTTTTTCCATTCGTCTGTAAAGAATTCAAGTGGGTATTTTGCAGCTGTGACTTATTAAACTGATAGTTTGGTAATTTTCACATCTGTCAACACCTGCTTTCTTTGGAATTATTATATTCTTCTTAAAGTCTGAGGGTATTTCGCCTGTCTCATACATCTTGCTCACCAGATGGTAGAGTTTTGTCAGGACTGGCTCTCCCAAGGTTATCAGTAGTTCTAATGGAATGTTGTGTACTCCTTGTTTCGACTCTCCCTGAAACTCTGTACAACCTATGCTTCTTTCAGTTTATCCAGGTCCCATCTCCTTAAATTCCCACCTTTTTGCAGTTTCTTCAGTTTTAATCTACAGTTCATACCCAATAGATTGTGGTCAGAGGCTACATCTGTCCCTGGAAATGTCTTACAATTTAAAACCTTGTTCCTAAATCTCTGTCTTACTATTATATAATCTATCTGATACCTTTTAGTATCTCCAGGGTTGTTCCATGTATACAACCTTCTTTCATGATTCTTGAACCAAGTGTTAGCTATGATTAAGTTATGCTCTGTGCAAAATTCTACAAGGTGCTTTCCTCTTTCATTTCTTAGCCCCAATCCATTTTCACCTACTACATTTCCTTCTCTTCCTTTTCCTACTGTCGAATTCCAGTCACCAATGACTATTCAATTTTCGTCTCCATTCACTAACTGAATAATTTCTTACATCTCATCATACATTTAATCAATTTCTTCATCATCTGCAGAGCTAGTTGGCATATATACTTGTACTACTGTAGTAGGCATGGGCTTCGTGTGTATCTTGGCCACAATAATGAGTTCATTATGCTGTTTGTAGTAGCTTACCTGCACTCCTATTTTCCTATTCATTACTGAAGCTACTCCTGCATTACCCCTATCTGATTTTGTATTTATGATCCTGTATTCGCCTGACCAAAAGTCTTGTTCCTCCTGCCACCAAAGTTCACTAATTCCCACTATATCTAACTTTAACCTATCCATTTCCCTTTTTAAATTTTCTAACCTACCTGCCCAATTAAGGGATCTGACATTCCATGCTCCGATCTGTAGAACGCCAGTTTTCTTTCTCCTGATAACGACGTCCTCCTGAGTAGTCCCCACCTGGAGATCCGAATAGTGGGCTATTTTACCTCCAGAATATTTTACCCAAAAGGACACCATCATCATTTAATCATACAGTAAAGCTGCATGCCCTTGGGAAAAATTGCTGCTGTAGTTTCCCCTTGCTTTCAGCCATTCGCAGTACCAGAACAGCAAGGCCATTTTGGTTAGTGTTACAAGGTCAGATCAGTCAATCACCCAGACTGTTGCCCCTGCAACTATTGAAACGGCTGCTGCCCCTCTTCAGGAACCACACGCTCGTCTGGCCTCTCAACAGATACCCCTCCATTGTGGTTGCACCTACGGTACAGCTATCTGTATCGTTGAGGCATGCAAGCCTCCCCACCAACAGCAAGGTTCATGGTTCATGGGGGGGGATTTCAGTTACTGCTCTTAAAATATCTTGGCAGGCTGTTTTACCACTTGTGTTCATTCATAAGTTTTTGTTTGTCTGAAGTAATGGTATTTTGATCAGGTATCTTATTACACATATTTGATTAATCTTAATGGTACACGAAAAATAAAAAGTAACTGTGGAAGTAAATACGTCTTTTTATGTTTTCTTGTATCATTTCCTGACATGAGGTCCTTCCTACACAAGATTATACCTACTTAACCCAGTCCTTTTTTTGTAGCTCTTTGTCTTGGGTACGCATAACAAAATATTTATACTGGATAGCACCTTCGCGGATGTACATCTGGTGCAAGCGTTGCTGCTCTCATTTACAACAGCAGTGTTCTGTTACTGTGTGTACTAAACCAAAGAAATACTATTATTACAACATGCTACCATTTTGTCAAAAGGAAGGAATTATGTTTGAACCAAGAGCTCTAATGCTTATCCCCGAATTAATTAACATTTTGGTGATTAACACAACCTGAATTCAATATTATTCATCTGTGATAGATAATTTTAATCCAGAAAGTTACGCATATGCAGTGAAAGGTATCATGTACTTTTTATAATATTCTATTTAGCCTTCATCAGCATAACACTATTTAGCCAAGGTTTCCTGCACTTGGAATGTGTTAATTGTTTATGGATTCATCGCCTCAACAAATTCATTGTTTTAGTATGTAGACTAGTCCATAATTTCATTGTAAGATGTGCACATTAACACTTTGACTGTACAGTATAACATTTAGTATTGCAGTTTTGGGCAACCTGTTTTTCCAGTTGGAAAGGAAGTTGCTTACAAAATGCTTGTTTTAGTGTGCACTCCTCTCATTCTTAGTTGTATGGGTAACCACATTTTATGTTTAGTGCATCATTAGGAAGCTTTTCATCATCATTAGGGACTCTACAGTTCCATGGTGAAAAGCTAAACACACTATGTAACATTACTGACCTGGTTATATTGCTGGTATTCTTTTATACTGCTAAACTTTTGAAGTATCATTATCTGAAAGTTGTTGAAGATGTAGTCTAGTTCAGTGATGGGCATGATATCATTGATTTAAACTTGTCATTACTTCACATTTCTTAGTGCCAAAACACACAATGATGAAGATTAACTTTTTGTATAACTATTTTTATAGTTCAAATAGACCAAGTTAGCTACTACAATTGATGAACTCTAAACAGTGATGGGTTCTTTCCATGGCAAAGTCGTCATCCTAGTCTACAAAAAAGTAAACCTTCAGAAAATAAGGATTTTTTATGGCTTCAGACAAAGAAATGGAAAAGATTGTGACAAATCAGCAAGAAAATTTGCAGATAAGTCACAAATACTATGGAAAAAGCAGCACATTACCAGGTAATGACAAAAGAAAAAATACTTGCAAAACAGTCAGGATAATGAGTCAGAATATTCAATGCCTCAGAAACAAAGTACTAGATCTAGAAGTAGCTTTAAATAATCTTGCTGATGTCTCTTGTATTTGTTTATCTGAACACTGGTGCAAGGCTAGTGAATTAAGTCTCATAAATATAAGCAAGTTTAATTTAGCAACACATTATTGCCGAAGTGTTTTTAAAAATGGTGGGGTATGCATTTACTCTAGAGTAGGACTGCAGTTCAAAGAGAAAACAGAATTGGACCATCTAAATATAGAAAAACATTTTGAATCATGTGCCATAGAGTTAAAAACTGAGGAGAAGAGTGAAAAACTAGTTGTCATTACAGTATATAGATCTCCACTGGGTGACAAAAACATATTCTTCAAAAAAATAGAAGCAGCATTAAACACCTTTTATAGTAATGAAGTGAAATTATTCTTATGTGGAGATTTTAATATTAACCTGTTAATTGAAAGTGATGAAAAAAGACAGCTTTTGAGTATACTCAGCAGCTTCCACATGAAACCACTCTTTACAGATGCCACCAGAATAACAGAACTGTCATCTTCTCTTATAGACAATATTTTCTCAAATATGGAGAATGGTATCACTGAGCCACTAAACGTAAACTTAGGTCTTTCGGATCACAATACACTATTAACATACATAAATTACTCTATCCCCAACGCAGTAAATTATAAGTGGGGATACAAAAGGCACTTCTATACAGAAAAAGTAAATAGTTTCATCCAGTTGTTAGCTAATGAAACCTGGGAAGATGTCTTTGCACAAACAACAACCGAGGAATCTTTCAATGCTTTTTCTAGTACATTCATGTCCCTATTTGAGATGTGTTTCCCAAAAAAGCTCACAAAGATCAATGTCATGCCTAGGAACACAAGCCAGTGGATAACACCTGCTATTAGAGTATCTAGTCAAACACTAAAACATATCAGTCAGCTCAAAAAAGATAACAAAGATGAACACTTCACAGATTATGTTAAGACATACAAGAAAATTTACAGGAAGGTGATCAAAAAAGCCAAGACAATGCACAATGACAGTGTAATTGCTGGGTCAGCAAACAAATCAAAAGCTATATGGAATGTAGTAAAAAAAGAAATAGGCACAAGCAAAAATATTAGAAATCCAGAGGACTTTGTTTTAAAAGATGATCAAGGTGTGCTAGTCAGAGATCGTACTTTAGCAAATTACATTAATGACTACTTCATAAATAGTCCCATCAATCTGCATAAAAATTGTTCTAAGATTAGTAGAACATCAATCCCAGAAGAACAAAATGTTAATTCATTATTGTTACCTCCCACAAACAAATTGGAAGTTAATCGAATAATAAAAACAATGAAGAATAAAATGTCCTCAGGGATTGACGAGATACCTTGCTCACTCATGATGAGATGTGCTAGTGTCATATCAGACCCACTCTCACACATCATAAACATATCATTTTCAGAAGGTATCTTTCCACAACGATTAAAAATTGCAAAAGTAAAACCATTGTATAAAAAGGGCAATATACATGAAGTGGGAAACTATAGACCAATAGCTTTATTATCGGTATTTTCAAAAGTAATAGAGACAGTCATGAAAAACAGAATTACAAATTACCTCGAGAAATTCAATCTATTGTCTGTAAACCAACACGGCTTTCGCAGAGGAATGAGTACAGAGTCAGCCATCACCCAATTCATTGAAAATATTGTAACGGGGGTAGATAAGAACAACAGTACAATAGGAATAAATTTGGACCTCTCAAAGGCATTCGATACTGTCCAACATCATATCCTGCTAGACAAATTAGAATATGTCGGTATACGAGGAGTAGCTAAAAAGTGGTTTCAGTCATATCTCCATAATAGGAAACAGGTAGTAGAAATTGCAACAACAAACAGTAAAAACCAAAGTATTGTTTACAGATCGGATATTCAGACTGTGCCAATAGGGGTACCACAGGGGAGTGTTCTAGGACCTCTCCTATTTCTTCTTTACATAAATGATATCAAGATTCCAGTAAATGGTACTCATATAACCCTGTTTGCGGATGACACAAACATTGTAGTAACTGACATAAACCGGGTATTGCCAACATCTGCAACCAGAGTTATAGAATATTTGCAAAATTGGTTTGAAGTGAACAAATTAACCATAAATATCTCTAAAACTAATTATATCCATTACAGGAAAGCAAAGTCACACTCTGATCTAGATCTTAGAATACAAAATAAGGAAATTGTGAGAGTTGCTACTACAAAATTCTTAGGTTTACATATAGATGAAAATTTAGACTGGAAATCCCATATCCTGTATCTCTTGCATAAGTTAAGCTCTGCTTGCTTTGCTTTATGCATTATTAGCTTTGTGTGTAGTAGGGAATGTAGCAGAGCTGTTTACTTTGCTTATATACATTCTGCTATTACCTATGGCCTCATATTCTGGGGTCATAGTAAGAAAAATCTCAAAACCATCTTCACTCTACAAAAACGAGCTGTTAGAATAATTACCAACAGTTCAAGGCTAACTCCTTCAAAGCACTTATTTAAACAGCTGAATATTCTACCCCTACCATGCCTCTATATACAGAAAAGCGTAATTAATGTAAAACGAAATATTAACAATTTCCAATCCAACTCGGATCTACATACTTACAACACAAGAAAGTGCAATGACATTCATATAAAAAGAGTTAACAAGGCTTTGGCGCAGAAACAAACAAACATACAAGGAAGCAGACTGTATAACAAACTACCGGCAAAGATAAAAGAAATAAAAAAATTATCTTCATTTAAAGAAGCAGTATTCATATTTTTAATGACCAATTGCTATTATAGTGTAAAAGAATACCTGGAATAGCTTCATACTAAACAATTATAGTGATGTACTCTGTGCCAATAGTAATTTTTATCTGACTGTTGCTATGATCTAAATAAATAATATGTACAAAAGTGCTAGAATTGTATGTGTTATATCTAAATGTCAACTGTGTATTCCATGTAAAAAGTCTTTCTCATACATCAATGTAAATAATCAAAGTTGTACATGCTATTTCAATGTGGTCTGATGTTATGTAGTCCACTATGCACATCTGTATTTGGTATAGTATTGTTCACCCTATATGTGTGTATATATATACTATGTATTTTTTGACGAAATCCATGCAATGTAAATTGTCTCTGGATGAATAAACTACTACTACTACTACTACTACTACTACTAGAAAGAACTAAGTCACTGAAACTTTACTAACACTTTAACACAGAGAAGTTATGTGGATGACTACAGACAGATTTTTCAAACAAGTTCATTAAATAATCACACTGAGTGACTGTAACAGTAAGATCTGCTCATATTAGTGACTTTGACATTGAAATGTGGAGTACATATGGATTTTTACATTGAGATATTAAGATGAAAATAGCTAATCGTGACTCTGCCATGGAGAAGTTACTGTAACAATTACTAGAACCTAAATTCCTATTGCTATGTTAAGAGAACATTTCTGAAATTAGTGGCAATGACAATATTTGGAAGCAACTAATAATTTGGTTTATCTGAAAAGTTTGGTGGATTATTTTACTCATATCATGCACACTGCCATGGGAATTTACCAAGCTTCTTGTAAATTTAACAGTATAGTAGTTTCCTCCAGTTCTTAATTGTCAAATTACTCTGATAACCAAAGCTATTTTCTAGTTCAGAAAAATTACAGCAAGAAAATTATAACTACATCTATGATTTAATAAACATACTTAAAGGTCCAAATAATAATATTATTTTCTGGGTGTGGAAATTTAATTATGAATGACATTTTAGTTAATTAATTTTCACAAATAATAAAATGTTTACTGATAGAGTGAAATGAGGGCTTTCAAATAATTTATGTCATTCTGGAAATAAATAATTGTTAGCTCACAATATGTTCTTGAGCATATGGCTTCTGAATAAAGCAAATTACAGATTTCTCTTAAAAGAACACATACAATGTTTACATTAGCAGAACTCAGTTAAACTGACAGATAATGAATTTTACTGAAACATCACTTAAATAGCAATTTTGGTGCTTTGTGTAAATGTGGTACATCTACAACCAGCAGAATATAAAAAAAGAAATAAGAAAGTTATCTAAGGAGTAGATTTATAGCAAATGCAGTTACTCCAACTTTCCAAGTTTCAAGTTCCTCATCTCTACAATGGAAGTATGTATTACACTGTCCCAACCTAAAAAAAGTGAGTCTACAGTTCTCAAATCCAAAATGGTGCATGCATGTCAATCAGTGTTTCTGGAGTTACTGTTGATTGCTTTAGCACTGCAGATAAATCTAGCTACATTATGAAAACCTACCAAATTTGGGATAGCTTTAACCCAGCACACAGCTGCAAGCTCATGAAGGGAACATGGCATTAAAAAAATGCTGTAAAATAATAACAGAGTACTTGTGTACGTAGTACACAGAGCTACAAAAGCAAACTTAAGAGTGTGGCATACAAGGGCAGTCAAATACGAAAAAGATGGAAAAATGTAAGTAAACTACTCATTAATACTGAAGTACTTGCCATAGTTGTTAACACATTTATTCCACTGTAATTGCCTTACAATGGTCAATGCCTTTGTGGAAAAATGTTGCCAGACACACACCTCTTTATCTGAAGCAAAGGGACAGCCATGAATGACTTTCTTCAGCACTTTAAAAATATGGAAATCACATGGAGAGAGATTGGGACTTTATTGAGAATATGTGTTTCCCAGCAAAACTTCTACAACCTACTCTATACAGTCTTGGCAGGCATTTTACTGGCAGGTTGCTTAAACTATGATGCAGAGTTTTGTCTGGGAAGCTTTCACACAACCTCCATACAGTCCCAATCTTTCCTTATGTGATTTCCATATTTTTGGAGCCCTAAAGAACCATTCTTGGTCATTCGTTTGGTTCACACCAAGAGTTCGTAGTACACCACAAACATCTTTCCATGAAGTGATTGACCATCTTGTCTCACAGGGGCATAAATGTATTCACAGCTATGGTGATTAGTTTTGAAATACTAAACAGTTAACTTCCTTTTTTCCATCAATCTTGTTTTATGGGGTTTTCATCTTGTGTACTCTTTCTGAAGTTTTGCATCAGTGTAACCAAATACATTACAACAAAAAAAGATAAATGTGACAGGGTTCAGATCCCATACAGAGCCAATCACAAAATATTTTGATTTCATTCATCACTTTCAAATTATTGTTTAATTCTGGTATGTTAACGCAATGCTAAATCTATAGTGGCAGATCCATGATTAGGTTGGGATTTCCTAATTAACGCATAGTAAGATAGAATTTTGCATGTGGGCAGTGCAAACCTTCCCCTCTGACTCCAACCCCTCCCATCCCCCTCCCCCCCCTCCACCACACAAAAATTCATAAGACCTATTTTGTTTATCAGTTTCTTTGAGTGGCAATGGCAGTGTGCGTAAACACAAACACACATACCTGACCTAAGCGTCTGGCTGCCAAGGCCAGAATGTGAGCAGCAGTGAAAGACACTAAAAGTCTTCCCTTGGCAGCCAGAGACTGTGGCCGCGTCTGCGAATGTTGTGTTTGTGTGTTGTGTTGTGTGCTGTTTAAATCTAATGAAGACCTGTTTAGCCAAAAGCTGTGTTTGACAGTCTTTTTGTTGTGCCTATCTGCGAATCAGCGACTCCACTATATGGTGGGTAGCAACTATCCTTTTCATAAAACTGTCGAACATATATCTTCATTTTTCATTGCTGTGACAAGACGAAGCAATCCAGGTACAATTACTGGCATCACTATACTAAACCAAAAAACTGCTTTGGTTGTTATAACCAGTGCTCGATTTGTAATGGTATGCCATACTGATACCTCCGACAAGTCACAGTACTGGTACCTCTTCTTTTTTATAAATCAAGCACTGGTCATAACTGTTACTACTTCTACTTGTTTTATTCGAGATCATGTCACATTCAGAAGGTCAAACCAAACTGAACATATCTAGAAGGAACTGTTGTAAATAAGTGTTCATTTTCATAGCCCATTACGTACTCTCACAGACTGATCAATCTGAAGTTACAAGCAGAGGAGAGGTGATTCGTGGAATGAATCAAAGAAAAAGAACTGAACACATGCCATATAAGAAGCTGTGTATCACTGGCCGAATGTGCTACAATTAGCTCATTATACCTTATTTTAAACATATACACAGTGAATCTTTGATGAGGCTCAAGTTGCACTCCGGCACAAATTTTCACATGTCACTAATATACCTAATACAGATGATGTCTAATAGTTCACAGTAAGCAAACAAATTTTGAATAATTGAATATATTATAACAACATTCCATGCAGAACCAATCACAACACAGATTCTTGATTCTGTAATTACTTTCTGTGGGTGGGGATGGGAGCAGGGAATGTGAACAACACATGTATAAGATCGGAGAATACAACATATGTAAAAGACATACCGGTAACTCCTTTTGCAATAAACAAATTTATTTTACTGCTGTTGTTTTTAACATGTCATACTAAAAAATCACATTCACTGCAACAGTAACTCCAACACAAGAGATACACGTGTCATCCACGTCAATAAACATTTTATGACATGGGTTTTCACAGTGGAATGTAAACCATTTCATTTTCTTAAAGTGTATCTATGATACTACTACAGACAGTGATATAACATTATTAATATATTACCAGACACATTAATTTGACACAGATGGTAAAATAAAAATAATGATCTTGGGTACTGGCTGTTGCCTATCCCTAGTAGCCATCCCAGAAAATATAGGGTGGTGGCAGAGAATGTTTGGTTGTGCAATCCTGTAGTCACTCTGTTGTGGTACTGGATTTGCAATGCGTTTCTGAAAATACATAAAAGATATATTGAATGAATTATTGCATATTTTAAGATAGAACCTGGCAGTAACGGAAAGAACAAACGTACGTAGAATAACATCATTAGATGTCAAATTAGAATAACATCAATAAATGTCAAATAAGAAAAGAATTATGTATGTACTGATCAGCAATATGAATTTTGTATGTAGAATACACCACTCTGTGGCCAATTAGGTCCAAATCATTTTCATAAAACTCCCACATTTAACTACATATTAAGTTGTTAAATGGTGGCACATTTAATCAGCTAATCTGATCATGTATTGCATTCACATTGCAACTGGACAGCTGAAGATAGTGATGCTACGGATTTACCGACACTCATTATATAGGTACGTGTTCAAGGCATTAAGCATTCTAGTATCACCTTCACATTATATACATTTACTAACATTTCTTGACATAAATAAACCATCACAATTTCAAAAGAATAGAAATTTATTCTACTCATTCATCATATTCTGTACATCCCACCAAGAAGGTGAAAAAGAATAGAAATTTCTTCTACTCTACCGCCAAGGAGGTGAACCTACAGGGAGTAAGTGGAGGTAAACATTAACAAAAGACAACCAAACATTGCTTAAGCTGTACACTATATCAACAAGAAAATATCACAATACTGCTTAATGCTAGTTCTTTTTATGCCAGTTAAATGTGTTCTAGAGAATTAGAAGGAAAGCTGCTGCTACTTCAGTTACATTAGGTACCTTCAGGATGTCTTATAAGAAACTTGATATTTAGTTCATTAATCAAGTATTTTTTAGAAAAAAACAGTAACCTACATATGTAATTACATAGGACAGTTTACAACACACTACCTGCCATCCATCTAAAGAAGGAATGAAATCCTTGCACTAAGATAATCAATGGAAGGAGTCACTACTGATGTATTTTTTAAATTTTCCTTTGAATTTCCTAAGATAACTAATTTCTTGTTGTATGTTAGATGGGAGCTTCTCAAATATCTTCATACCATAATACATAACTTTGTTAAATCTTAGTTAAGGATGCAAAGTTTACACAAAAGTTATATTTCTGTCTTGTATTGATAGTGCAGATCAAATTTCAGCATGAACTGATTTTTTCACAACCACACTATGCCTTGATTAAAGTAACTGTGATTGTGGCAGTGACTAAGAGTCAGCCAACTGTTGTTCTTTCTTGACACCTATGTGCCCACTATAATGACTGATTTTTAGGCACCACACAGCTTTCTCAGCTGCAGTACGATGCACAGGAAGGCGAGAGCCAACTGTTGTTCTATCCACCATCCCCACTGATGTACTTCCCATTGCTGCTGACAATGACAACAATAAAAGTAATCTGAATGTAAGTTTTGCTCTATTTGCATTGCATGTGCAGCTCTTGCTCATTCCATGTGGAATGATGTAAATAAAGAATGACCCTTCACCACCATAGCTGTCTGCCAGCCATGAGGTTATTTTAATCAAAATTTAGAAGAAAACATAACAATTGTTTATCACTAAGTCTGCCAAAGATTCACAAAAGCGTTCAACAATAACCACAAAAGTTTTCTTATATAATTCACTAATATAATCTGAGAGGGAACGACAGAAGCGTCTGATCCCACGCGTCGGTTTGACCCGTGACGTACGGGTGTTGTCGTGTGTGACGTCATGACGGCGTGGAGTTTGCCGTGTGAGTGTGGCGTGTTTGTAGATGTCGTCGTGTTGTGGTTTGTTGTGCTCTCTTGTGGTGTGTTCAGGGTTTTCGTTTGTGTGGTGTAATGGGTCCAGTTTGGTTTTGCTCATTATCCAGAATTGTTCAAGTGTTGGCTGTGTTTGTAGTGGAACTCGTTTTAGTGAGTGTGAAGCTTAATTTGGTGTTGTTCATTGTAGATCGTGTGGTAATTTTAGTAAAATTAATCGATTGTTGTTTTTTGTTCAGGAATGGATATGAAGGATGCGACCACAACAGTAGTAAGTTGCATACAACACAGCTATGAAACTAAATCTGCCGTTTACAACGTTCACGAGTACAACACTACACGTGCAGCTTTAGTACATACAGTCCAAATAGATCCTATACATATATAATCTATGGGAAAATACGATATTCTAGCCACAATCATTTTAACCGATCAGCCTGTTTGCATCCCAGAATCCGAATGTACATTACATTTCCTGTTTTCTCTCCAACAACTTTCCAAAGCTGAGCGCCGGCGACGAAAGAAAAGCTTACTGTCATTTCAATACTGGAGCGAGGGAAGGCGAAAGTACGCTTGGAATTTCATACAAAAAACTAAACTATCATGTAATCATTAAATCGATGAAAGTTACAGATTGGGCGGACAAGGAAGATAAACACGAAAATAAAAGTAGGGTGGGTGCTTTACTGTAAACTCGATATAGGTTTAAAACTAAGTTTCCGACTTCTTCGAATGTCGAAGTTTGGAAATACTACCAGTCTACACGATTTGACCTTTAGCTTGAGGAGTTGCTTGTTGGGAATTACTGGGGGAAACAGGGATATATACAAATACGTCAGACCCCATAAAGCACTAGCAAGCCATACTTGAGTTTTTAACAGGAATGTTGGAAGTAGAAGATATATTTCACGTATAGTAAGGCACTGAAGAAATACCGACACACATATTATGCTTGATACATAGGGACGGAATATACAATCCGTACCCTGCAAAAATCGTGTTCAAGCTAAGTATTCATAGCAACTAGCAGCTTTTTTTTTTTCTTTATTGTTATTTGAACACCCCATACAAGGTCGGCTGGCAGCGGGAAAGTTGAGTCCGCTCTTCAGCCGTAAGCATGACAATAAAAAGAATGTGAGACATATAAGGAACAGAGTGGCTGTTAAAAAAACAGTAGATACAATAATTAAAAAACATGAAGCCGTTCACACTCAACGAAACAAACAAGAAAACTGTCGGCACTGTGCACAAACACTGACGAGTTAGACGACACATGTGAACGAAGGAGCGTGGACGGCGAAAAACACAGATGCACAAACACGACGGCACAGACACTAAACTGAGGGCGATGATCTCCGGCGCGCGAATGTTCACTTTGCGTGTGCGAGTCCGGGGACCTGCCAAGGGAGGAGGAGAAGAAGGAGGAGGAGGAGGAGGAGGGGGAGTGGGAGAGCGAGAGGGGAGAGCAGAGACGCCACGGGCAGGAGAGAGGGGGAGAGAGGAAGGGGGAGGGGAAGCCCGGGGGAAGAGGGGTGGAGGGAGGAGACGGGGGAAAGGATAGAGAAGGGAAGGGAAGAGAAGGAAGGGAGGGTGCCTAAGGGAAAGGACACCGGAAATGGGGGGTGCAGGGTCAAAGTTGATAAGAGGGGTAGATGGAGGGGACGAGGACATCATCAGGGAGGGGGAGCTGGCGGAAGCCACCTTGGGAGAGGGTAAGGAGGGTGGAGAGATGGAGACCGGGTGGGACGTGGGAATACAGGCGCGGCAGCGGGCGGGGGTGGGAGAGGATCGGGGACACGAGCGGGTGAGGAGGATCAAGTTTACGGGAGGTGTACAGGATCCGTATCCTTTCAAGGAAAAGGAGGAGGTGGGGGAAGGGGATGAGATCATACAGGATCCACGTGGGGGAGGGGAGACGGATGCGATAGGCGAGGCGCAGAGCATGGCATTCAAGGATTTGGAGGGATTTATAAAAGGTAGGGGGGGCGGAGATCCAGGCTGGATGGGCATAACAAAGGATAGGGCGGATGAGGGATTTATAGGTGTGGAGGATTGTGGAAGGGTCCAGACCCCACATACAGCCGGAAAGGAGCTTGAGGAGACGGAGTCGGGAACGTGCCTTGGCTTGGATTGTATGGAGATGGGGAGTCCAGGAGAGGCGGCGGTCGAGGGTGACGCCAAGGTACTTAAGGGTGGGAGTGAGGGCGATGGGACGGCCATAGACGGTGAGATAGAAATCAAGGAGGCGGAAGGAAGGGGTGGTTTTGCCTACAATGATCGCCTGGGTTTTCGAAGGATTGACCTTGAGCAACCACTGGTTACACCAAGCGATGAATCGGTCAAGATGGGATTGCTGAAGGCGTTGGGAGCGTTGCAGGGTGGGGGCAAGGGCGAGGAAGGCGGTGTCATCGGCAAACTGGAGGAGGTGGACGGGGGGCGACGGCGGCGGCATGTCCGCCGTGTACAAAAGGTACAGAAGGGGGAGAGGACGGAGCCTTGGGGCACACCGGCGGAGGGGAAAAAGGTGTTGGAATCTGTGTTATGGATGGTGACATAGGAAGGACGGCGGGAGAGAAAGGAACCGATCAGACGGACGTAGTTAATGGGAAGGGCAAAGGTTTGGAGCTTGAAGAGGAGCCCGGAATGCCAGACGCGGTCATAAGCGCGTTCGAGGTCAAGGGAGAGGAAGATTGCGGAGCGACGGGAATTAAGCTGTTCGGAAAGGAGATGAGTGAGGTGAAGGAGAAGATCGTCGGAAGAGAAGGATGGCCGAAAGCCACACTGGGTGACGGGAAGGAGGCGGTGCTGGCGGAGATACTGGTGGATGCGGCGGGTGAGGATAGATTCCAGGACCTTGCTGAAGACCGAGGTAAGGCTGATGGGACGGTAGGAGGAGACGGCGGACGGCGGTTTGCCAGGTTTAAGGAACATGAGGAGACGGGAGGTTTTCCACAGGTTGGGGTAGTAACCGGTGGACAGGACTACATTGTAGAGCCTGGCCAGGGTGGAGAGGAAAGAGACAGGAGCTTCACGAAGGTGATGGTAGGTGGCACGATCGTGACCAGGAGCGGTGTTGCGTTTTGTGCGGAGTGTATCAATGAGATCCTGTGTAGTGATAGGGGCGTCGAGTTCCGTGTGTGTAATGTTACAACTAGCAGCTTTTTTTTTTTTTTTTTTTTTTTTTCTTTATTGAATTTCAGTTCCCCCCAAAGGCGGGCTGGCAGCAGCTTAGGACGCTGCTCTGCAGCCTACAGATTTTCTGACAAAGAGCAGGAGAATAAATAATAATAAAAAACAGGCGATAAAATCGGGGACTTAGTGAGTAACAAGGTGAAAAGAAAATGGGGAAATTAAAACAAGCAACAGAGGGATGATGAAGCGAATAAAAATACATACGGAGCAGACAGGGAAAACAATAGACAGTTAAAAAAACACGGCGACAGCATGGTTTCTGTTCGCAACACAACACTGAATAGGCACTAGAACACAGCACGAAAAAGTCGGCAAAGGTGACACCACAGTCGAGAGCAGGTGGGGGGAAACTGGACAGGAGATGGGAAAACAAAAAGGGGGGAAAGGAGAGTAAAAGCGAAAGCGAAAGCGAAAGCGAAAGCGAAAGAGGGGGGGGGGGAGGGGAGGGGGGGGGGGACTAGCAGCAGAAAGTTGCCATATGTAAATAATACCTTACCAAGAAATTTTGTGGGTATGAAATATATTCTTCACAGACAAACCAAGGGCGAGGGTGGTTATTGCTATTTTATTAGCAGTATAGAAATAAATACTTGATATAACTACGAAATTGTTTCTTACTCTCAATATGTTCCTGCTGAACTTGCAAAGTAAAATAAGCAGCACTTGAATACTTCCGTGTTGCTGGGCGCTGCCAACAGATGTCAGTGCGAGACGCCACCTCAGAAAATATGGCTATCATTTTAGCTCCGTCTGTAATTCGTGACTGACCGAAAAACGAGTCGCATTGGAGCAACTACACCTAAAAACAAAGCTTACGCACACAATTCTGTGGGAGCTGTGACGTTAGCGTTCTGCGGTTGAGCAGTGCTATCTGTGGTAGAAGCGGTGTTTCATGTTTGGAAGCGTGGTCACTGCATGGGTTTGTTTTCGTAGCAATGACTGAAAGCATGGCTTTGTTTCCGTAACATTTGTGGCGGAAATCTTGTTCTCACTGCCATATGCGATTCGGATTGTTATTGAGCATCTGCTCAAAATGCCACACAAGTGCTGTATGCCCTATTGTAGGGGAAACTGCGACAACGGTTTAAAAGTTAGCGTTTTTTCATTCCCGTCCTTCCTATGTCACCGTCCATAACACAGATTCCTACACCTTTTTCCCCTCCGCCAGTGTGCCCCAAGGCTCCGTCCTCTCCCCCCTTCTGTACCTTTTGTACACAGCGGACATGCCGCCGCCGTCCCCCCCGTCCACCTCCTCCAATTTGCCGATGACACCGCCTTCCTCGCCCTTGCCCCCACCCTGCAACGCTCCCAACGCCTTCTCCAATCCCATCTTGACCGATTCACCGCTTGGTGTAACCAGTGATTGCTTAAGGTCAATCCTTCGAAAACCCAGGCGATCATTGTAGGCAAAACCACCCCTTCCTTCCGCCTCCTTGATTTCTATCTCACTGTCTATGGCCGTCCCATCGCCCTCACTCCCACCCTTAAGTACCTTGGCGTCACCCTCGACCGTCGCCTCTCCTGGACTCCCCATCTCCATACAATCCAAGCCAAGGCACGTTCCCGACTCCGTCTCCTCAAGCTCCTTTCCGGCCGTACGTGGGGTCTGGACCCTTCCACAATCCTCCACACCTATAAATCCCTCATCCGCCCTATCCTTTGTTATGCCCATCCAGCCTGGATCTCCGCTCCCCCTACCTTTTATAAATCCCTCCAAATCCTTGAACGCCATGCTCTCCGCCTCGCCTATCGCATCCGTCTCCCCTCCCCCATGCGGATCCTGTATGATCTCATCCCCTTCCCCCACCTCCTCCTTTTCCATGAAAGGATACGGATCCTGTACACCTCCCGTAAACTCGATCCTCCTCACCCGCTCGTCTCCCCAATCCTCTCCCATCCCCGCCTGCTGCCGCGCCTGTATTCCCACATCCCGCCCGGTCTCCATCTCTCCACCCTCCTTACTCTCTCCCAAGGTGGCTTCCGCCAGCTCCCCCTCCCTGATGATGTCCTCGTCCCCTCCATCTACCCCTCTTATCAACTTTGACCCTGCCCCCCCATTTCCGGTGTGCTTTCCCTTAGGCACCCTCCCTCCCTTCCCTCCCTTCTCTTCCCTTCCTTTCTCTCTCCTTTCCCCCGTCCCCTCCCTCCACCCCACTTCCCCCGGGCTTCCCCTCCCCCTTCCTCTCTCCTCCCTCTCTCCCCTGCCCGTGGCGTCTCTGCTCTCCCCTCTCGCTCTCCCACTCCCCCTCCTCCTCCTCCTCCTCCTCCTCCTCCTCCACCTCCTCCTCTCTTGGCAGGTCCCCGGACTCGCACACGCAAAGTGAACATTCGCGCGCCGGAGATCATCGCCCTCAGTTTAGTGTCTGTGCCGTCGTGTTTGTGCATTTGTGTTTTTCGCCGCCCACGCTCCTTCGTTCACATGTGTCGTCTAACTCGTCAGTGTTTGTGCACAGTGTCGACAGTTTTCTTGTTTGTTTCGTCGAGTGTGAACGGCTTCATATTTTTTACTTAATGTATCTACTGTTTTTTTTTAACCGCCACTCTGTTCCTTGTATGTCTCTCATTCTTTTTATTGGCATGCTTACGGCTGAAGAGCGGACTCAACTTTTCCGCTGCCAGCCGACCTTGTATGGAGTGTTCAAATAACAAAAAATAAAAAAAAATAAAAAAACATTCCCGTCTGATGAAGCATTAAGATTGAAACGGATCGCTGCAGTTCGTAGGAATGACTGGGAACCCAGTAAACAGTTCGTTGTAAGTATCTGTAATTTAAATTTATTTCTATATTGTTACCCTTTTTAATACTGTTATGTCACAGAACTGAATATTCAAATCAATAGCCTATCTATAACGAAACATAATACTTTTAAGCTCACTTTATGCAGTCCTCAGTTAGATTTCATTTGTCAGTTTACATTCTGCCTTACGTTAACAGTGAAATATATGCTTCTTTTCTGATATGTGAACTGCATTTCACTGCAGACGTCATTGAGAAAATTACCAGTGCTTACGACCCAAAACTGGCAAACTCTTTACAGTTTACAGCATCTTTGGACAGTCCACGTTTAAAGAAACGTTCGTAAAAATTTATCGTAAAGGGTACTTGTAATCAGTTTACAGATTAAAGTACAGGTTCCTTAATTTTCTTACGATATTGTTAAATATCTAAGATCATTAAACATTACTATACGAATCTCATGTTTATCTCTCTCTATTTGCAGATGCTGTACCATCAAAGTTGCCAGGAAGGCCTACGTATTTATCTTCAAAACAAGCACCAGCTCGAGAAGATCCAGAGGGTCGCGAACGTTTGGGGATCCAAGCACTTGAGAAAGTCATTGAGCAGAGTGTGGGATCACACAAAAAATGATGGAGAAGAGTTCATTTGCTAGTTTAGAAGATTTTAAATCAAAATTATCTGATTGTGAAAAGCACAGTGACTGGGTCACAGGTGTTAAAGGATGCTCCTTATCGAAGTGTTGTGTGTCATGTCGTTATAAATAGTGATTTAGTGTTAAGTGCATTTGGGAAGGAAGCTGAGCTAAATTGTGCTGGTAAGATTAAATTATCAAACCAAGTAAGTGATACTGGTACAGTTAGCAATATTTTGAAAGAGTTGTATGTGATGTTTCATATAAATGAGGCTCCATTTGAGGCAAGTTTGCCTTGCATTGAAGACATTTTGGAAAACTTGTAAGAAAAATTACCAGAAAGTGAGCATAAAATTAAATTTTTGAAGGAACAAGTTTCATTTCCAGGATTTAATAGTCCAACAGAAATTAGGTAGGGAGTGTTTCAATGATTTTATGGTCATTAGCTTATTCTGTCAGGCCACATGCATATAGGTTTTTGACGAGTGCTCGTAAATTTTCCATTCCAAATCCCAGTACTTTGTCAAAACTTTGCAGTAAACTTCCAACTAACCCAATCATTGAGCTTCAGAGTGAGCAGTTTCTCAGTTACATACCACAAAAAGTTGGTGCTTTATCTGTGAATGATAAAACTGTCCTGTTGATGGATGAGATTTATTTAAAGTCACAACTTGACTATAAAGGTGGCAATGTTGTAGGTGGTGCTTTTAACACAGATGTGGATTTGTGTGCAACTAGTACTTATGTTTTTATGATCCAGAGTATGGATTCAGTGTACAAAGATGTGGTGCATATTCTCCCAGTTCACACAATTCAATTAAACTAGAAGCAGTGGGATTTCAGGTAATAGGAGTAGTAGCTGACAATAATGCTATTAATAAGAAAGCTATTTCGTACTTTTCTTCCCCCCCCTTCCCTCCTAGTGTACAGATAAAATAGGTTCATCCTGAGCAGACTTCTGCAGACTTTACTATTTTGTGGATACTGTACACATTTTAAAATGTAAACGGAACAACTGGGGTAATGAAAAGGACCAAATTATATGCTTTCCTTCTTTTAGTGATAGCTTGAAGGTAGGTCTTGCTTCTGTTACAGCACTGAAGGGACTATATTTACTAGAAAAACTTGAACTGTTGCGGTATGGCAGCACTTTAACACTTAAGTCACTATATCCTTATTCTTTTGAACGGCAAAAATGTGAAATTAGCATTGCGTATTTTTAATAACATGACAGTTGTTGCAATGCAACAACTAGGTGCAAGAAAGAAAGTGAAAACTGGGAGAGTACTGCCACATTTGTAAAAATAATAAGTCAGTGGTTTGATATTAAATGTTGAAACGCTGCTGAAGGGTAAAAGGCTAAGAAATGTTTACCAAGAACAGATTACTCTCAATTCAAAACATATTCATGACTTTTTGAGAAACTTTCTCTCGTGGTTGTGTTCATGGGAAGATTGCAATGGAGGAAAGAAATTGACCAGAGAAACACACTTTGCTCTCAAACATACTACTGCAGCCTTTATTGATTTTAGTGAATACTGGCTGTGTGAGAAGAAGAGAACATATTTGCTCTTTGGGAAAATACAGACAGACAGTTTGAAGAACAGGTTTGGGAAATACTGCCAACTTAATGGGGGAAGTTACCATGTATCGCTAAGGCAGGTATTTGAAACACAAGGAAATTTAAGGGCCCAGAGTATGTTTTCTCTTGTATTAAAGTCCAAAGTGTTTGGTGATGTTGTTGTTAGACCTAATAATGTTGATGCTGCTTGTTGTAGTATCCCAGGCTTTCAAGATATCGACATCCCAGAGCTGTTAAATGTAGTAGTTGATGATAGTGATGTTGATGAAATAGACGAAAACACTTGGCCATTACTCCATTATATTGCTCACACCAAGTGCATCTAAAATAAATTGTCCATATTGTGAAGGGTTTGTAACATCCGAAGAAACAAGACAAGCAGATGATTTGATAATGGCAAATGACAGGGGAGGTTTAACATACCCTAGCAGTGATGTAGTCACATGTGTTTCCTATGTATACTTAACACTACAAAAAATTCTTAAAGAAAAGGAAAAATTTGTTCCTGCAACAAGTAAATCAAAGAAATGTGCTTGTGAAAGAAGCAGCCATTAATGTGCCAAAAGACTTACTTCTTGGTTTCCATTGTTTAAAAGGTCACACTCTTGAATCTATCATACATTGTATATTGACTTGCAGTGCAAATATTTTACTAAACAACTTTGTAAAACGAAAAAATGATGTGTGTGTGACAAAAGATGTAATTATTTACAAAAGAATGAAAAAGTCTTGACATCTGACTCCTTGTCACAAAAAATTGTGAAATAAATGTTTTCTGGACATTTACTTATTAAAGTGAAGCTTGTTAAGTATCACATGCCCCTTTTTCATGAGTTATTAAATGAAAAAACTTTTAATAAATGATTTACATTATTTGCGGTGAATTTTTAAGATCCTAGTGTAATTTTATTAACAATCAAGGAAAATCATTATTACTTATGTAGTCTAAACTATCATGTGGAAGGTTACCTAATTATAAAATCGAATATGCAGCAAGGCAATGCTGTAAGTACTTAAAATTTTACGTCGCATAAAAAGTAGGTAGTGGTGACTGAAAAAATAGGATAAATGATTTATTTTATTTGTAGACGAATTTTGAAGGTCCTAGTGTATTTTTTTTAATTTATTTTTTTTATTTTTATTTATTTATTTATTTATTTACTTTTTTTTGTATTCAAGGAAAATCATTATTCCTTAGGTAGTCGAAATATTGCGTTGGTTACCTAATTGTAAGATCTAATCAGCAGCAAGGTGACGCTATAAGTGCTTAAAATTCTAAAAAGTCGGTAGTTGTGACTATATGAACTGCCTTTGAAGATGTAGGATCCAATATTTATATAAATCTTATTCACTCGATCGTGTTACGCCACAATTCATCATTTACAAACTAGGTGATACAGTATGCACTACTCTCTTAGTTGAAGGTTTCATTGTTTTCGTTACTTCTATCATTAGTTAAATAGCGAATGTGCATTTCCTTGCGCTACTTCAGTGCTAGTTTCTGAACTCAGTCGCAGAGCTGTGACGTCACAGCAGGCGTTGTGCAGCTTTGTTTCTTGGTGGTGTTGATAGGAGAAGTACGAATAGGTTTGTTGAAACAGTCGCCGGCGGGCTCACACGCATGCGCTTTGCAAACAGAAAACGTACCGTCGCCATGTTTTTTAAATTTTGCCTGTGTACTTTCTGTATGTCTTCACTAGCAACATCAACCCCATTTTTTCTCTGTTTTAACTTCTGCAACTTTTCCGCCACTTTACCGTTTTTAACAAAGTCACTGTTTTATTGCCTTTTTATATCGTTTGTTATCTTCCCATAATGTGTTTTTTTTTTCTCTTTTCTTATTACGGCTTTACGCATCTATCGCCAGGATTGACACTCAGTAAGGGGAAAAAATTAACATCTCGAGGGTTGGATCCCCTCACTTCCAAATCGGAGGATTATGCCACCTGGGTTGCTCTCAAGGTGCCTTTGCCATCTGTCTGCCGGCTGCCGCCCGGTGCTCCCCCACCACCACCGCCGCCGCAGGCGTCCCCCTGTCCTCATCACAGCCACCCTCCATATTTGTCTATTTCCCCATTTCAGTGACTCCTATTGCCAGTGGAGAACGAATTCCATCATGGACATACCCACTAGCACCATCATTTACACCTCTACTTGCCCCGCATCCACCATTACCTCATGAAGTGCCTCCCACTACCTTAAACAATGTCCTAACCTTGGCCTCGTCCTTCCTGCAACACCTGCTACGAATTCCACCCCACCCACTCCTCCAAATGCAAATCCTGAACTCACTGTCCCCATTCACCACATTGACCAGCCCATCCATCCCATCAATTTCCTCCACCCTCCCCCTACAGCTGAAGACATCTGGTTCCTGACCATTGTTCTGCAGAATATCTACCCACTGCAACATCCCCACACAATCCAGCAGATCTCCCTTGCTGCTGCTCCGTCTTCCATTTCAATAGCTACGCCACTTACTCTCACAACCAGGCCCACTTTATCTTCATATGCCTAGACACTTGTTTAAGCTCCTCTCTGCTCTTCCCCTCCCACTCTGCTGAGCTACTGATGGACAAAACAACGAAACTATCGTCTGAAGAACACGTGTCTGATTTCTACCAACCACATACAGGCCCATTCTGAGTGCTGCGCAGAGTGCCAAAAGACTACGTGATAGATTGGAACGGAAAGCCGGGCTTTTCTAAGTGCGAAAACACACAACAATCACAGACAATTCTAGCTACTTAATCCATGGCAGCAAATGGATAAATGTATGTACAATGATGCTGGGAGTGGAATGACAAATCGACATGATTGGGCTGAGCACCCTTTATTTGACAAAATAATACTAATCTGGAATCTAAATTTCTAATTTTTACGATGGCATTCAGATCCACAGATACCATTCACCACATCAACCAGCTCTGTGCTGCATTGTGCAGCTACCTACTGCCAGGTACTCCATATCAATGACATCATGAGAGAGCAGAATGGGACGCTCCGCGGAACTCACAGACTTTGAACATGGTCAAGTGATTGGGTATCACCTGTGTCATACGTCTGTATGTGAAATTTTCACACTCCTAAACATACCTAGGTGCACTGTTTCCGATGTCATAGTGGAGTGGAAACTAGAAGTAACATATACAGCACAAAAGCGTACAGACCGACCTCGTCTGTTGACTCGCAGAGACCGCCGTCAATTGGAGAGGATCGTTATGTGTAGTAGGCAGACATCTATCCTAACTGTCACACAGGAATTCAAAACTGCATCAGGATCCACTGCAAGTACTATGAAAGTCAGGCAGCAGGTGAGAAAACTTGGATTTCATGGTCGAGCAGCTGTTCATAAGCCACACATCACACCGGTAAATGCCAAATGACGCCCCGTTCGGTGTAAGGAGAGCAAACATTGGACGATTGAACAGTGGAAAAACGTTGTGTGGAGTGACGTATCGCGGTACACAATCTGGCATCCAATGATCGGGGTGCGGGTATGGCGAATGTCTGGTGAACGTCATCTGCTAGCATATGTAATGCCAACAGTAATCTTCGGAGGTGGTGGTGTTATGGAGTGGTCGTGTTTTTCTTGGAGGAGGCTTGCACCCCTTGTTGTTTTGTGTTGCACTATCACAGCACGGGCCTACATTGATGTTTTAAATACCTTCTTGCTCCCACTGTTGAAGATCAAGTCGGGGGTGGCGATTGCACCTTTCAACACGATCGAGCACCTATTCGTAATGCACGGCCTGTGGGGGAGTGGTTACACGACAATAATATCCCTCTAAAGGACTGGCCTGCACAGAGTCTTGACCTGAATCTTACAGAACACCTTTGGGATATTTTGGAATGGCAACTTCGTGCCAGGCCTCATCGACCGACATCAATACCTCTCCTCAGTGCAGCACGCCGTGAAGAATGGGCTGTCATTCCCGAAATAACCTTCCAGCACCTGATTGAACGTATGCCTGCAATAGTGGAAGCTGTGATCAAGGCTAAAGGTGGGCCAACAGTGTACTGAATTCCAGCATTACCGATGGAGGGCGCCACGAACTTGTAAGTCATTTTCAGCCAGGTTTCCGGATACTTTTGATCACATAGTGTATGTTTCGTAGGGGGAAACTGCTGTTTATTTTCAAGCTTTTACGTGAATATACAGTGCTATTACAAATGATTGAAGCGATTCATAAATTCACTGTGGCTCCATTCATTGACATATGGTCACGACACACTACAGATACGTAGAAAAACTCATAAAGTTTTGTTCGGCTAAAGCCGCACTTCAGGTTTCTGCCGCCAAAGCGCTCGAGAGCGCAGTGAGACAAAATAGCGACTGGTGCCGAGAAAGCGTATGTCGTGCTTGAAATGCACTCACATCAGTCACTCATAACAGTGCAACGACACTTCAGGACGAAGTTCAACAAAGATCCACCAACTGCTAACTCCATTCGGCGTTGGTATGCGCAGTTTAAAGCTTCTGGATGCCTCTGTAAGGGGAAATCAACGGGTCGGCCTGCAGTGAGCGAAGAAATGGTTGAACGCGTGCGGGCAAGTTTCACGCGTAGCCCGTGGAAGTCAACGAATAAAGCAAGCAGGGAGCTAAACGTACCACAGCCGGCGGTTTGCAAAATCTTACGGAAAAGGCTAAACCAGAAGACATACCGTTTACAATTGCTACAAGCCCTGACACCCGATAACAAAGTCAAACGCTTTTAATTTTCGGCGCGGTTACAACTGCTCATGGAAGAGGATGCGTTCAGTGCGAAACTCGTTTTCAGTGATGAACCAACATTTTTTCTTAATGGTGAAGTGAACAGACACAATGCGCAAATCTGGGCGGTAGAGAATCCTCACGCATTCGTGCAGCAAATTCGCAATTCACCAAAAGTTAACGTGTTTTGTGCAGTCTCACGGTTTAAAGTTTACGGGCCCTTTTTCTTCTGCGAAAAAAACGTTACAGGACACGTGTATCTGGACATGCTGGAAAATTGGCTCACGCCACAACTGGAGACCGACAGCGCCGACTTCATCTTTCAACAGGATGGTGCTCCACCGCACTTCCATCATGATGTTCGGCATCTCTTAAACAGGAGATTGGAAAACCGATGGATCGGTCGTGGTGGAGATCATGATTAGCAATTCGTGTCATGGCCTCCACGCTCTCCTTACTTAACCCCATGCGATTTCTTTTTGTGGGGTTATGTGAAAGATTCAGTGTTTAAACCTCCTTTACCAAGAAACGTGCCAGAACTGCGAGCTCGCATCAACGTTGCTTTCTAACTCAATGATGGGGACATGCTGCGCCGAGTGTGGGAGGAACTTGATTATCGGCTTGATGTCTGCCGAATCACTAAAGGGGCACATATCGAACATTTGTGAATGCCTAAAAAAACTTTTTGAGTTTTTGTATGTGTGTGCAAAGCATTGTGAAAATATCTCAAATAATAAAGTTATTGTAGAGCTGTGAAATCGCTTCAATCATTTGTAATAACCCTGTACTTTTGCAAGCGAGAAGATATCGTGAAGTACGATTGGGAAAGGCTGTAAATTAACCATCTATGTCCCTTTATTGAGTCCAGATGTGTGAGAACTGGTTGAACAGAGAGATTGTCAAATACCCTGGGAAATGTAGTAGCACCCCAGACAATAACACCTGATTGTGTTCCCGTATGGCGGGACTGTCTGTCTGATATCCCACCACTGTCTGCAGCATCTCAGGACAAGTGTTTGTTGGTATTCGGGGCTCAGTTTGAAGTGTGACTAATCACTGGACACAGCTCCTTTCTGTGAGCCGCCTGTTAATAGTCCCTGCAGTAAATGAAGTACCAGTTGCACGTCAGCTCGACAATAATGATAAATCCGGCGCTCTGAGTGTCTCTCTGATGACTGCTCCGACCTCACGTTCTGTCATCTCCCGAGGTCAAGCGCTTCCTTCTTGATGCTATGTTTGGCCACTGTTTACGCATTCCTGCTAACATAGGAAAATAGTGCCATCACTCCCCTCAGATGACGAGCGATTCGTCTATTACTCCAACTGCCTTCTTTCAGCCCAACAAGTCTACCAAATGATGACATCTGCATATAGTGTCTACGTACCTGTCTGCCAGGCATAGTTGCTGTCCAGAAGAGTACACAGAATGAAATTCGTAAAGATTGTATTTTTTCCTGCCGACAAGTCCCTCGTTTACTAACTTCGCAGGTTGCGAGTTGAAATTGCTCTGCAGCGTCACACATTCATTCATCGACCACCAAAGTTTACAAATTTGCATTTTCTGTCGATATCTGCATTCATTTAAATTTTTGACCAATCTGCACAAGTTGTTTGTGGTGCACCTTTTTCTTCTTTTTCCCCTGTCACAGTGTAAAATGTATCTGCATGTTTCGCACCACTCTATATAATAAAGTAACTACTAATTAGATAAATTCTCCCATATACACAAATGCAGTGCTTGGGCAGCCTTTTGCCAACTGCCCAATTTTTTAAAATAATGATATGGAAATGAAGAAATAGATAGGATTTCGTCGTTCTTCTGGCTTGGTAAGTAACAAAATTCCTTAGTTGAAGACAAATAGCGGATTGAATTTAATCATCATGGGAAAAAAGTCTTTCGCAACGGCATTTATATGTAAAACGTTCTCGGTTTTCTTGCCGCATCAATTCGGGATAA
This sequence comes from Schistocerca piceifrons, assembly GCF_021461385.2. Taxonomy (NCBI): domain Eukaryota; kingdom Metazoa; phylum Arthropoda; class Insecta; order Orthoptera; family Acrididae; genus Schistocerca; species Schistocerca piceifrons. The sequence continues at coordinate 122,706,446 of NC_060148.1, read as the reverse complement.
AATCGCGAGCTTTCGACGATAGCCCCCATCGTCATCATCAGGATGACATGAATTTAAGCATATGTCACGTTTGATTTGTTTCTATTTTTAATGAAGTGCCTTTGATCCATGTGCTTGTTTCCCCCGTGCTGCCCACTTCTATAACTAGTCTCGCACCTATATCACCCACATGAACAGGCTATAGCATTGTACGGAATTCTTCTATAGCGTGTCGGTTATGGGTTAAGTGCAGCAATCGAGAGTACTTGCGCGGATTCCATGGTCATGATATGCAGCATGTTGCCAAATGTTTTCCGATGATTGTCACCCTCGCCAACCGAAAATATTCTCCTTCAAGGTAGGGCAGATATTCGAAGGATGTAGCATCGCTGTTCTCAACAATGTAGGTGGTTGTATGTCCGAACATCCATAGTGCTACATTTTCTTTCATAACTGGTCATCACATGCGGTCCCGCCACGTCCCTTCACGAACGTTCAGATAGCGTGCTGAAATGTTACGTTATAAATATATAAAGAAGTAGCCCTAGTTTTAATTATCGCCTGAAAATATCGTAAATAATTTTGCATATAAAAATAAATTTGTATATAATTGAAAGAAACGATGTACTAATGAGATGATGTATTTCTAGTTATTTATGGATTATTTTGCAAAGAAGTATCTTTGAGTTAAAATGTTGAAACAAAATGTAGTAGGTACGCTCGTTTGTCTAACGATATAAAAAAAAAAGCGGAAGGCGACTTGTTTTCCCTCTCTCGCTTCTGTCCTGCGGTACCGAGATAAGCTGTGTAGTGTCACATGTGTGCTTTTGTGAAATAATTATGTCAATTTCATCTGAAGTAGCCGTGTTTCATTTGAAGATCCCTTTCCTTTCTATTCACGTTACACATGAGTTTAGTATGCATTTCTTAGTGCAGTTTCGGGCTGTATCGGAGAGAAATTGTTTCTGGGATTGTTTGGGGGTCATAGCCGAACACTGTTAGCGGTCATTCGCAGTTTAATCAATCACATTATAATTCATACTTTAATCAATCACATTATAATTCATACATCCCTGAGATTATTTTTATCTATGTTTTTCTCTCACAATCGGGGCAATGTTATAACGTGAATCGTGTAGTATTCGGATCGGTCGTTTGCCTCCAAAGAATGTCGTCTATCAATGCACTCGCCGGTCTGATATAATGACGATGCTGGAAGACAGCACAGCTTAATTATGCTCTGTTCGTAATAAGAATAAAACTGATGTACTCACTACACCATGTAATCTTGCACGTTTGCTTGAATCTAATTGGAGCTTGTTTCACGTGGGGTGGAAACCAAGCTGAGACCAGTACAGTCAAGTACGATCATAAGGATACGTTTTGTGCTGTGTTACACGCACGTAGACTGAGCGATAATGCGGAACAACAGCTATACCGGAGCATCAAACTTGGACAGCACTGGCCAGCCAGCGGTCCATCTAACCTGCAATGATGTGAACAGTTGCAGTTCAGATGTAAAAAGAGACGAGGAAAGAAACAAGATAGCTTCGAATGTCATTTAATTTTTAAAGTGGATGAAACTATATTTGGAGAAACTCCACCACTACCGCTCACTTCTTCAGTGACCAGACGGAAAGCATGAAAGGCAATTGTTGTCACCTGACATGGTGTTCTAATTACAAGAGTGATGAAAATTTCCAACTTAAACATAGCCAGCTGTGTGTAATGTAAAAGCATACTGCAGGGATTTCATCGTACTGTTGAACACTGAAGCCTCTAATGTATTTATTACAGTCAGTCATTTGGTGATCTCTTACCTCCCGCCTTATCGGAGTCCGAGAAATACGTTTCAGTTCTGGAAGTGTCGCCTGCTACGTTGATAACGGCCCTACCGACATCGGAATACACGAAGCCAACCAGCCGCCCCATTTTCTCTTCTTCTTTCTTTCTGTATCCCGCTAGCGTTCGCCGTGACGTGTGAAAAAGCTGCGTGCGTTTGTACCAGTAGTCTACGTCTGGCAGTTGGCAAGTCTTGTTATTTCTTTGGCCAATTCCCTTAATTTGGCAGCAGATCAGTTCTGCTGAGTTCGTATTGTAATGGTACAGTGGCAAATGTAAAAATGCAGAATTTGTATGCCGTGCTCGATGCTGTGAAAATATTTGTTTTTCATGTTTCTACGAGGCTTATCTACATCTGCGGTATAAAGCGATGAAGATAGTTCAAATAAAAAGTGTTTGATTTTTCATTTTTGTCTTAAAAATTATATTGTTATGTTTTCTTAGTTTAAGCAACTTTTGTTAACAGTTATTCATAAAATATCGATAATTCAGACTTTATATACCCAATAAAAACGGGAATTTCGCATGCAATATGTTACTAGAAACAAGAATTCGTACATTATTCATAAAAAGTTATGATGAATTCTACAATTACGAGATGTAGCTATTTCAAATTGAATGAGAAAAAAAATGACTATGGGGAAATTGTAACCAGGGAACCACCGCCCACAGCAAGCTACCGATTCAGCGAAACCTGCAATTTAGATGTGTAACTGCACTGTGTCTAATACAGTCCCTCAGAAAAGTTCAAAACCGATTGATTACCTCTGTAAACTTATGAAAAACATTAAGAAAAATCTATTTTTCGGCCCTCTTTTTAACCCTGTTTCACTATGGAACAGTCTGCAGCCTTAGGTATTTTCATTCCGCGTATTAACAGCGCGACGATCAGAGCTCAACAATAAAGAGGCTGTGACTGTAGAGCATTTTTGAAATTAAATTAAAATACGTAGCTAAAGCGTTATTAAGAAAAAGGTTGGTGGCTCTTAATAGATTTGAACATCATAAAGTTTTATTTAATGTAGCTAATACATAAGTATGACCTACTTCCAAGAACGTAATAACACCAGTGTACGTCTGCTAGTGCTTCTGACCTATCATCGCGATTGTGTTTTTTTACACCGGGTTTATTCTTATGACGAACTCCATATCCATAACGCCATGTCTACCGCTAGTGTCTGCCACTTCCATTCCTTTTTTCTTTCCTTTATTGAATTTCGATTCCCCCCTAAGGGGGCGGGCTGGCAGCAGCTTAGTACACTGCTCTGCACCCTACAGACTTTTTAAAACGTAAGAAGAAGATAAGAAACAATAAAAGCAAGGGATAAAACGGTGACTTAAATTGTGAAACGGTGGAAAATTGTGGAAAGCTAAAACATAAAGTAAACCGTTGGCAAAGCTAATAACATACACAGGAAGCAAACAGGTAACATAGTAGACAGATAAGAAACACGGCCACAGTCTGGTTTCTGTACGCAAGAGATATAAAAATCACATCCAGCGACAGTATGATGTCTGTTCACAACACTTCGGAAAAGACATAACACTGAACACTCACTGTAAACACTGCACTAAAATGTCGGCACAAAGATGACACAACATAACCGAGGGCAGATGGGGGAGGGGTCTGGACAGATGGGAGGGTAAAACAAGGAGGGAGGAGAGGAAAAACGAAAGGGGGAGGAACCAAAGGAGGGAGAGGACTCATAATGGGGGGGAGGGGCAGGGCAGACGCGATAGGGAAAGGGAAAAGGCAGAGGATGGAAATGCAAAAGGACTTGGGGGTGAGAAGGGAGGCAGAGAGATGATAGGTGGGGAAAACAGAGGATGGAAGGGGGGAGAGGGAGCCCACGAAAAGGACAGAGGTAAGGAAGGGGTCGAGGATCAGAGTTGATAGGAGGGATAAATGGAGAGAGAGAGGGCATCATCAGGGAGGGGGAGTTGATGGAAGCCACCTTGGTGAAGGAGATGAAGGGTGTGGAGATGGAACGTAGGGGGACACAAAAGTGAAGAGGTGGCAGGGGGCAGGGATGGGAGAGGAGCAACCAGGGTGTGAGGGGGATCAAGGCGGTGGGAGGTGTAGAGTATGCGGATGTGTTCGAGGAATAGGAGCAGATGGGGGAAAGGAATGAGATCATAGAGGATACGCGTGGGGGACAGGAGGCGTATACAGAAGGTGAGGGGGAGTGCAAGACGCTCAAGGATCTGGAGGGTCTTATAGAATTTGGGGGTAGCAGATACCCAGGTGGGACTGACATAACAGAGGATGAGACGGATTAAGGATTTGTAGGTGTGGAGGATGGTAGAGGGGTACAACCCCCATGTCCGGCCAGAGAGGAGTTTGATGAGTGGGTGGTGGTTGTGGGCTTTGGATTGGATGATTGGATGGAGTGGATATGAGGGATCCAGGTTAGGTGACAGTCAATGGTGAGGCCAAGGTAGGTGAGGGTGGGGGTGAGGCGGACAGGACGTGTGCAGACGGTAAGGGAGAAATCCAGGAGCCAGAAGGAGTGAGTGGTACGACCTACGATGATTGCCTGGGTCTTGGAAGGATTGATTTTCAGGAGCCACTGGTTACACCATGCGGCAAAAAGGACAACGTGATTCTGGAGAAGGCATTGGGACCGTTGGAGGGTATGAGCGAGGGCGAGGAATGTGGCGTCATCGTCATATTGCAAGAGGTGTACTGGAGAGGGGGGTTAGGGCATATCTGCCATGTACAGGAGGTTGAGGAGAGGAGAGAGGACAGAACCCTGGGGCACACCGGCAGAGAGGTAGAAGGTGTGTGGATTGGGATTATGGATGGTAAGATAGGAGGGGCGGCGGGAGAGGAAGGAGGCCATCAGACGGATGTAGCTGACAGGAATGGCATAGATTTGGTTTAAACAGGAGACCGGGATGCCTGACACGGTTGTAGGCCTTTTCAAGGTCGAGGGAGACAAAAATGGCGGAGCGATGGAAGTTTAGCTGGAGGGAGAGGAAATGAGTGAGGTGGAGGACTTGGTCATCAGCGGAGAAGGAAGGTCGAAAGCCACGTGGGTGTCAGGAAGGAGGTGATTTTGGTGGGGGTGGTGATGAATGTACCGGGTAAGGAGAGGTGAGAGGACAGAACCCTGGGGCACACCGGCAGAGGGGTAGAAGGTGCGTGGATTGGGATTATGGATGGTAACATAGGAGGGGCGGTGGGAGAGTAAGGAGGCCATCAGACGGATGTAGTTGACAGGAATGGCATAATTTGGAGTTTAAACAGGAGACCGGGATGCCTGACACGGTTGTAGGCCTTTTAGAGGTCAAGGGAGACAAAAACGGCGGAGCGATGGGAGTTTAGCTGGAGGGAGAGGAAATGAGTGAGGTGGAGGACTTGGTCATCGGCGGAGAAGGAACGTCTAAAGCCACATTGGGTGTCAGGAAGGAGGTGATTTTGGTGGAGGTGGTGATGAATGTGCCGGGTAAGGATGGATTCCAAGAGTTTGCTGAACACTTATTTAAGACAGATAGGACATCTACATCTACATTGATACTCCGCAAGCCACCCAACGGTTAGTGGCGGAGGGCACTTTACGTGCCACTGTCATTACCTCCCTTTCCTGTTCCAGTCGCGTATGGTTCGCGGGAAGAACGACTGTCTGAAAGCCTCCGTGCGCGCTCTAATCTCTCTAATTTTACATTCGTGATCTCCTCGGGAAGTATAAGTAGGGGGAAGCAATATATTCGATACCTCATCCAGAAACGCACCCTCTCGAAACCTGGCGAGCAAACTACACCGCGATGCAGAGCGCCTCTCTTGCAGAGTCTGCCACTTGAGTTTATTAAACATCTCCGTAACGCTATCACGGTTACCAAATAACCCAGTGACGAAACGCGCCGCTCTTCTTTGGATCTTCTCTATCTCCTCCGTCAACCCGACCTGGTACGGATCCCACACTGATGAGCAATACTCAAGTATAGGTCGAACGAGTGTTTTGTAAGCCACCTCCTTTGTTGATGGACTACATTTTCTAAGCACTCTCGCAATGAATCTGAACCTGGTACCCGCCTTACCAACAATTAGTTTTATATGATCATTCCACTTCAAATCGTTCCGTACGCATACTCCCAGATATTTTACAGAAGTAACTGCTACCAGTGTTTGTTCCACTATCATATAATCATACAATAAAGGATCCTTCTTTCTATGTATTCGCAATACATTACATTTGTCTATGTTAAGGGTCAGTTGCCACTCCCTGCACCAAGTGCCTATCCGCTGCAGATCTTCCTGTATTTCGCTACAATTTTCTAATGCAGCAACTTCTCTGTATACTACAGCATCATCCGCGAAAAGCCGCATGGAACTTCCGACACTATCTACTAAGTCATTTATATATATTGTGAAAAGCAATGGTCCCATAACACTCCCCTGTGGCACGCCAGAGGTTACTTTAACGTCTGTAGACGTCTCTCCATTGATAACAACATGCTGTGTTCTGTTTGCTAAAAACTCTTCAATCCAGCCACACAGCTGGTCTGATATTCCGTAGGCTCATACTTTGTTTATCAGGCGACAGTGCGGAACTGTATCGAATGCCTTCCGGAAGTCAAGAAAAATAGCATCTACCTGGGAGCCTGTATCTAATATTTTCTGGGTCTCATGAACAAATAAGGCGAGTTGGGTCTCACACGATCGCTGTTTCCGGAATCCATGTTGATTCCTACATAGTAGATTCTGGGTTTCCAGAAATGACATGATACGCGAGCAAAAAACATGTTCTAAAATTCTACAAGAGATCGACGTAAGAGATATAGGTCTATAGTTTTGCGCATCTGCTCGACGACCCTTCTTGAAGACTGGGACTATCTGTGCTCTTTTCCAATCATTTGGAACCCTCCGTTCCTCTAGAGACTTGCGGTACACGGCTGTTAGAAGGGGGGCAAGTTCTTTCGCGTACTCTGTGTAGAATCGAATTGGTATCCCGTCAGGTCCAGTGGACTTTCCTCTATTGAGTGATTCCAGTTGCTTTTCTATTCCTTGGACACTTATTTCGATGTCAGGACGGTAGGAAGAGCATCAGATGGAGGCTTGTTCGTTTGGAGAACATCAGGATACAGGAGGTTGCCACTTTCAGGTGACAACGCCATTTCCTCAAGCAGCTGCATCACAACAAAAAGCGTTTTTCATGCAATTGCTTTGAACTGCCTTAATGCATATGCCGGTATTCTGTTATCTTTATCTGGCGAACACGTTCAGACCCTAATTATAACATTCAACTCGCTCTTTCTTCTAAACTGGAGTCAAAACTGAAGGGAGAAAGAATCGACACTGCAGCAATTGCAAGAGTGGCTACTGTGCTGCCATCTGTTGATGATGGCAGGAGCAGGGCCGTTCTTCGATACCTGCCTAACGTAAAAGTCGGGTTTCCGGCCCCTGTTCGGATATTCGTGGGCGAATCGTTTAATGAAAGCTTATTTATAAAAAAATATATTTATTCTTTAATGATAATCACGTGAGTGAGAATTAGACTGAATGGTTCCTGACGACAGCTTCATACTCGTTTCTACTATTTACGGCAAATGCTATATATAAATGCAATCGCAAGTAGTAGAGTCATCTCCGGCGGTACACCGCAAGGTTACCGCCCTTCGATTGTGCCTTTTTCGCGCTAATCGAAGTGTTAGGGGTTCCAGGTGCCAGCCAGCCAGCCAGCCAGCCAGCCAGCAGTTCCCGGTCCCGGCCTGCAGCAGTGGTCCCGCAGCCAGCCAGCCAGCCAGCCAGCCAGCCCTCCGGTGGCAGCAGCAGTCCAGCCAGCAGCAGTCCAGCCAGCAGCAGTAGCAGCAGCAGCAGCAACAGCCGCCGCCGCCGCCCCGGCTCCGTCCGCGGCTCCGTCCGCGGCAGCAGCGTCCCTGCCTCTCGCCGTCGCCGTCGCCGTCGCCGTCGCCGTCGCCGTCCGTCGTCTCCCAGTGTGTGTCCTGTCCTTTTAGTGCTGTGTTTTTTCTTTCTTCTTCTTGTCATCATGTCCGCCCCCACCACCACCGTCACTACTACCACCACCGCCATCGTGTATACGTCCCCGTCCGCCGCCTCCACCACTATCACTTGGTGTGCCCAGTCCCACCCCCCTCCTTCCATCCCTCCCCTCCTCTCTATCCCTTCGCCCTCGCTCTTTGTCGCCCCCTCTCCCGCATCCTCCTCTCGTTCTGATACTTTCCCCCCACTCCCCCAGCCTGTCACTGCAGCTCCGGCTAGGGTGGTGGCCCGTCGGGCCACTGCCCACGCCCAGCTCTCCCCGTCGCCATCGCCATCACCGCCGCCACCACCGTCATCATCGTCACCATCACCATCACTGCCACATTCGCCTGCACCGTCACAGTCACTATCTCCGGCGCCGACTGCTGCGTCCGTGCCGGGACCTGTCCCTTCCCACCACCTCCCCATCGTTCCCGTCCCTCCTGTCACCACCCGCCCATCTGCCGCTGTCAAACGCCCTAGTGGCGCCTCCACTTCCTCTGCTCCTAAAAAGGCTCCACCCCGCCCCCCATCCCCACCCCAAAATGCCATGGACGTCTCCCCACCAGGCCCCGCTCCCTCCTCCTCCTCCTCCTCCTCCTCCTCCTCCCCACCCGGTCTCTACAAATATCTCCTGTCCCGTCCCGATCCTTCCTTCCTCGAGGCCCGGAATCTCTCCCTCCTCCTCCGCCAACATTTCCCTGGCGCCCCCATCTCTCTCCTTACTCCCAGACGGGATTCTGTTCTTATCTCCTCCCCCAGCCCAACCCTCCATACTGACATCCTCTCCCGCCTCCCCATCACCCGTTTTGGTCCTCACGCCTCCCTCACCCCTGCTCCCTCCCCATCTCCTACCCGTCAACCCCAACCCCCGCGTCGCCCGCCGACCCTCACCGCCGTGATCACTCGGCTTAGCCCGTCGATCACGGAGGAGGAGGTGCTGGCGGAGCTGAAGGCCCATCCCACCCTGGAGGTGCGGGCGGTCCGCCGCATTTTCAACGCGACCGGCCCCACCCGCCTCATGCGGGTTTTCTCTGAGGACGCCCCCTCCATTGACCGTCTCCTGAAGGAGGGTGCCCTCCTCTTCAATCAGCGGTACAAGGTCGACCCCTCCCGTTCCCCCCCTCAATCCCTGCGCTGCCAGAGATGTCTGCGCTACAATGCACATCCAACAGCAGAGTGCCGCGAGGCCCCCACCTGCCCGCATTGTCGGCAAGCGCACTTCCTCCGGCAGTGCCCCAACCTCCAATCCCCTCCCTCCTGTAATACCTGCAGCCTCCCCCACCCCACCTACTCCCAAAGGTGTAAAGCCCGACCCCCTCCCACCACTCCTGAACTCACCGTACCTATCCGTCCCCTGGACGCCCCCACCCCTCCTGGCAATTCCCTTCGTCCCCCCCCCCCACTGCTGAGGACATCATCAGGTTCCTCACCATTGTCCTTCAAAACGTCCATCCCTTTCAGCGCCCCCACACCTTACAACAGATCTCCCTCGCCGCCCGTTCCATATTCCACCTTAAAATGTACGCCACCTTTTCCAATAACCAGGCCCATTTCACCTTCTCCCGCCTTGACACCCTCGTATAAGTCCTTATCATGGCGCGACAGCATCGTATCCTTTTCAACAATATCCGCTCCCTTCCCGCCAACAAGAACCTCTTCCTGCACACCCTTGCTACCCACCGTGTGGATGCCTTCCTCCTCAATGAAACCTTCCTCCAACCCCACCACTCCATCCACACCTCCCCCTATCTCCTCCACCGCTCCGATAATCCCCTCCCAGTTGCGCGTGGCGGAGTTGCCATTGGCCACCACCGCCAGATCCCCGTTCGGCTCCAGCCTCTCCTTCCCGACCCCACCGAACACCTGATCCTTAGTCTCTTCTTCCCCGGCCTTACCATTACCTGTGCCACCATCTATGTCCGCCCCAACGCCCCTCTTCCTTTCGACTTCCTCTCCCACATCGACCGTACCTTCTCCTCCTATGTGATCGCCGCCGACCTCAACATCCATAGTCGCTCCGCTGCCCAGTTACGGCGGTGGCATCGGTTCCTCTCCTCCCTTCAAGGCGACCTCATCCCCATCCCCCAGCACACTCGTCCCGAATCCAACTCCACTCCCGATGTTATCCTCTCCTCCCCCAACCTCCTTGGTCGCATTACGGTGGATGTCCTGGAGCCTATTGGTAGCGACCATCTCCCTGTCCTCCTCACCGTTTCAGACGGCCGTCGCCCCCGCCCCGACCCTCGTCATGACCCTCCCCCTAAGTACATCCATGACTATTCCCGTGCCAACTGGAATGCTTACCGGGATACCCTCTCCACTCAGGTCGATAGCCACCCTCTCGCCTACCGCCGTCCCGATGATGTCACCCATGCCGCCTCCTTTCTCCAGCAGACCTTGTCTGAGGCCGTGGAGGCCCACGTCCCTACTGTTGCCATCCACCCCCACCGTCCTACCCTACCACCACAGGCCGTCCTCCTCCTCCGTGAATCCCGTCGTCTCTACCGTGCCTTCCTCCGCACGCGTGACCCGGACACACTACGACGCCACCGGCAACTACAGCGACACATTCGAAATTTGCTCGCGGCCAAGAAACGCCGGGACTGGCGACAGACATGCACCCGTTTAACTGCTACCCTCCCTATAAACTCGTCCAAGTTCTGGACCGCTTTCCGTCGCCTTACCGGAACTAAACCCACCCCCTACTATCCTCTTCTCCACGATGATCACCCCTTCCCTGACGCCCTTAGTAAGGCCAATCACTTTGCCTCCTACCTGTCCGATGTGTTTTCCATCCCTGATGATCCCCAGTTCGATTACTCCCTCTTCCCAGATATCCGCGATCGAACTGACACCTCTGTCCCTCCCCTCGCTCCTGGTTTCCAGTACTTGGACAACATTCCACACACGGACCTTAATGCCCCCATCACCACACAAGATCTCATCAATACACTCCGCACCAAACGCAACACCGCTCCTGGTCACGATCGTGTCACCTACCGTCACCTTCGTGAAGCTCCTGTCTCTTTTCTCTCCACCCTGGCCAGGCTCTACAATGTAGTCCTGTCCACCGGTTACTACCCCGACCTGTGGAAAACCTCCCGTATCCTCATGTTCCTCAAACCTGGCAAACCGCCGTCCGCCGTCTCCTCCTACCGTCCCATCAGCCTTACCTCGGTCTTCAGCAAGGTCCTGGAATCTATCCTCACCCGCCGCATCCACCAGCATCTCCGCCAGCACCGCCTCCTCCCCGTTACCCAGTGTGGCTTTCGGCCGTCCTTCTCTTCCGACGATCTTCTCCTTCACCTCACTCATCTCCTTTCCGAACAGCTCAATTCCCGTCGCTCCGCAATCTTCCTCTCTCTTGACCTCGAACGCGCATATGACCGCGTATGGCATTCCGGTCTCCTCTTCAAGCTCCAAACCTTCGCCCTTCCCATTAACTACGTTCGTCTGATCGGTTCCTTTCTCTCCCGCCGTCCTTCCTATGTCACCATCCATAACACCGATTCCTACACCTTTTTCCCCTCCGCCGGTGTGCCCCAAGGCTCCGTCCTCTCCCCCCTTCTGTACTTGTTGTACACGGCAGACATGCCGCCGCCGTCACCCCCCGTCCACCTTCTCCAGTTTGCCGATGACACCGCCTTCCTCGCCCTTGCCCCCACCCTGCGACGCTCCCAACACCTTCTCCAATCCCATCTTGACCGGTTCACCGCTTGGTGCAACCAGTGGTTGCTCAAGGTCAATCCTTCCAAAACCCAGGCGATCATTGTAGGCAAAACCACTCCCTCCTTCCGCCTCCTTGATTTCTATCTCACCGTTTATGGCCGTCCCATCGCTCTCACCCCCACCCTTAAGTACCTTGGCGTCACCCTCGACCGTCGCCTCTCCTGGACTCCCCATCTCCAGACAATCCAAGCCAAGGCACGTTCCCGACTCCGTCTCCTCAAGCTCCTTTCCGGCCGAACGTGGGGTCTGGACCCCTCCACCATCCTCCACACCTATAAGTCCCTCATCCGCCCTATCCTCTGTTACGCCCATCCCGCCTGGATCTCCGCCCCCCCTTCCTTTTATAAATCCCTCCAAATCCTTGAACGCCATGCTCTCCGCCTTGCCTATCGCATCCGTCTCCCTTCCCCCACGCGGATCCTGTATGACCTTATCCCCTTCCCCCACCTCCTCCTCTTCCTCGAAAGGATACGAATCCTATACACCTCCCGTAAACTCGATCCTCCTCACCCGCTCGTCTCCCCGATCCTCTCCCACCCCCGCCCACTGCCGCGCCTGTACTCCCACGTCCCACCTGGTCTCCATCTCTCCACCCTCCTTACCCTCTCCCAAGGTGGTTTCCGCCAGCTCCCCCTCCCTGATGATGTCCTCCTCCCCTGCATCTACCCCTCCTATCAACTTTGATCCTCCCCCCCCTCCTGTGTCCTTTCCTTCAGGCACCCTCCCTCCCCCCCCTTTTCCCTTCCCTTCTCTTTCCTTTCCCCCCTCCCTCCTACCCTCTCCTCCGGGCTTCACTCCCCCTACCTCCCTCCCCCTCTCTCCTTTGCCCATGGCATCTCTGCTCTCCCCTCTCCCATTTCCCCCTCCTCCTCCTCCACCTCCTCTCTTGGCAGGTCCCCGGACTCGTACACGCTGAGTGGACATTCGCGCGCCGGAGATCGTCGCCATCAGTGTCTCGTGAGTGCCGTCGTGTTTCGTGTTCAGTGTTCCCGTCATCCTCCATCGTTCACCTGTGCCATCGCCATCTTCAGTGTTAGTGCGTCGTGACAACAGTTTGTAGTGAATTTTCGTCAAGTGTGAACGGCTCCGTGTTTGTCTTTATGTGTCTACTGTTTTATTACCCACCGTTATGTCACATTTGTGTATTCGTTCTGTTCTATCTTTATCTCCTCTACGGCTGAAGAGCGGCGTACCATGCTGCTGACAGCCTGCCTGTTTGTACGGGTTTGAAAATAACAATAAAGAAAAAAAAAAAAAAAAAAAAGTAGTAGAGTCCATCTCCGGCGGTACACCGCAAGGTTACCGCCCTTCGATAGTGTCATTTTCGCGCTAATCGAAGTGCTAGGGGTTTCCAGGTGCCAGCCAGCAGCAGCAGCAGCAGCAGCAGCAGTTGTCCCGAAGCCAGCCAGCCAGCCAGCCAGCAAGCCAGCCAGCCAGCCCTCCGGTGGCAGCAGCAGTCCAGCCAGCAGCAGTCCAGCCAGCAGCAGTAGCAGCAGCAGCAGCAGCAGCAGCAGCAACAGCCGCCGCCGCCGCCCCGGCTCCGTCCGCGGCTCCGTCCGCGGCAGCAGCGTCCCTGCCTCTCGCCGTCGCCGTCGCCGTCGCCGTCGCCGTCGCCGTCGCCGTCCGTCGTCTCCCAGTGTGTGTCCTGTCCTTTTAGTGCTGTGTTTTTTCTTTCTTCTTCTTGTCATCATGTCCGCCCCCACCACCACCGTCACTACTACCACCACCGCCATCGTGTATACGTCCCCGTCCGCCGCCTCCACCACTATCACTTGGTGTGCCCAGTCCCACCCCCCTCCTTCCATCCCTCCCCTCCTCTCTATCCCTTCGCCCTCGCTCTTTGTCGCCCCCTCTCCCGCATCCTCCTCTCGTTCTGATACTTTCCCCCCACTCCCCCAGCCTGTCACTGCAGCTCCGGCTAGGGTGGTGGCCCGTCGGGCCACTGCCCACGCCCAGCTCTCCCCGTCGCCATCGCCATCACCGCCGCCACCACCGTCATCATCGTCACCATCACCATCACTGCCACATTCGCCTGCACCGTCACAGTCACTATCTCCGGCGCCGACTGCTGCGTCCGTGCCGGGACCTGTCCCTTCCCACCACCTCCCCATCGTTCCCGTCCCTCCTGTCACCACCCGCCCATCTGCCGCTGTCAAACGCCCTAGTGGCGCCTCCACTTCCTCTGCTCCTAAAAAGGCTCCACCCCGCCCCCCATCCCCACCCCAAAATGCCATGGACGTCTCCCCACCAGGCCCCGCTCCCTCCTCCTCCTCCTCCTCCTCCTCCTCCTCCCCACCCGGTCTCTACAAATATCTCCTGTCCCGTCCCGATCCTTCCTTCCTCGAGGCCCGGAATCTCTCCCTCCTCCTCCGCCAACATTTCCCTGGCGCCCCCATCTCTCTCCTTACTCCCAGACGGGATTCTGTTCTTATCTCCTCCCCCAGCCCAACCCTCCATACTGACATCCTCTCCCGCCTCCCCATCACCCGTTTTGGTCCTCACGCCTCCCTCACCCCTGCTCCCTCCCCATCTCCTACCCGTCAACCCCAACCCCCGCGTCGCCCGCCGACCCTCACCGCCGTGATCACTCGGCTTAGCCCGTCGATCACGGAGGAGGAGGTGCTGGCGGAGCTGAAGGCCCATCCCACCCTGGAGGTGCGGGCGGTCCGCCGCATTTTCAACGCGACCGGCCCCACCCGCCTCATGCGGGTTTTCTCTGAGGACGCCCCCTCCATTGACCGTCTCCTGAAGGAGGGTGCCCTCCTCTTCAATCAGCGGTACAAGGTCGACCCCTCCCGTTCCCCCCCTCAATCCCTGCGCTGCCAGAGATGTCTGCGCTACAATGCACATCCAACAGCAGAGTGCCGCGAGGCCCCCACCTGCCCGCATTGTCGGCAAGCGCACTTCCTCCGGCAGTGCCCCAACCTCCAATCCCCTCCCTCCTGTAATACCTGCAGCCTCCCCCACCCCACCTACTCCCAAAGGTGTAAAGCCCGACCCCCTCCCACCACTCCTGAACTCACCGTACCTATCCGTCCCCTGGACGCCCCCACCCCTCCTGGCAATTCCCTTCGTCCCCCCCCCACTGCTGAGGACATCATCAGGTTCCTCACTATTGTCCTCCAAAACGTCCATCCCTTTCAGCGCCCCCACACCTTACAACAGATCTCCCTCGCCGCCCGTTCCATATTCCACCTTAAAATGTACGCCACCTTTTCCAATAACCAGGCCCATTTCACCTTCTCCCGCCTTGACACCCTCGTATAAGTCCTTATCATGGCGCGACAGCATTGTATCCTTTTCAACAATATCCGCTCCCTTCCTGCCAACAAGAACCTCTTCCTGCACACCCTTGCTACCCACCGTGTGGATGCCTTCCTCCTCAATGAAACCTTCCTCCAACCCCACCACTCCATCCACACCTCCCCCTATCTCCTCCACCGCTCCGATAATCCCCTCCCAGTTGCGCGTGGCGGAGTTGCCATTGGCCACCACCGCCAGATCCCCGTTCAGCTCCAGCCTCTCCTTCCCGACCCCACCGAACACCTGATCCTTAGTCTCTTCTTCCCCGGCCTTACCATTACCTGTGCCACGATCTATGTCCGCCCCAACGCCCCTCTTCCTTTCGACTTCCTCTCCCACATCGACCGTACCTTCTCCTCCTATGTGATCGCCGCCGACCTCAACATCCATAGTCGCTCCGCTGCCCAGTTACGGCGGTGGCATCGGTTCCTCTCCTCCCTTCAAGGCGACCTCATCCCCATCCCTCAGCACACTCGTCCCGAATCCAACTCCACTCCCGATGTTATCCTCTCCTCCCCCAACCTCCTTGGTCGCATTACGGTGGATGTCCTGGAGCCTATTGGTAGCGACCATCTCCCTGTCCTCCTCACCGTTTCAGACGGCCGTCGCCCCCGCCCCGACCCTCGTCATGACCCTCCCCCTAAGTACATCCATGACTATTCCCGTGCCAACTGGAATGCCTACCGGGATACCCTCTCCACTCAGGTCGATAGCCACCCTCTCGCCTACCGCCGTCCCGATGATGTCACCCATGCCGCCTCCTTTCTCCAGCAGACCTTGTCTGAGGCCGTGGAGGCCCATATCCCTACTGTTGCCATCCACCCCCACCGTCCTACCTTACCACCACAGGCCGTCCTCCTCCTCCGTGAATCCCGTCGTCTCTACCGTGCCTTCCTCCGCACGCGTGACCCGGACACCCTACGACGCCACCGGCAACTACAGCGACACATTCGAAATTTGCTCGCGGCCAAGAAACGCCGGGACTGGCGACAGACATGCACCCGTTTAACTGCTACCCTCCCTATAAACTCGTCCAAGTTCTGGACCGCCTTCCGTCGCCTTACCGGAACTAAACCCTCCCCCTACTATCCTCTTCTCCACGATGATCACCCCTTCCCTGACGCCCTTAGTAAGGCCAATCACTTTGCCTCCTACCTGTCCGGTGTGTTTTCCATCCCTGATGATCCCCAGTTCGATTACTCCCTCTTACCAGATATCCGCGATCGAACTGACACCTCTGTCCCTCCCCTCGCTCCTGGTTTCCAGTACTT
This sequence comes from Schistocerca piceifrons, assembly GCF_021461385.2. Classification (NCBI taxonomy): domain Eukaryota; kingdom Metazoa; phylum Arthropoda; class Insecta; order Orthoptera; family Acrididae; genus Schistocerca; species Schistocerca piceifrons. The sequence goes on along the minus strand of NC_060148.1, from coordinate 122,690,336 downwards.
GGACAACATTCCACACACGGACCTTAATGCCCCCATCACCACACAGGATCTCATCAATACACTCCGCACCAAACGCAACACCGCTCCTGGTCACGATCGTGTCACCTACCGTCACCTTCGTGAAGCTCCTGTCTCTTTTCTCTCCACCCTGGCCAGGCTCTACAATGTAGTCCTGTCCACCGGTTACTACCCCGACCTGTGGAAAACCTCCCGTATCCTCATGTTCCTCAAACCTGGCAAACCGCTGTCCGCCGTCTCCTCCTACCGTCCCATCAGCCTTACCTCGGTCTTCAGCAAGGTCCTGGAATCTATCCTCACCCGCCGCATCCACCAGCATCTCCGCCAGCACTGCCTCCTCCCCGTTACCCAGTGTGGCTTTCGGCCGTCCTTCTCTTCCGACGATCTTCTCCTTCACCTCACTCATCTCCTTTCCGAACAGCTCAATTCCCGTCGCTCCGCAATCTTCCTCTCTCTTGACCTCGAACGCGCATATGACCGCGTATGGCATTCCGGTCTCCTCTTCAAGCTCCAAACCTTCGCCCTTCCCATTAACTACGTTCGTCTGATCGGTTCCTTTCTCTCCCGCCGTCCTTCCTATGTCACCATCCATAACACTGATTCCTACACCTTTTTCCCCTCCGCCGGTGTGCCCCAAGGCTCCGTCCTCTCCCCCCTTCTGTACTTGTTGTACACGGCGGACATGCCGCCGCCGTCACCCCCCGTCCACCTTCTCCAGTTTGCCGATGACACCGCCTTCCTTGCCCTTGCCCCCACCCTGCGACGCTCCCAACACCTTCTCCAATCCCATCTTGACCGGTTCACCGCTTGGTGCAACCAGTGGTTGCTCAAGGTCAATCCTTCCAAAACCCAGGCGATCATTGTAGGCAAAACCACTCCCTCCTTCCGCCTCCTTGATTTCTATCTCACCGTTTATGGCCGTCCCATCGCTCTCACCCCCACCCTTAAGTACCTTGGCGTCACCCTCGACCGTCGCCTCTCCTGGACTCCCCATCTCCAGACAATCCAAGCCAAGGCACGTTCCCGACTCCGTCTCCTCAAGCTCCTTTCCGGCCGAACGTGGGGTCTGGACCCCTCCACCATCCTCCACACCTATAAGTCCCTCATCCACCCTATCCTCTGTTACGCCCATCCCGCCTGGATCTCCGCCCCCCCTTCCTTTTATAAATCCCTCCAAATCCTAGAACGCCATGCTCTCCGCCTTGCCTATCGCATCCATCTCCCTTCCCCCACGCGGATCCTGTATGACCTTATCCCCTTCCCCCATCTCCTCATCTTCCTCGAAAGGATACGAATCCTATACACCTCCCGTAAACTCGATCCTCCTCACCCGCTCGTCTCCCCGATCCTCTCCCACCCCCGCCCGCTGCCGCGCCTGTACTCCCACATCCCACCTGGTCTCCATCTCTCCACCCTCCTTACCCTCTCCCAAGGTGGTTTCCGCCAGCTCCCTCTCCCTGATGATGTCCTCGTCCCCTCCATCTACCCCTCCTATCAACTTTGACCCTGCCCCCCCTCCCTCCTGGTGTCCTTTCCCTTCGGCACCCTCCCTCCTTTCTCTTCCCTTCCCTTCTCTTTCCTTTTCCCCCATCCCCTCCCTCCCCCCTCTTCTTCCGGGCTTCCCCTCCCCCTTCCTCTCTCCCCCCTCTTTCCCCTGCCCGTGGCGTCCCTGCTCTCCCCTCTCGCTTTCCCACTCCCCCTCCTCCTCCTCCTCCTCCTCCTCCTCCTCCTCTCTTGGCAGGTCCCTGGACTCGCACACGCCTCGTGCACTTTCGCGCGCCGGAGATCATCGCCCTCGTTTTAGTGTCTGTGCCTCAGTGTTTTTCGCCGTACACGCTCCTTCGTTCACGTGTGTCATCTACCTCGTCAGTGTTTGTGCCCAGTGCCGACGGTTTTTCTTGTTTGTTTCGTCAAGTGTGAACGGCTTCATGTTTTTTAACTATTGTATCTCCTGTTTTTTAAACCGCCATTCTGTTACTTGTCTGTCTCCCTTTCTTTTTTATTGTACTGCTTATGGCTGAAGAGCGGAGTACACTGTTCCGCTGCCAGCCCACCTTGTATGGGGTGTCCAAATTACAATAAAGAAAAAAAAAAAAAAAAAAGTAGTAGAGTCGGTCTTCAGCAAGGTCCTGGAATCTATCCTCACTCGATGCTTCCACCAGCATTTCCGCCAGCACCACCTCCTTCCCGTTACCCAGTGTGGCTTTCGGCTGTCCTTCTCTTCCGACGACCTTCTCCTTCACCTCACTCATCTCCTTTCTGAACAGCTTAATTCCCGTCGCTCCGCAATCTTCCTCTCCCTGGACCTCGAACGTGCCTATGACCGCGTATGGCGTTCCGGTGGTCTCCTCCTCAAGCTCCAAACCTTCGCCCTTCCCATTAACTACGTCCGTCTGATCGACTCCTTTCTCTCCCGCCGTCCTTCCTATGTCACCATCCATAACACAGATTCCTACACCTTTTTCCCCTCCGCCGGTGTGCCCCAAGGCTCCGTCCTCTCCCCCCTTCTGTACCTTTTGTACACGGCGGACATGCCGCCGCCGTCACCCCCCATCCACCTTCTCCAGTTTGCCGATGACACCGCCTTCCTTGCCCTTGCCCCCACCCTGCAGCACTCCCAACACCTTCTCCAATCCTATCTTGACTGGTTCACTGCTTGGTGCAACCAGTGGTTGCTCAAGGTCAATCCCTCCAAAACCCAGGCAATCATTGTAGGGAAAACCACCCCTTCCTTCCGCCTCCTTGATTTCTACATCACCATCTATGGCCGTCCTATCGCCCTCACTCCCACCCTTAAGTACCTTGGCATAATCCTCAACCGTCGCCTCTCCTGGACTCCCCACCTCCGGACAATCCAAGCCAAGGCACGCTCCCGACTCAGTCTCCTCAAGCTCCTCTCCGGCCGTACGTGGGGGCTGGATCCCTCCACCATCCTCCACACCTATAAATCCCTCATCCGCCCTATCCTTTGTTATGCCCATCTGGCTTGGATCTCCGCCCCCCCCTACCTTTTATAAATCCCTCCAAATCCTTGAACGCCATGCTCTCCGCCTCGCCTATCGCATCCGTCTCCCCTCCCCTACGCCGATCCTGTACGATCTCATCCCCTTCCCCCACCTCCTCCTTTTCCTTGAAAGGATACGGATCCTGTACACCTCCCGTAAACTCGATCCTCCTCACCCCCTCATCTCCCAGATCCTCTCTCACCCCTGCCCGCTGCTGCACCTGTATTCCCACGTCCCACCCGCTCTCCATCTCTCCACCCTCCTTACTCTCTCCAAAGGTGGCTTCCGGCAGCTCCCCCTCCCTGACGATGTCCTCCTCCCCTGCATCTACCCCTCCTATCAACTTTGACCCTGCCCCACCCCTACTTCCAGTGTCCTTTCCTTTAGGCAGCCTCCCTCACTTCACGTCCCTTCCCTTCTCTCTCCTTTTCCCCCGTCCCCTCCCTCCACCCCTCTTCCCCCGGGCTTCCCCTCCCCCTTCCTCCCTCCCGCCTTTCTCCCCTGACCGTGGCATCTCTGCTCTCCCCTCTCGCTCTCCCACTCCCCTTCGTCCTCCTCTCTTGGCAGGTCCCCTGACTCGCACACGCATAGTGAACATTGGCGCGCTGGAGATCATCGCCGTCAGTGTCTCGTGTGTGTGCTTCGTTTTGTGTTTCGTGCAGTTACAACTCCACTGTTCACATGTGCCGTCGCCGTTCTCCGTGTTTTGTGCGCCGTGTCAACAAGTGTTAGTGTTTTTATCGTCCAGCGTGAACGGCTTCATGTTTACTGTTTTTTGTATCTCCATTTTTTGCCCGCCGTTTTTTATATTGTCTGTATCACCTCTATGTCATGTTATTGTTCCACTTAAGGCCGAAGAGCAGCGTAATATGCTGCTGACAGCCCGCCTGTAGTGGTGATTAAAATTACAACAAAGGAAAAAAGAAGTAGTAGTGTTATTTAATTGGTCATTTTTCAAACAGTAAATATTTGAGCGGCCCTGATTGCGACGTTGCGGTCTGGGCCCGTTCGAGACTTGAGAGTATGTTGGAAAAAAAACCCACCATGATCCAAAAACTAAAACTGAAGAACATAAAGAAAAAAACACAGCATTCCGCTACACTAACAAAATCTGCCTGAATCGGACACTTCTCTTTAACAAAATAGGTCAACCATAGGTGACCATACCAAAACACCAATATCCACAACTAAAAGTACGAAAATTGGAATTAGACATTTCCCTTGACCTACATATGTCAACCACAGATGATGATACCAGAACATCATCACGTACAACTACGAAAATGGGAATTGGTCATTTCCAGTGACCAATATACGTCCACCACAGCTGCTGATGCCAAAAATCCAACAACTACAACTGCGAAAAACAAAACCAAAACCAAAACCCCAAAAATCCACAAATCAAACATCCCTACATAAATTAAAACACATTCAATATTCCATAAATACAGAAAACATCACAACTAGAAAAAATTAATTACCACCAACTAATCCCGGCACTGCAAGCTAGATCAGCCAGCCCCCTCCTTCCCACCCCCCCCCCCACACACACACAAAACAACACCATGTCATAATGACATCACACACCACAACATCTTTACGTCAAAGCAGACGGGGGGAAGCGGACGCTTCCATTGACCCCTCCTTCTACTCTGTAGATGAATATCTTAACAGAGAGAAATAGACCAGCTTAAGAAGAATTTTGTTATATTTCAATTTTGACAGCACTTGGTCGCAACAGCCAAGATCGGGTATTCTGTGTATGATAAATTTATTAAAAGTGCATAACTGTGTTTTATTCTGACAGTGTATCAATTCTGTAAATATTAGCAGTTACTCACAAGCACTGAATATTAGCAGTTATTCACATATTTTGACAATCTCTGGACAAATGATGAGGATAATAATTATTATGTTCAAATCTATTATGTTATACTTTCTGAGCTGGCCAGTGTGGCTGTGCAGTTCTAGGCACTTCAGTCTGGAACCGCGTGGCCGCTGCGGTCGCAGGTTCGAACCCTGCCTCGAGCATGGATGTGTGTGATGTCCTTAGGTTAGTTAGGTTTAAGTAGTTCTAAGTCCTAGGGGGCTGATGACCACAGATGTTAAGTCCCATAGTGCTCAGAGCCATTTCAACCATTTATACTTTCTGACATGTTATTTGTCATTCACGATGGCCAGTGGCTATTTACAAAGAAGTACGAAAATATTTGTTCGCTCTAGTAACTATCCTTTCTGGAAATATCACTGGGGTCCAAGACTGGAGTCACTGTGTCAGGAACAGAGACACACAGTTATTCCATTACCAACTTCCAGGTTACCTTTAGTGATAGCCCGATGACTGCCAGAGAACGAGAACCGTGAGCCAAAAACGATAATCAGAGGAAATTATTTTTCTTTCCTTATTGTTATTTCACACCTTACACAAGGTGGGCTGGCAGCGGCAACAGTACGCCGCTCTTCAGCCACAGGTATTACAAGAGGAAAAAACATTGGAGACACAGAAAAAAAATGGTTCAAATGGCTCTGAGCACTATGGGACTCAACTGCTGTGGTCGTAAGTCCCCTAGAACTTAGAACTACTTAAACCTAACTAACCTAAAGACATCACACACATCCATGCCCGAGGCAGGATTCGAACCTGCGGCCGTAGCAGTCGCAAGGTTCCGGACTGCGCGCCTAGAACCACGAGACCAGGAGACACAGAAAGAACATAGCATAATAGGGGGCAAAACAACAGTAGACACAGTAACGAAGAAACATGAAGCCATTCACAAGGGAAGAAAACCAAAGAAACTGTTAGCACTGTACCCTAACACTGATGATGGAGACGATACACGTGAACGATGGAGTGTGCACGGCGAAAACACTGAAGCCCAAACACGATGGCACACACACAAAACCAATGGCGATGATGTCTGGCGCACTAATGTTCACTGAACGTGTTCGAGTCCAGGGACCTGCCCAAAGGGGAAAAAGGTGGGGGAGGTGGAAGGTGGAGGGCAGAGATGCCAGGGGCAGAGGAGATGGGGAAGGAAAGAAGGTATGTGGGTAGGGGACGCCTGGGGCGGGGAGGGAGGTGGGACAGAAGGGAGGGAGGGTGCCCTGAGGAAAAAACGCAGGAAGTGGAAGAGGAGGATCAAAGTTGATAGGAGGGGTGGAGGGCATCATCAGGGAAGGGGAGCTGGTGGAAGCCACCTTGGGAGAGGGTAAGGTGAGTGGAGAGATGGAGAGGAGGTGGGACGTGGGAATACAGGCGCGGCAGTGGACAGGGGTGGGAGAGGATGGGAGAGACAAGTGGGTGAGGGGGATCTAGTTTACAGGAGGTGTAGAGGATCTGTATCCGTTCTTGGAAAAGGAGGAGGTGTGGGAATGGATTAATGTTGTACAGGATGCACGTGGGGGAGGGGAAATGGATGCAATAGGCGAGGCGGAGAGCATGGCGTTCGAGAATTTGAAGGGATTTGTAAACGATAGGAGGGGCAGAGATCCAGGCAGGGTGGGCATAGCAGAAGATAGGGCGGATAAGGGATTTATAGGTGTGGAGGATGGTGGAGGGGTCCAGACCCCAAGTGCGACCATAAAGGAGCTTGAGGAGACAGAGTCGCGGGTGTGCCTTGGCTTGGATTGTCTGGAGATGGGAGGTCCAGGAGAGGCGACAGTCAAGGGTGGCGCCAAAGTACTTAAGGGTGGGAGTGAGGGCGATAGGATGGCCATAGATGGTGACATAGAAGTCGACAAGGCGGAAGGAAGGGGTGGTTTTGCCTACATTGATCGACTGAGTCTTGGAAGGATTGACCTTGAGCAACTACCAAGTGGTGAATCGGTCAAGATGGGATTGGAGAAGGTGTAGGAGCGCTGCAGGGAGCGGGTGGGGGCAAGGAGGGCGGTGTCATCGGCGTAGTGGAGAAAGTGGATGGGGGTGGTGAAGGTGCTGGCATGTCCGCCTTATACAACAGGTACAGAAGAGAGGAGAGGACGGAACCTTGGGGCACACCAGTGGAGGGGAAAAAGGTGTAGGAATCCGTGTTATGGGTGGTGACCTTGGTAGGACGTTGGGAAGGAAAGGACCTGATCAGATGGACGTTGTAATTGCCGGTGGCGTTGTAGTGTGTCCGGGTCACCGGGTCACACGTGTGAAGGACGGAACGGTAGAGACGGCGGGATTCACAGAAATGGATGACGGCCTGTGGGGGTAAAGTAGGATGATGGGGGTGAATGGCGACGGAAGGAACTGGGCCTCCACGACCTCAGACAAGATCTGCAGGAGAAAGGAGGTGGCACAGGTAATATCATCAGGGTGGTGGTAGGTGAGCAGGTGGCTATCGACCTGGATAGAGAGGGTATCCCGGTAGGCATCCCAGACGGCCAAGAGGAAATTATTACTTCTTTATTGTTATTTTTCACCTTATACAAATGTGGGCATGCAGCAGGTAAATTTACTCTGCTCTTCAACCACAAGCATTACAGTAAAAGAGAAAACGAAGACAGGAAAGTAACAGATTGGTGGTTAAAAAAACAGTAGATACAAAAATTAAAAACACGAAGCCATTCACACTCGACGAAAAAACACAAGAAATGGTCGGCGCTGCGCACAATCACTGATGACTTAGATGGTACAAGTGAACGAAGGAGTGTGGCGGGAAAAAACACTAAATCACAAACACGATGGCACACACATGAGAAACCGATGGCGATAATATCTGGCGTGCGAATGTGCACTGAACGTGTGCGAGTCCCGGGACCTGCCAATAGGGGAAGAAGGTGGTGGGGCAGGGGAGAGGGGAGAGCAAAGATGGTAATGGCAGAGGAGATGGTGGGAGGAATGAAGGTATGGGGGTAGGGGAAGCTGGGGGAGGAGGGGGGAAAGGAGGAGGGAGGGAAGGGGGAGAGAAGGGAGAGAGGGTGCCCATAGGAACAAACACAGGAAGAGGGAGAGGAGTATCAATGTTGGTAGGAGGGGTAGATTGAGGGGAGGAGGGCATCATCAGGGAGGGGGAGCTGGTGGAAGCCTCCTTGGGAGAGGGTAACGAGAGTGGAGAGATGGAGAGCTGGTGGGAAGCAGAAATACCGGCATGGCAGCGGGTGGGGTCGGGAGAGGATGGGAGAGACAAGCGGGTGAGGAGGATCCAGGTTACGGTAAGTGTAGAGGACCCGTATCTGTTGGAGGAAAAGGAGGAGGTGGGGGAACGAAATAAGGTCATGCAGCATCCACATGGGGGAGGGGAGACAGATGTGATAGGCGAGGTGAAGAGCATGGCGTTCAAGGATCTGAAGGGATTTGGAAAAGGTAGGAGGGTCGGAGATCCAGGCAGGGTGGGCATAGCAGAAGATAGGGCAGATGAGGGATTTATAGATGTGGAGGATGGTGGACGGGGGTCCAGACCCCATGTACGGCCAGAAAGGAGCTTGAGGAGACAGAGTTTGGAGTGTGCCTTGGCTGGGAGTGTCCGGAGGTGGGGGGTCCAGGAGAGGCGACAGTCAAGGGTGGCGCCAAAGTACTTAAGGGTGGGAGTGAGGGCGATAGGATGGCCATAGATGGTGACATAGAAGTCGAGGAGGCGAGAGGAAGGGGTGGTTTTGCCTACAATGATCGCCTAGATTTTGGAAGGTTGGACCTTAAACAACCACTGGTTGCACCATGTGGTGAACCGATCAAGATGTGACTGGAGAAGGTATTGGGAGCGTTGCAGGGTGGGGGCGAGGGCAAGGAAGGTGGTGTCATCGGCGCATTGGAGAAGGTGGATGGGAGGTGAAGGCGACGGCATGTCCACCGTATACAAAAGGTACAGAAGAGGGGAGAGGACGCAGCCTTGGGGCACACTGGCGCCAGGGAAAAAGGTGTAGGAATCCATGTTATGGATGGTGAGGTAGGAAGGACGTTGGGAAAGAAAGGACCCAATCAGACAGACGTAGTTAATAGGAAGGGCGTAGGTTTGGAGCTTGAAGAGGAAACTGGAATGCCACTACTGGTCATAGGCGCGTTCGAGATCAAGGAAGGGGAAGATAGCAGATAGACGGAAATTGAGCTGTTGGGAGAGGAGATGAGTGAGGTGAAGGAGAAGGTCATGGTTAGAGAAGGACAGCCGAAAGCCATACTCGGTAACAGGATGGAGGCGGTGCTGGTGGTGATGCTAGAGGATGTGTCAGGTAAGGATGGATTCCAGGACCTTGCTGAAGACCGAGGTAAGGCTGATGGGACTGTCGGAAGAGACAGCGGACGGCGGTTTGTCGGGTTTAAGGAACATCAGGATGCAGGAGGTTTTCCACAGGTCAGGGTACTAGCCAATGGAGAGGACTACAATGTAGAGCCTGGCCAGAGTGGAGAGGAGGGAGGCAGGAATTTCACGAAGGTGGCGATAGGTGACATGATCTTGACCAGGAGTGGTGTTACATTTCGTGCAGAGTGTAGCGATGATATCCTGAGTAGTGACATGGTCATTGAGTTTGGTGTGTGCAATGTTGTCCAAGTACTGGAAACCATGGGCTAGGGGAGGGACAGAGGTGTCAGTTCGATCGTGGACATCTGGGAAGAGGGGGTAATCGATCTGGGGATCATCGGGGATGATAAAGACGTTGGACAGGTAGGAGGCAAAGTGATTGGCATTACTAAGGTTGTCAGGGAAGGGTTGATCATCGTGAAGGAGAGGGTAGTAGGGAGGGTGTTTAGATCCGGTAAGGCAGCTGAAAGCTGACCAGTACTTGGACGAGTTGATAGGAAGTGTAGCACTAAGACGGGTGCATGTCTGTCGCCAGTCCCAGCATCCCTTAGCCGCGAGCAAGTTTCAGAGGTGTTGTAGTTGCGTGTGGCCGGTGTCCGGTTCACGCATGTGAAGGAGGGCACAGTAGAAACGACGGCATACACGGAGAAGGAGGACGGCCTGTGGGGCTAAAGTAGGACGGTGGGGGTGGATGGCGACGGAAGTCATGTGGGTCTCCACGGCCTCAGACAAGGTCTGCAGGAGAAAGGAGGGGGCACGGGTAAAATCATCAGGGTGGTGGTAGGCGAGAGGGTATCCCGGTAGCTATTCCAGTCGGCCTTGAGTAAATTATTTTTTTTTTTTTTCTCTTTATTGTAATTTGGACACCCCATACAAGGTGGGCTGGCAGCGGAACAGTGTACTCCGCTCTTCAGCCATAAGCAGTACAATAAAAAAGAAAGGGAGACAGACAAGTAACAGAATGGCGGTTTAAAAAACAGGAGATACAATAGTTAAAAAACATGAAGCCGTTCACACTTGATGAAACAAACAAGAAAAACCGTCGGCACTGGGCACAAACACTGACGATGTAGATGACACACGTGAACGAAGGAGCGTGGACGGCGAAAAACACTGAGGCACAGACACGACGGCACAGACACTAAAACGAGGGCGATGATCTCCGGCGCGCGAAAGTTCACGAGGCGTGTGCGAGTCCGGGGATCTGCCAAGAGAGGAGGAGGAGGAGGAGGAGGGGGAGTGGGAAAGCGAGAGGGGAGAGCAGGGACGCCACGGGCAGGGGAAAGAGGGGGGAGAGAGGAAGGGGGAGGGGAAGCCCGGAAGAAGAGGGGGGAGGGAGGGGATGGGGGAAAAGGAAAGAGAAGGGAAGGGAAGAGAAAGGAGGGAGGGTGCCGAAGGGAAAGGACACCAGGAGGGAGGGGGGGCAGGGTCAAAGTTGATAGGAGGGGTAGATGGAGGGGACGAGGACATCATCAGGGAGAGGGAGCTGGCGGAAACCACCTTGGGAGAGGGTAAGGAGGGTGGAGAGATGGAGACCAGGTGGGACGTGGGAGTACAGGCGCGGCAGCGGGCGGGGGTGGGAGAGGATCGGGGAGACGAGCGGGTGAGGAGGATCGAGTTTACGGGAGGTGTATAGGATTCGTATCCTTTCGAGGAAGAGGAGGAGGTGGGGGAAGGGGATAAGGTCATACAGGATCCGCGTGGGGGAAGGGAGACGGATGCGATAGGCAAGGCGGAGAGCATGGCGTTCAAGGATTTGGAGGGATTTATAAAAGGAAGGGGGGGCGGAGATCCAGGCGGGATGGGCGTAACAGAGGATAGGGTGGATGAGGGACTTATAGGTGTGGAGGATGGTGGAGGGGTCCAGACCCCACGTTCGGCCGGAAAGGAGCTTGAGGAGACGGAGTCGGGAACGTGCCTTGGCTTGGATTGTCTGGAGATGGGGAGTCCAGGAGAGGCGACGGTCGAGGGTGACGCCAAGGTACTTAAGGGTGGGGGTGAGAGCGATGGGACGGCCATAAACGGTGAGATAGAAATCAAGGAGGCGGAAGGAGGGAGTGGTTTTGCCTACAATGATCGCCTGGGTTTTGGAAGGATTGACCTTGAGCAACCACTGGTTGCACCAAGCGGTGAACCGGTCAAGATGGGATTGGAGAAGGTGTTGGGAGCGTCGCAGGGTGGGGGCAAGGGCGAGGAAGGCGGTGTCATCGGCAAACTGGAGAAGGTGGACGGGGGGTGACGGCGGCGGCATGTCCGCCGTGTACAACAAGTACACAAGGGGGGAGAGGACGGAGCCTTGGGGCACACCGGCGGAGGGGAAAAAGGTGTAGGAATCGGTGTTATGGATGGTGACATAGGAAGGACGGCGGGAGAGAAAGGAACCGATCAGACGAACGTAGTTAATGGGAAGGGCGAAGGTTTGGAGCTTGAAGAGGAGACCGGAATGCCATACGCGGTCATATGCGCGTTCGAGGTCAAGAGAGAAGAAGATTGCGGAGCGACGGGAATTGAGCTGTTCGGAAAGGAGATGAGTGAGGTGAAGGAGAAGATCGTCGGAAGAGAAGGACGGCCGAAAGCCACACTGGGTAACGGGGAGGAGGCGGTGCTGGCGGAGATGCTGGTGGATGCGGCGGGTGAGGATAGATTCCAGGACCTTGCTGAAGACCGAGGTAAGGCTGATGGGACGGTAGGAGGAGACGGCGGACGGCGGTTTGCCAGGTTTGAGGAACATGAGGATACGGGAGGTTTTCCACAGGTCGGGGTAGTAACCGGTGGACAGGACTACATTGTAGAGCCTGGCCAGGGTGGAGAGAAAAGAGACAGGAGCTTCACGAAGGTGACGGTAGGTGACACGATCGTGACCAGGAGCGGTGTTACGTTTGGTGCGGAGTGTATTGATGAGATCCTGTGTGGTGATGGGGGCATTAAGGTCCGTGTGTGGAATGTTGTCCAAGTACTGGAAACCAGGAGCGAGGGGAGGGATAGAGGTGTCAGTTCGATCGCGGATATCTGGGAAGAGGGAGTAATCGAACTGGGGATCATCAGGGATGGAAAACACATCAGACAGGTAGGAGGCAAAGTGATTGGCCTTACTAAGGGCGTCAGGGAAGGGGTGATCATCGTGGAGAAGAGGATAGTAGGGGGAGGGTTTAGTTCCGGTAAGGCGACGGAAAGCGGTCCAGAACTTGGACGAGTTTATAGGGAGGGTAGCAGTTCAACGGGTGCATGTCTGTCGCCAGTCCCGGCGTTTCTTGGCCGCGAGCAAATTTCGAATGTGTCGCTGTAGTTGCCGGTGGCGTCGGAGTGTGTCCGGGTCACGCGTGCGGAGGAAGGCACGGTAGAGACGACGGGATTCACGGAGGAGGAGGACGGCCTGTGGTGGTAGGGTAGGACGGTGGGGGTGGATGGCAACAGTAGGGACGTGGGCCTCCACGGCCTCAGACAAGGTCTGCTGGAGAAAGGAGGCGGCATGGATGACATCATCGGGACGGCGGTAGGCGAGAGGGTGGCTATCGACCTGAGTGGAGAGGGTATCCCGGTAGGCATTCCAGTTGGCACGGGAATAGTCATGGATGTACTTAGGGGGAGGGTCATGACGAGGGTCGGGGCGGGGGCGACGGCCGTCTGAAACGGTGAGGAGGACAGGGAGATGGTCGCTACCAATAGGCTCCAGGACATCCACCGTAATGCGACCAAGGAGGTTGGGGGAGGAGAGGATAACATCGGGAGTGGAGTTGGATTCGGGACGAGTGTGCTGGGGGATGGGGATGAGGTCGCCTTGAAGGGAGGAGAGGAACCGATGCCACCGCCGTAACTGGGCAGCGGAGCGACTATGGATGTTGAGGTCGGCGGCGATCACATAGGAGGAGAAGGTACGGTCGATGTGGGAGAGGAAGTCGAAAGGAAGAGGGGCGTTGGGGCGGACATAGATGGTGGCACAGGTAATGGTAAGGCCGGGGAAGAAGAGACTAAGGATCAGGTGTTCGGTGGGGTCGGGAAGGAGAGGCTGGAGCCGAACGGGGATCTGGCGGTGGTAGCCAATGGCAACTCCGCCACGCGCAACTGGGAGGGGATTATCGGAGCGGTGGAGGAGATAGGGGGAGGTGTGGATGGAGTGGTGGGGTTGGAGGAAGGTTTCATTGAGGAGGAAGGCATCCACACGGTGGGTAGCAAGGGTGTGCAGGAAGAGGTTCTTGTTGGCGGGAAGGGAGCGGATATTGTTGAAAAGGATACGATGCTGTCGCGCCATGATAAGGACTTATACGAGGGTGTCAAGGCGGGAGAAGGTGAAATGGGCCTGGTTATTGGAAAAGGTGGCGTACATTTTAAGGTGGAATATGGAACGGGCGGCGAGGGAGATCTGTTGTAAGGTGTGGGGGCGCTGAAAGGGATGGACGTTTTGAAGGACAATGGTGAGGAACCTGATGATGTCCTCAGCAGTGGGGGGGGGGACGAAGGGAATTGCCAGGAGGGGTGGGGGCGTCCAGGGGACGGACAGGTACGGTGAGTTCAGGAGTGGTGGGAGGGGGTCGGGCTTTGCACTTTTGGGAGTAGGTGGGGTGGGGGAGGCTGCAGGTATTACAGGAGGGAGGGGATTGGAGGTTGGGGCACTGCCGGAGGAAGTGCACTTGCCGACAATGCGGGCAGGTGGGGGCCTCGCGGCACTCTGCTGTTGGATGTGCATTGTAGCGCAGACATCTCTGGCAGCGCAGGGATTGAGGGGGGGAACGGGAGGGGTCGACCTTGTACCGCTGATTGAAGAGGAGGGCACCCTCCTTCAGGAGACGGTCAATGGAGGGGGCGTCCTCAGAGAAAACCCGCATAAGGCGGGTGGGGCCGGTCGCGTTGAAAATGCGGCGGACCGCCCGCACCTCCAGGGTGGGATGGGCCTTCATCTCCGCCAGCACCTACTCCTCCGTGATCGACGGGCTAAGCCGAGTGATCACGGCGGTGAGGGTCGGCGGGCGACGCGGGGGTTGGGGTTGGCGGGTAGGAGATGGGGAGGGAGCAGGGGTGAGGGAGGCGTGAGGACCAAAACGGGTGATGGGGAGGCGGGAGAGGATGTCAGTATGGAGGGTTGGGCTGGGGGAGGAGATAAGAACAGAATCCCGTCTGGGAGTAAGGAGAGAGATGGGGACGCCAGGGAAATGTTGGCGGAGGAGGAGGGAGAGATTCCGGGCCTCGAGGAAGGAAGGATCGGGACGGGACAGGAGATATTTGTAGAGACCGGGTGGGGAGGAGGAGGAGGAGGAGGAGGAGGAGGGAGCGGGGCCTGGTGGGGAGACGTCCATGGCATTTTGGGGTGGGGATGGCGGGCGGGGTGGAGCCTTTTTAGGAGCAGTGGAAGTGGAGGCGCCACTAGGGCGTTTGACAGCGGCAGATGGGCGGGTGGTGACAGGAGGGACGGGAACGATGGGGAGGTGGTGGGAAGGGACAGGTCCCGGCACGGACGCAGCAGTCGGCGCCTGAGATAGTGACTGTGACGGTGCAGGCGAATGTGGCAGTGATGGTGATGGTGACGATGATGACGGTGATGGCGATGGCGATGACGATGGCGATGGGGAGAGCTGGGCATGGGCAGTGGCCCGACGGGCCACCACCCTAGCCGGAGCTGCAGTGACAGGCTGGGGGAGTGGGGGGAAAGGATCAGAACGAGAGGAAGAGGCGGGAGATGGGGAGACAAAGAGCGAGGGCGAAGGGATAGAGAGGAGGGGAGGGATGGAAGGAGGGGGGTGGGACTGGGCACACCAAGTGATAGTGGTGGAGGCGGCGGAAGGGGACGTATACACGATGGCGGTGGTGGTAGTAGTGACGGTGGTGGTGGGGGCGGACATGACGACAAGAAGAAGAAAGAAAAACACAGCACTAAAAGGACAGGACACACACTGGGGGACGACGGACGGCGACGGCGACGGCGACGGCGACGGCGACGGCGACGGCGACGGCGACGGCGACGGCGACGGCGACGGCGACGGCGACGGCGAGAGGCAGGGACGCTGCTGCCGCGGACGGGGCCGGGGCGGCGGCGGCGGCGGCGGCTGCTGCTGCTGCTGCTGCTGCTGCTGGCTGGACTGCTGCTGGCTGGACTGCTGCTGCCACCGGAGGGCTGGCTGGCTGGCTGGCTGGCTGGCTGGCTGGCTGGCTGGCTGGCTGCGGGACCACTGCTGCAGGCCGGGACCGGGAACTGCTGGCTGGCTGGCTGGCTGGCTGGCTGGCTGGCTGGCTGGCTGGCTGGCTGGCTGGCTGGCTGGCTGGCTGGCTGGCACCTGGGACCCCTAGCACTTCGATTAGCGCGAAAATGGCACTATCGAAGGGCGGTAACCTTGCGGTGTACCGCCGGAGATGTGAGTAAATTATGGATCGCTGACAGATATTTCCATAGTCGCTCGAATTCCTTATGGTAACTCTCTTCATACTACCCATCCACGCTAAATTGACATATAAGGCGGTGGCTCAAGGGAACAACCGTACTTGTTAATTCCTGTACTGCAGCTCCTATCAGCCACCGCTCGGACATTAACTTTATTTAATTGTTTGTGCTAAAAGTAACGACGGCACATGAAACAGTACCCAGTTCTTGTCGACAGATGGCGCGCAGTCTCACAGTTATTCCCATGGTCTATAGAACGCTTTCCAAATGGTCTATCCCTCTCTTTCGTTCGTAACCTGATCTCCGATGAGTTGACGGGATAGCATAGTATGATCTTCGGTCAACAGATGGCATGAGTCACTGTTGACACTAGATAGTTATTGAAATAACTGCCTGTATCAGAGGAATGGTTATAGCAGTAACCGTTACTTCTCAGTAACCGGTTATTTCTATCAGTTACGTTATTTTTTGCACCTCTAGTACTGGTACTGGGAATGGCTGGAACCAAGGGGAAACTACAGTCGTAATTTTTCCCGAGGGCGTGTGGTTTCAGTGTATGGTAAAATGATGATGTGTCCTCTAGGGTAAAATATTCCAGAGGTAAAGTAGCCGCCATTCGGATCTCTGGGTGGGGACTACTGAGGAGGGCATGGTAATCAGGAGAAAAAAAAATTGGCGTTCTATGTATGGGAGTGTGGAATGTCAGATCCCTTAATCAGGCAGGCAGGTTAGATAAGTTATAAAGGGAAATGGATAGGTTAAAGTTACATATAGTGGGAATTAGTCAAGTTCAGTGGCAGGAGGTACAAGATTTCTGGTCAGGTGAATACAGGGTTATAAATGAAAAAATCAAATAGAGTAATGCAGGAGAAGGTCTAATAATGAATTTAAAAAATAGGAGTGCGGGTGAGCTACAGTGAACAGCATAGTTAACACCTTATTGTAACCAAGATAGACACGAAGCCGACACCTGCCACAATAGAACAAGTTTATGTGCCAACTAGATCCGCACATGGACTCTGACCACAATCTATTCGTTATGAACTGTAGATCAAAAATTAAGAAAGTGCAAAAAGGTGGGAAATTTAAGAACTTGGTACCTGGATATACTGGGAGAACGAGAGGTTGTAGAGTGTTTCAGGGAGACCATTAGGGAACGCTTGACAAGAATGGGGGAAATAAATGCTGTAGAAGAAGAATCAGTAGCTTTGATACATGGAATAGTGAAGGCAGCGGAGGATCAAGTAGGTAAAAAGATGAGGGCTATTAGAAATCCTTGGATAACAGAAGAAATATTGAATTTAATTGATGAAAGGAGAAAATTTAGAAATGCAGTAAATGATGCAGGCAAAAAGGAATACAAACGTCCCAAAAATGAGATCCACAGGAAGTGCAAAATGGCTAAGCAGGGATGGCTTGAGGACAAAAGAAAGGAGGTACAGACATATATCTCCAGGGAAGTAGTAGATACTGCCTACAGTAAAATTAAAGAGACCTTTGGAGAAAAGAGAAACACTTGTTTGAATATCAAGAGCTCAGATGGAAACCCAGTACAATGCCCTCAGTGACAATGTAGCGAGAAGGAAGCAACTCTGCCTTACTTCTCTGGTTTATGTATCACTAACCTGGTGTCTTGCTGCTTCGGTAGTCCCTCATCCCAAGTATTAGCACTCAGGCACTAGGTTCAATGAAGGGGCCATCTTGCTGAAGTGGAGTGTTTCTGGATGCCAGTAGTTAAATGTCAACAACGCTTTGTACTATACCCATTTCAATAAAGAAAATACTTTGAAACACACTTCACCGAACTTCCAATATGGCGGCTCTTGGCTACGCCGTTATTCAACCCTTTACAACCCATTAACACTTTTCTAACTTTCCATAAGCGTAATACACACTGCCCACGACACGTGGCGTTCACTGATAACTAACTTTCACTATCTCATGTTTAACAGCTGGAACATTAATTCGTCATCGTTCTTTTGGAGCCACCCCCAGTTACTCGAACGTGCTTTTTCAGTGGCGCCTCGCTACTAACTCGCCCTCTCTTCCCGACGGACAAGAGAAACCCCACCTTTCTCTCTCAGCCAGTGAGGACACTTCGCTCATTTCCTTCACAGACGCATATATATATATATATATATATATATATATATATATATATATATATATATATATATCCAAACTTTCAGCCAATGGGCGTTCAGATCGCTGTTGCTAGGCGGATCTGACGTCATGTTTGCGGAAATTGTGACCGAAGTTTGTCTCGTAACACTGTCTCAGATTGTAAGATCCTACTCCCGAATAGACAGATCTCGTCCATACTAAGGTTGCAGAACATTGCCTCCTATGGTTTCATCACTAATGCTCCTCGTTGACGCTTAATTCTCAAATGGACATGTAACCTGGCTGCTACTGAGCGTAATACTTGGCTTAAACATGTGAAGGGATTGCACGTGCATTACACATTCCCCCCCCTCTTCTTTTATTTTCAAAATTCAATATGCTCGAAGACCCTGTTTAATTTTGAAATATTGTCGGTTGGGTGTCTCTTGCCCTCGGTTTACATCTTTAATCATTGGTATTACTTCATCTTACACATACTCTACAAGCATTGCTTATCGACTACTGTTCTTACTATTACACTATCCTTAACACGATATAGCTATACAGATACATGTCCCATTAAAGTGAGTATGTATTCTATCTTTAAAATTACTTCTGATCGTTATCTGATGCGATCTTTATCTGATGCCTTGAGAGTGACACCATTTTAGCTTTAAATCATTTCTGAATATACCATGAACACTATATAATACATACCTTAATTACAATTGAATACTTATTCTGATGCACTACTGTTTTATCTGAGATGGAATATATACTCACACGCCCTTTCCTTTTAGCTCATCTAAACATTTACATATTAATTATTTCTATATCCAATACAGAACAAGCTAATCAAAAATTTATAAAACTCGCATTTGGCTAATCTTACTTTATAATGCCCATTTTCTACTACGTACAAGAACATGTTCCATAATCATCGGCTATGTAATTGCCGTCCTATTAGTCACTGGTTCACTACTTTTTTTTTCCTTTTTCGTCGTGAATGACGTCCTTCTCACTCTTATAACTATAAAGCATTCCCTCTAACTTATCTCAATACTTCTTATCTTTACTCAAGGTAGCTCTCGGGTTACCATTACCCATTATTAGATGTGGGGACACCTTTGTATGACCCTCATCATCTTTATACTACATAACTTATAGGGATATCGTCCTCAGCCGCTCATTAACTTATACCATCATCTTTATACTTCATAACGTATAGTGGTGCCGTCCTCGGCCTCTCATTAACTTATACCTTTTCTTTCTTTTATTCTATGGTGTTTGGACCCAGTTCCCATACTTACATAACTTCAATTCTTCATCATATTCTGCTGCACTTACCTCTTTATCCTTTGGTCACGATTTACCTTGTCAGTTGGCTAAACATATGTTTCGCATTTTGTTACCATTCAGTCTCGTTACTGTTCTCTTATCTAAGCACAATTGCAGAATGATACCCACTCATATCTATTATTCCTGTTTTCGCTAAGTTGTTTGTTCACTGTCTCCATGGTGTCTTTTTAGAATTTGTTAAATTTGTTTCCAACAGGATAATATTCTTTGTCTCTATACCTTGTTTACTCTAATCATAGCTTTTTCCTTGTTGTACTGACTGTCTTTTAGGGTCGTTACATGTTATAATCATATAATTTCAGATTTTTCTAAACATTTTCCAACAGGATAACACAATTTTATAGATAGCTTTTCCTTTTTTGTACCGTCTCTTTTTCTCACTTACCAGTGTCACTTGCTATTCCCATGTTCCTATATTCGAAGATGAGCAGCGACTGATGATAGAGTATCGTTTTGACAGAAACAAGGGAATGTTGCCAATATGACGAGAATTGGAATACTTTGACAATGCCTGAGCACCTGGTGTGTGTCACGCACCTTACCTTGCAAAGCAGTTGTATACTCTGAAGTTGGATAGCGAAGATTTAAAGATGATAGTAAATAGTTCTGACTGACAGAAGAGGAAGATTGACAATATGAAGGGAAACTGAAATAATATTCGCTACAGTCGCAGGTTCGAATCCTGCCTTGGGCATGGATGTGTGTGATGTCCTTAGGTTAGTCAGGTTTAAGTAGTTCTAAGTTCTAAGGGACTGATGACCACAGATGTTAAGTCCCATGGTGTTCAGAGCCATGTGAACCATTTTTTGAAATAATATTGTCAATAACTTGAGTCCCAGGTGTTTGTTAAACACCTTGTGTTGTACAGAACACAACGCCCTCTGAGGTTAAAAAAAATGGCTCTGAGCACTACTGAGGTCATCAGTCCCCTAGAACATAGAACTGCTTAAATCTAACTAACCTAAGAACATCACACACATCCATGCCTGAGGCAGGATTCGCACCTGCGACCGAAGCGGTCGCTCGGTTCCAAACTGTAGCGCCTAGAACCGCTCGGCCACCACAGCCGGCTGAGATTTTCCGTTGATCCTTTGACCAGTTGTGTGTATCCTGTCTATCATTGTCTCCTGCTGATTTATTCCATTATCTGTGTGTTGAGGATATTGTATCTGTCTGTTTGTCAGTTCTCCTTCTATCCTATTTTCATTAGGTCCGTTATTTCCCCAGGGGTTCCTTCTCCAACCTTCTAGATTCTGATTGTTCCCTGAAAATGAATCCAATTGGTCCAGCGCTTGCACAATTGCGTTTACATCTGACTTATATTCCTATCAATTTTCCTTGTACCCTCGGAGGTAACTTGATCAAAATGATTGATATTAAATCCGTTTCTTTCAGGGGATCATCTAAATACAAGTTCTTTTCCACATACGTCTGGAAGAACTCTTTATAACTCCTGCAACCACAATTACTTAAGTTTCGACAGTGGCATTGTAGTGAGAAGGAAGCAACTCTGCCTTACTTCTCTGGTTTAGTATCACTAACCTGGTGTTCTGCTGCTTCGGTAGTCCCTCGTTGCACAGTAGTAGCGCTCAGGTACCAGGTTCCATGTAGGTGCGATCCTGGCAGTCATTTCTGAATACAGACATGTGCAAATATCTTCACTGCTCTAGGAGAACTCGTCTTTGTTGCATTTTTTCGTACCGTAATTAGTAAAATAACATAAGGCTCATTCTGCTTAAGAACTTGATGCCCGCAAATCCTTAAATAAGAATCTGCGAGCGGTAGTAATGCACGAAAGTCAACAAACTGTTGGACAAAAGAATGGAGAGCTCCCTGCTTTTGGCGTTTCCGATAGATCGTATGACAAGAATCTGGGTCATATTATACTTCAGAACCCTAAACTGTTTATTTTTTTACTTCATACGAAAACAAAACCTATAATAAGAGAAGAGGAAATGGCTTACGTGCCTCTCAGAAACTTCAGTTTTTTTGTGTTTATTTCCTCACTTCATACTAAAACAAGGGCGTTGATACGAGAGGAGGAAATGAAGTATACGCTTGCAAGACATAATATTTCCTTGTGTGCAACTACTGCATGCATGGGATTCAAATAGCGTGGAAATTTCATCAGTGGTTAATATTCTGATGACTAATGACATGATGCCCGTTGCAATTCCTCCATGGCACCTGTGAGCCGAGTCTCACGTTGGTTACTATAAGAACACGCAGGTAGTGATATCCGCTCACTGCAGTCAGAGCCAAGGTGATTTCTTTCTGTTTATGGAGAAGCGTCTGCAGCAGCGTCCACGCTCAGCCAACATAAACAAATCGTGGCGGCATTGGGCACTTCTAATCGTTGCACTTGTCGCGGGTCACGACAACAAGAGCGCACTGTCGCTGGTATCGATATAATGGAGTTTATACACCACTGGAAATGGAAAAAAGAACACATTGACACCGGTGTGTCAGACCCACCATACTTGCTCCGGACACTGCGAGAGGGCTGTACAAGCAATGATCACACGCACGGCACAGCGGACACACCAGGAACCGCGGTGTTGGCCGTCGAATGGCGCTAGCTGCGAAGCATTTGTGCACCGCCGCCGTCAGTGTCAGCCAGTTTGCCGTGGCATACGGAGCTCCATCGCAGTCTTTAACACTGGTAGCATGCCGCGACAGCGTGGACGTGAACCATATGTGCAGTTGACGGACTTTGAGCGAGGGCATATAGTGGGCATGCGGGAGGCCGGGTGGACGTATCGCCGAATTGCTCAACACGTGGGGCGTGAGGTCTCCACAGTACATCGATGTTGTCGCCAGTGGTCGGCGGAAGGTGCACGTGCCCGTCGACCTGGGACCGTACCGCAGCGACGCACGGATGCACGCCAAGACCGTAGGATCCTACGCAGTGCCATAGGGGACCGCACCGCCACTTCCCAGCAAATTAGGGTCACTGTTGCTCCTGGGGTATCGGCGAAGACCATTCGCAACCGTCTCCATGATGCTGGGCTACGGTCCCGCACACCGTTAGGCCGTCTTCCGCTCACGCCCCAACATCGTGCAGCCCGCCTCCAGTGGTGTCGCGACAGGCGTGAATGGATGGACGAATGGAGACGTGTCGTCTTCAGCGATGAGAGTTGCTTCTGCTTTGGTGCCAATGATGGTCGTATGCGTGTTTGGCGCCGTGCAGGTGAGCGCCAACAATCAGGACTGCATACGACCGAGGCACACAGGGCCAACACCCGGCATCATGGTGTGGGGAGCGATCTCCTACACTGGCCGTACACCACTGGTGATAGTCGAGGGGACACTGAATAGTGCACGGTACATCCAAACCATCATCGAACCCATCGTTCTACCATTCCTAGACCGGCAAGGGAACTTGCTGTTCCAACAGGACAATGCACGTCCATATGTATCCCGTGCCACCCAACGTGCTCTAGAAGGTGTAAGTCAACTACCCTGGCCAGCAAGATCTCCGGATCTGTCCCCCATTGAGCATGTTTGGGACTGGATGAAGCGTCGTCTCACGCGGTCTGCACGTCCAGCACGAACGCTGGTCCAACTGAGGCGCCAGGTGGAAATGGCATGGCAAGCTGTTCCACAGGACTACATCCAGCATCTCTATGATCGTCTCCATGGGAGAATAGCAGCCTGCATTGCTGCAAAAGGTGGATATACACTGTACTAGTGCCGACATTGTGCATGCTCTGTTGCCTGTGTCTATGTGCCTGTGGTTCTGTCAGTGTGATCATGTGATGTATCTGACCCCAGGAATGTGTCAATAAAGTTTCCCCTTCCTGGGACAATGAATTCACGGTGTTCTTATTTCAATTTCCAGGAGTGTACATCTTACTTGCTTAACGTAATATGCAGGACATTGGTTCAGTAAAAATTCAATTTGTAGTAACTAGCCACTGCATTACAATGGTTAACAGTTATATTTGATACAATATTTATTGTTGCTTGTCTCTCTTATGTTGATAGTATTGATTCAGATCGGGCACGAACATGAAAACACACACACACACACACACACACACACACACACACACACACACACACAGTCACATATTCCAGTGAGAGTGACGACTGCTGTCTGTTGAACAACATATGGACCAATCAATTACCCAGAGACACTGCAACCGAATGCTGTCTCAATTGTTGGCAACAAATTCCAGCTGTAGTAGTAGTGCAAAACACACTGTTGGAGCTATCAGATGGAAAATATTATGTTCACACTACTCTTTGCTGGAGTTTACGTCTTTTGGTAGGACTCAGCCTTTCATTTCTTCTTAGAAAGTTAACGATAAAAGCATCATAACACGTCACCAGTAACAGAACTGCATAGGAATGCTCAATGAGCGACCTGATGACGTTCAAGCCAAACTGTAATAATACTCATTGCATTGATTTTTGTTGTTTCGAACTGGAGCACTCAGTACTCCTACACCAGACTTCTGAACTTGCCTGTTGAATGCAAATGTCGCATGATGGTTAAATGGTAATTCATCACTTATGTCAGTAGTCGAGACTTCCTTAACGTGGAAAATCATTAATGCCAGAACGATCTTTGTTGAAACAAGAATATCTTTTTCTGGCGTATTTTTCGCAAAAGCACTCGCTCCAGACACAGTTCAAATCTATCGAGTTGCCTCCTCTGCATTCAGCCCTCTATTATACAAAAAGTAAATATTGTCTTGTCGATGTTATACCTTTTTCCACTTGCGACCCAATTTTACAACGCTTAACTGTAGTTCATGATTTTCAAGTATGCAAAATCCAATGCTTAACTGCAAGATATAACTAGAACTTCAAATTCGAAAATGACGGTTGATACATACACGACAGTATCGCGCCTCGTTCACCTGGGCGGCCTCGGATTCCATGCAGTGGGTGGTGTCTGGGTGCCTATTCTGTATCTTTTCGGCATTATGCCGATCGTTTCGGTACTCCAGAGCACGGAAAGCTCTAGTACTCGAATTAGAGTCCCTGCATTATTAAGTATGCATTTCGGTAGCGATACCGTTTGGGTATAGAGAATCGAAATGCTGTTGTCGGTTCGCGTTGCACAAGCCAATCAAAAGCAAGTGGCCGCAGATCCGGGCACGCGCACTGCAGCGCGCACAGCACCACGACACAAAGTTGGTATCACATGACATAGGCGCGCTATTCTTCCAAGTACCGAAATTTGCGTCTACGTTGCGATAACGCATGACGCCGCATTCCATCGAGCTGATGTGCCTGCCTTCATCGGTCTTGCCTCCTCCTAAACAATATCAGGCGCAGTATATCCATTTCCATGTTCCTCAGCTGAAATGCATAGAAATTTTTACAGTTTCCCTGTCCGCATGTTTCCATGCATGCATAATAACGATAGCGTATTTGACTGTATTCTGCAGATTGTCGTAAAGGCCACATTATGTCATCTTATTCTCATTGACACTAACATTGGGTTATGGTAGAGTTTACATTTCGGAAAATGAGTTAGGAAAGTGTGTAGTACCACATTGTACTAATATACCTATAAAAACACCAGAAAAATTGATTCTGAGAGTTTCAAAGAATAAGAAGATAAACAGAATGTGGTTATAACTCGCTCCTAGAGATTCAAATGATTAAGTAGCCCGCTTCCCTATATGATACGTCAACGATTTGGGTCTTAAAAACAAAACTGAAAAAAAAATGTGGAGTTCCTGCAGTTTGTCGAAGTTTATAACATTCATCTTATTAATGAAAATATTTCGTAAATGGTGCTACAGTCCAAAAATATTATGGCGGAGACTTTCATCTCTGTCTACTGTTGTTGAGGATTCGATCGCAGATAAACAGTTGTGACAAGCAAGCTTATGAAGATGACTGCTGCTAGTTACATTCCCAGTAATTTAAGTTGTGCTCTTAGATTCCTGTCTAACAGAAACTAGGAAATCGCTACATATTCGGAAAAAAATGGAAAATTATTTCTGACAAGAAAAAATATAAAGGTCACTGTCGGTTGTTTCACTCACAGCAATTTCATCTCCAGCAATTTCGTATTTCATTTTTTAAACACACACAAGTCACGAAATCATAAGTGAGGAAGTGCGCTCTTACATGTAAGTAATAACGAATATTGCAGAAAAATCTTAACTTACACGAATAACAATGTCTCATACATAAAGTGGAAAAAATTTTTTTTCACCCATCCATGTGCAAACCCAGGTGCTTGAATACCAACGCGCTTACCACTTGGCCACGCCAAACAACAGAAACATAGCGCTCAATTACCGTAGAAGTCATTCCCTCATGTCTTAGCAGATGTCCTATCATCCTGTCCCTTCTCCTTATCAGTGTTTTCCACATAATCCTTTCCTCTCCCATTCTGCGTAGAACCTCCTCATTCCTTACCTTACCAGTCCACCTAATTTTCAACATTCGTCTATAGCACCACATCTCAAATGCTTCGATTCTCTTCTGTTCCGGTTTTCCCACAGTCCATGTTTCACTACCATACAATGCTGTACTCCAGACGTACATCCTCAGAAATTTCTTCCTCAAATTAAGGCCGGTATTTGATATTAGTAGACTTCTCTTGGCCAGAAATGCCTTTTTTGACATAGCGAGTCTGCTTTTGATGTCCTCCTTGCTCCGTCCGTCATTGGTTATTTTACTGCCTAGGTAGCAGAATTCCTTAACTTCATTGACTTCGTGACCATCAATCCTGATGTTAAGTTTCTCACTGTTCTCATTTCTACTACTTCTCATTACCTTCGTCTTTCTCCGATTTACTCTCAAACCATACTGTGTACTCATTAGACTGTTCATTCCGTTCAGCAGATCATTTAATTCTTCTTCACTTTCACTCAGGATAACAATGTCATCAGCGAATTGTATCATTGATATCCTTTCACCTTGTATTTTAATTCCACTCCTGGACCTTTCTTTTATTTCCATCATTGCTTCCTCGGTGTACAGATTGAAGAGTAGGGGCGAAAGGCTACAGCCTTGTCTTACACCCTTCTTAATACGAGCACATCGTTCTTGATCGTCCACTCTTATTATCCCTCTTGGTTGTTGTACATATTGTATATGACCCGTCTCTCCCTATAGCTTACCCCTACTTTTTTCAGAATCTCGAACAGCTTGCGCCATTTTATATTGTCGAACACTTTTTCCAGGTCGACAAATACTATGAAAGTGTCCTGATTTTTCTTTAGCCTTGCTTCCATTATTAGCCGTAATGTCAGAATTGCCTCTCTCGTCCCTTTACTTTTCCTAAAGCCAAACTGATCGTCACCTAGCGCATTCTCAATTTTCTTTTCCATTCTTCTGTATATTATTCTTGTAAGCGGCTTCGATGCATGAGCTGTTAAGCCGATTGTGCGATAATTCTCGCACTTGTCAGCTCTTGCCGTCTTTGGAATTGTGTGGATGATGCTTTTCCGAAAGTCAGATGGTATGTCGCCAGACTCATATATTCTACACACCAACGTGAATAGTCGTTTTGTTGCCACTTCCCCCAATGATTTTAGAAATTCTGATGGAATGTTATCTATCCCTTCTGCCTTACTTGACCGTAAGTCCTCCAAAGCTCTTTTAAATTCCGATTCTAATACTGGATCCCCTATCTCTTCTAAATCGACTCCTGTTTCTTATTCTATCACATCAGACAAATCTTCACCCTCATAGAGGCTTTCAATGTATTCTTTCCACCTATCTGCTCTCTCCTCTGCATTTAACAGTGGAATTCCCGTTGCACTCTTAATGTTGCCACCGTTGATTTTAATGTCACCAAAGGTTGTTTTGAGTTTCCTGTATGCTGAGTCTGTCCTTCTGACAATCATATCTTTTTCGATGTCCTCACATTTTTCTTGCAGCCATTTCGTCTTAGCTTCCCTGCACTTCCTATTTATTTCATTCCTCAGCGACTTGTATTTCTGTATTCCTGATTTTCCCGGAACGTGTTTGTACTTCCTCCTTTCATCAATCAACTGAAGTATTTCTTCTGTTACCCATGGTTTCTTCGCAGCTACCTTCTTTGTACCCATGTTTTCCTTCCCAATTTCTGTGATGGCCAATTTTAGAGATGTCCATTCCTCTTCAACTGTACTGCCTACTGCGCTTTTCCTTATTGCTGTATCTATAGCATTAGAGAACTTCAAACGTATCTCGTCATTCCTTAGTACTTCTGTGTCCCACTTCTTTGCGTATTGATTCTGTTGTGACAGTGCCACGAGATTTAAAAGTGCCGCTACGTCAGTACGCGAACACGGCGATAGAGGCGCTCCTCAGCTCGGCTGAGCGCGGGAGCGCCGCCTAGCTATGAACGGCGCCGGCCGCATGTCACGGCACGGCAGTTGAGTGACAGATGCGGAGTTGGTAGCATGAAACCCACTATTGTTTCTACGTTTGTATATCCACGCAATTTATTAGTGATTAAAGGTTATAACACTTTTTGGCGACAAGGTCGGATATTTTTTTTCCTGCGTTGTGGCATTGTGTGTTCGTGTCGGGGCAGACATGGAACAGCTTATGCAAGCGCTCATTGAACAACAAACACAGCTGACGGCTGCTATTCAGGCGTTGTCGACGTCGCTTACTCATCGCCTGTCTCCCTCTTCTCCGCCTCCGTTCCCTCCTTACGACGAGGCCGCTGAAGACTGGGAGGATTATGAGAAGCGTTTGCGTTCGGCGTTGTCGACGCTCCTATGTGTAAGTCGTTAGTTCTGTCTTGGATTTCCCCACGGATCTATCAGCTGCTATCTCAGTTAGCCCCTCTGCGGGAACCTGCCTCTCTGCCCTTCCAAGAAATGTGTGACTTATTGGCTAACTATTACCGAAAAAACACCCACGTCGTGGCCGCCCGCGTGGCGTTCTACCGGTGTCGTAAACAGCCCCATCAATCTTACCGGGCTTGGGCGGCGGTACTTCACGGACTGAGTAGGAAATGTCAGTTTGTTGCGGACACTCATCATGAGTCTTATGCTGATTCAATGGTTAGGGACGCTATTCTACGGCTTGCTCCTGATAAAGAAGTTCGGCAACGTGCCTTACAACTGCCAAACCCGTCGTTGTCGGAAGTTCTAAGCATCGCTCAATCTTTTGAATGCCGCCTTCTCTGGGACGCATCTCGCTGGAGCACACCCCCACGTCCACGACACCTATGGATGCTGTTCCGGAGTTTTCACTCATCATCTCGTCCAGGAGGCACGTTCCACGCACAAGCTTCCGTCCTGTACATTTTCGACCATGTTCTCGTGTTTCTCCACGGGATCTTCTCGGGGCCTCCCAAGAGGCCATGGATGTCTCCGCACTGTCCGTGTCTACAAGGAAGTGAGTGTTTTTTTTTTTCAAGGGGGGAAAAGTGTTGTGACTCTGCCACGAGATTTAAAAGTGCCGCTACGTCAGTACGCGAACACGGCGATAGAGGCGCTCCGGCCACATGTCACGGCATGGCAGTTGAGTGACAGATATGGAGTTGGTAGCATGAAACGCACTATTGTTTCCACGTTTGTATATCCACACAATTTATTAGTGATTAAAGGTTATAACAGTTCTTCCTGACTAATGTCTTGAACTTCAGCCTACTCTTCATCACTACTCTATTGTGATCTGAGTCTATATCTGCTCCTGGGTACGCCTTACAATCCAGTATCTAATTTCGGAATCTCTGTCTGACCATGATGTAATCTAATTGAAATCTTCCCGTATCTCCCGGCCTTTTCCAAGTATACCTCCTCCTCTTGTGTTTCTTGAACAGGGTATTCGCTATTACTAGCTGAAACTTGTTACAGAACTCAATTAGTCTTTCTCCTCTTTCATTCCTTGTCCCAAGCCCATATTCTCCTGTAACCTTTTCTTCTACTCCTTCCCCTACAACTGCATTCCAGTCGCCCATGACTATTAGATTTTCGTCCCCCTTTACATACTGCATTACCCTTTCAATATCCTCATACACTTTCTCTATCTGTTCATCTTCAGCTTGCGACATCGGCATGTATACCCGAACTATCGTTGTCGGTGTTGGTCTGCTGTCGATTCTGATTAGAACAACCTGGTCACTGAACTGTTCACAGTAGTGGTGGGCAGGAAATCGCGTATCTGTTAGAAATCGCAGTGACTGAGAAGTCACAGATATCACAGTAGCAACTTTACAGAATCTAACTGCGATTTCAGTCACAGTTAGCAGTCGCAAGTAGTATTTCACATTCAAAGACGTGGGCCATCTATTGGTCGAATTTAGCACTGCTTTCTGCGATTTCAGTGAGAAGTCGCAACTAAGAGTCGCAAGTAGCAACTAAAAAGCGCGGTTAACAGTGGCATCTGTTGGCCGAAGTTCGTACTACGTCCATCTCTGCGGTACGCTATGGAGTCTAACTGCGATTTCCGTGACAAGTCGCAACTAAGAGTCGCAAGTAGCAACTAAAAAGCGCGGTTAACAGTGGCATCTGTTGGCCAAAGTTCGTACTACGTCCATCTCTGCGGTACGCTATGGAGTCTAACTGCGATTTCCGTGACAAGTCGCAACTAAGAGTCGCAAGTAGCAACTAGAAAGCGCGGTTAACAGTGCCAACTGTGGGTCAAAGTTCGTACTACGCCCATCTCTGCGGTACGCTATGGAGTCTAACTGCGATTTCCGTGACAAGTCGCAACTAAGAGTCGCAAGTAGCAACTAAAAAGCGCAGTTAGCACTGCCATCTGTTGAGCAAAGTTCATACTACGCTATTCGCTACCGAGTCAAACTGCGATTTCTGTGACAAATCGCAACTAAGAGTCGCAAGTAGCAACTAAAAAGCGCAGTTAACATACTTTTCCTAGTGTCATCTGTTGACCGACGTACGTACTTCGTTATGAGAGCCTTGTGCCTCACGAGATCGATGTGCTGTGTGTGCATATGAAGGGCTTATTTCAATAGTGGTAAAAGTCCATTTTTGTTAATTTTGAGATATAGAGTCATAAAGTTAAATGAGTGCAGTTGAGATACCAGAAATATTCAAGCATATGGCTTCTTGCTAGAGATGAACCTTTATTTATGTTTGTTTGGATCACTAATTTCAGAAGCATTATAGACAGAAAAGTGTAGGTAATGGACTTGTACCACTATTGAAATAAGCCCTTCATATTATATGACGACATGCATCTCCGGCGGTACACCGCAAGGTTACCGCCCTTCGATAGTGCCATTTTCGCGCTAATCGAAGTGCTAGGGGTTCCAGGTGCCAGCCAGCCAGCCAGCCAGCCAGCCAGCCAGCCAGCCAGCCAGCAGTTCCCGGTCCCGGCCTGCAGCAGTGGTCCCGCAGCCAGCCAGCCAGCCAGCCAGCCAGCCAGCCAGCCAGCCAGCCAGCCAGCC
Organism: Schistocerca piceifrons; assembly: GCF_021461385.2. Classification (NCBI taxonomy): domain Eukaryota; kingdom Metazoa; phylum Arthropoda; class Insecta; order Orthoptera; family Acrididae; genus Schistocerca; species Schistocerca piceifrons. Next base: position 122,659,931 of record NC_060148.1, on the reverse strand, counting down.
AGCCAGCCAGCCAGCCAGCCAGCCCTCCGGTGGCAGCAGCAGTCCAGCCAGCAGCAGTCCAGCCAGCAGCAGTCCAGCCAGCAGCAGTCCAGCCAGCAGCAGCCGCAGCCGCCGCCGCCCCGGCCCCGTCCGCGGCAGCAGCGTCCCTGCCTGTCGCCGTCGCCGTCGCCGTCGCCGTCGCCGTCGCCGTCGCCGTCGCCGTCGCCGTCGCCGTCGCCGTCGTCGTCCGTCGTCCCCCAGTGTGTGTCCTGTCCTTTTAGTGCTGTGTTTTTCTTTCTTCTTCTTCTTGTCGTCATGTCCGCCCCCACCACCACCGTCACTACTACCACCACCGCCATCGTGTATACGTCCCCTTCCGCCGCCTCCACCACTATCACTTGGTGTGCCCAGTCCCACCCCCCTCCTTCCATCCCTCCCCTCCTCTCTATCCCTTCGCCCTCGCTCTTTGTCTCCCCATCTCCCGCCTCTTCCTCTCGTTCTGATCCTTTCCCCCCACTCCCCCAGCCTGTCACTGCAGCTCCGGCTAGGGTGGTGGCCCGTCGGGCCACTGCCCACGCCCAGCTCTCCCCATCGCCATCGCCATCACCGCCACCACCGTCATCATCGTCACCATCACCATCACTGCCACATTCGCCTGCACCGTCACAGTCACTATCTCCGGCGCCGACTGCTGCGTCCGTGCCGGGACCTGTCCCTTCCCACCACCTCCCCATTGTTCCCGTCCCTCCTGTCACCACCCGCCCATCTGCCGCTGTCAAACGCCCTAGTGGCGCCTCCACTTCCTCTGCTCCTAAAAAGGCTCCACCCCGCCCGCCCTCCCCACCCCAAAATGCCATGGACGTCTCCCCACCAGGCCCCGCTCCCTCATCCTCCTCCTCCTCCTCCCCACCCGGTCTCTACAAATATCTCCTGTCCCGTCCCGATCCTTCCTTCCTCGAGGCCCGGAATCTCTCCCTCCTCCTCCGCCAACATTTCCCTGGCGTCCCCATCTCTCTCCTTACTCCCAGACGGGATTCTGTTCTTATCTCCTCCCCCAGCCCAACCCTCCATACTGACATCCTCTCCCGCCTCCCCATCACCCGTTTTGGTCCTCATGCCTCCCTCACCCCTGCTCCCTCCCCATCTCCTACCCGCCAACCCCAACCCCCGCGTCGCCCGCCGACCCTCACCGCCGTGATCACTCGGCTTAGCCCGTCGATCACGGAGGAGGAGGTGCTGGCGGAGCTGAAGGCCCATCCCACCCTGGAGGTGCGGGCGGTCCGCCGCATTTTCAACGCGACCGGCCCCACCCGCCTAATGCGGGTTTTCTCTGAGGACGCCCCCTCCATTGACCGTCTCCTGAAGGAGGGTGCCCTCCTCTTCAATCAGCGGTACAAGGTCGACCCCTCCCGTTCCCCCCCTCAATCCCTGCGCTGCCAGAGATGTCTGCGCTACAATGCCCATCCAACAGCAGAGTGCCGCGAGGCCCCCACCTGCCCACATTGTCGGCAAGCGCACTTCCTCCGGCAGTGCCCCAACCTCCAATCCCCTCCCTCCTGTAATACCTGCAGCCTCCCCCACCCCACCTACTCCCAAAAGTGCAAAGCCCGACCCCCTCCCACCACTCCTGAACTCACCGTACCTGTCCGTCCCCTGGACGCCCCCACCCCTCCTGGCAATTCCCTTCGTCCCCCCCCCACTGCTGAGGACATCATCAGGTTCCTCACCATTGTCCTTCAAAACGTCCATCCCTTTCAGCGCCCCCACACCTTACAACAGATCTCCCTCGCCGCCCGTTCCATATTCCACCTTAAAATGTACGCCACCTTTTCCAATAACCAGGCCCATTTCACCTTCTCCCGCCTTGACACCCTCGTCTAAGTCCTTATCATGGCGCGACAGCATCGTATCCTTTTCAACAATATCCGCTCCCTTCCCGCCAACAAGAACCTCTTCCTGCACACCCTTGCTACCCACCGTGTGGATGCCTTCCTCCTCAATGAAACCTTCCTCCAACCCCACCACTCCATCCACACCTCCCCCTATCTCCTCCACCGCTCCGATAATCCCCTCCCAGTTGCGCGTGGCGGAGTTGCCATTGGCCACCACCGCCAGATCCCCGTTCGGCTCCAGCCTCTCCTTCCCGACCCCACCGAACACCTGATCCTTAGTCTCTTCTTCCCCGGCCTTACCATTACCTGTGCCACCATCTATGTCCGCCCCAACGCCCCTCTTCCTTTCGACTTCCTCTCCCACATCGACCGTACCTTCTCCTCCTATGTGATCGCCGCCGACCTCAACATCCATAGTCGCTCCGCTGCCCAGTTACGGCGGTGGCATCGGTTCCTCTCCTCCCTTCAAGGCGACCTCATCCCCATCCCCCAGCACACTCGTCCCGAATCCAACTCCACTCCCGATGTTATCCTCTCCTCCCCCAACCTCCTTGGTCGCATTACGGTGGATGTCCTGGAGCCTATTGGTAGCGACCATCTCCCTGTCCTCCTCACCGTTTCAGACGGCCGTCGCCCCCGCCCCGACCCTCGTCATGACCCTCCCCCTAAGTACATCCATGACTATTCCCGTGCCAACTGGAATGCCTACCGGGATACCCTCTCCACTCAGGTCGATAGCCACCCTCTCGCCTACCGCCGTCCTGCTGATGTCACCCATGCCGCCTCCTTTCTCCAGCAGACCTTGTCTGAGGCCGTGGAGGCCCACGTCCCTACTGTTGCCATCCACCCCCACCGTCCTCCCTTACCACCACAGGCCGTCCTCCTCCTCCGTGAATCCCGTCGTCTCTACCGTGCCTTCCTCCGCACGCGTGACCCGGACACCCTACGACGCCACCGGCAACTACAGCGACACATTCGAAATTTGCTCGCGGCCAAGAAACGCCGGGACTGGCGACAGACATGCACCCGTTTAACTGCTACCCTCCCTATAAACTCGTCCAAGTTCTGGACCGCCTTCCGTCGCCTTACCGGAACTAAACCCTCCCCCTACTATCCTCTTCTCCACGATGATCACCCCTTCCCTGACGCCCTTAGTAAGGCCAATCACTTTGCCTCCTACCTGTCCGATGTGTTTTCCATCCCTGATGATCCCCAGTTCGATTACTCCCTCTTCCCAGATATCCGCGATCGAACTGACACCTCTGTCCCTCCCCTCGCTCCTGGTTTCCAGTACTTGGACAACATTCCACACACGGACCTTAATGCCCCCATCACCACACAGGATCTCATCAATACACTCCGCACCAAACGCAACACCGCTCCTGGTCACGATCGTGTCACCTACCGTCACCTTCGTGAAGCTCCCGTCTCTTTTCTCTCCACCCTGGCCAGGCTCTACAATGTAGTCCTGTCCACCGGTTACTACCCCGACCTGTGGAAAACCTCCCGTATCCTCATGTTCCTCAAACCTGGCAAACCGCCGTCCACCGTCTCCTCCTACCGTCCCATCAGCCTTACCTCGGTCTTCAGCAAGGTCCTGGAATCTATCCTCACCCGCCGCATCCACCAGCATCTCCGCCAGCACCGCCTCCTCCCCGTTACCCAGTGTGGCTTTCGGCCGTCCTTCTCTTCCGACGATCTTCTCCTCCACCTCACTCATCTCCTTTCCGAACAGCTCAATTCCCGTCGCTCCGCAATCTTCCTCTCTCTTGACCTCGAACGCGCATATGACCGCGTATGGCATTCCGGCCTCCTCTTCAAGCTCCAAACCTTCGCCCTTCCCATTAACTACGTTCGTCTGATCGGTTCCTTTCTCTCCCGCCGTCCTTCCTATGTCACCATCCATAACACCGATTCCTACACCTTTTTCCCCTCCGCCGGTGTGCCCCAAGGCTCCGTCCTCTCCCCCCTTCTGTACTTGTTGTACACGGCGGACATGCCGCCGCCGTCACCCCCCGTCCACCTTCTCCAGTTTGCCGATGACACCGCCTTCCTTGCCCTTGCCCCCACCCTGCGACGCTCCCAACACCTTCTCCAATCCCATCTTGACCGGTTCACCGCTTGGTGCAACCAGTGGTTGCTCAAGGTCAATCCTTCCAAAACCCAGGCGATCATTGTAGGCAAAACCACTCCCTCCTTCCGCCTCCTTGATTTCTATCTCACCGTTTATGGCCGTCCCATCGCTCTCACCCCCACCCTTAAGTACCTTGGCGTCACCCTCGACCGTCGCCTCTCCTGGACTCCCCATCTCCAGACAATCCAAGCCAAGGCACGTTCCCGACTCCGTCTCCTCAAGCTCCTTTCCGGCCGAACGTGGGGTCTGGACCCCTCCACCATCCTCCACACCTATAAGTCCCTCATCCGCCCTATCCTCTGTTACGCCCATCCCGCCTGGATCTCCGCCCCCCCTTCCTTTTATAAATCCCTCCAAATCCTTGAACGCCATGCTCTCCGCCTTGCCTATCGCATCCGTCTCCCTTCCCCCACGCGGATCCTGTATGACCTTATCCCCTTCCCCCACCTCCTCCTCTTCCTCGAAAGGATACGAATCCTATACACCTCCCGTAAACTCGATCCTCCTCACCCGCTCGTCTCCCCGATCCTCTCCCACCCCCGCCCGCTGCCACGCCTGTACTCCCACGTCCCACCCGGTCTCCATCTCTCCACCCTCCTTACCCTCTCCCAAGGTGGCTTCCGCCAGCTCTCCCTCCCTGATGATGCCCTCCTCCCCTCCATCTACCCCTCCTACCAACTTTGATCCTCCCACCCTCCTCCTGTGCTTGCTCCTCGGGGCACCCTCCCTCCCTTCTCTCCCTTTTCCCTCCCTCCTCCTTTTCTCGTCCCTCGTCCCCCGGGCCCCCCCCTCCCCTGTCCCTATCCTCCTGTCCCCGTCTCCTAAGCCATGGCATCCTCTTTTCCTCCCCTCTCCCCCTCCTCATCCCTGTTGCCCTCTTGGCAGGTCCCCGGACTCGCACACGCTCAGTGGACATTCGCGCGCCGGAGATCACCGCCATCAGTGTATCGTGTGTGCCGTCATGTTTAGTGTTCAGTGTTTCCCGTCACACTCCATCGTTCACCAGTGCCATCGTCTCCTTCAGTGTTTGTGCGTCGTCTCAACAGTTTGCAGTGTGGCTTATCGTCGAGTGTGAACGGCTCCGTGTTTGTTTCTCTGTGTCTCCAGTTTTATTGCCCACCATTTTGTAACTTTTATGTTTTTCTCCTGTTTTTGCTGATTGTACCTTCTATGGCTGAAGAGCAGCGTAGTATGCTGCTGACAGCCTGCCTGCTGTACAGGCTTTAAAATAACAATAAAGTAAAAAAAAAAAAAAATATATGACGACATGCACATTCAGCATCAGTTATGGTTGGTCAAATACTGCTGTGACTCTGAATGTATTATATTAATAAGAAGCAACATTGCCTTTTTCTCCTGAAAATATCAAGTAACGTAACAAATGTGTTTGATTCTGCTTCCAATATGACAGTTTTGGTTAATACTCCACATGCCTACAGGACTTTGCAATGTTAACACAGCAGAACTCAGACATCTGTATAAGTGTAGTGAAATGAAAACAGTATTATTGAGTCATATGAATGCCTCACTTTTGTTCCGATAGTTCAAGACTCAGGATAAAAGTTTTACACCTGCTGTTCTACATGGCAACTTCTCACACAAGAACTTTTTGCCGACACTACTACCACCTACATAAGTAAGCTTTTCCTGTGTCACTTTCAAGTAATGCACTTAAGCTATTCCTGATTTAACTGGAAGATCTGTACTTCCCACTTTCATATCAACAGCCTCAAAATGCATATTGTAGACTTTGGGATATGTTACAGGTCAGTGTCACACCAAGATTGTGGCGAAAGGGGGGGGGGGGGGGGGGCGGCACGTCGGTATCCAACAAGTGTTTACCAATAAATAAGTGGCGGAAAATTACGGGTATAGGACAGCTTAACATGTGGAAAATGAGATTTTTATTATTCACTCAATGTATTTAACATTTATTATTCCTTTAAAATCGCACAACAACTTCAATAAAACACTTTAATCAGTCACACACTTATTTCATAATTATTTCACTTTTAAACTGCAAATCCTCTAAGAGCTGTCTTGAATCTTCACGAGTCTCTCTCAACAGCCTTGATGTGGATAGATATGTACAGCAACCAGTAATCAGTCAGAACTGCGTCTGCAAAAACACAAGGATTATTAAACAATTTTTGCTGTCACTAATTACTAGCAATATAATTGACAGAGTAGATTGCTAATATTTGCTATATCACATTCGCAAGAACGATCTCACTGAAGTAATTAAGTCCATCAAAACGCTTAGAAACTAACCTCTCGTCTGACGAAAACGGTCTAAAGACTGGCAATTTCTTCAGATCTGTTGACAATGATATTGAGAATTATCACTTTACTGAGTGACTGAAATGTAGTTCAGGTACCTTTGAACATAACAATATGTTAGAATTCATTTTCTAAACACGAACTATTACGGTACTGTGCGGCTACTTACATATTAATTACACTATTAATATTTTCACAGTTGTTTCTTTAATACAAAATTAAAGCCAACGGAAGAATAAACGTAAAATATACTTACCAATGACAGGTTTGTTGAGATGCAATTTTCTGTGTGGACAGATGTAACTTTTTCATACGGTGGTACGTCGCAGAAATCGCAGGAGTCACAGAAATCGCAGAAGTAGCAGAAGTCACAGAAATCGCAGAAGTAGCAGAAATCGCAGAAGTCGCAGAAGTCGCAGAAGTAGCAGAAGTCGCAGAAATCGCGGAAGTAGCAGAAATAGCAGTGGCGGAGGGATACGCGACTTAGGTTCCTTAACTGCGACTCTTAACTGCGACAAATCACAGTTAAGAATAACAGATACTGAAAAGTAGCATTCACAGAAATCACTGATGTCGGAAAATCGCAGTTTAGCCCATCACTAGTTCACAGTAACACACCCTCTGCCCTACCTTCCTATTCATAACGAATCCTACACCTGTTATACCATTTTCTGCTGCTGTTGATATTACCCGATACTCATCTGACCAGAAATACTTTTCTTCCTTCCACTTCACTTCACTGACCCCTACTATATCTAGATTGAGCCTTAGCATTTCCCTTTTCAGATTTTCTAGTTTCCCTACTACGTTCAAGCTTCTGACATTCCATGCCCTGACTCGTAGAACGTTATCCTTTCGTTGATTATTCAATCTTTTTCTCATGGTAACCTCCCCCTTGGCAGTCCCCTCCCGGAGATCCGAATAGGGGACTATTCCTGAATATTTTGCCAATGGAGAGATAATCATGACACTTCTTCAAATACGGGCCACATGTCCTGTGGATACACATTACGTGTCTTTAATGCAGTGGTTTCCATTCCCTTCTGCATCCTCATGTCGTTGATCATTGCTGATTCTTCCGCCTTTAGGGGCAATTTCCCACCCCTAGGACAAGAGAGTGCCCTGAACCTCTATCCGGTCCTCCGCCCTCTTTGACATGGCCGTTGGCAGAATGAGGCTGACTTCTTATGCCGGAAGTCTTCGGCTGCCAATGCTGATTATTTATAAAAATTTAGGCAGTGGCAGGGATCGAACCCGGGACCAAAGACGTATTTGATTATGAATCAAAGACGCTAACCCTAGACCACGGGTACTTTTTCATTTCATTATAATTTCATTCTAACGAGCTGCATGGTGACCGATGGTATCTGTTCTTTCGGACATGTCTGAAAGAACAGATACCATCTTAGTATATAAATAGATGTCTTGATTTGTGAGGTGATTACTTTTGAATGGAAACATTTCATGGTCCCATTCTGGTGGGCGTTCAGTTTTTATCTGTCAGCCCTTTGTAAGTCGTTGGAAATAAAATTTCTGCTGATTGTTGAAAATTTTTTGCCAACTGTTTGTGCTGATGAAGTGTCTTTCTTAAACTGAAGGTCTATTTCCATCCTAACTTCTCTTAAAACTATTTCTTTCTGACTTCCCTGTCCTAAAAAAATGTGCTGCTGTGACGTCAGTAAGCACTGGTGTTTTGCCACTCATGCGAGTGACGCCACCCCCCCCTCCCCCCTTTAAGTCCCCTGCTACTAGCCCAGCCAGTTTACCAGCCAGTCTACCATTGAGTTTCTATCTGTCTATCTACATTTGTACGAGCAATTCTGGACTATTTTCTCATCAGTCCCAACAATACGAAAAAACTATTTCAAATTATTTTCACAAAATTAACCTTTATCGTTGTCATGAGCAACAAATATGACAAGAAATCGGTAAATGCAAACAATGAATTGTTTTCAGGAGGTGGTTTGACTTTGGAATATAATTTTTAAACATTTTTCATATAATTAATCTCTATTATCATAGTAACCAATCAGTATAAGAAGAAATGGGTAAAAAGTAAATAGTCGATTGTTTTAAGCAGGTGGTTTCACTTTGGAATCAATGGGACATATGGTTTTAATCACCCATTATTTTAAGTGATATATTGAAAGCAATATCACATTTTTCCTAGACACGTTCCGACATCCCAAAACTCAATGATCTCATAATGCCTAAAACAAACTATAGCCCAAAATAACAATAAAATTAGGCATAAAATGTAATAAATTCATTTTGAAACCACTCGTGAAAGCAGTAGCATAAAATTAAATTTACAGTACAACAATATGGAAGGAAAGTTGCTACTCATCACATGGCGGAGATGCAGAGTCGCAGATAGGCACAACAAAAACACTGTCACAAATAAGCTTTCGGCCAGCAAGGGCTTCATTGAAAATAGACCACCCACCCAGCCACCCCCCCCCCCCCCACACACACACACACAAATTTCACATATGACAGTGTGGCTTCAGTTGCCAGAGACTGCAGTCGTGTGTGTGAGTTGCATGTGAGAGACAGAGAGAGAGACAGTGTGTGTGTGTGTGTGTGTGTATGTGATAGAGAGAGAGATAATGTTACATTATAATAAATTAAGAGATGCAATCTCATACAGTCCCAAAGCAAAGCACAATCGGTGTGCTGACTGGTGCTCTAAATTCTGTATAATGCACAATTTTCAGTTTCAACATTTTGTTGATACATGACGAGCAACGTTTTTTTTCGGTATTTCATTAAGTGTTTATTAACAGATCAGTCACAGTTGCAGTACATAGTTTGAAAACTAGTTTTAAACCAGATGGTTCATACTCAAGCCTGACCTACTGAGACTGTACTGAAAGTGCCTGATCTTCACAACAAACATCGCCTGTAAGTCTGATTCTGACATGCTAAGTGGGGGCATGTTGAGTGTGACAGTCATCTGCGATCACTTTGACATGCTAAGCAGGGGCATGTTGAGTGTGACAGTCATCTGCGATCACTTTGTAAAGCACGTACTGCGACTCGGATGTGTCTTATGAAGATTAGAAACTTTCAGTGTAGCCTTAGTAGGTCAACCTTGAGAATGAGAAAGTTGGTTGAAACTAGTTGCCAAACATACGAACAGCAAGTTTTGTTAACACAGTGCCTACTCATACTTGGGGAAAAAATCCCTGAGAATTCCAGGTATGGGGGGGAAGATGGTTCCATAAGAAGTTCGTGATAAATCAATGGTGAGCAGGAGGGAGGGAGGGGGGGACACAATAATGATGTTCCTTTCTTCTCAGTTAAAATATATTATCTGTTGTTCAACTGCAGTTTTTAAACATCGATAATTTATACGGAATAATATTCATATAATTAACACATTTAGAAACAACTAATATTTTAAGATTTGTTTCATAAAACTCAATAAAATTGAAATTCAGTACTGCATAAAAAAACGAAAAAAAAGGGCACAGCCAACTTCCTTCCCATAATCTGACGAGACCGATGACATCACTGTTTGGTCTCTTCCCCCAAACGACCTAATCCAACCCAACTAAGCGCTTCTGCTTTTTGGTGATTGGTCATCAAAATATAATGTTTTTGCAAGAAAATCATGTGCCAAGATCTACAGTGCTTGATAGTAATATGTTGTCACTCTCCTGAACTCAACTTCTCTTTCATCATGGGGGTTGTTGACTCAATTTTTCCAGGCATACTGAGATTAGGATATGAAGACATGCAAGGGGCATACATGTTTGTTTATGGTCTGGAGCTAGTGCAAGGGGCATAACAGCATTTTCATGGTTCAATGCAGTAACTTCTTTCTTTCTCTGAACTAAATGTATTTTCATCTTGACAAAAAAAAAAGAAAAAAAAGATATGAGCTTGCTGCAATTTTAAACTTGATGAAATGTGAACAGCCTGTATGGTGGATGTAACTAGGTTACTTATCTTGTTTTCTTGCTCATTATCCTGGAATTCTTCACAAGAACTGGATTCAGCTCTAAAGTTCATTGAGTGTGCTATGGGGATTAAGTTACAGATGTCCTTTTATGCTTTTCATTACATTTTCATTGCTGAAAGTGGCACAGCTGGTCTGTTACATATCCTCTGATTAACAGTGCTGTCTAGTGAACTAACTCACACTCTGACAGTTGCTTTTGAACAATTACTCCATTGTTAACAGTACAGACTTTAGATATTAAAATTAAAAATTATCACATCAAGTTATTTTGACATATGTACAAAATTGTTTAAAACACTGTTATCAATTTCAGGCATATAATTCAGCCAACAAACAGTTATCACCCCAAGTTTATGCCAAACAAGCAATGAATTTTATACTTAATTTGTTATTGTTATTATTATTATTATTATTATTATTATTATTATTCACATACGGGCCCAATAAGACTATGTGAGGTACAATCCATCTCTGGCACTTTTTATGGTTAGCCTTCCTTTATGTCCAAATTCGTTTCATCCTTTCAGAATGATGTTGCTTTCTTTCATCAGACCACGGTGTTCCAGTCTGTTTTCTAACTTCCCTCTGACCAGCTTTCCAATCAAATATCTTTTGTCTGAATGTTTTTCTATCTTTAACATCTGCCTGAATTATACCGGCTTCTTTAAGATCCTTAATTACTGTGATCCATTTAATTGGCTCAGATTTGGCCTTTCTTCTGTTTTCATAAAATTCTGCAATTTGTTTTTTGTCAACCTAGTGTGTGCTATTCTTTTAATGTGCCCATAAAATTTAAGTCTTTGTTTTCTCGTGTAGTCTTGTATTTCCTTATTACTTCTCAGCCTATAAGTTTCTCCATCAGTAACTGTGGGCCTAATATTTTCCTAATAATCTATATTTCTTTCTTTCTTTCTTTTGAATTTCTTCAATGTCCCTCTTTCTATTTAAATTTAAAGTTTCTGCTCCATTAAGTAAATGAAGTACTTGAAGCTAGGGGCGAGTGGTGGGAGAGAGATATCAGTTGTGTCAAGGACAGTGGGAAGACCTCAGATAGGTGGGAATCAAAATGGTTAGTCTTACTGAGGTTGTCAGGGAAGGGGTGATAATCATGGAGAATAGGGTAATGTGGGGTGGGATGGCTACCAGTAAGGTGGTGGAAGGCTGACCAGTACTTGAGGACATGACAGGGAGGATGGAGGTATGCGCATGTCTGGCGCCAGTCCTGGCGTTTCTTTGCTGTAAGGAGGTTCCAGATGTGTCGCTGTAATTGCCAGTGGTAGATAAGTGTATCCTGGTCATCAGTGTGGAGAAGGAGCGGTAGAGACTGCAGGATTCATGAAGAAGGAGGACAGCTTGTGGAGGAAGTGCAGGACGGTGAGCGTGGTTGAGTTTGGTAGGAACATGGGCCTCCACAGCATCAGTGATGGTCTTCTGAAGGAAGGAAGAGGCGTGGATGATGTCAGCAGGATGGGGAAAGGTGAAGGGGTTGCTGTCAACCTGTGAGGCAATGGATTCCCAGTAGGCATCCCAGTCAGTGTCGCTGTACTTGTGGATGGACTTTGGAGGGGCAACTTAGCAGTGGGCTGTGAGGGGGGATCATGGGCAGAGGAGACATTGAGAAGGACAGGGAGGTGGTCACTACCAATGGGGTCGAGAACATCTGGGGTGGAGTTACTTTCAGGACAGGTGTGTTGTATGGATGGAGCAAGGTCACCATGGAGAGTGCCAAGGAACTGATGCCGCTGCCAAAGGGTGGCAGGGTCACAGCTGTGGATGTTGACATCAGCAGCAATCACATAGGTGGAGAAGGTATGATCAATGTGGGAAATGAAGTCGTAAGGGAGGGGGGGGCTGCGGATATAGATGGTGGCACAGGTGATGGGGAAGGAGGGAAGAAAAATGCTGGGGAAGAAGGTTTTCAGTTGGGTACTGAGTGGGGGTTGTGGCTGGCTGGACAGGGAGATGCTTAAGGTGGCCAACAGCAACTCCACCTCAGGTGAGGATTGTCAGTGTGGTGAAGAGGATAGGAAGAGGTGCAGACAACATAGTGAGGTTGGAGGAAGGTTTCATTAATGATGAAGGAGTCGACCTGGTGCTGGGATAGAGTATGCATGAAGAGGTATTTGTTGACAGGGAGGGAGCGAATTTTGACATAGAGGAGATGATACCATTGATGAACCAGGATGTGGGAGGGGGGAGGAGAGAGGGACTTAAACGAGGGTGTCTAGGCAATTGACGATAAAGCGGACCTGGTTGTGGGCGTAGGTGGCGTAGGTATTCAGATGGAAGACAGAACGGGCGGAAAGGGAAATCTGCTGAAGGGTGTGGGGGCATTGGAAGTGGTGGATGCTCTGCAGGATGATGGTCAGGAACTGGATTATGTCTTCAGGCATAGGGGGAGGGCGTTCGGATTTGTTGGGGAGGATGGGCTGGTCAATGGGGCGAACGGGGATAGTGAGCTCAGGGTTGGTGGTAGTGGGTTTGGCTTTCCATTTGGAGGAGTAGGTGGGGTGGGGGTTCATTGCAGGTCGAACCGTGAATTTACTTTCAAAACCTTTTCTTAAGAATTTACTTTATTTACTAGCAATTCATCAAGAACATTAACACATTTAATCACACTATGTGAGTGTGGAAGTAGTTGCCAACGGTAACTGAAGACACAAATGAATTTTTTTTTTTATCAATGGAAATTTTATTCCTAAATGCCTTTTTCTTTTAAACAGATTTAAAATTATAATCAGAAAGCACCCTGTAAATATCAAGTTACAATTTATTTAGAGGTAGAAATAACATTTTGTTTTTTGGTAGTATGAGCTTTTGGGCTGAAAACTTTGCCGCTCCCTTTTAACACAGCTGTAGTCTCGACCGCTCACAACAACTTTTGAAAGACTACACTGGTGAAAATCTGCAACACACCAGATTACTTTATACTAAAATTTTAACAACTCACACAAACACATAAACTGTGCACCTGGTAAGAGGGATGGAAATGGTACAAAACACTAATAAAAATTATTTGCCACCGAAAGTGCAACTTGTTTTTAAAAGAACTCTTACAGTGGAAGGGTGGCAACTTTATATACTAAAATGACCACTTAAATAAAAATCCATGAAATGCAGTTTTACATAAAATGAAGCAACATGCTCTACATTACACATATCTCACATCATCACAAGATGATAGGCAATATAAAAACATATTTCAGGAATTTTGCCTTTGCACTTTAATTCTATTAATTTGTTAACATCGAATCTGACAAACATGACAGAGGCAGCTATTAACGTATGGCAGATTGATTACTGAACAACCCGAACTGCAGCTTGTTATAACCCGCCTCAACTCTGCAAGGGAAGACGGACCACCAAATTCGTAAATCACCACCTTCCTGCAGGTGGCCAAATGGAGATGAATGGTGGGACAACCCCAAAACAAAACGGCTGGTGACCTCACCGAGAAAACAAGTAGAATTTAACAAGAAAATGAAACAACATATCTCCACTCACTTAACTTCTAATAAACTGTGATTTCTCTCGAAGACCTGGCGCAGCACCCCCAACACTCTCCCGAATCGTCCGCTGCCAGCCGCTTCAATGGACACAGGAAGGCGCACCGATCTCCCGTCTCATGGCATCGCAGCTCGCCCCAGCCAGCTCAATGTCATGGTTTGACTCTTGTTGCTCTCGTGTCGACCACAAAGCCACTACCCCTTTCTATACGGCGCGGCCCACTGGACTCACGTGGGGACCTCACATGCACCGGCGCTCAAGGCGGACTAGTCATCTTGTGTCTCAGTGTGTGACCAACCAATCGACTGATCCAACCACCAATAACTGTTGCCCAAGCAACTCGAGCAGACTGGCAGCCTAACACGCAGACTCAGATGCAGGAAAACAGCACCGACTGGGTGCTGAGTTCTGTTACTGATGGAGTGTCAAGACTCTCATTTTCTGGCTTTAAAGTTTGATCCAAAATGCAGCCATACTAGCACTCTGACGACACTGACTGCCCCACACAGACCCGGCTGACCAACTTCAGACTCCTGAGACTAACAGACTGAACGACTGCCAAGCTCATAGCACCCCTTAAATGCACGTGAACAGGTAACCTTTCCCACCAGAGGGAGACACCAAAGCTGCAATTTCCACAGCGGCGCCACCGCCAGAAATGGAGGACGACTGCTTCACACTACGCGCTACAGCGTGCTATTCAAAGCAGCAAATTTTACCACAGCTCACAGGTGTTGCAGGAAGGAGGAGAGGCGAGGCTGGGATACTGTTTAAGGAAGTGGCAGGCCTTACAATGGGGACAGGTGGGGATGGGGGTTCTTGCAGTTTTTGGTGAGGTGGTCATTGTACAGGAGACAGCATTGGCAGTGGTAGGATTGAGGAGGGGAATGGGACAGGTCAATGGGGTGGTAGTGATGAAAAGCAGGGCTCCCTGTGTGAGGAGGAGGTTGATGGAGGAGGCGGGCTCAGTACAGATATGCCTATGGAAGGTAGTGCCAGAGAAGTTGTTAATACGACAGGCTGAGCGGATTTCCAGGGCGAGATGGGTCTTTAGTTCTGCCAACACCTCCGCCTCGGTGATCACAGGACTGAGTTTTGTGATCACAGTGGTGAGGGTTTGTGGATGACGAGGGGGTTGGGGGTGCTGAGGAGAAGAGGATATAAGGAATGGGGTGAGGGATGTATGGGGGCAAAGGTGATATGGGGAAGGTGCTAGAGGAGATCAGTATGGAAAGAGGAAGAGGAGGATTAGATGAGAACAGAGTCTCTGTGTGGGGTAAGTTGAGTAATAGGGGCACTGGGAATGTATTTTCAGATTTCAAGGGTGGGGGTGCGGGCATCTACGGATTTCGGATATCAGTTGGCAAGGATGAAGGTATACAGGGAGGAAGCTCGGGAGGCAGGAGGAGGGGTGGCATCCATGAAGGGATCAGAGGGAAGTGGGGCGGGCAGTGGTTTTTTGGATTAGGGGGTGGAGATGAGGTCGCCGGGTGTGGCCTGGAAGGTGAGGCGAGGGACTGGATGGATGGGGTGGTGGGAGGCAGGCTCGTCTTGTGAGGTGACAGCACTGGGAATGGAGGTGGGGCACTATGTGGTGGCTACTGTGGTGCCGCAGGTGGTGACTCAGGTAGGGGAAGCATGAGTAGGTGTAGCAGGGCAGGTGGGGGGAGGAAGTCGTTTCGGTTGGCGATAGCAGTGGGAGGGGGGGACAGGAGCAGGAGCAGGAGCAACATACTAATGGTGTTACAGGAACGAGGAGGAGATTGAAGGGGAGGAGACTGAAGAGGGGAGCTGGAGTAGAAGGGTTTGGCCCATGAGGCTACAGTGGGTGCAGGCAAAGGGGAGGTGTAGATGATGGTAGTGGGGGTGTCCATGATTGAAGGCAGTGTCCACTGGCGATAGGAGTCGCCAAAGTGGGGAAAGAACTAAGACAGGGGCCAATGGTGGCGAGCACAGCGCGTCGGCAAGTGTCAGGTGGCAGGTGATGGGTAGCAGCGATGGTGAGCGGACGGACAAATGGCAGTGGCCAGCAGACAGATGGCAATGGCAGGGGCTCTTCCAAAGCGACGATTAGACCCTGACTGTAGCCCAAACAGCGTAATTCTACTCTTTGCAACTGAGGGGATCCAACCCTCGTATCCAGTAGGGGATGTTTTTTCATATGTGATATATTACAATACAGCATCATCGGTCTTTCGAGGTCTAACCGTGTAGGTGAGGCAGTAAATTTATCCACACGGCAGTGATGCTGCATCACTGCAATACACTTTGGAGGTGTGATAGTGGGACTTCCTGTACCACCCTCCAATGGTGACAGTACTACATCAGTCAGGCAGAAAAACATAGCCCGACATTGGTGGGTAGGGTGGGAAAGCATTGGGTTTAGAATTGGGGCTTGTACCACAAAAGGATGTAGCTGCAGTGGATGTGCCAGGTCTATCATTAGCCAAGATCAGTATCTGATTCCTCAAGGATCGTTAGAGGAACCAGATATCGATGCCAGCAGTGTATAAGTGTGGTCCGAACATGGCGTAGCCCATGGACAGCGTACTGCAAGGCATTCACTTTCTCATAGAGTCACTGTGCATTGTTGCATATGGTTGTCTTGAGGGGGACAATATCTGCTTCCTAATGGAGAGTCACAATTCTCTTGAGTGGTGGGGCATGCAGGCTGCACCTGAGAACCTTGTTCTACAAGTGCTGCAACGCCCACACCCTAGTGACACTAACTGTGGCCTATAGAGCGGAGCCATACGTGTGGGCAGGCAGGATAACTGCTCAGTAGATGCGGAGTTCGGTATGCAAGATAAGTTCCCTAATGCGAAAGAGGGGGTACAAAGCCCTGGTCAAATTTTGCCCCTTGTTGGCTACATACACCACATGTCAGCGGAAGAGTAACTTGTGGTCGATCCAGACCCCTAGATAGGGACCAGTGCACCTGCCCACCTGCAACCAAAAGATTGAAGTGGAGGACTGGGTGGCGTTTCATGTAATAGACAGTAATAGTTTTGGTGACATTAAGATCTATTCTGTTTGTCCGACACCAGGTGATGGTGGCATCTATCTGTCACTGGATGCGGGCGATGATGGCATCAGTGATATGGCCAGTGGCATATGGTGCTATGTCGTGAGCATATTGTGCCAGGTGGCACTCAAGGGTGACTGGCACATCATTCACATGAATATTAGAAAGAATGGGAGACAGCACTGATCCTTGTGGAGGGCCTACCGACAATTGGCGAATGCTGGAACGCATTCCCTGTTGAGCCACTGGGGAAGACCTACTGCAGAGGAAGTCATCTACAATCTTGACATAGATATTCGGTGTAGGGGTCTGCGTCAGCATCTTGTGCACTAGGTTACGCCATTGAGCGAGGTGGCGCAGGGGTTAGCACATTGGACTCCCATTTGGGAGGATGACAGTTGATTTCCGCGTCCGGCCATCCTGATTCAGGTTTTCTGTGATTTCCCTAAATCGCTTCAGGCACATGCTGGGATGGTTCCTTTCACAGGGTAAGGCCAACTTCCTTCCCCATCCTTCCCTATTCCGACGAGACCGATGACCTTGCTGTTTGGTCTCTTGTTGTAGGAGTTCTTCAAGTCGAGAAAAATGGCAGCTGTCGACTTGATGGTGTTGAAACCTTTGGTGACTTGTTCAGTGATTCGTAAGCCCTAAAGTTCGGCAGAGAGGTGCGAAATAAATTCGAACTGTTCAGGTCGGATCGTCCCAAACCACGCCAGAGATTGGGAAAGTCGATGGGGGATCACAGATTGATGGACCTTCGCCCTGGTATTTAAGATGCTGACGGGCGTTTTGTTAGTGGGGACCACAGGGTCCTTGAACCACTTGGGGATCGCAATCAGCTGGGCATGCTTCCAATGAGGGGGGAAAAAGCCAGACGTGAGACAACCATTTAAAATCTTGGTGAACAAGATGAGAGGTGTATGCAGAAGGCGGCAAATGATGTTCATTGAAAATTCCGTCCAATACAGGGGCTCACCGGCCACATTTCCGTCGTAGGACCCGCTGCCATGGGCGTCAGGGGGCAGACAGAGGTGGACGGTTGCGGAAAGCAGCAACAGCTATCAGGACGTCATATTCGTTGTGTAGTTCGTCTGGGGAAAGGTCGGGGCAAGAGGGTGATTTTTGAGGCGATCCAAACCTGGAATGTGTGGTAAATGTCTGCTGCGTAAAGCATTATAATTCTCGTAAGTTGTATTTAGGTACTGCAACTGTCAATACTAAAAGTTGTTATAGGGGTCGCAGCAAGTGGCCATTAGTTTTCTGAATGTTATCGACTACATTATGAAACAGGAACAATCATGAGCTATATTTCATCCAGTCTCTTTACGGTGAAAAAAGTGAACATGAATCATGAAACACATGGAAAGATATGTCACAAGCAAAGTAGCCATTGGCTGCCGCTAGCGTCTGCCACTTCCAGGTGGGAACGCAATTCCTCCAGAAGACGCGTCACCACAAAAAAAGGTTGCCGCTATCGTTGCTGGGAACTGGCCTTAATACATACGACGCTAGTCTGTCATCTTTACCTATCGGACACGTTGAAGACCTTAATTCACACATTCAGCTCGTTTTTTTGTCCTTTTAAACTAACGTTAAAAACTTCACTCCCACGAACAAACACCGCAGTAACTGCAAGAGCAGCTACCGCACTGCCATCTATTGGTGGCACCAAGCAAAAGTGCCGTGGTCGTTCCACCGTTCGATAATAGCCTATTGTGGCAGTCGAGTTTTTTCTGCAGTTCAACGTTTCAAGGGTGAATTGTTGAATTAAAGCTCAGGTCAATAGGTATATATTTTTAAGTATTTGATTACCTTCCTATGAATCATCTTGCACTTGAGCGATTTACGACAAGAATATATCACACTCGTTGATGCATTCTCTGACGAATGCTGCATACAATCAGTAACGGTTGACCAATGTGGCCATCCCCCACTCCTCACTCTCCCATCTCCCTCACTATTTGTCGCCCCATCCCCGGCTTCCCCCTCCCGCACATCCTCTGATCACTTCCCTTCACTCCCTCCCTCTGCTCCTTCCGTTTCTGCGGCCCCCGCTAGGGTGGTCACCAGGAGGGCCACGGCCCACGCTCAACTCTCCCCTTCGCCTTCATCATTACCGTCGCCATCGCCCTCACCATCTCCGGCGCCGACTCCAGCACCAGGACCTGCCACTCCCTGCCACATTCCAGTTGCTCCCATCCCCCACACCTCCTCCGCCGCCGTCAAACACCCCTGTGGCACCCCTGCCTCCTCTACTCCTAAAAAGGCTCCGCCTCATCCCCCTTCCCCAACCCATGATGGCATGGATGTCTCCCCACCTGTTCCTGCCCCTCCCCCTCCTCCTTCCCCTCCTCCACCCCCTCCTCCTCCCCCTCCTCCTACCGCTACCTCCTCTCCCATCCTGATCCCTCCCTTCTTGAGGCCCGGAACCTCACCCTCTTCATTTGCCAGCATTTTCCCGGTGCCCCCATCTCCCTCCTCACTCCTCGCTGTGATTCGGTCTTCATTTCCTCCACCAGCCCTACCCTTCACACAGATCTCCTTTCCTGCATCCCTGTCACCCGCTTTGGCCCTAATGCCTCCCTCACCCCTGCCCCTTCCCCACCTCCCTCCCACCAACCCCAACCCCCACGTTGCCCGCCGATCCTCACCGCCGTGATCACTCAGCTTAGTCCGACGATCACAGAGGAGGAGGTGTTGGTGGAGCTCAAGGCCCATCCCCATCTGGAGGTGCATGCAGTTCGCCGTATACACAACTCCGCTGGCCCCACCCGCCTTATGCAGGTCTTTACTGAATACGCCCCCTCCATAGACTGTCTTCTGAAAGAGGGTGCCCTTCTCTTTCACTAACGCTACCAAGTTGACCATTCCTATTCCTCTCCTCAATCTCTCCGCTGCCATAGGTGCTTGCGGTATAATGCACAACTGACATCTGAGTGCCACAAGGCCCCCACCTGCCCGCACTGTAAGCAAGACCACTTCTTACGGCAGTGCCCCGATCTCCAGTCCCCCCTCCTGTAATACCTGTAACCACCCTCATCCTACTTACTCCCAGAAATGTAAGGCCCGACCCCCTCCTGCCATAGGTCACCACCACCAGGTCCCAGTTCGGCTCCAACCTCTCCTTCCCGACCCCACTGAACACCTGATCCTTAGTCTCTTCTTCCCTGGCCTTACCGTCACCTGCACCACCATCTATGTCCGCCCTAATGCCCCTATTCCCTTTGACTTCCTCTTCCACATTAACTGTACCTTCTCCTCCTACGTGATCGCCGCCGACCTTAACATCCATAGTCGTTCCGCCGCCCAGTTACGGCAGTGGCATCGGTTCCTCTCCTTCCTTCAAGGCGACCTGGTCCCCATTCCCCAGCACACCCGTCCCGAATCCAACTCCACTCCCGATGTTATTCTTTCCTCCCTTAACCTCTTCGGCCGCATAACGGTGGATGTCCTGGAGCTTGTTGGTAGCGACCATCTCCTTGTCCTCCTCACCATTTCAGACGGTCGTCGCCCCCACCCCGACCCTCGTACTGACCCTCCCCCAAAGTACGTCCATGACTATTCCCATGCCAACTGAAATGCCTACCGGGATACCCTCTCCACCCAGGTCGATAGCCACCCCTTCACCTACCACCACCCTGACAATGTTACCCATGCTGCCTCCTTTCTCCAGCACACCATGCCTGAGGCCGTTGAGGTCCATGTCCCTACTGTCGCCATTCATCCACACTGTCCTACCTTACCACCACAAACCGTCCTCCTCCTCCGTGAATCCCGCCATCTCTACCATGCCTTCCTCCACACGCGTGGCCCGGACACACTATGACGCCACAGGAAACTCCAGCGACACGTTCGAAATTTGCTCATGGCTAAGAAACGCCAGGACTGGCGACAGACATGCACATGTTTAAATGCTACCCTACCTATGAACTCGTCTAAGTTCTGGTCAGCCTTCCGTCGCCTTACCAGAACTAAACCCTCCCCCTACTATCCTCTTCTCCATGCTGATCACCCCTTCCCTGACACCCTTAGTAAGGCCAATCACTTTGCTTTCTACCTCTCCGATATCTTTTCCATCCCCGATGATCCCCAGTTCGATTACTCCCTCTTCCCGGATGTCTGCGATCGAACAGACACCTCTGTCCCTTTCCTTGCACCTGGTTTCCAGTACTTGGACAACATTGCACACACAGAACTCAATGCCCCTACCACTACACAGGATCTCATTGCCACACTCTGCACAAAACGCAACACCACTCCTGGTCACGATCGTGTCACCTGCCACCACCTTCGTGAAGCTCCTGTCTCTTTCCTCTCCACCCTGGTCAGGCTCTACAATGTAGTCCTGTCCACCGGCTACTACCCTGACCTTTGGAAAACTTCCCATATCCTGATGTTCCTTAAACCTGGTAAACCGCCGTCCGCCGCCTCCTCCTACCGTCCCATCAGCCTTACCTCGGTCTTCAGCAAGGTCCTGGAATCCATCCTCACCCGGCGCATCCACCAGCATGTCCATCAGCACCACCTCCTTCCCGTTACTCAGTGTGGCTTTTGGCCATCCTTCTCTTCCGATGACCTTCTCCTTCACCTCACTCATCTCCTTTCCGAACAGCTTAATTCCCGTCGCTCCGCAATCTTCCTCTCCCTGGACCTCAAATTTGCCTATGACCATGTATGGCATTCCGGCCTCCTCTTCAAGCTCCAAACCTTCGCCCTTACCATTAACTACGTCCGTCTGCTCTGCTCCTTTCTCTCCCTCCGTCCTTCCTACGTCACCATTCATAACACGGATTCCTACACCTTTTTTCCCTCTGCCAGTGTGCCCCAAGGCTCCGTCCCCTCCCCCCTTCTGTACCTTTTGTATACGACGGACATGCCGCCGCCCCATCGTCTCTCCTGGACCCCCTATGTCTGGACAATCCAAGCCAAGGCACGCTCCCGACTGTGTCTCCTCAAGCTCCTTTCTGGCCGTACATGGGGTCTGGACCCCTCCACCATACTCCACACTTATAAATCCCTCATCCGCCCTATCCTTTGTTACGCCCATCCGGCCTGGATCTCCGCCCACCTTACCTTTTATAAATCCCTTCAGATCCTTGAACGCCATGCTCTCCACCTCGCCTATTGCATCCGTCTCCCCTCCCCCACGCAGATCCTGTACGACCTCATTCCATTCCCCCACCTCCTCCATTTCCTTGAAAGGATACAGATCCTGTACACCTGCCATAAACTCGATCCTCCTCACCCGCTTGTCTCACCCATCCACTTCCACCCCTGCCTGCTGCCATGCCTGTATTCCCACGTCCCACCCCGTCTCCATCTCTCCACCCTCCTGACCCTCTCATAAGTTGGCTTATGCCAGCTCCCTGATGATGCCCTCCTCCACTCCATCTACCCCTTCTACCAACTTCGATCCTCCCTCCCTCTTCCTGTGTTTGCTCCTTTGGGCACCATCCCTCCCTTCTCTCCCCCTTCTCTCCCTAATCCATTTCTCCCCACTCCTCCCCTGGGGTTCCCCTTCCCTATCTGTCTACTCCTCCTCCCATCTCCATTGGCGTCTTTGTTTCTCCCCTCTTCCCCCCTCACCCTTCTTCCCTCTTGGCAGGTTCCCGGACTCACACGCGCTACATGGATTTCGCGTGCCCGAGATCATCGCCATTAGTGTCTCGTGTGTGTCGTCGTGTTAAGTGTTCAGTGTTCACTGTCACACTCCATCGTTCACCAGTGTCTACTGTTTTTTCCCCGCCATTTTCTTCCAACTCATATGTCTTCTCTGTTTTATCATTGCACTATCTTTGGCTGAAGAGCGGCATATTGTGCTGGTGCCAGCCTACCTGTTTTGATACGGGCATTAAAATCACAATAAAGAAAAAAAAATTGACCAATGTGGATTCGAGGTTTGGATTCCCTCACTTCCTCATCGAGGACTCGCACTCCCTGGGCTACTCTCAGGGTGTATCTTCGACGTGGAAGAGCCCCAACCGTGCCTATCGTGTTGTTGCCCGTCTGCACGCCGTCGCTGCTGCCCGCCGTCCGGCCGCCGCCGCCGCCCGCCGGTGCTCGTCTCCCGGTGCTTGCTGCCGCGGCCTGGTCGCCGTCCCTCATGCTCGCCGCCGCCGCCGCCGCCTCCTAGTCGCCGTATCTCGGTGCTCGCCGCCACCGCCGCCTGGTCACTGCCTCTCGGTGCTAGATGTTACTGCTGCCGCCGCCGCCGCCGCCGCCGCCGCCGCCGCCGCCGCTGCCGCTATCTCTCGGTGTTCACCGCCGCCACCGCCACCGCCACCGCCGTCGCCTCCCTGTGCTCACCGCCACCCAGTGCTCGTCGCCACCCCCCGTTTCAATTCCCTTTGTACTTCGGCGTCTCCTGTCGACCTTGAGGACTGCCTGCAATCATGGACACTCCATCTACCACCATCATCTACACCTCCCCTTCACCTGCCCCCACTGTAACGTCATGGAATGCTTCCTCTGGGTTAACCCCCTCATCCACCTCCCCTACACACAGTCTCCTCCCCATCTATCTCCTCCTCATCACTGTATCCCCACCTGTAAGTCACTCCTGCTCCTACCCCTGCTCCTGCACCTGCTGCTGCTCCTGCCCCTGCCCCTGCCCCTGCTCCCACCCCACCTTCCGCTCCTGTCTCCCGCCAAGACGTCTTTCCCCCTCTCCCCCCTGCAACTACTTCTGCTTCCCCTGCCCGAGTCACCGCCCGCCGCACCACAGTCGCAGCCGCAGAGCGCCCTACCCTCTCATCTGGTGCTACTGCCTCACAGGAGGGCCCTGCCTCCCACGACCTCCCCATCCATCCAGTCCCTCATCCCTCCTCCCTCCTCCCAGGCAACACCCGCAAAAAAATCTTCCAAGCGGCCCAGTAGTGACATCTCCTCTATCCCCTCATACAAAAAACCACTGCCCTCCCCACCTTCCGCTGACCCCCACTATGGATACCACCCCACCTCCATCCTCTCCAGCCCCCTCCCTGTATACCTTCGTCCTAGCCAACCCTGATCCGAAATTCCTGTATGCCTGCACCCTCACCCTTGAAATCCGGAAGTACATCCCCAGTGCACCCATCACCCAACTTATCCCTCGAAGAGACTCTGTTCTCATCAAGTCTCCCTCTCCATCTTTCCATACTGATCTCCTCAGGCGCATTCCCCACATCAACTTTGGGCCCCATGCATCCCTCACCCCATTCCTTACATCCTCCTCTCTTCATCAGCCCCAACTGCCTCGTTGTCTGCCAACCCTCACTGCCATCATCACAAAACTCAGCCCTGTGGTCACGGAGGCTGAGGTGTTGGTGGAACAGAACGCCCACCCCACCCTGGAAGTCCGCTCTGCCCACAGTATTTACAACTCCTCTTGCCCTACTTTCCTCATGCATATATTTACAGAGTCCACCTCCTCTGTCGACCACTTCCTCACACAGGGTGCTCTAATTTTCAACCACTGCCACCCTGTTGACCCGCCCATTCCCCTCCTCAATCCTACCACTGCCAGCACTGTCTTCTGTACAAAGATCACCTCACCCAAAACTGCAAGAACCCACCCATTCTAAAACCTCCCACTTCCTTAAACAGTGTCCCAACCTCGCCTCCCCCCCTTCCTGCAACACTTGCAATGAACCTCACCCCCCTTTTCCTCCAAGTGCAAAGCCAAGCCCCCTCCCACCAATCCTGAACTCAGTGTCCCCGTTCGCCCCACCGATCCACCCACCCACCCTAAAAATTCCCTCCGCTCTCCCACTATAGCAGAAGACATCATTCGATTCCTCACCATCGTCCTGCAGAACATCCTTCCCTTCCAGTGCCCCCACACACTCCAGCAGATTTCCCTTGTTGCCCCCTCTGTTTACCACTTAAACACCTACGCCACCTACTCCCGCAGCCAGGCCCACTTTACCTTCAACCACCTCGACACCCTCATTTAAGCCCCTCTCTCCCCTTCCCACACCCTTCCCACCCCAACCTCCTCGCACATCAACTACCTCCACATTCACTCCCTCCCTGCAAACAAATACCTCTTCATACATACCCTCTCCCACGTTGACTCTTTCATCCTTAATGAAACCTTCCTCCAACCCCAACATGTTGTCCGCACCTCCCCCTATCTCCTTCACCACACTGACAATCCCCTTTCCCTAGCCCTGAGGTGCAGTCGCTATACGCCACCTCAGGCATCTCCCTGTCCAGCTACAACCCCTCCTCAACGATCCGACTGAACACCTTCTCCTCAGCCTATTTTTTCCCTCCCTCACCATCACCTGTGCCACTATATATATCCGCCCCGCAGCTCCTCTCCCACTTGACTTCATTTCTCATGTTGACCGTACCTTCTCCACCTATGTGATTGCTGCTGACCCAACATCCACAGCCGTGACCCTGCCACCCTTCAGTGGTGGCATAAGTTCCTTGCCACCCTACATGGTGACCTTGTTCCTCTCCCACAGCCCACCCATCCTGAAAGTAACTCCACCCCGATGATATCCTCGCTTCCCCCAACCTCTTTGGTTGCATCGCCATTGATGCCCTGGATCCCATCAGTAGTGACCATCTCCCTGTCCTTCTCACCATCACTTCTACCTGTCCCGCCCCTGCAGCCACCCGCCCAGCTGCCCCTCCAAAGTTTGTCCATGACTACCACCATGCCAATTGGGATGCCTATCGGGAATCCATTGCCCTACAGGTCGAAAGCCACTCCCTCACCTTTCACCACCCTGATGACATCACCAATGGCTCTTCCTTCCTTCAGAAGACCACATAATTGACGGTGTGGAGACTCATGTCACTACCAAAATCATCCACCCTCACCGCCCTACGCTTCCTCCACAGGCCGTCCTCCTTCTGCATGAATCCTGCAGGCTCTACCACTCCTTCCTCCGCACCCATGACCGGGATACTCTCACCCACCACCGGCAATTACAGCAACACATCCGGAACCTCCCTTTTTTTTCTTTTTTTCTTTTTTGCTCATCAGTCTACTGACTGGTTTGATGCGGCCCGCCACGAATTCCTTTCCTGTGCTAACCTCTTCATCACAGAGTAGCACTTGCAACCCACGTCCCCAGTCCCCATTATTTGCTTGACGTATTCCAATCTCTGTCTTCCTCTACAGTTTTTGCCCTCTACAGCTCCCTCTAGTACCATGGAAGTCATTCCTTCATGTCTTAGCAGATGTCCTATCATCCTGTCCCTTCTCCTTATCAGTGTTTTCCACATAATCCTTTCCTCTCCGTTCTGTGTAGAACCTCCTCATTCCTTACCTTATCAGTCCACCTAATTTTCAACATTCGTCTATAGCACCACATCTCAAATGCTTCGATTCTCTTCTGTTCCGGTTTCCCCACAGTCCATGTTTCACTACCATACAATGCTGTACTCCAGACGTACATCCTCAGAAATTTCTTCCTCAAATTAAGGCCGGTATTTGATATTAGTAGACTTCTCTTGGCCAGAAATGCCTTTTTTGCCATAGCGAGTCTGCTTTTGATGTCCTCCTTGCTCCGTCCGTCATTGGTTATTTTACTGCCTAGGTAGCAGAATTCCTTAACTTCATTGACTTCGTGACCATCAATCCTGATGTTAAGTTTCTCACTGTTCTCATTTCTACTACTGCTCATTACCTTCGTCTTTCTCCGATTTACTCTCAAACCATACTGTGTACTCATTAGACTGTTCATTCCGTTCAGCAAATCATTTAATTCTTCTTCACTTTCACTCAGGATAACAATGTCATCAGCGAATCGTATCATTGATATCCTTTCACCTTGTATTTTAATTCCACACCTGGACCTTTCTTTTATTTCCATCATTGCTTCCTCGGTGTACAGATTGAAGAGTAGGGGCGAAAGGCTACAGCCTTGTCTTACACCGTTCTTAATACGAGCACATCGTTCTTGATCGTCCACTCTTATTATTCCCTCTTGGTTGCTGTACATATAGTATATGCCCCGTCTCTCCCTATAGCTTACCCCTACTTTTTTCAGAATCTCGAACAGCTTGCGCCATTTTATATTGTCGAACGCTTTTTCCAGGTCGACAAATACTATGAAAGTGTCCTGATTTTTCTTTAGGCTTGCTTTCATTATTAGTTGTAACGTCAGAATTGCCTCTCTCGTCCCTTTACTTTTCCTAAAGCCAAACTGATCGTCACCTAGCGCATTCTCAATTTTCTTTTCCATTCTTCTGTATATTGTTCTTGTAAGCAGCTTCGATGCATGAGCTGTTAAGCTGATTGTGCGATAATTCTCGCACTTGTCAGCTCTTGCCGTCTTCGGAATTGTGTGGATGATGCTTTTCCGAAAGTCAGATGGTATGTCGCCAGACTCATATATTCTACACACCAACGTGAATAGTCGTTTTGTTGCCACTTCCCCCAATGATTTTAGAAATTCTGATGGAATGTTATCTATCCCTTCTGCCTTACTTGACCGTAGGTCCTCCAAAGCTCTTTTAAATTCCGATTCTAATACTGGATCCCCTATCTCTTCTAAATCGACTCCTGTTTCTTATTCTATCACATCAGACAAATCTTCACCCTCATAGAGGCTTTTAATGTATTCTTTCCACCTATCTGCTCTCTCCTCTGCATTTAACAGCGGAATTCTCGTTGCACTCTTAATGTTACCACCGTTGCTTTTAATGTCACCAAAGGTTGTTTTGAGTTTCCTGTGTGCTGAGTCTGTCCTTCCGAGAATCATATCCTTTTCGATGTCTTCACATTTTTCCTGCAGCCATTTCGCCTTAGCTTCCCTGCACTTCCTATTTATTTCATTCCTCAGCGACTTGTATTTCTGTATTCCTGGTTTTCCCGGAACATGTTTTTACTTCCTCCTTTCATCAATCAACTGAAGTATTTCTTCTGTTACCCATGGTTTCTTCGCAGCTACCTTCTTTGTACCTATGTTTTCCTTCTGTGATGGCCCATTTTAGAGATGTCCATTCCTCTTCAACTGTACTGCCTACTGCACTATTCCTTATTGCTGTATCTATAGCGTTAGAGAACTTCAAACGTATCTCGTCATTCCTTAGTACTTCCGTATCCCACTTCTTTGCGTATTGATTCTTCCTGACTAATGTCTTGAACTTCAGCCTACTCTTCATCACTACTATATTTTGATCTGAGTCTATATCTGCTCCTGGGTACGCCTTACAATCCAGTATCTGATTTCGGAATCTCTGTCTGACCATGATGTAATCTAATTGAAATCTTCCCGTATCTCCCGGCCTTTTCCAAGTATACCTCCTCCTCTTGTGATTCTTGAACAGGGTATTCGCTATTACTAGCTGAAACTTGTTACAGAACTCAATTAGTCTTTCTCCTCTTTCATTCCTTGTCCCAAGCCCATATTCTCCTGTAACCTTTTCGTCTACTCCTTCCCCTACAACTGCATTCCAGTCGCCCATGACTATTAGATTTTCGTCCCCCTTTACATACTGCATTACCCTTTCAATATCCTCATACACTTTCTCTATCTGTTCATCTTCAGCTTGCGACATCGGCATGTATACCCGAACTATCGTTGTCGGTGTTGGTCTGCTGTCGATTCTGATTAGAACAACCCGGTCACTGAACGGTTCACAGTAACACAGCCTCTGCCCTACCTTCCTATTCATAATGAATCCTACACCTGTTATAACATTTTCTGCTGCTGTTGATATTACCCGATACTCGTCTGACCAGAAATCCTTGTCTTTCTTCCACTTCACTTCACTGACCCCTACTATATCTAGATTGAACCTTTGCGTTTCCTTTTTCAGATTTTCTAGTTTCCCTACCACGTTCGAGCTTCTGACATTCCACGCCCTGACTCGTAGAACGTTATCCTTTCGTTGATTATTCAATCTTTTTCTCATGGTAACCTCCCCCTTGGCAGTCCCCTCCCGGAGATCCGAATGGGGGACTATTCCTGAATATTTTGCCAATGGAGAGATCATCATGACATTTCTTCAATTACAGGCCAAATGTCCTGTGGATACACGTTACGTGTCTTTAATGCAGTGGTTTCCATTGCCTTCTGCATCCTCATGTCGTTGATCATTGCCGATTCTTCTGCCTTTAGGGGCAATTTCCCACCCCTAGGACAAGAGAGTGCCCTGAACCTCTATCCACTCCTCCGCCCTCTTTGACAAGGCCGTTAGCAGAATGAGGCTGACTTCTTATGCCGGAAGTCTTCAGCCGCCAATGCTGATTATTTATCAAAATTTAGGCAGTGGTGGGGATCGAACCTGGGCCGAAGACGTTTTGATTATGAATCAAGGACGCTACCCCTAGACCACGGGAACCTCCTTACAGCAAAGAAACACCGGGACTGGACTAGACATGCACATGTCTCAACTGCACCCTCCCTGTCAGCTCCTCCAAGTACTGGGCAGCCTTCCACCGCCTTACTGGTAGCCATCCCACCCTGCATTACCCCATCCCCCATGATGATCGACCCTTTCCTGACAACCTCAGTACGGCTAACCATGTTGCTTCCCACCTATCCAAGGTCTTCTCCATTCCTGACCATCCCCATTTTGATTACTCCCTCTTCCCCACTGTCCTTGACCGCACTGACACCCCTGTCCCCCCACTCACCCCTAGCTTCCAGTACTTGGATCGGTTACCCCCTCAGACATGACACTCACATCACCGCACAAGACATCACACTCGTCCTCTGCTCCAAACGCAACACCACCACTGGTCATGATGGCGTCACCTACCACCACCTCAAGGAATCCCCCCCATCCTTCCTGTCTCTCCTTGCTACGCTGTATAATGTCCTCCTCTTGATTTTACCCCGACCTGTGGAAGACTTCCCATGTCTTGCTGTTCCCTAAACCTAACAAACCCCCTTCTGGTACCTCTTCCTATCATCCCATTGCCTCACCTCCATGTTCAGTAAGGTCTTCGAGGCCATCCTCTCTCACCGTATTCAGTGCCACTTTAACCAGCGCCACCTCCTTCCCCTTACCCAATGTGGCTTTCGGCCTTCCTTCTCTGCCGACAACCAGCTCCTTAACCTTACCAAACTTCTCTCCGCCTAACTTAACTCCCATCGCTCCGCTGTCTTTGTTTCCTTTGATCTCCAGAACGCCTATGACTGTGTCTGGCATCCCAGGCTTATCTTCAAACTCCAGACCTATGCTCTCCCCATCAACTTCGTCCGTCTCATTGCATCCTTGCTCTTCCATCGTCCCTCCTATGTGACTATCCATGATTCCAACTCCCGTACTTTCTATCCCTCTGCTGTCATGTCCCAAGGTTCTGTCCTTTCCCCTCTCTTCTATCTCCTGTACACTGCTCATATGCCATAATCTCCCCTACCTGTTCATTGTCTCCAGTTTGCTGATGACATCGCCTTCGTAGCCCTTTATCCTACCCTTCAACGGTCCCAACGTACCCTCCAAACCCACCTTGATCAATTCACCACTTGGTGCAACCAGTGGTTCCTCCGTATCAATCCCTCCAAGACCCAATCGCACCACCTGCTCCTTCCGCCTCCATGATTTCTACCTCACTATTTATGGCCGTCCTATCCACCTCACATCTACCCTCAAATACTTTGGTCTCACACTAGACCGCCACCTCACCTGGACTTCCCATCTCCTTACCATTCAAACAAAGCTCACAACCACCTCCGCCTCCTGAAACTCTTGTGTGGCCGTACGTGGGGTCTGCATCCTTCTACCATCCTTCACACCTACAAATCCTTGATCTGCCCCATCCTCTGTTATGCCAGTGTAGCTTCGATTTCCGCCCCTTCCCAGTTCTATAAAGCCCTCCAAATCCTCGAATGCCATGCGCTCTGCCTCACCTTCCACATCTGCCTTCCATCTCCCACGTGCATCCCCTATGACCTCATCCCCTTCCTCCACATTATCCTTTTCCTTGAACACATCTGCACACTATATATTGTCTGCCGCCTTGATCCCCCTCACCCCCTGGTGTCTCCATTCCTCTCCACCCCCAACCAGTTTCCGTACCTTTACCGTTGTGTCCCATCCTCTCTCCATCTCCACACCATCTATCTCCTTTCCCAACACAACTTCCACCATCTACCCCTCACGGATGATTATCTTTGCCCTGACATCTACCCTTTCTACCAACTCTAACCCCATCTTCCTGCCTCCTCTTCAGGGAGGAGGCGAGGGACTCCTCCCCCTCTCTCCTCCTGAGTGGCTTCCCCCTCCTACTCCACCTCCCTCTCTTGTGCCCCCTTTCAGTGTATCTGCACTCCCTCCTGCCTGTCTTCCCTCTTCATCTCCCAGCCCACGTGTCTCCTGCCTCTCCGTGTACCTGCCGATGCCCCTACTCTCTTCATCCCGCCACTTCCCCTGCTGCCCTTTGCCCTCCCCTCTTTTTCCATCCTCTCTGCCCTTTCCCTCGGCAGGTCCCATCTGGCAGTTTTATTCTTCATCGTGTTAGCTACAAGTGGGTTTTAAGCGTGTTGTTCTGGAGTGTTTTTAATACTGTGGCCGACTTTTAACCTGTGCATGTCCATTCAGTGTCTTCTCTGTGTTTTAAGAACAGCCAGCAGTGTTTTTTAACTTTCTGGTGACTTTTTTAACTATCCCCCATGAACGTCTCCATGTCAGTCTATTTTTACCTCCATTTTCTCCCTTTATTCTGTTTTATGTTCCCCTTTTTTTATCCCCTTATGTATGTAACATTTTATTCTTACTTTAGTTGCCATGTCACTCGGCTGAAGAGTGGCGGATTGTGTCGCTACAGCCCTCCCCTGCCCATACGGGGCAGGGAAATGAAATCACAATAAAGAAAAAAAATTAGTTTTCCACCATCCATAACATGGATTCCTACACATTCTACCCCTCCGCCAGTGTTTCCCAAAGTTCCATCCTCTCCCCTCTTCTCTACACTCGGTACACGGCGGACATGTCGCCGCCTACACCCCCTGTCCACCTTCTCCAGTACGCTCATGACACCGCCTTCCTCGCCCTCGCCCTCGCCCTGCAACGCTCCCAACACCTTCTCCAATCCCATCTTGACCAGTTCATTACTTGGTGTAACCAGTGGTTGCTCAGGGTCAATCCTTCTAAAACGCAGGCGATCATTGTAGGCAAAACCACCCCTTCCATCCATCTCCTTGATTTCTGTCTCACCATTTGTGGCCGTCCTATCGCCCTCACCCCCACCCTTGAATGTTGCCTCTCCTGGACCCCCCGTCTCTGGACAATCCAAGCCAAGGCACGCTCCTGACTCTGTCTCCTCAAGCTCATTTCTGGCCGCACAAGAGGTCTGGATCCCTGCACCAATCTCCATACCTATAAATCCCTCATCCGCCCTGTCCTCTGCTACACCCACTCTGCCTGGAGCTCCGCCCCTCCTACCTTCTACAAATAACTTCAAATCCAAGAACACCATGCTCTCTGCCTCGCCTATCACATCCGTCTCCCCTCCCCCTTGCGGATCCTGTATGACCTTATTCTGTTCCCACACCTCCTCCTTTTCCTCGAACGGATACAGATCCTCTACATCTCCCTTAAACTTGATCCCCCTCACCCGCTTGGCTCTCCCATCCCCTCCCACTCCCATCCACTGCCACGCCTATATTCCCACGTCCCACCTGCTCTCCATCTCTCCACTCTCCATACGCTCTCCCAAGGTGGCTTCCACCTTGATTCTATTTGTACTGTCTGTGGCCGAAGAGCGGCGTACTATTGCTGCCGCCAGCCCACCTTTATACGTAAGGTGTGAAAATAACAATAAAGAAAAAAAATTAGTTCTACCTAGTCTAGGGTCCCTGCTAGGGTGCAACAGTAGCACCGTATTCTGTTCAACAACATCTGCTCCCTCCCCACCAACAAACAACTCCTACTCCACACCTCCCCCACCACCATGTGGATGCCCTCATCCTCAATGAAACCTTTCTCCAGCCTACTCACACAATTAACATCTCTCCGTATACCTTTCACCGCACCAACAATCCCCTTCCTGTTCTGCGTGGTGGAGTTGCCATTGGCCACCTCTGCCATCTCCCTGTTCGACCTCAACCTCTCTTCAATGACCCTACTGAACACCTGATCCTTGGTCTCTTCTTCCCTGGCCTTACCGTCACCTATGCCACCATTTATATCTCCCCTAATACCCTGATCCCATATGATTTCCTCGCCGACATAGACCGCACCTTCTCCTCCTACATGAATGCCGCCGACCTCAGCATCCACAGCCGCACATCCACACAGTTATGGCGGTGGCATTGGTTTATTGCCACCCTCCAAGGTGACCTCCCCCCTCTCCTTCAACATACCTGCCCACAACTGGGATGCCTACCGGGATACCATAGAAACCCAGGTCAGACACCACCTTCTCACCTACCAGCACCCTGAGGACATCACCCATGCCGCTTCCTTTTTCCACTGGACTTTGTCGGAGGCCGTTGCGGTGCACATCCCCACCAAAACTATCCACTCTCACTGTCCTACCTTACCACCACAGGTCGTACTCCTCCTCCACGAATCCCATCGCTTTTACCGCTCCTTCCTCCATACCTGGAACTGGGACACACTCCTCCACCTCCGACAACTCCAACACCATATTAGAAACATGCTCACGGCCAAAAAACGCCAGGCCTCGTGACAGACATGCACCAGTCTTAATGCTTCACTGCTTATTAACTCCTCGAAGTACTAGTCAGCCGTCAACCACCTTACTGGCACAAAAGCTTCGCCTCACTATCCTCTCATACATGATAACCACCCTTTCCTGGACAATACCAGTATGGCCAATCATTTTGCCTCCCACCTGTCTGACGTCCTTCCCATCCCTGATGATGCACAATTTGATTATTCCCTCTTCCCTGGCATCCAGGACTGCACTGACACTTCTCTCCCCCCACTTGCTCCTAGCTTCCAGTACTTGGGGGCCACACCGTCAACCGACCTCATACCAATACCATCACAAAAGACATCGTCACCACACACACACCAAATGCAACACAGCTCCCAGTCACAATCCTATTACATACCACCACCTCAAAGAAGCCCCCTCTCCTTCGTTACAGGACTAGCCACCATCTGTAATGTTATCCTCTCCACTGGCTTCTACCCCGACCTGTGGAAGACTTCCCAGATCCTTATGTTTCCCAAACCTGACAAACCCCCTTCCAAAACCGCCTCCTACCACTCTATCAGTTTGACATCATTCTTTAGCAAAGTCCTGGAGTCCATCCTTACCCGCTGCGTCCACCACCCCTCCACCAGCACTGTCTCCTTCCATTGACCCCATGTGGCTTCCGACCTTCCTTCTCTGATGATGATCTCCTCCTCCACCTGACACACTTCCGTTCCACTGACCTCAATTACTGTCGCTGGCACAAAAGCTTCGCCTCACTATCCTCTCATACATGATAACCACCCTTTCCTGGACAATACCAGTATGGCCAATCATTTTGCCTCCCACCTGTCTGACGTCCTTCCCATCCCTGATGATCCACAATTTGATTATTCCCTCTTCCCTGGCATCCAGGACTGCACTGACACTTCTCTCCCCCCACTTGCTCCTAGCTTCCAGTACTTGGGGGCCACACCGTCAACCGACCTCATACCAATACCATCACAAAAGACATCGTCACCACACACACACCTTCTTTTTCCTTTTCACCTTCCCAGGCTTCCAGCTCCTTTCCTTCTCCCCTCCACTGCCCCTTCCTACCCCCCCACCGTCTCTCCTCCCTTATCTTCCCTCATCCTCCCTTCACCTGATGGTAGGTCGCCTTAAATACCATGATGAATGTAGTCTCCTTCCGCTCTCACTGCCCCTCCTATGTTACCATCCACAACTCCACCTCTTATAGCTTCTACCCCTTTGCAGGTGTGCCCCAAGGTTCCATCCTTTCCCCTCTCTTCTACCTCTTATATGTGGCAGACATGCTGCAGTCCCCACCACCTGTCCATCCTCTGCAATATGCCAATGACACCACCTTCCTTGTTCTTGCCCCCTCCCTCCTACATTCCCAGCGCCTCCTCCAGTCACACCTTGACCTTTTCACCACCTGGTGCAACCAATGGCTCCTTAAGATTAATCCCTCCAAGACCAACGCAATCATCATAGTCCATACCACCCCCTCCTTTTGCCTTCTATATTTCTACCTCACCATCTATTTCCACCCCTTTGCCCTCACTCCCACCCTCAAGTACCTTGGCATCATCCTCGACCACTGCCTTCCCTGGACCCCCACCCCCCAATCTCACATTCCAAGCCAAGGTATGTAACTGTCTGTCTGCTCAAACTCCTCTCTGGTCGAACATGCGGATTAGACCCTTCCACTACCTACATACCTATAAGTCCCTCATCCGCCCCATCCTATGCGCTGCCCACCCAACTTGGATCTCTGCCCCCACATCTGCTAGAAATCCAAGTCCTTGAGCACTAAGCTCTGTGCCTCACTTACTGCATCCATCTCCTGCCCCCCACATGGATACTTTATGATCTGATTCCCTTCCCCCGTCTCCTCCTGTTCCTAGAACAAATACAGATCATATATGTCTCCTGCAAACTGGATCCCTCCATCCTTTGGTTTCACCCATCCTCTCCCACCTTAGCCCACTGCCCTGCCTGTACCACAGTGTCCCGCCTGGTCTCCATCTCCACATGCTCCATACCCTCGCCCAAGGTGGATTCCACCAACTCTCCTCCCAAATGATGTCCTTGTGCCTTCCATCTACCCCTCCTGCCAGGTCTAAACCCTCCTTCTTCCTCCTCTTCAGGGCTCCCTCTCTCCCTCCCTCTCCCCCTTCTCTTCTTCCTCCTTTTCCCCAGCCAAACACCTTCTTTTTCCTTTTCACCTTCCCAGGCTTCCAGCTCCTTTCCTTCTCCCCTCCACTGCCCCTTCCTACCCCCCCCCCCCCCACAGTCTCTCCTCCCTTATCTTCCCTCATCCTCCCTTCACCCGGTGGTAGGTCCTCTTAAATACCATAATTTTTAACGTTTTCGTTGTGGTGTCAGTGTTACTCCAGTGCTGTGTGCGGTGTTATGTTCCACCAGCACCAACAGTGTTACCAGCATCATTCATTTGTGTTCCCACAGTGTGGTGTTTCTTTGTTTTTGTGTTTACACTGTGTTGATTCTCTGTATGTGCGTGTGGCTCTCATCTATTTTGTTTCTAAATCTACCGTTTATACTCATTTATTTTTGTTCATGTTTATTCATCACTTTATACCATTCTATGTTATGTTATTTTCTCATTTGATTATGTTTTTTCTGTAACTCTCTTGGCTGAAGAGCGGCATATTGTGCGGCTGCCAGCCCACCCCATTCTGGGGAGTGAAGTAAAAATAAAGAAAGAACAAGTTTAGTTTTAGGAGTAGTAAAGGGCAAGTGAATAGGAGATGAGAAGATCCTATGAAGAAAGACCCTGTCTGCCTTTATTATAATGTTGAGTTTTGTCCGCTCGATGTCGAACAAAACCAATTCATGAATAAAAAACTCTTGTGGAATGCAGTTAACCACACTGTCTGACATTTCAAATACGCCATCTCAACTGATGATGAAGAGGAGACTGCCACAAATGTTCGACAATCCGTCTAAAGCTGTGAAACACTCCAATGGCACACGAGCAATCGGTTCAACTCTCCATATATCAGTGCCAGATTCATCTGAATCGACAACACAGATCAGCGTTGATGATGAAATGGTAAAATTA
Source organism: Schistocerca piceifrons (assembly GCF_021461385.2). Taxonomy (NCBI): domain Eukaryota; kingdom Metazoa; phylum Arthropoda; class Insecta; order Orthoptera; family Acrididae; genus Schistocerca; species Schistocerca piceifrons. Next base: position 122,623,498 of record NC_060148.1, on the reverse strand, counting down.
AGTGCAGTTATTCGTGTTTATAAAAAGTGTGTGGAGAATGAGATTGTGCAGATAGCTAGACTTCGCACAAAACTGTTATGGTACAAGGACAGTGCCTGTCATTTTAAATACAGACAGCAACAGAAGCTGTATAAAAAGGATCAAGTGAAGGGCAAACAAATTTTGAAGACTATAGGATCCCAGTGTTTAAAAATAGATGCCATTGGCTTGTTGTTAAACCAGATTAACATGCCATCTGCAAGATGGAAAGACAAAACTAAGCTGTTCGCTCTAAATTTATTATATTACAGCACTCAGGCATACAGGTTTTGTCAGAATGTTTTATCTTTCCATCAGTGTGCACGTTACACAGGTATATGGAAGGCATACAAATAAAATGTGGGATAAGTGACAATATGTTCCATCTTTTAAAGCAGAAGGTACAGCATTTCTCTGATACTGATAAACTAGTGCATATGTCATTGGATGAAAAGGCAAATTTAATGTATGACAGCACTTGTGACAGTGTTTTTGGCTTTCAGGGCTTGGAGTTTACATTCACAGTATATTTATCCCACTATTTGGCAGTTGATTTCCCCACTTAGAATAATATAAAGCTGAAGGTCGTACTAGTGGCAACAGACGGCAATGACTGAGACACAGTAGACCTACGGAACGACAAACTGGGCGTCGATCCCTTTTGCATGTAGAGGTAGGCGTCTGTGCTTCTTAAGTGTGAATCTATGTGTTTATATTCCGTGAATATAAAGGAGGTAAGCTGCAGTTCTATGCAACGTCAAAAGCGTTTCTTCACGAGCGTGCTGTAGCTTGCCACTGGATTCATGAGTTTTATCCCTACTTGCGCTTATTTTAAAATCATTTTCAGAAACTTATGTGTCTTCTGATGTTACACAAACTCTTGGTAGTAAAAAAAAATAATTCAAATATTTCTTAAATCACGTAGCAAGGGGATGCAAAAGAAGATTATGCTTACGACGCATCTTAAGTTCTGCTTCCTCACCACTTTGAGTGCTAGTGTCGCTCCACTTGTCAAACGGTAATAACGTTTACAGCAGTGAGTGTTGTAACTGTTATGTTAGACTGTGATAAAGGCCTGAATAAAAAAGTCTCCTTCTTTATTGTGATTTCAACTCCTCCCAAAGTGGACGCATTGACAGCAGATTAAAACAGCACTTCAGATAGAAGTTACATAAACTGTATTTAAAAGGTAGTTAAAATTTGTAAATGGTTCTATACAAAGTCATCCCCTCTGCTGGCTTCTGCCCCAACCCATTGACAACTTCCCGCATCCTCTTATTCCTCAAACCCAACAAACCCCCATCTGTCACCTCTTCCTATAATCCTATCCCAGTAAGGTCTTTGAATCCATCCTCTCCCATCGTCTCCATCACCACCTCCATCAACACCACCTCCTCCCCATTACCCAGTGTGGCTTCCGACCCTCATTCTCCACCGAAGACTAACTCCTTAACCTCATCCACCTTCTCTCCCTCCAAGTTAACTCCCAACCAACTCCTTAACCTCGTCGACCTTCTCTCCCTCCAGCTTAACTCCCATCGCACGGACATTTTTGTTTCCCTTATCCTCCGAAATGCCTACGACAGCATGTGGCATCCTGATCTACTCTTTAAACGCCAAACCTAGGCCCTGCCAATCGATTTTGTCTGTCTGGTCGGATTCTTCCTCTCATGCTGTCCCTATTTCACTCTCCAAGCCGCCAAATCCTATCTCTTTTATCCCACTGCTGGTGTCCCCCAGACCTCCATTCTCTACATACTCCTCTGTCTCCTGTACACTGCCAATACGTCCAAATCACCTCCTCCAGTCCACCTCCTCCAATACGCTGATGTCACCACGTTCCTGCCTCTCTATGCTACCCTTCAATGGTCCTAGCACACTCACCAAACCCACTGTTTTCATTTCTACCTCACTATTTATGGTCATCCCATCCAGATCACCCCCACCCTGAGATTCCTTGTCCTCACCCTCGATCATCACCTCACTTGGCCCCCTCACCTCCTGACCATCCAGCAGAAAGCCCATTCCCACCTCTGCCTCCTGAAACACCTGTCTGGCCAGACATTTGGACTGCAACCTTCCACCATCCTTCACACCTACAAATCCCTCATGCATCCCATCCTCTGCTATGGTAGTAGTGCCTGGATCTCCACCACCTCCCCCACTTATATAAGGCTCTCCAAGTGCTAGAATGCCATGCACTTTGCCTTGCCTTCCGTATCTGCCTTCCTTCCACTACAAGACTTTTGTATGGCTTCATCACCTACCCCAACTTCCTCTTATTCACCCAACATCTTCACATCCTTTACACTGTCCACAGGCTTGGTCCCCCCACCCCCTGGTTTTCTCCTTCATCTCCCCCCCCCACCAGTTGCTGCAACTCTATTGCTGTATCCCTCCCTCTCTCCATGGCATGGACCTTGGCGCTGGTGTTTAGTGGAGGAACATCGCGAGCTGAATTTCGCAAAGTCCCTGTTTGTGGAATCCGTGTGCATTTTTACAGAAGATATTTTCGTTACACAGAAACGTATTAATACGTGCATGCAGAATATGTCCCATAACAGATTGACATCAATAACACAAGTCTATAACTACGTGCATCTTTCATAAGACCCATCTTGGAACTGGAATGACATGTGCTTTTCTCCAACACTACATACCCTTCGTTGCTCCAGCGATCTGCAAAGATAAACTACTTCTAGAAAGGAGACATGGCAGATGCCAGACTGCGATTTATTGGAAGAATCATCAGGAAATGTAATCCATCAACAAAGGCAGTAGCGTACAAGACAGTCGTTTGACCAATACCTGAGTACTGCTCATCAGTATGGGATCCGTATCACTGAAAGAAAATAGGCACTATAAAATAATAATCTCTCACGGAAACCACACCATGTGGTAAAAAGTATGAATATATGACTTTATGTGTTCTTCAAAAACTTGTAATTATGATTTTAAAACGTAATATTACAAACAGCAGCCATGAAATAAAAGTCCACGGATGATGCTGCAATTGTAGTGAAACACGTTTCGGATATGAAACAAAATTGTGTTTTGCTAAAGGCGGACCCCGTCCAAAAACATTTGTATGTTCAGTTTCTAAATATTCACATTTTTCTCTATGAATCGGCAAGCGATTACGTCACTCCCGGTGGTGAGAATACATCAACGTCGTCCAGATTCTAAAACGCATAGGGAGACATAATAGTGAACTTTGGAAATGTGCCATATATATTTTCTTTGATGGCTGCATGTCTCACGCGATTTTACACAATTGTCCCATTAAATTGCCCAGTTACGCGACGTATTTACAAGCACCAAATTCACCGTCACATCTAGATTCCCGTACTACACTGAAAACCACTGTGAAGTACATGGCAGAGTACTTGGCACGGTAACAAGTTTCGAAATTTTTTCCCGTTCTGTTCGCGTACGGAGTGCGTTAAGGACGAGTGCTGAGACGACTCGGTGTTGTGGCCGGCCTTCCTCTGCCTTCAACCTCCTTACGGCAGCGACGCGTAGTGGCTGGAGAGCGCATCTGGACTCCTCGCTTAACAGTCGCCTGCGAAATATCGTAAGCAGCCTCTCGTGGGGTAACTTGCGTCCTCTTCAAGTGTCTGCCGATTGTGTTGTTTTAACACTTGCGTGGCACTCTCACGTGGGTCGACCACACCTGTGATTATTTGTGCTGCCCTTCTCTGTATACGGTCAGTAGCCGCTGTCGGTGCTATCTCGTGTGGGAGTCACACACTTGACTATCATACTATGACAGGACGCACAAGTAACCAATATTGACTGCAGTTGGCCCCACTGTCCGAGCAACCTGCCAGAGGTCCGAAGCCATCGTCACTACAAGTCACCCCAGCTCACTAGTTTACAGTTCGTCAGGATCGGATAGCGGAACAAGTAAGATGGCATGTAACAAAAAAAAGGGTGCCCCCAAAACAACTCCGGGTTAAAATTTTGTTACAAATGGGAACGGAATTACGGACACTCACGCTCACGGTATGTCTACTGCGTCAAATCTGAGTAAAAATGCGAGATCGGGACGGAAACCTCCATTGGCTTCTGCCGCAACATCTGACTGCAATGCTACTGTCGATGTCTGCGACTCACTTTCCGCACAGTGAGACATAAATATTTCGAATTCCTGTATAGTCTCTTAACACTGAGACTTATCCCGCCCAGACAGTTAAAATTGTTGCTGACCTTACCCCTAATTATTACTCCCTATGACATCAGAGAGTGATAGCTTACTAATTTGTATATCCTCAAAATGGGCAATTATTCTGACTGCAAAAGTTGCAGAAACTAGTCGCCTTAGAAAATCTAAATTACTTTCCAATTAAGATTGTGATATATATGTACACCCAAAAATTTTGTATGCTCTACCCTGTCTACTGACTTCTGTTGGTGAGTTATATTTATTGAAGCAACTGTAATTTTTACAGAAGAAAACTAGGTGTATTGGGTTTTTTTCAAAGTTTAAAGTAAGTCCATTTGCAGGAAACCAATTACTGTCTTTTCCAGAGACTTTATTTCCATTATTTTGAATTGGATATTCTTTTGCTGGAGTAATAATTATGCTTGTATCGTTAACAAAGAGTGTCAGTTCAGCTTCAGGTTTCAGATAAGAAGGAAGATCGTTCACATATATCAAAAACAATAGGCGCCCAAGATTGAACCCCATGGAACACCTAATGGAATTTTACCCCAGTTACATGAAGTGGGACAATTCCATAAATCACTTGACCCATACAAAGAAACTTTTTGTTTGCTGTTCTGTAGGTATCACTTAAACCAATCTTATGCTATTCCATTTACACCATTGTATTGTCTTTCTGTAACATAATGTCATGGTTCACACAATCAGATGCTTTGGACAAGTCACAGAAATTCCTAATGGTGACATTTTACTATTTAAAAACTATTATGTGGACAGTGAAATTGTATATTGCTGTCTCAGTGGAACAGAATTTATGAAATCCGAACTGTGATTTACTAAGTATCCCATCCCCGTTGAGATGGCTAACCACTCTTGAGTACATTAGTTCCTGTTAGATTTTTGAAAATGCTGTAAGCAAGGATACTGGCCAATAATAATTGACATCTGTGGTGTCCCCCTTTCTGCAGGGAGGCCTGAAAAGTGTATATTTTCACCTGTCTTGGAAAATACCTTGAGTTACTAATGCATTACATATGTGACTCAGAACATCAGTTGTAATTGCTCCACATTGTTTTAATATCTTATTTAAGATGTCATCTACTCCAACAGAACATTTATTTTTCAAAAACGTAATAACTTTACTTATTTCAGAAGAGGTTGTTAGGTGAAACTCAATCTGACTAAAATTTTTCAGAACTGACTCTTCTCTGTACTTTAATAGTAATATTACTTCCCCCAGTGGTTACTTTTCCTGTCTCCCTTCTAACAATATTCCACATTGATTTGATTTTATTGCCAGAGTTGTTAATTTCTTCTCTAACATACATATTTCTTGATTTACTTACAACTTTTCTCAGAGTCTTGCAATACTTTTTATAGAGTAAAACTACTTCTGGATATTTACTAGTTCTTGCTGTCTCATACAGTTTTCTTTTTCTTTCTGAAGACATTGTAATACCTGTAATAATCCAAGGTTTCTTTGAAAAGTTTGTGGTGTTACATTTAGTAATTTTATTTGTGAAACAGTGTTCAAAAATGGATAAAATTTATTAAGAAATATATTGCATTAATCATTACCATTTGGCTCATTATATACATCTCCCCAGATAACATTTCTTAAACTTTCTCTGAAGTGCTCTATAGATACCACGTTGAGGAACCTAACACTTTTACTTAATGGCTTCTCAACTGGACACCCTGTTAAGGTTTTGTAAGTTAATCAGTTGTGTGTCATGGTCTGACAATCCATTTACCACAGGGAAAGCATGTGTTTGTTTTATATCCTCTTTCTGTACAAATACATTATCTATTAGAATGCTGTACATGTAGGGAAATTGACCACTGATTCTAAGTTATGTGTTGTTAATAACACTTCTAGTTCACTTTTCCTATCAGAATTACTCAGAAAGTTTAGACTGAAATCACCACAGATTAATAAATTCTCCTTTTGTCTGACAGACAGCAAAATAGGGAGTCAAACTTTATAATGAATAGCTCCCAGTCTCCTAATGGGGACCTGTACACTGTTGCTACTATCAATACTACACTATCTAGGTGAAGTTTACATGCAGAAACCTCAAAGTGCTAATCAACACAAAATTTACTTACTTCTATAGTTTTATATTTAATGGCTCAAATGGCTCTGAGAACTTAACGTGTGAGGTCATCAGTCCCCTAGATCTTAGAACTACTTAAACCTAACTAACCTAAGAACATCACACACATCCATGCCCAATGCAGGATTCGAACCTGCGACTGTAGCGGTCGCGTGGTTCCAGACTGTAGCGCCTAGAACTGCTCGGCCACTCCGGCTGGCGTTTTGTATTTATACCCTTGTTTTATGAAAGTGGCAACTCCTCCTTTATCCATCCTAGATCTACAAGTCTAAAATGCTAAATTATACCCATTTATACTGTTCACTATCCATCCCCACAGTTACATGATGTTCAGACAGACAGAGTATATCAATCACATTCTTATTTTTGAGACCATCTAAATACGCTAATAGCTCATCTACTTCATTTTTTATTCCCCTGATATTTTGATGAAGTAACTTGATACTGCCCTTAGCTTTGCCCCTATTTAGTGTACATGAAGTTTCTTTTATTCTATTTATCTTGATTGTTGTCTGTCTGGACTTTGACTTTAAGCTAAAAAGCCTGTCTACCTGGACCAATTAACCACAGGTATCACCTCTTGTGCTACTGCCTCCCCCCCCCCCCCCCCTCGCCCTTACGGTTTCTGCTAATAGAGAAGCTAACTTATTTTCCCCCTTCCTGTTTAGGTGCAGGCCGTATGTAGTGTATCCCCACCTACCAATAGCATTAACTGGAACAACACATACGTGAGATTTTGTCGGTGTCTGGAGCAGCACATTCAACTCACTGTTAACATACCTTAAAGCAGTGTTTACCCAGGGCTGATCATGGCGCTGAAAGACCTCCACAGACGCCACATTTGTGTGCCCAGTTTCTGCTCCTATTTTATCCAGGTCACTTCTAATACTGTATCTCGGATTCATAGCAAGGGTGTTTCCTGCCCCCACAACTATAATTACCTGATCTTCCTTCTCAAAGTCATTGCGTAGCTGATCTTTCTGTCACCTGCCTAAGGCTAGCACTTCGTTTCACAAAACTTGTTTCCTGGTACCCTGCACCTAATTTCTCACACTCCTCCCATGAGAGCTGCCTATAAGCAGACTTCTTCTTTTCCTGTTCTGGTTTGATCCTGACCTGTCTTTCTTCTTTAAGCTAATATTCTGCTTCAACCTACTTGCGACTACATCTGGATGAGGCCCTTCCTCCACTCCAGATCACTCCAGATAGCAACCCAAACTGATTTACTATTTGAATTTCTGGAGTCTTTTCAAGTGTTTCCCTTTTTCGCCCTTTGCTTTCTACTTTTTCCCAGTTCCCAGTCTCTTTTTCCTCCCTTAAATTACATAATTCCTAGTTCGCGTTTTCTAGTTCAGCCTTAAGGGCACAAATTTTTGCCTCATGTTCTGCGATTTTTCTGTTCTTTCTACATAACTTACACTGCCATCGAAGAGCCTCATTGTATTCCCTCCACGAAACCATAACTTACAGTCTACACAGAAGACCCCCCTCGTCAAATTTCTATGGCAAACAACACATTTGTCAAATATGGTTTGATAGACAAACTTAACACAATAGCAGACAATAAGTTGGCACAAGACCTGTACTAATCCGTAAATAAACACTAACGTATACAAACTTTTAAACTTATTTCCGAAAGTTTTAACTACATAAACACTGTATGAGAGAAACGAATGAGTTAGGATTTGAAGGGATAACTCTAGTCAAAAACGAAAATCTACACTCGTGCCATATTTACGGCTAAAAAACGTAAACAAACTAGCGACTAACGGCCTTTACGAATTTCTTCCTTTTAGATCGAAATACAGTCAGGAAACCGATACCTTCAATAGATAGACTACAGGAGAAGTAAGTACATTAATCTAAAATTTAATATTAACAAAATTAGTTCTTATTTCAATATTAATCACTTAACTTAGTGACAGCTTTGTTATAATAAATACTGACCATAATATGCAGTTGGTAAAACTGAAACCACAAAATTTGGTACAAGTAGTTTCCCAGTAACTGTAAACCATTTAAAAGACTTGCTTGACTTTATTGATAACTTGGGAAATTTCACCAGAAAGAATGATGATAGTTCACAACAGACCACTCGCTATTCATAACAAAATATTTGAAAATATGGTAAATTGTTTTGAAGAAACTGAAAGTAGCAACATTAGTTTCTTATGTGAGGAAGTGAATATAATGGGTGAACAAAAGAAACATTTCAGATATTAGCTAGATTTTATTATATTTTGTAGGATTTTATTTTCAATATCACCAGTGTCTTGTGCTACCCTGTCCTAATACACTGCATAAGATTAGTCCATATTTTGAAACACACCAAACAGGTGAGTATCCAGGTGGCAATTTTCTGTTGTACAAAACAGAAGATACAGTTCCTTTGTGAATCAGATTATGTTGTTTCACTAATGGTTGACAAAATTCACTTGAAACACTATTTGGACTACACAGGAGGTAACATTTTGGAGACTGGATTCAGTTCTAAAAATTGTGGCATCTGGTGCTCATTTTTTTATATCTCCAGTTAGGAACGTAAATGGTGAAGAACTCCTCACTCAAATTAAGAAAATATTTCATAGACTACACGCAATTTGTTTTAATTAGCCTGTGTTGTTAGTGATAAGATTTTAATTAACACACGTGCCACATCATTCCCCTCCTCAACTGTCAAATTCTTACGAACACCCCTGTGATGACACAAAACCCCTCTTTGTGATTTATGTTCTGTTCACATATTAAAATGTGTCAGAAAGAACTGAATCAGTAAGAAAGATACTGATGAGAAAATAAAGTACCCACAGTTTGAAACAATTTCAAAAAGTATACAACTGCTAGTGACCAAGTTCTCTGCAGTTAAAAAGCTACATGATGGAGTGCATACAGAGATAATAAAATCTGTCAACAAACTTAATTTAAAGGGTCTTTATAAAAGCAACATTGAGCAACAAAATGCCAAACCTGTGCTTAATAGTTTCAGTGAGATCGCTGATCAAGGTTTGTTAGCCTTGGAGGAACATTATCTTGCTGAAAGTTTTGAGAGCACTGCTAAATTCATCAAAATTAATTTGTACATGGTGGAATATTCTAAATGTTTGATGTCGTGGTATATTATCCCTTTCAAGGATGCACTGCAGAAACCACTTTCCGGAACAACCGACAAAAATATCAGATATTTAGAAAGTTTTTCATCGTGGTTGGATATATGGAAATGTCGTCCTGAACACACATTTGAATTATCCAACAGCATACATTTGGCCATATCAGATACCATTCACAGTATAGAGATGACCAAGTACTGTAGCGAGGACATGTATTTTAAATATATTTTGCCATGAAATGTTCAGACAGATGCTGTAGAAGCGAGATTTGGTAAATAGCGAACAGTGGAAGGATCTCAATGATTGGTATCTTTGGTATCTTGAGACAGATTTTGACATTCAATTCAAGGTTAGGATTCAGACGCTGCTGTCCCTGAAAATTCCATCATCTGTTCTTGGAGAAGTTGGAATAGATTCAGATTCTTTTATAACTGACTGTGAAGATGATGTGACCTTACCTCCAACATTTACGGTATAATCGATTTCAGTGAGGAACAAATTCAGTCTGTTCAGGAATACTTGCCTGTTTTCACACACTCATGAGTGTATTATGCCAGATCTGTTCCTAAGAAGCTGAGATGTGAGACATCTAAAACATATTTAGAGCTAGATAAAAGTCTTTTAGTAATAGAAAATGATGAACATATAAGAAACACGGACAGAAATAGGTCGTATTGTCATAATAATGAGGCTATTAATGCTGTTATTGTTATTTATTTGGTAGCTAAAAACTTAATGTCTAAATAACATGAACACAGCTTCATGAGATGCTCTTCCCGGATAAATTTGCTGTTGATGCAATTAAAAGAGACTGCTACCTAAGGGAGTTGTCTTGTAGTAAGGTAGATCACACAGACTACAGAATTATTTATTGTGTACCGGTAGTAAAAGTAGGGTATTATGTTTCTCCATAGCGGTACTAATAGTGCAAAGAGAAAGTTTTCAACTGTAAAGTAGTTTGGAATAAATTTTGTGACACGTTAATAAACATTTACATTTGGCATTTTCCTCTCAGGCCTAATTTTCTATTCTCGATATGCGTAATTGCAGTTTCAACACTGAATGTGTACAACACTAAGCCTATATTTTACTTTCAATGAATCTGTAAAGAGGTCGACGTCTTGAATTCAGGTGTTAATACTACAGAGTCAACCAAAACGTACTGCCGTGAGCAAAGCACTGACTACCGCGCTGCCAGCTGTTGGCGACGACAGGCAACAGCTGTGTGGCCGCCGTTCGCCATCCTGTAGCAGTCGACAGCTGGCAGTCACGTTTATTTCGCATTCTGACGTCTTGTCGGAAAGTATTTGAAGTAGAGCTCAAATCAACAACTGTATATCTCTTGTTCTTTAAAGACCTTTATATAAGCGAACGATCCAATCTCCAGTCCCCCCCCTCCTGTAATACCTGTAACCTCCCTCATCCCACCTACTCCCAGAAGTGTAAAGCCCGACCCCCTCCTACCACTCCTGAACTCACCGTTCCTGTCCGCCCTCTGGACGCCCCCACCCCTCCCGGCAACTCCCTTCGCCCACCCCCTACCGCTGAGGACATCGTCCGATTCCTCACCATTGTCCTGCAGAATGTACATCCTTTTCAGCGCCCACACACCCTCCAACAGATCTCCCTCGCCGCCCAATCCGTTTTCCACCTCAAAATGTACGCCACCTACTCTAACAACCAGGCCCATTTCTCCCGTCTTGACACCCTCGTTTAAATCCCTGTCATGGCGCGACAGCACCGTATCCTTTTCAACAACATCCGCTCCCTTCCCACCAACAAGAACCTCTATCTCCATACCCTTGCCACCCACCGCGTGGACACCTTCCTCCTAAATGAAACCTTCCTCCAACCCCACCACACCGTCCATACTTCGCCCTACCTCCTCCACCGCTCCGACAATCCCCTCCCAATTGCGCGTGGCAGGGTGGCCATTGGGCACCATCGCCAGATCCCCGTTCGGCTCCAACCTCTCCTTCCCGACCCCACCGAACACCTGATCCTTAGTCTCTTCTTCCCTGGCCTTACCATTACCTGCGCCACCATCTATGTCCGCCCTAACGCCCCTATTCCCTTCGACTTCGTCTCCCACATTGACCGTACCTTCTCCTCCTACGTGATCGCCGCCGACTTCAACATCCATAGTCGTTCCGCCACCCAGTTACGGCGGTGGCATCGGTTCCTCTCCTCCCTTCAAGGCGACCTCGTCCCCATCCCCCAGCACACCCGTCCCGAATCCAACTCCACTCCTGATGTTATCCTCTCCTCCCTCCTTGGCCGCATCACGGTGGATGTCCTGGAGCCTATTGGTAGCGACCATCTCCCTGTCCTCCTCACCATTTCAGACGGTCGTCGCCCTCACCCCGACCCTCGTACTGACAATCCCCATAAGTATGTCCACGACTATTCCCGCGCCGACTGGAATGCCTACCGGGATACCCTTTCCACCCAGGTCGATAGCCACCCTCTCACCTACCACAACCCAGACGATGTCACCCAAGCCGCCTCCTTTCTCCAGCAGACCTTGTCTGAGGCCGTGGAGGCCCACGTCCCTACTGTCGCCATCCACCCCCACCGTCCTACCTTACCCCCACAGGCAGTTCTCCTCCTCTGTGAAACCCGTCGTCTCTACCATACCTTCCTCCGCACGCGTGACCCGGACACACTACGACGCCACCGGCAACTCCAGCGACACGTTCGTAATTTGCTCGCAGCTAAGAAACGCCGGGACTGACGGCAGACATGCACCCGTTTAAATGCTACCCTACCAATCAACTCGTCCAAGTTCTGGTCGGCCTTCCGTCGCCTTACCGGAACTAAACCCTCCCCCTATTATCCTCTTCTCCATGATGATCACCCTTTCCCTGACTCCCTTAGTAAGGCCAATCACTATGCCTCCTACCTCTCCGATGTATTTTCCATCCACAATGATCTCCAGTTCGATTACTCCCTCTTCCCGGATATCCGCGATCGAACTGACACCTCTTCCCCTCCCCTCGCTCCTGGTTTCCAGTACTTGGACAACATTACACACACGGAACTCAATGCCCCTCTCACTAGACAGGATCTCATTGTTACACTCCGCACCAAACGCAACACCGTTCCTAGTCACGATGGTGTCACCTACCGTCACCTTCGTGAAGCTCCTGTCTCTTTCCTCTCCACCCTGGCCAGGCTCTACAATGTAGTCCTGTCCACCGGTTACTACCCCGACCTGTGGAAAACCTCCCGTATCCTCATGTTCCTTAAACCTGGCAAACCGCCGTCCGCCGTCTCCTCCTACCGTCCCATCTGCCTTACCTCGGTCTTCAGCAAGGTCCTGGAATCTATCCTCGCCCGACGCATCCACCAGCATCTCCGCCAGCACCGCCTCCTTCCCGTTACCCAGTGTGGCTTTCGGCCGTCCTTCTCTTCCGACGACCTACTCCTTCACCTCACTCATCTCCTTTCTGAACAGCTTAATTCCCGTCGCTCTGCAATCTTCCTCTCCCTGGACCTCGAACATGCATATGACCGTGTATGGCATTCCGGTCTCCTCTTCAAGCTCCAAATCTTCGCCCTTCCCATTAACTACGTCCGTCTGATCGGCTCCTTTCTCTCCCGCCGTCCTTCCTATGTCACCATCCATAACACGGATTCCTACACCTTTTTCCCCTCCGCCGGTGTGCCCCAAGGCTCCGTCCTCTCCCCCCTCCTGTATCTTTTGTACACGGCGGACATGCCACTGCCATCACCCCCCGTCCACCTTCTCCAGTTTGCCGATGACACCGCCTTCCTTGCCCTTGCCCCCACCCTGCAATGCTCCCAACGCCTTCTCCAATCCCATCTTGACCGATTCACCGCTTGGTGCAACCAGTGGTTGCTCAAGGTCAATCCTTCGAAAAACCAGGCGATCATTGTAGGCAAAACAACCCCTTCCTTCCGCCTCCTTGATTTCTATCTCACCGTCTATGGCCGTCCCATTGCCCTCACTCCCACCCTTAACTACCTTGGCGTCACCCTCGACCGTCGCCTCTCCTGGACTCCCCATCTCCGTACAATCCAAGCCAAAGCATGTTCCCGACTCCGTCTCCTGAAGCTCCTTTCCGGCCGTACGTGGGGTCTGGAGCCTTCCACAATCCTCCACACCCATAAATCCCTCATCCGCCCTATCCTTTGTTTTGCCCATCCAGCATCTCCGCCCCCCCTACCTTTTATAAATCCCTCCAAATCCTTGAACGCCATACTCTCCGCCTCGCCTATCGCAATCGTGTCCCCTCCCCCACGCGGATCCTGTATGATCTCATCCCCTTCCCCCACCTCCTCCTTTTCCTTGAAAGGATACGGATCCTGTACACCTCCCGTAAACTTGATCCTCCTCGCCCGCTCGTCTCCCCGATCCTCTTCCATCCCCGCCCGCTGCCGCGCCTGTATTCCCATGTCCCGCCCGGTCTCCATCTCTCCACCCTCCTTACTCTCTCCCAAGGTGGCTTCCGCCAGCTCCCCCTCCCTGATGATGTCCTCGTCCCCTCCATCTACCCCTCCTATCAACTTTGACCCTGCCCTACCCCCCACTTCCGGTGTCCTTTCCTTTCGGCACCCTCCCTCCCTCCCTTCTCTTCCCTTCCCTCCCCTTCTCTTTCCTTTTCCCCCGTCCCCTCCATCCACCACTCTTCCCCCCGGGCTTCCCCTCCCCCTTCCTCCCTCCGCCCCTTTCTCCCCTGCCTGTGGCATCTCTGCTCTCCCCTCTCCCTCTCCCACTCCCCTTCCTCCTCCTCCTCTTTTGGCAGGTCCCCGGACTCGCACACGCACAGTGAACTTTCGCGCGCCGGAGATCATCGCCATCAGTGTCTAGTGTGTGTGCTTCGTTTTGTGTTTCATGCCGTTACAACTCAACTGTTCACATGTGCCGTCGCAGTTCTCCGTGTTTTGTGCGCCGTGTCAACAAGTGTTAGTGTTTTTTTCGTCCAACGTGAACGGCTTCATGTTTATTGGATCTTTTGTATCTCCATTTTTTTGCCCGCCATTTTTTGTCTTGTCTGTATCACCTCTATGTCATGTTATTGTTCCACTTAAGGCTGAAGAGCAGCGTAATGTGCTGCTGCCAGCCCACCTGTATAGGTGATTAAAATTACAATAAAGGAAAAAAAAAATGCGAACGATGGTTGACACTACTTATTCCAAGAATATTTAATACTCGTTCCCATAGTTCGTGACAAATGGATATAGTTCACAACTCTTCCTAGCACTGGGCACCCCGCCCCTGCCACGTCTTCACCGTTGTGTCCCCCCTACCCTCCATCTCTACACCCTCCATCTCCTTTCCCAAGGTGGCTTCCGTCAACTCCCCCTCCCGGATGATGCCCTCTCTCCCTCCATTTATCCTTCCTATCAACTCTGATCCTCAGTCCCCCTCCTTTCCTCTGTCTTTTCCCTGGGCTCCCTCTTCCCGCCCTTCCGTCCTGTTTTCTCCCCACTAAACCTCTCCCTACCTCCCTTCTCCCCCCCAGTCCATTTGTATTCCCCTCCTCTGCCTATCCCACTTCCTGTCGTGTCTGCCCCCCCCTCTTATGGGTCCTCATCCTCCTTCAGTTCCTTTCCCGGCTCCCCCCTTCACTTTTACTTTCCCCCCTTTTTTGTTTTCCCATCTTCTGTCCAGTTTCCCCCCACCTGCTCTCGACTGTGGTGTCACATTTGCCAACTTTTTAGTGCAGTGTTCCAGTGACTATTCAGTGTTGTTTGTCTTTCTCGTGTTGCGAACAGAAACCATGCTGTCGCTAGGTGTGAATTTTATGTCCTTTGCGAACAGAATCCAGACTGTCGCCGTGTTTTTTTAATTGTCTATTGTTTTCCCTGTCTGCTTCGTATGTATTTTTATTAGCGTCATCATCCCTGTATTGTTGTTTCAAGTTCCACGATTTCTTTTCGCCTTGTTACTCTCTAAGTCTCCGATTTTATCGCCTGTTTTTTATTATTTGTTCTCTTGATCTTTGTCACAAAATCTGTCGGCTGAAGAGCGGCATACTAAGCTGCTGCCAGCCCGCACCCTTTGGGGGGAATTGAAATTCAATAAATGAAAAAAAAAAAAAAATAGCAGTTGGCACTCCGTCCCCCGACTCCACTCTCTCTCTCTCATCACCATCCCTATTTGTCGCCCCGTCCCCGGCTCCTCCCTCCCGCGCCTCCTCTGATCCCTTCCCTTCACGCCCTCCCTCTGCTCCTTCCGTTTCTGCGGTCCCCGCCAGGGTGGTCGCCCGGCGCTGTACTGCCCACACTCCACTCTCTCCTTCACCTTCATCGGCTTCACCATCGCCATCGCCCTCACCTGTCCCACTCCCCGCCACATTCCAGTTGTTCCCATCCTCCACACCTCCTCCACCGCCCTCAAGCGCCCCAGCGGCACCCCTGCCTCCTCTGCTTCCAAAAAGGCTCCGCCTTGTCCCCCTTCGCCCACCCCTGATGCCATGGATGTCTCCCCGCCCGTCCCTGCCCCCTCCTCCTACCGCTACCTCCTCTCCCGTCCAGATCCCTCCCTCCTTGAAGCCCGGAACCTCACCCTCTTCCTTCGCCAGCATTCTCCTGGTGCCCCCATCTCACTCCTCGCCGTGATTCGGTACTCATCTCCTCCCCCAGCCCTACCCTCCACACCGATCTCCTTTCCTGCATCCCGGTCACCTGCTTTGGCCCTCATGCCTCTCTCAGCCCCGTTCCTTCGCCACCTCCCTCCCGCCAACCCCAACCTCCGCGTCGCCCGCCGACCCTCACCGTTGTGATCACTCGGCTCAGTCTAGTGATCACAGAGGAGGAGGTGTTGGCTTAGCTTCAGGCCCATCCCAATCTGGAGGTGCGTGCAGTTCGCCGCATCCATAACGCTGCCGGCCCCATCCGCCTTATGCGGGTTTTTTCTGAGCACGCCCCCTCCATAGACCGTCTCCTGAAGGAGGGTGCCCTCCTTGTTAACCAGCATTATCGAGTTGACCCCTCCCGTTCCCGTCCTCAATCCCACCGCTGCCAAAGGTGCTTGCGGTATAATGTGCACCCTACATCTGAGTGCCGCGAGGCCCCCACCTGCCTGCACTGTAGGCAAGCCCACTTTTAATGGCAGTGCCCCAATCTCCAGTCCCCCCCCCTCCTGTAATACCTGTAACCTCCCTCACCCCACCTACTCCCAGAAGTGTAAGGCCCGACCCCTCCTACCACTCCTGAACTCACCGTTCCTGTCCGCCCGCTGGACGCCCCCACCCCTCCCGGAAACTCCCTTCACCCACCCCCTACCGCTGAGGACATCATCAGATTCCTCACCATTGCCTGCAGAATGTTCATCTTTTTCAGCTCCCACACACCCTCCAACAGATCTCCCTCTCCGCCCATTACGTTTTCCACCTCGAAATATACGCCACCTACTCGAACAACCATGCCCATTTCACCTTCTCCCGTCTTGACTCCCTCGTTTAAATCCCTGTCATGGCACGGCAGCACCATATCCTTTTCAACAACATCCGCTCCCTACCTGCCAACAAGATCCTCTTCCTACACACCCTTGCCACCCACCGCGTGGACACCTTCCTCCTTAATGAAACCTTCCTCCAACCCCACCACACCATCCACACTTCGCCCTACCTCCTCCACCGCTCCGATAATCCCTTCCCGATTGCGCATGGCGGAGTTGCCATTGGTCACCACCGCCAGACCCCCATTCGGCTACAACCTCTCCTTCCCGACCCCACCGAACACCTGATCCTTAGTCTCTTCTTCCCCGGCCGTACCATTACCTGCACCACCATCTATGTCCGCCCTAACGCTCCTATTCCCTTTGACTTCCTCTCCCACACTGACTGTACCTTCTCCTCCTACGTGATTGCCGCCGACCTCAACATCCATAGTCGTTCCGCCGCCCAGTTACGGCGGTGGCATCGGTTCCTCTCCTCCCTTCAAGGCAACCTCATCCCCATCCCCCAGCACACCCGTCCCGAATCCAACTCCACTCCCGATGTTATCCTTTCCTCCACCAACCTCCTTGGCCGTGTAACGGTGGATGTCCTGGAGCCTATTGGTAGCGACCATCTCCCTGTCCTCCTTACAGTCGTCGCCCCTGCCCTGCCCCTCGTAATGACTCCTCCCCTAAGTACATCCATAACTATTCCTGTGCCAACTGGAATGCCTACCGGGATACCCTTTCCACCCAGGTCGATCGCCACCCCTTCACCTACCACCACCCTGACGATGTAACCCATGCCGCCTCCTTTCTCCAGCAGACCTTGTCTGAGGCTGTGGAGGCCCACGTCCCTACTGTCGCCATCCACCCCCACCATCCTACCTTACCACCACAGGCTGTCCTCCTCCTCCGTGAATCCCGCCGTCTCTACCGTGCCTTCCTCCACACGCATGACCCAGGCACCCTACGACGCCACCGGCAAGTCCAGCGACACATTCGTAATTTGCTCACGGCTATGAAACGCCGGGACTGGAGGCAGACATGCACCCATTTAAATACTGCCCTACCTGTCAACTCGTCCAAGTTCTGGTCGGCCTTCCGTCGCCTTACCGGAACTAAACCCTCCCCCTATTATCCTCTTCTCCATGATGATCACCCTTTCCCTGACTCCCTTAGTAAGGCCAATCACTATGCCTCCTACCTCTCCGATGTATTTTCCATCCACAATGATCTCCAGTTCGATTACTCCCTCTTCCCGGATATCCGCGATCGAACTGACACCTCTTCCCCTCCCCTCGCTCCTGGTTTCCAGTACTTGGACAACATTACACACACGGAACTCAATGCCCCTCTCACTAGACAGGATCTCATTGTTACACTCCGCACCAAACGCAACACCGTTCCTAGTCACGATGGTGTCACCTACCATCACCTTCGTGAAGCTCCTGTCTCTTTCCTCTCCACCCTGGCCAGGCTCTACAATGTAGTCCTGTCCACCGGTTACTACCCCGACCTGTGGAAAACCTCCCGTATCCTCATGTTCCTTAAACCTGGCAAACCGCCGTCCGCCGTCTCCTCCTACCGTCCCATCTGCCTTACCTCGGTCTTCAGCAAGGTCCTGGAATCTATCCTCGCCCGACGCATCCACCAGCATCTCCGCCAGCACCGCCTCCTTCCCGTTACCCAGTGTGGCTTTCGGCCGTCCTTCTCTTCCGACGACCTACTCCTTCACCTCACTCATCTCCTTTCTGAACAGCTTAATTCCCGTCGCTCTGCAATCTTCCTCTCCCTGGACCTCGAACATGCATATGACCGTGTATGGCATTCCGGTCTCCTCTTCAAGCTCCAAATCTTCGCCCTTCCCATTAACTACGTCCGTCTGATCGGCTCCTTTCTCTCCCGCCGTCCTTCCTATGTCACCATCCATAACACGGATTCCTACACCTTTTTCCCCTCCGCCGGTGTGCCCCAAGGCTCCGTCCTCTCCCCCCTCCTGTATCTTTTGTACACGGCGGACATGCCACTGCCATCACCCCCCGTCCACCTTCTCCAGTTTGCCGATGACACCGCCTTCCTTGCCCTTGCCCCCACCCTGCAATGCTCCCAACGCCTTCTCCAATCCCATCTTGACCGATTCACCGCTTGGTGCAACCAGTGGTTGCTCAAGGTCAATCCTTCGAAAAACCAGGCGATCATTGTAGGCAAAACAACCCCTTCCTTCCGCCTCCTTGATTTCTATCTCACCGTCTATGGCCGTCCCATTGCCCTCACTCCCACCCTTAACTACCTTGGCGTCACCCTCGACCGTCGCCTCTCCTGGACTCCCCATCTCCGTACAATCCAAGCCAAAGCATGTTCCCGACTCCGTCTCCTGAAGCTCCTTTCCGGCCGTACGTGGGGTCTGGAGCCTTCCACAATCCTCCACACCCATAAATCCCTCATCCGCCCTATCCTTTGTTTTGCCCATCCAGCATCTCCGCCCCCCCTACCTTTTATAAATCCCTCCAAATCCTTGAACGCCATACTCTCCGCCTCGCCTATCGCAATCGTGTCCCCTCCCCCACGCGGATCCTGTATGATCTCATCCCCTTCCCCCACCTCCTCCTTTTCCTTGAAAGGATACGGATCCTGTACACCTCCCGTAAACTTGATCCTCCTCGCCCGCTCGTCTCCCCGATCCTCTTCCATCCCCGCCCGCTGCCGCGCCTGTATTCCCATGTCCCGCCCGGTCTCCATCTCTCCACCCTCCTTACTCTCTCCCAAGGTGGCTTCCGCCAGCTCCCCCTCCCTGATGATGTCCTCGTCCCCTCCATCTACCCCTCCTATCAACTTTGACCCTGCCCTACCCCCCACTTCCGGTGTCCTTTCCTTTCGGCACCCTCCCTCCCTCCCTTCTCTACCCTTCCCTCCCCTTCTCTTTCCTTTTCCCCCGTCCCCTCCATCCACCACTCTTCCCCCCGGGCTTCCCCTCCCCCTTCCTCCCTCCGCCCCTTTCTCCCCTGCCTGTGGCATCTCTGCTCTCCCCTCTCCCTCTCCCACTCCCCTTCCTCCTCCTCCTCTTTTGGCAGGTCCCCGGACTCGCACACGCACAGTGAACTTTCGCGCGCCGGAGATCATCGCCATCAGTGTCTAGTGTGTGTGCTTCGTTTTGTGTTTCATGCCGTTACAACTCAACTGTTCACATGTGCCGTCGCAGTTCTCCGTGTTTTGTGCGCCGTGTCAACAAGTGTTAGTGTTTTTTTCGTCCAACGTGAACGGCTTCATGTTTATTGGATCTTTTGTATCTCCATTTTTTTGCCCGCCATTTTTTGTCTTGTCTGTATCACCTCTATGTCATGTTATTGTTCCACTTAAGGCTGAAGAGCAGCGTAATGTGCTGCTGCCAGCCCACCTGTATAGGTGATTAAAATTACAATAAAGGAAAAAAAAATGCGAACGATGGTTGACACTACTTATTCCAAGAATATTTAATACTCGTTCCCATAGTTCGTGACAAATGGATATAGTTCACAACTCTTCCTAGCACTGGGCACCCCGCCCCTGCCACGTCTTCACCGTTGTGTCCCCCCTACCCTCCATCTCTACACCCTCCATCTCCTTTCCCAAGGTGGCTTCCGTCAACTCCCCCTCCCGGATGATGCCCTCTCTCCCTCCATTTATCCTTCCTATCAACTCTGATCCTCAGTCCCCCTCCTTTCCTCTGTCTTTTCCCTGGGCTCCCTCTTCCCCCCCTTCCGTCCTGTTTTCTCCCCACTAAACCTCTCCCTACCTCCCTTCTCCCCCCCAGTCCTTTTGTATTCCCCTCCTCTGCCTATCCCACTCCCTGTCGTGTCTGCCCCCCCCTCTTATGGGTCCTCATCCTCCTTCAGTTCCTTTCCCGGCTCCCCCCTTCACTTTTACTTTCCCCCCTTTTTTGTTTTCCCATCTTCTGTCCAGTTTCCCCCCACCTGCTCTCGACTGTGGTGTCACATTTGCCAACTTTTTAGTGCAGTGTTCCAGTGACTATTCAGTGTTGTTTGTCTTTCTCGTGTTGCGAACAGAAACCATGCTGTCGCTAGGTGTGAATTTTATGTCCTTTGCGAACAGAATCCAGACTGTCGCCGTGTTTTTTTAATTGTCTATTGTTTTCCCTGTCTGCTTCGTATGTATTTTTATTAGCGTCATCATCCCTGTATTGTTGTTTCAAGTTCCACGATTTCTTTTCGCCTTGTTACTCTCTAAGTCTCCGATTTTATCGCCTGTGTTTTATTATTTGTTCTCTTGATCTTTGTCACAAAATCTGTCGGCTGAAGAGCGGCATACTAAGCTGCTGCCAGCCCGCACCCTTTGGGGGGAATTGAAATTCAATAAATGAAAAAAAAAAAAAATAGCAGTTGGCACTCCGTCCCCCGACTCCACTCTCTCTCTCTCATCACCATCCCTATTTGTCGCCCCGTCCCCGGCTCCTCCCTCCCGCGCCTCCTCTGATCCCTTCCCTTCACGCCCTCCCTCTGCTCCTTCCGTTTCTGCGGTCCCCGCCAGGGTGGTCGCCCGGCGCTGTACTGCCCACACTCCACTCTCTCCTTCACCTTCATCGGCTTCACCATCGCCATCGCCCTCACCTGTCCCACTCCCCGCCACATTCCAGTTGTTCCCATCCTCCACACCTCCTCCACCGCCCTCAAGCGCCCCAGCGGCACCCCTGCCTCCTCTGCTTCCAAAAAGGCTCCGCCTTGTCCCCCTTCGCCCACCCCTGATGCCATGGATGTCTCCCCGCCCGTCCCTGCCCCCTCCTCCTACCGCTACCTCCTCTCCCGTCCAGATCCCTCCCTCCTTGAAGCCCGGAACCTCACCCTCTTCCTTCGCCAGCATTCTCCTGGTGCCCCCATCTCACTCCTCGCCGTGATTCGGTACTCATCTCCTCCCCCAGCCCTACCCTCCACACCGATCTCCTTTCCTGCATCCCGGTCACCTGCTTTGGCCCTCATGCCTCTCTCAGCCCCGTTCCTTCGCCACCTCCCTCCCGCCAACCCCAACCTCCGCGTCGCCCGCCGACCCTCACCGTTGTGATCACTCGGCTCAGTCTAGTGATCACAGAGGAGGAGGTGTTGGCTTAGCTTCAGGCCCATCCCAATCTGGAGGTGCGTGCAGTTCGCCGCATCCATAATGCTGCCGGCCCCATCCGCCTTATGCGGGTTTTTTCTGAGCACGCCCCCTCCATAGACCGTCTCCTGAAGGAGGGTGCCCTCCTTGTTAACCAGCATTATCGAGTTGACCCCTCCCGTTCCCCTCCTCAATCCCACCGCTGCCAAAGGTGCTTGCGGTATAATGTGCACCCTACATCTGAGTGCCGCGAGGCCCCCACCTGCCTGCACTGTAGGCAAGCCCACTTTTTATGGCAGTGCCCCAATCTCCAGTCACCCCCCTCCTGTAATACCTGTAACCTCCCTCACCCCACCTACTCCCAGAAGTGTAAGGCCCGACCCCTCCTACCACTCCTGAACTCACCGTTCCTGTCCGCCCGCTGGACGCCCCCACCCCTCCCGGAAACTCCCTTCACCCACCCCCTACCGCTGAGGAGATCATCAGATTCCTCACCATTGCCTGCAGAATGTTCATCTTTTTCAGCTCCCACACACCCTCCAACAGATCTCCCTCTCCGCCCATTACGTTTTCCACCTCGAAATATACGCCACCTACTCGAACAACCATGCCCATTTCACCTTCTCCCGTCTTGACTCCCTCGTTTAAATCCCTGTCATGGCACGGCAGCACCATATCCTTTTCAACAACATCCGCTCCCTACCTGCCAACAAGATCCTCTTCCTACACACCCTTGCCACCCACCGCGTGGACACCTTCCTCCTTAATGAAACCTTCCTCCAACCCCACCACACCATCCACACTTCGCCCTACCTCCTCCACCGCTCCGATAATCCCTTCCCGATTGCGCATGGCGGAGTTGCCATTGGTCACCACCGCCAGACCCCCATTCGGCTACAACCTCTCCTTCCCGACCCCACCGAACACCTGATCCTTAGTCTCTTCTTCCCCGGCCGTACCATTACCTGCACCACCATCTATGTCCGCCCTAACGCTCCTATTCCCTTTGACTTCCTCTCCCACACTGACTGTACCTTCTCCTCCTACGTGATTGCCGCCGACCTCAACATCCATAGTCGTTCCGCCGCCCAGTTACGGCGGTGGCATCGGTTCCTCTCCTCCCTTCAAGGCAACCTCATCCCCATCCCCCAGCACACCCGTCCCGAATCCAACTCCACTCCCGATGTTATCCTTTCCTCCACCAACCTCCTTGGCCGTGTAACGGTGGATGTCCTGGAGCCTATTGGTAGCGACCATCTCCCTGTCCTCCTTACAGTCGTCGCCCCTGCCCTGCCCCTCGTAATGACTCCTCCCCTAAGTACATCCATAACTATTCCTGTGCCAACTGGAATGCCTACCGGGATACCCTTTCCACCCAGGTCGATCGCCACCCCTTCACCTACCACCACCCTGACGATGTAACCCATGCCGCCTCCTTTCTCCAGCAGACCTTGTCTGAGGCTGTGGAGGCCCACGTCCCTACTGTCGCCATCCACCCCCACCATCCTACCTTACCACCACAGGCTGTCCTCCTCCTCCGTGAATCCCGCCGTCTCTACCGTGCCTTCCTCCACACGCATGACCCAGGCACCCTACGACGCCACCGGCAAGTCCAGCGACACATTCGTAATTTGCTCACGGCTATGAAACGCCGGGACTGGAGGCAGACATGCACCCATTTAAATACTGCCCTACCTGTCAACTCGTCCAAGTTCTGGTTCAGCCTTCCGTCGCCTTACCGGAACTAAACCCTCACCCTACTATCCTCTTCTCCATGATGATCACCCCTTTCCTGACTCCCTTAGTAAGGCCAATCACTTTGCCTCTAACCTCTCCTATGTCTTTTCCATCCCCGATGATCCACAGTTCGATTACTCCCTCTTCCCGGATGTCCGCGATCGAACTGACATCTCTGTCCCTCCCCTTGCTCCTGGTTTCCAACACTTGGACAATATTGCACACACGGAACTCAATGCCCCTATCAGTACGCAGGATCTCATTGCTACACTCCGCACAAAATGCAACACCACTCCTGGTCACGATCGTGTCACCTATCGTCACCTTCGTGAAGCTCCTGTCTCTTTCCTCTCCGTCCTGGCCAGCGTCTACAATGTAGTCCTGTCCACCGTTTACTACCCCGACCTGTGGAAAACCTCCCGTATTCTGATGTTCCTTAAACCCGGCAAACCGCTGTCCACCGTCCCCTCCTACCGTCCCATCAGCCTTACCTCGGTCTTCAGCAAGGTCCTGGAATCTATCCTCATCCACTGCCTCCACCAGCATCTCAGCCAGCACCGCCTCCTTCCCGTTACTCAGTGTGGATTTCGGCCGTCCTTCTCTTCTGACGATCCTTCTCCTTCACCTCACTCATCTCCTTTCCAACCTTCTTAATTCCCGTCACTCTGCAATCTTCCTCTCCCTGAACCCTGAACGAGCTTATGACCGCGTATGGCATTCCGGTCTCCTTTTCAAGCTCCAAACCTTCGCCCTTCCCATTAACTACGTCCGTGTGATTGGCTCCTTTCTCTCCCATAGTCCTTCCTACGTCACCATCCATAACACCGACTCCTACACCTTTTTCCCCTCCACCGGTGTGCCCCAAGGCTCCGTCCTCTCCCCCCTTCTGTACCTTTTGTATACGGCGGACATGCCGCAGCCATCACCCCCGTCCACCTCCTCCAGTTTGCCGATGACACTGCCTTCCTTGCCCTAGCCCCCACCCTACAGCGCTCCCAATACCTTCTCCAATCCCATCTTGACCAGTTCACCGCTTGGTGCAACCAGTGGTTGCTCAAGGTCAATCCCTCCAAAACCCAGGCGATCATTGTAGGCAAAACCACCCCTTCCTTCCTCCTCCTTGATTTCTACATCACCATCTATGGCCGTCCTATCGCCCTCACTCCCACTCTTAAGTACCTTGGCATCACCCTCCACCATCGCCTCTCTTGGACTCCCTACCTCCGGACAATCCAAGCCAAGGCACGCTCCCGACTCAGTCTCCTCAAGCTCCTCTCCGGCCGTACGTGGGGTCTGGACCCCTCCACCATCCTCCACACCTATAAATCCCTCATCCGCCCTATCCTTTGTTATGCCCATCCGGCTTGGATCTCCGCCCCCCCTACCTTTTATAAATCCCTCCAAAACCTTGAACATCATGCTCTCCGCCTCGCCTATCGCATCCGTCTCCCCTCCCCTACGGGGATCCTGTACGATCTCATCCCCTTCCCCCACCTCCTCCTTTTCCTTGAAAGGATACGGATCTTGTACACCTCCTGTAAACTCGATCCTCCTCACCCGCTCATCTCCCCGATCCTCTCTCACCCCCGCCCACTGCCGCGCCTGTATTCCCTCGTCCCACCCGGTCTCCATCTCTCCACCCTCCTTACCCTCTCCCAAGGTGGCTTCCGCCAGCTCCCCCTCCCTGATGATGTCCTCCTCCCCTCCATCTACCCCTCCTATCAACTTTGACCCTGCCCCACCCCCCACTTCCGGTGTCCTGTCCTTTAGGCACCCTTACTCCCTCCTCTTCCCTTCCCTTCTCTTTCCTTTTCCCCCATCCCCTCCCTCCACCCCTCTTCCACCAGGCTTCCCCTCCCCCTTCCTCCCTCCCCCTATCTCCCCTGCCCGTGGCATCTCTGCTCTCCCCTCTCGCTCTCCCACTCCCCTTCCTCGTCCTCCTCTCTTGGCAGGTCCCCGGACTCGCACACGCATAGTGAACATTCGCGCGCCAGAGATCTTCGCCATCAGTGTCTCGTGTGTGTGCTTCGTTTTGTGTTTCACGTTCTTTCGCAGTTACAACTCCACTGTTCACATGTGCCGTCGCCGTCCTCCGTGTTTTGTGCGCCGTGTCAACAAGTGTTAGTGTTTTTATCGCCCAGCGTGAACGGCTTCATGTTTATTGTTTTTTATCTCTCCATTTTTTTTGCCCGCCGTTTTTTTTGTATTATCTGTATCACCTCTATGTCATGTTATTGTTCCACTTAAGGCTGAAGAGGAGCGTCATATGCTGCTGACAGCCCGCCTGTATAGGTGATTAAAATTGCAATAAAGGAAAAAAAAACTATCACTAGTTTTATGTTGCAAATGTTATGGTAATTTTGGCAGAGGTTCAACGAAATACGGTTTGTGCCTCTTAATCAGTGTTTAAAATCGCAGAGTATGCGTGCTGGCGCCTGTGTGCCAAACGCGAGAGCCTGCACTTCATTCGTGAAAGTGTAACAAAGTCAGCAGACTTAGTTCTCGAATATCAATCGGTGTGCCAAAATTTACAAAGAAATTGTGCCGCCCTTTATCATTTAAAAAGAAACTAAGCCGTTCCTGTATGCTGTTGTGCAAAATGCATGTTACGCTGGATACAATGCTCTGTGATTTTCTTCTATTGTGTTTGCTATCATTTGCAAAATCTTACTGCTTGTTAAGAAAAACGTTGTGAGAGAAACCGACGTACACCACAGCCTGTAAATTACAGTATTAGAGTTACTGTGATAGAGATAGTTTTAATAAAAGTTAACAGATAGGATGAAATAATTATTCTGGTGATTGTAAGTTTAATTACTTCGTCAGAACTGTAATTCACTGAGACGTAAATGACTCACCAAAGATCGTATCTATATTGTCGCCTGGGTTAGTTTAATTGTAAACTGTCATGTAACCAAGTTTTAACAAAAAAAGACCAAAGGGAGATTTCATAAAACTGACCCCTCCATCTGTATGTGCCATCAGAAGTATCAAATATGTACCAGAATACCGCTGTTAATGAAACGAAATCTTTGTCAGTAAAATATAGGCTTAGTATTATGCAGTGCATCCTTGAATGGATATCTCTACCAGGTCAACTAATATTTAAAGTGTTCCAACAAGTGCAAATTAATTTTGATGGATTTAGCAGTGCTTTGAAAACTTTCAGTAAGATGATGTTCCCCCATGGCAAACAAAACCTACAACAGTCCTCCCATTGAAAATATTAAACTCAAGTTTGATATTTTGTCACTCTAGATTGATTTTATGAAGAGACTTTAAGTTAAGTTTCTTAGCAATAATTTATGATCTGTGTACACTCTGCATCATGCGGCTCCTTAACTGCAGAGATTTACGCCATAATAGGTTGTGTACTTTCTGAAGCAGTTTCAAACTGTGGGTACCTTATGTCTGATCTGGATCTTCTTTATTGATCCAATTGTATGTGACACATCTTAATATGTGAACGAAATGTAAAACATAAAAAGCGGTTCTGTGTCATTACAAGGGAGATTGTAAACAACTGACAGCTGAGAAGGGGAAAGCAAATAATGATGTGGCCTATCTGTTAACTGACATTTTGTCACTAGCAACACATACTAATTAGTGAAACAACATGAACTGATTCACAAAGAAATTGGAACTTCTGATTTGTATACAACAGGTAATTGCCACCTAGCTGCTCAATTGCTGGATGTCTTTGGAAATGCAGACAGATCTTATACAGTGTATTAGTTTGTGCTCCTTATAAACTTGTAAGTGTGTGGTGATCTTGAAAATAAAATACTACAAAACATAATCCTTCCTTTGGACACCCACTAAACTCAATTTATCACATAAAAAAGTAACGTTGTTACTTTCAGTCTCTTCAAAAAAATTTACCATATTTTTTAAATAATTGGATATTAATAGTAAGTACTTTATTACTGAGGTATCATTGTTCTTTCTGATGAATTTTTCCAAGTTATCAATAGCGTCAATTAAGTCATTTAATCCCTCTGTGCATTACCTACATTTTATGCACATTTAAATACCCTGCGTCCAAAGGACCTGTTGTGTCTAATTCGAGAATTAAAATCGAAAAAGTATTTCCTGGGTATGAACATGCAGAAAAATTTTGTTTCAAAGTTTATCAGTATAATAAAAGACAGCTGTGATCATGTTTAACGCTTTTATTAAATCAAAAGTAATATATTTTTAATCCTGAATAATTTTCATTAAATAAATTACATTACTTAAACTGAAAGAGAAGCCACCAGTATTATCATAAACTGTTCTCACACTGGCGGTTATGGTATTCACAAAGAACAAATCGCTAAGCATACAAGGATGACATTAATTTTTACAATTGTTATACACCACACTGCTATGGTCCTGGCACACGTTTTGTGCATTTACAGAACACTGTCTTGGTTTTTCTGTCCTTTGAAGCAGGGCACAATGAACACCGTCTCTTCTGACGACTCACTGTGCTGCTGTTGTTACTACTGCTGTTTTGTGTTTTAGGAATAGTAATGAACTTTTTCCTATACAGGTAGATGGATTTCTGTGGAAAGTGATTAGGCGATCTTCTGGTCATAAACGGTTATATCATCTCAACTGAAATATCCTTAATGAATAGTCTCCTCTTGTGCAAAATCCCTTTGTGATCCATGGGGTCTTGTGTTTTGAAAAGAATAAAGCGATTTAGAGTGCGTACCTCCCTTATGGTGTACCAGAGTACCACTGGTCAGCGTTTAGTTTGTCCTTTGCATGTATAATCAGGCACTAGTTGATCCATAACATCCACACCATCCTTCGTTTGGTTAAAAAATTTCACAATCTCAGGCTTCAGATTTGGATACTGTTCATCTACAGATTTGTCATGATGCATGGAGTGTAGGAGGACTACACACTTGTTTTTCTTTGGTGAAAAACCAACCATCTTCATTTGAATGTCCCGCTCTGCTCCTGTTTGGCATCACCTCTTTTGGAATTTCTCTTTTATTCATCATTGTTGTTCCCACAACAATTAGGTTCTTATACAACACATGTTCTGCCAGTGGTACACTTGTAAAATAATTATCTGCAGTAACATTTCTGGCTGTACCAGCAATATTTTGCCTGCAAGGGTGTTCTCTGTAGTAAGGCCCACGTTTTTCTGGGGTGGCTCACCTGGTCCTCTTCCCGTGTACACAAGCCTGTCAGTGACATAACCAGCTTAGCTTTGCACATCCAGAATATCTTCATTTCATACTTTCCAGGCCTGTTTGGCATATATCGCGCAAACCCATAACAGGCCCCTAAAAGGAACTAGCTGTTCATCCACAGTTACATTACTTTTAGGTATCATTATTTTCTTGCACGGCCAGTAAATATTTTCTGTTTGTCATAGGATACAAGATCAAGCTTATCGGTTTGTAACCTAGCCTCTTTGTTCTTTTGTCATCGATTCTAATGAATCTTCTTATTGCCTGAAACCGACTCACAGTCATTGTAGCTCTACATAGCGGATTGGAATACCTTCCCTGAAAAAGTTCCTTGATTGGAACATCCCAAACCTTATCCTCTCCAATATGAAGTAAAATCACCCAGAAGGCGAACATTTCGTCTCTAGCTACATCATTCCAGTTTATTTTTCTTTGCACAAAAACTCTTCTTGCTTCTAAGTTTGTGCGTATCACAATTTCATCCGCAATGGCTAGAGGAGTAAATAAATCCCATGCATCTTTGGGAGTGTTAATGATTATGCCCCTTGCTGGTCCTGGAATACTTATTCACTAAATTATGTGCAGGCGTTTTATTCGGCACTGGGGGCACTAACCCCACTGCTTACCATTTGGAGCAATATATATGGTAGCATTTTCACTGGTTATTTGTCCCGAGGCATTATTACCTATGTCAGTGTCATCATTATCATCATCATCATCACTAACACTAACACTAACTAAATTTCGCCAAATTGTGTGCAGGTATTTCATTCGGCACTGAGGGGCACTTACTCCATTGCATACCATTTGGAGCAATATATATGTTAGCATTTTTATGTTTATTTGTCCAGAGGCATTATTACCTACATCATCCTCATAATCATCATCATCATCATCATCATCATCATCACTATCACTATCATCACTACTAGTCTGTTCTCCACTCAGAGAGCTGCATGCCGCTCCCTGAGGACCAACTTCATGGTTTTCATCTGAAGCTATACTTTATCTAAAAGAAAATCATCATTATCAGCTCCCCATTGACTAACAACTGATTCAAAATTTGGTCTTGATAAGTGTATGCTATCCCCTTTCCTGCTCCTTTTTATAGATGTAGATCCTGATATTATATCTGAAAAAATAATGTGAAGAAATAACCTCTCTTCTTCTGTCAACTGAAGGATTGTAACTGTTGCTCATTTTATTGTTTAATGTTAAAAGTGACACCTTTCTTTCTCGTTCGTATCGAATATCAAACACACCACTGCTGAGCAGCAAACTCCCACAACATTACTGTATTGCTTCACATACTTGTAATAACCCACTACAATATTTCACTCTGTTACACAACACAGGGATATGCTATCTGTTGTGAGTTGTAACAATTATATTATGTGCCATGATAACAATGTTTAGGTGTACCAATAGTGCATTCTCTGAATTCCGACAAAATGTTGTCGATTACATCACAATCTAATTTGATAACACTACAACATGATCCATAGTGTGTGTATAAAGACGAAAATGTAAGTGTCACTTAAAACTAATCTTGATTTCTAAGGGTACCTTTACCGTGTTACTGGAAACTGCTAGGGAGCATACCTGATAAGTTGGGGCACAATTTTAAAAACTTTCAAATAGTAATTAAAAGTTAAAACTGTCTGCAGTTCTGGTGAACCCAAGGTATGCATACCAGGGTCTAATGGTTCAGAGTTAATGGGAACGTCCTTGTAGCAAGTTTTGTGGTTCACTTTTACCAACGTGTAACTGCATAGTCGGGCCAGTATTCATCACGACAGAACATGAAAGTGTAAGAGTATCTGTCGTTTCTATTAGAGCAAAACTAATTACACTGTATGACTTTATAGTATGCCAATCTTTGGATAGCTTTAACGGCTCTAAGGACTAAAGAAAGCCATTTAACTCCACGAAACGTCTTTCCTGTTCATACTAGGCACAAGTTGCCAAATTGGCTGCAATAGCTAGTTCAAAGTTTCTGTTTTCCATCGCTTCTATTGAACAAGAAGCTGACGAGAGGTAATTCAAACAGACAGAATCGATGGTACAGTTACTGGTTTAAGACGAGGTTTCAGAAGAGGCACAGAACATTTCTTTACTGTGGATCTGTCGAAATATTCACCAAGTCTCAGAATGAGGTCCTCAGTGAAATGGAGTCCGCAGACTTTGAAATAATGACAAAAACTTTTTTATCAGCTGCATATGATAATGCCCAAAGGGCAAGATTGCCATTAATACTAACGCACACATGCGATTACTGTCAGTTTATTTCAGAACAAATCAACCAATATGACTCGGTATTTTGAGTTATAAAGCTGCATAAGTAAATTACAGTCTGCTAGGGATTCAGTACTGCATACAGTGAACTTTCTGTGCCGTAGATTGGCATCATGTCTACTGAAATTACGTTGTTCCTGAACAACTGAACATCATGCTAACACGAATACACAGCAAGCTGGCCATCCTCTCTATATTAAAGCACACATACTGTGACACAATCTAAGTGCCTTTGTAATGTCTCTTAGCAAAACACATATTATATGTGGTAAAAAAAGGGAGAAAAGAACAATTGAACTGGATGATTGTAATTGCGTGGACAACGATTGTGTGAATTTTATGTAATAAAGAGAAAGCATTATGTGTCATGTTTTGTTCTTGTATAGAATTATGTACTGATTTTTTTTAAGATATCTGTGTCGGCGAGTACTGAAACCGCCACAGACGATACTTATTAAATATCAAACAAAGATGAGAATATGTGACAAGTATAAATAGTAGTGACCGAATATTAATTTCTCTGTCGTCTTCTTGGAGTTACGTGAGTAGGAAGAACCTGTGACGTTATATTGTATGCTTGCGTAGCATTCTTTTGTCAAGATCGAGAGACGTACGTCATTCTCATTGTAAAGGTGTGTAATAATTTAATCTGTTTAAATGTTTTGAATAGAGTTACTTAGTGAAAACTTGCATTATGATTTGTAATAAGCTTGCCTGGTATTTTATCCCATCCTTTTAAGACATATTCAGTTATTTAAATATTACTCGTGGTGCAGAACTGCGCTACGAACGAACGAGCCGCTGCCGCGGCGCATTCAAACTGCATTATATGAAACCAATCATACCGCAGAGAAGTGGACAGGTAACAGTAAACTAAAATTATTTGTTTCAGCTTTCGCAATTGCAGAGCAGAGCAGCAGATTTTATGATGTGTTTCACAGGTTGATGCTGGCTGCTGATGATATAAATAGTATAAATAGTAGTGACCGAATATTAATTTCTCTGTCGTCTTCTTGGAGTTATGTGAGTAGGAAGAGCCTGTGACGTTAAGAGTGCAAAAAGATAATTTAACTTCATAACATAAAAGAAATCTTGCTGTGCGTAGTTCTGGCCTGGCAAACCTTATAGTAAAAACATCTTTTTCTATGATAATAGTCTCATGTTCTCGTGTTATTCGTGGTACTTATTGGTGTTTCACTGATAACAAAAATCCACTGCAAAATTTTCATGTTGAACAATCATTGCATACTGTAGCAACAGTATTGATAACCTACTGCAACCTACATCCTTCTGAATCTGCTTAGTGTATTCATCTCTCGGTCTCCCTCTACGAGTTTTACCCACCACGCTGCCCTCCAATACTAAATTGTATTCTTGATGCCCCAGAACATGTCCTACCAACCGATCCCTTCTTCTAGTCAAGTTGTGCCACAAACTTCTCTTCTCCCCAATCCTATTCAATACTTCGTCATTAGTTATATGATCTACCCATCTAAACTTCATCATTCTTCTGTAGCACCACATTTCGAAAGCTTCTATTCTCTTCTTGTCCAAACTATTTATCATTCATGTTTAACTTCCGTACATGGCTACACTCCATACAAATACTTTCAGAAACGACTTCCTGACACTTAAATCTATACTCGATGTTAACAAATTTCTTTTCTTCAGAAATGCTTTCCTTGCCATTGGCAGTCTACATTTTATATCCTCTCTACTTCGACCATCACCAGTTATTTTGCTCCCCAAATAGCAAAACTTCTTTGCTACTTTAAATGTGTCATTTCCTAATCTAATTCCCTCAGCACCACCCGACTTAATTCGACTACATTCCATTATCCGTGTTTTGCTTTTGTTGATGTTCATCTTATATCCTCCTTTCAAGACACTGTCCATTCCGTTCAACTGCTCTTCCAAGTCCTTTGCTGTCTCTGACAGAATTACAATGTCATCGGCGAACCTCAAAGTTTTTATTTCTTCTCCTTGGATTTTAATACCTACTCCGAATTTTTCTTTTGTTTCCTTCACTGCTTGCTCAATATAGAGATTGAATAACATCAGGGAGAGGTTACAACCCTGTCTCACTCCCTTACCACTGCTTCCCTTTGATTTGCCTCAACTCTTATAACTGCCATCTGGTTTCTGTAAAAATTATAACTAGCTTTCCGCTCCTTGTATTTTACCCCTGCCACCTTCAGAATTTGAAAGAGAGTATTCCAGTCAACATTGTCAAAAGCCTACTCCAAGTCTACAAAAGCTAGAAATGTAGGTTTGCCTTTCCTTAATCTAGCTTCTAAGATAAGTCGTAGGGTCAGTATTGCCTCACATGTTCCGATATTTCTACAGAATCCAAACTGATCTTCCCTGAGGTCGGCTTCTACTAGTTTTTCCATTCGTCTGTAAAGAATTCGCGTTAATATTTTGCAGCAGTGACTTATTAAACTGATAGTTCGGTCATTTTCACATCTGTCAACGCCTGCTTTCTTTGTGATTGGAATTATTATAATCTTCTTGAAGTCTGAGGGTATTTCGCCTGTCTCATACATTTTGCTCACCAGATGGTAGAGTTTTGTCAGGACTAGCTCTCCCAGGGCTGTCAGTAGTTCTAATGGAATGTTGTCTACTCCCAAAGCTTTGTTTCGACTCAGGTCTTTCAGTGCTCTGTCGAACTCTACACGCAGTATCATATCTCCCATTTCATCTTCATCTACATTCTCCTCCATTTCCATAATATTGTCCTCAAGTACATCGCCCTTGTATAGACCCTTCTTCAGTAAATGAAGAAACGTAGCAACATATTTTATCTCATATATTAGTTGTTACGTGAGAAATAATAAAACAAAGCAAAGGGAGCCGGCGAAAACTTGTAAGATGTTGAGCTTACCTTCCAATTCTGTATAACCTGGAAATATTCAAGATGTATTGCAGTCAGCTATACAGTTCTGATTTAGCTCTGTCCATTTAGGACATAATTTCCTCTGCAACGAGGCACACAACACATATATCAGGTGTGTAAATGAAACAAATTAAGTAATGGATGCAACTGTGAGAACTTCAGTTGGTTAAGACAAGTTCCTGCATAATGTTAGAAATCGAAATCAGTTATGGCTGGTACTGCCATCGAACGGCGCGCCACGCAACTACCCCTTGCTGCAAGCCGTCGCCACAAGATGGCAGCACGGTGGGCAGCCTCACACTAGTCGTGAACGATCGTTAACCCGTGCAGTTTGTAGCGTAAAGCTCGCCGTATTCAGGTAACGCCACCTAGAAACAAAGCCTCACAGCGTGCGAAATAACGTCATACAGTATCGGCGCTTTGGCAGGCCTTGCAACACCGACTGTCCAATTAAGTGAATGTACCATTACTTCCAGCTTCTTGCAAAATCTAGTAGTAGTAGTAGCTTTATTCATCCATAGATTTCTTTTTTCAGGGATATAGGACATGTCAAAGTATTTAGAAATTTAGATCAATTTAAAATAAGTTAGTTAGAGACTGACACACACAGTGGTTACGGTTACTACAAGCCACACCACAAGTTGGGAAACGGGGCCAAATTTCTAGTAGTTTACTGTCGAGATTTTCACAAATGTTTTATTCGTATCTTACAGAAACTAGCAGTACGGCAATAAACAGCCTTTTAAAACACGCCACTAACGCAATCAAAGTAATTTATAGCAATACAAAACTTTAAAAAAATTTAAAGAACATTAGTAAATCACCCACTCAGGGATGCTCAGGCTAGACACAATACTGACCAATTTAAATACGCTCGTAAACACAATTGCCACTCTCAGGCTGGTCACTGCACCGACTTTTAGCCAGCGAAAACTTGTAATAAGATGGCTTAACTTGCTGACACAATTAGAGCTAACCTCGTGCAAGGAAACATTACACCACTCAGTCCTGAATGATCAACCAACAAGAAGCATGGATTTACTCATAACCCACAATAGAATAACGAAACAATTAAACTGCCAAAGCTACACCTCCAATCGGACAGTGACGAGAGGAGGAGGAAAGATCACTGTCTTCAGTTATACTAGTCCCAGGGACAGGAAACCCGGTCGCCGGAGGCCACAAGGCCGATGAGACGCTGGTTACGCAGACTTATTACTTAATGATTAAACCTTCCGCGAACTTAACTTGCAGTTATGCTCGAACAGGCCGTACACGACCTCCGATGGCAAGGATCCACACATCCGACCGCGCACGCGTCGCCAGCGTACCCAACACGCCACGGTCACGCGACGACACGCTCTGTCACCGGAGTTCACGTCTTCTCTGCAACATTGACGAGTAGTGACCGCACCTTCATGGTAAGTGTCTCCTTTTAAACTCCAGCGTTGAAACGGAGGATTTAAAGAAGCTTGCTAACGTCCCAGCAAGGCGAAATGAACAGCAACTACTCGTGGGGCGATTCTGTATACAACCAACACGCGGGGAGCTCTTCCGTCAACTCGACCCGCTCGTTACACACAACCGACATACATCACGTGGCGATTCGGTTCAACCGACCACACCTGCTTCGCGCTGGAGAGCCACACTGCCCTCCCGTGTCCACCAGACTCTCTGAGCGCACGCCCCTACTTCCCCGCCACCACACGAGGTTACAACTGGTCAAAGATCTTACTTCCTACATAGCAATTTCCCGGAAGCAAAAACGCAGATGTCGAAAGCAGAGGGACAAGACAACCAAGCAGCCACTTAATGACAGGCAACATATCAACAAACATGTCAGGGGAAGAAAAGGAAAACCAATACAATCTAAACACAAGGTGTAGCACAAGTCGATACATGGCATTAGATTTACTCCTGGTATACAATACTTCGTTTACACATAACTTATTAAATAATGTAATGCCACACTTCAATCATATCTCACTATCAGTCACTGCACACACTATACACAGATTGTTTCATAACACTTCACTCACTACACACCCACCCACCCACACACACACACACACACACACACACACACACACACTCTGGTGATCTCTGGGCCATTTTCTGTACCGCATCTTCCCGTTTGCTATCCTGAAAAACTGAGTCAGCATCCTTCAATAATGAGTGAGATGTTGAGTGCAGAAAGAGGAAGAGGTGTTAGTATTGTTCTTTGTGTAGTTTGTAAATTGGCTTTTCAAAAACCCTAAGATAAACATGGTCATAATTTCCTTCACTGTTGTCTACTATAACTGCAAATCTCATATTCGCAATATTTCGATTTCTTTGAGGTGCAACGTTGTAATTTTAACATAACTCATAGAGTGACAATACATAAATCGTAATTTGCGCCTTTTTACGTTACAATTAGCGATCCACGTCAGCGCTTGTTTTATGTAATATATATATATATATATATATATATATATATATATATGATCAGAATAAGATATTAACAAATTTTAATGGAAATCAAGCTCAGATGTGAATCACTAATTGTAAAATACAGCAGGAGTATATCATGTTCATTTCCTGCTACTATAAAATTACCGAATTACCTGAAACCTAGCCACCAAAATTTTGTTTCATACAAATACACATTTAAAGAAGCTGCACACAAATTATGCAAATGTATCGAAATCTATTGATTCATGTAATGTCATCAATAAGTAAGGAAACACACTTTCATGACTCTTTGAAATAATTGATATATTGTGTTACATACAATTTTCACACACACACAAACACACAGACAGACAGACAGAACAAAAAACCCACACACACACATACAGAAAGCGAAGCAAGGGTGTGGGAAGAAAAGGAATGTAATTAAATAAAAATATAAAATGACTTTTTACTTCACCTCATAATATGAAATCCAAACACTGTCTTACATGTCATTAAATAAATTAAAGTACACTTTAGTCACATTTTTTCATTCTTTTAAAACATTTATATTTTCCTTTGTAGTTGTATCACTACTTCTCTTAGTATAATTATTTAATACGATATTTACACGACAGAGCAGTAAGGAAGACCAGATAGATTCAAGACTATGTCTGTTTGTACTAAACAAATCACTGGGAATATTACAGGGTGCTACTATCAAAAGCACACACCTTCAATTTGCCTGCTGCAGAAACAAAATTTCATTTTCTTATACAATTTTTTGAAAAGTTCAATAATCATAAATTCACATGCCACTACATATTCTTTGGGATATGCCAAACCTCCCCGATCCTTTGCCATTCTAAAATGATAATCCTGCTTTACTTCATCTGAAATGAGAATTACTTTGAAATACTCACAGGAAGATTCTTCAGCACCTGGTGTCTCCTGGATTTCAAAAGTTGTTTCAAAAATATCTGACACCTTAATAACCACATTTCCAACTACATTAAACTGTACTAAAAGAGAAAACCTGCTCTGTACCCTAAGTTTTTGGTTGGTTTAAAAACCTGTCTAAGAGAAATGTGGTAATTTCCCCCACGTAGCTGGCGGTTTGTACCAAACCTTTCTAACTGTCAGTCTGCACTCTTCCAAGAGGCAAATAGGAACTGTTTTTGTCAGACAGCCAATAGCTACTGAAATCAATCAAAGTGGCTGTTGTATGTTTTGGAGCAAAGTGTGTCTCTTTAGAAAGTTTCCTGTTATCATTCATCCCATGCCTTAATCTAACCAAGACACAAAGCTCTTTAAAAAATCAAATATCTTATGGGAATTACAAGTTACAGGTTCCTATAAAATATTTCTTAGCCTCTGACACTGGAGTAATGTTTTCACATTCACAATACACCGCCAAAGATTTACTCTTTTTATAAATGTCACAGTGCTTTCCCGATTTTGAATTCCTTTCTTCGAGCCTAGTCTGCAGTGCAACTACTGTCATATCATTAAAAATACGAAGCACTAATTTTACATTTTGCTTTTCAATTGAAGTTGTAAACAGAGATTTTAAAGTTAGAGAGTTTCCATATTGTAATAAATCATCTTTTTCAGTGATGTGTAGCTCTTTTAGTGCTGTGAATGATGCAACACCTCCCTCCATGCTCTCACGGAAATCAAGAAAACACAGAATCTGCTCCTTTTCGTTGAACCAGTTGTTACAGATACACTTTACAACATGAACTGTATCCACAAAATAGTACAGTGGGCAGGGTGACAGTGTTTTACCTTTACTTCTGGCGAAGTACTGAAATTAGATATTGGTTTCTATTAATTGAATTATTGTCTGCCACTAATCCATCACCTTAAATCAAACTGCTTCTAATTTAAGAATTACTTTTTTTATTTATGAGAAATGTACATCAGCCTCCATTGTTTTAAGTGGGAGAATGTATACCACATCCTTGTAAGGTGAATCTAAAATTTGTATCATAAAAACTTAAGCACTGGTTGCACAGAAACATTCGTCAGAGTTGCAGGCACCACATACAATATTCCCACCTTAGTAATGAAGCTGGGTTTTCAAATGTATTTCAACAATTAAGAGAAGAACCGTTTTATCCTGTGAGGCAAATGTTCCATATTTCTGTGAGATATAACTCATAAGTTGATCACTTTGTTTTTCAATGACTGGTCTTGTTAAAAGTTTAGTACAAAACCTGGACAGTGTATTTGTATTTGGCATAGAAATGATGCCAGTGCTTCTGGGAAACTTATATCCACGTGGGGTAATAGCATTTACTAGTCACCACATAATTAGAGAGTCAGCATAATAACCAAACTGAGACGAACTTTCACATTTCAGGAATGAAACCTATTCCTTTGAAAAATATATTTCACTTTCTATTTCTGGCAACTTCTGTACTAAATTTGGCAGATTATCTTCAATGGACGAGAGAGCATTACCAACAGGAACCTCGTCGTTACTACACACCAAATACATTTTCCTAAGAGCGTCACTCACCTCTTTTGTGTTGCAGACTTTTTTGGGAAGTTTCATGTTTCCAAGACATTTCACTTCCACATCATTAATAAAAACACTGAGAAATAAATCACTGTTTATACAGAGTAGCAAACAACTCTTGGCTAATAATAAGCACACACTGTCATGTTAACTACAGTCCAGTCACTATGCTTATCACAGTCACTTATTTTACTTTTTAGTTGCTCTAAACTACAGAAAGAAGTCGCTCCTATCAACTTCTCCTGCGTTTCTACACTTTCTCGAATGGAATGTGAGGAGCAGTGTTCTCTAGTCGCTCGCTGCGACTTTTGGGGTCCTCTCAGGCTGATGTTGGAGTATTGGACAAACATGAAGGGTATCCCAGTAACTGTGAAGGTATAGCATCTGAAAAAGAAAAGTTTAACATCAAACGAGATGCAACTATACAACCAGCTTCCTCCTTATGACATTGTAATTTGCAAATGTAGGGCTCTGCCTAACATTTGGTTCTTTAACCTACCTTTCCTTGAGCTTCGACGATCCAATGGTGCTGTTAACAGCTTGCCAGTTCTTGAGTGGTACATACTCGTACTGCTTAATATACCTTCTTCGCTGAAATGCAGCTCACAGACCTTAAAAGAAGCGTACAGTTGATTGTTAAAGATGTTATGAAAATGAACGTCAAGATGGGCGGAACTGTGTATTGCTTTCATGCGTAATACATTTTGGAATAAAAGTTATTATGTGTTACGCTTTATGTAATGTTATTGTAGTAGTTAACAAAAACAACGGTACTTACAACTGAATGTTTGCTGGGCATCCAATCTTGTCTGTGAACAGCCGAGAACCATTTCAGTTTTAGAGATTCATCAGGCGGAAAATAAAACACAGAAACATTAGGCCCACTGCTGCCTGAGACGTGCGCTGTGAGGCTTCGTTTGAAGGTGGCGCTGCGTCAGGTCCCAGACTCTCAGAGCTCTGGCGGCGCCGTAATTCGCACAGCGCGGAACCGCGGCGCTCCCTGAACACTGCCGGCACTCCACGCAGCACCGCGACTGGCGACACAGCTCTGCAGGCTGCGTGGCTGAGCGGTCGGCGCCTCCGTTACCCGGGTTTCCCACTCTCCACCTGCAACCAACCCACCACATCGACTGGCAGTGAAATGCTTAGCACTACCGCTCGACTCATTACTGATGTGGAACGCACACCTCGTCACATCCAACAGCCCCCACTGTCCTCGCCTCCAAGTCCCACCTAAACCGTCCCACAGAGCGGTGCGGGGCTGATCCTGTGTCCTTAGCAGGCTACAAGACTTCCGTACGGACAGAACTCTACACGTCGCTCTTAACGGAACAAAATGGACAGATGTAACGGTTATTTCAGCAGTACCACAAGGAAGTGTGATAGGCCTTTGCTGTTTACAAAGTATGCAAATGGTGTAGTAGGGTGCTTCGTGTAACGTTCATGTCACATCCCTGCCCACGTTTGTCGCATTTTTGTTGCTGTGTTTTAATGCACGCTATAGGAAGATTTTGCTCCAAGAACCGAGTCTTTTATCACCTACATTTACTGCTTAAATATTAACACACAGCTCCAGCGGTGCTGATGACGTTGCTTGCAGTTTTGTACTTCTGTCACGTTGAAAGATTCTC
Organism: Schistocerca piceifrons; assembly: GCF_021461385.2. Classification (NCBI taxonomy): domain Eukaryota; kingdom Metazoa; phylum Arthropoda; class Insecta; order Orthoptera; family Acrididae; genus Schistocerca; species Schistocerca piceifrons. The sequence goes on along the minus strand of NC_060148.1, from coordinate 122,582,890 downwards.
TTCAGCCGACGTTGGTCCCGTTCTTGTAGGATCTTTTACTGGCCGTAGCGACGTCAGAGATTTGACGTTTTAATTTTTAATTTTAATAATTAACAGCCTCAGTTGCACCGTTTGCCTAGAATTTACCTAGGTTTGGGTAGGTGTAACGGAACCTTCTTCAGAATAACAGTAACTACCGTCTTTCCATAGTGGACATCGTGAAGCTGAAACTACAAATCCATAAATTAATACACTGAAACCTAGGTAAATTGAAGGGAAACGGTGCAACTGAGGCCATTAATTATTAAAATTAATATTAATATTTACACAGTTGCTGACCGGTCCGCGAAATGATGAAGGTATTTAAATTTGATGTTTTACCGGATTCCTGATATTCACGGCACACTCGTGAAATGTTTGTACGGAAAACTCCCCACTGCATCGCTACCTCGGAGGTGGTTTATCCCATTGCTCGTGCGCCGACTGCAACATCATAACAACCGCGTCAGGCTCTTCTTGTCTTACATACGCGATGCCGACCGCTGCGCCGTATTCTGCGTGTTTACGTATGTCTATATTTGAATACGAATGCCTATACCCGTTTCTTTGGAACTGCGGTTATCCCATCCGACATTATGTCTGTTTTTGTAATCGTCAGCTCTCTTAAGAGTTTGGCGCCTACCCTTCGGTCCATCAATTCCATCAATAAGCCCTGACAGCAACTAAAATTTGTAATTAGCATTTCCTGAAGAATGGGTGATATTGAAATTATTATTAACTTGTTTTCACTGCAAGTAACGTCATCAGCACCGCTGGAGCTGTGTATTAATATCTATGCAGTAAATGTAGGTGATAAAAGACTCGGTTCTTGGAGCAAAATATTCCTATACTGTGCATTAAAACACAGCAACAAAAATGTAACAAATGTGGGCAGGGATGTTACATGAACATTACACGAAGCATCGTACTACACCATTTACATACTTTGTAAATACCAGAGGCCTCTCACACTTCCTTGTGGCACTGCAGAAATAACCGTTACATCTGTCCATCTGCGTCGTGTATTTCCGTGGATGGCTGCACGTCTCACGCGATTGTACACAGCTGTGCTCTTAAATCGTCCACTTAGGCCACGTCTTCACAAGCTCCAAGTTCACCGTCACCTCCATATCTACATATCCATATGTACATCTAAATCTACATGATACTCTGCTATTCACACCTAAGTGCCTGGCAGAGATTCATCGAAACATTTTCCTACTAATTCTCTACCATTCCACTTTCGAATGGCGCGTGGGAAAAAGGAACACCTAAATCTTTCTGTTCGAGCTCTGATTCCTCTTATTTTATTATGATGATCATTTCTCCCTACGTAGGTGGGTGTCAACAAAATATTTTCGCATTCGGAAGAGAAAATTGGTGATTGAAATTTCGCAAATAGATATCGCCGCAAAGAAAACCGCCTTTGTTTCAGTGACTGCCACCCCAACTCGCGTACCATATCAATGATACCCCTACAACGCGATAACACGAAACGAGCTGTCCTTCTTTGCACTTTTTCGATGTCCTCCGTCAATTCTACCTGGTAAAGATCCCATACCGTGCAGCAATATTCCAGCAGAGGACGGACAAGTGTAATGTAGGCTGTCTCTTTAGTGGGTTTGTCGCACCTTCTAAGTGTTCTGTCAACAAAGTGCAGTATTTGTTTCGCCTTCCTCACAATATTATCTATGTGGTCTTTCCAATTTAAGTTGCTCCTAATTGTAATTCCTAGGTATCTAGCCGCATTGACAGCCCTTAGATTCGTGCGGTTTATCGTATACCCAATATTTATCCGATTTCTTTTAGTACCCATTTGGATAATCCCGCACTTTATTATTATTATTTTTTTTTTGTTTAGTGCCAATTGTCACTTTTCGCACCACCCTAAATTCTCTCTAGATAATTTTGTAATTGGAACTGATCGTCTGATGATTTTACTAGACGGTAAATTACAGCGTCATCTGCAAACAATCTAAGGGGGGTGCTCAGATTGTCACCTACTCGTAGATTATTTATGTAAATCAGGAACAGCAGGGGGCTATATAACTACGTTGCGGAACGTCAGATATCAACTCTGCTTTACTCGATGATTTACCGTCTATCATCTATCTGAGAGGAAATCACGAATCCAAACTGAGTTAATACTCCATATGCAAGCAATTTGATTAGTAGTCTCTTGTGAGGAACGGTATCAAAAGCCTTCTGAAAATCTAGGAATATGGAATCGATCTGAGATCCCTTGTCGACAGCACTCATTACTTCATGGGAATAAAGAGCTAGCTGTGTTGCACGAGAACGATATTTCTGAATCCGTGTTGGTTATGTATCAATAAGTCATTTTCTTCAAGGTGATTCATAATGTTCGAGTACAGTGTATGCTCCAAAATCTTACTGCAAATTGAGGTCAATGATATGGCTCTGTAATTCAGTGGGTTACTCCTATTTCCTTTCTTGAATATTGGTGTGACCTGTGCTACTTTCCAGTCTTTAGGAACAGACCTTTCGTCAAGTGAGCGGTTGTATATGATTTCTAAGAAAGGCGTTATTGTGTCTGCATACTCTGAAAGGAACCTGATTGGTATACCATCTGGACCTGAAGACTTGCCTTTCTTAAGTGATTTGACTTGTTTCGCAACGCCTAAGATATCTACTTTTATTTCACTCATGCTAACAAATGTTCTTGTTTCGAATTCTTGAATATTTACTTCGACTTCTTTCGTGAAGGAATTACGGAAAACTGTATTTAGTAAGTCCGCTTTAGTGGCAGCATCATCGGTAACATTTCCATCGCTATCGCTCAGTGACGGTATTGACTGTTTTTTGCCACTGGTGTACTTTACATACGACCAGAGTCTCTTTGGGTTTTCTACCATGTTTTGAGGCAATATTTCTCTGTGGAAACTATTAAAGGCATCTCGCATTGACGTCCACAGTAAATTTCGAGCTTCCGTGAAACTTAGCCACTCTCGGGGATTTTGCATTCTTCTACATTGGCATGCTTTTTTCGTTGCTTCTGCAGCAGTGTTCTTACGAGTTTTGTGTACCATGGTGGGTCAGTCCCGTCTCTTATTAACTTATGCAGTATGAATCTATCTACTGCTGTCGATAGTGTATCTTAGAATTTCAGCCATATCTGGTCTACACTTACGAAATTGGCTTGCGAGGAATGGAGACTCTCTATTAGGAAGGCATCAAGCGAATTTTTATCTGGGTTTATTTTTAGAGGTTTTGGTTGATATGGTTCTGAGCCTCGCTACCATGACCTTGTGTTCACTAATCCCTGTATCCTTCATGACCCTGTCTATCAGATCAGGATTATTTGTGGCTAACAGGTCAAATGTGTTTTCGCAACCATTTACAATTCGTGTGGGCTCATCAACTAATTGTTCAAAGTAATTCTCAGAGAAAGCATTTAGTAAAATTTCTGAAGATGTTTTCTGTCTACCATCGGCTTTCAATATGTATTTTCACCAACAAATCGAGGATAGATTGAAATCTCCACCATTTATAACTGTATGAGTGGGGTGCTAATTTGTAATGTAAGTCAAGTTTTGTTTGAAGCGTTCAGCTATTATATCACTTGAGTTGGAGGTCGGTAGAAGGAGTGAATTATTATTTTGGTACAGCTGTTGAGTATAACCTCTACCCATAGTAATTCGCAGGAACTATCTATTTCAACTTCACTACAAGATAAACTACTACCAACAGACACAAACAGACCACCACCTACTTTATTTAATCTATACTTTCAGAACACGATTTGCGCCTCTGTAAAAATTTCGGCAGAATTTATCTCCGGCTTTGGCCAGCTTTTTGTTCCTATAACGATTTCAGCAAACCACTATGAAGTGCATGGTAGAGGGTACTTGGCACGGTAACAAGTTTTGAAATTTTTTCCCTTTCCGTTCGCGTACGGAGTGCGTTAAGGGCGAGTGCTGAGACGTCTCCGTGCTGTGGCCGGCCTGACTCTGCCTTCAGCCTCCTTACGGCAGCGACGCGTAGTGGCTGGAGAGCGCCTCTGGACTCCTCGCTTCAGGGGAAATGTAATGGATTTTCGGTCAAAAAATCGATTTTTCAAAAGCATTGTTTTCTTGATATACGCAGTTTAATCTATGTTGTTTGTGAATTTTATCACGCTAGCAGCTTTAAAAATGCCTTTAAATTGTTAAACTGATTAATTCTTCACTTGGGGCCTCTCCCACCTTTTCCGAGATTTGGGAAACTGCTTGCTTCAGCGAAATTCTTTTCAGTGTGAAGGCTATTTTCTTTCGATATTTTGGATGACATCTATATCTCTGGCTGACATCTGCATCTTTGCCTGAAAGCTTTCTTGCAGTGGTTTATTTACGTTTCGACTATACTAACATATATTAGTGGGTGGACGCTTGAATTTGCAAACCTTTACGTGGAAGTTAAGATTTATGCATAATGTTGGTGGAAAAACTGTGTTTGGGTGACGGAGATTTGATGGAAATCGGTTTACCAACAAAAAAGAGGAAGCAGCTCGAAATGAAGAACATAAGCTCTCAGCTCCAGCATCGGAACTTGGGACAGGAGAATTGTACAGGTGCGTGAATGATGTTGATATCGATTCCACTGAATTCAGACTTATTGATTTAGAGCTTCTATGCCAGGCTATAAAGTTTCCATGTTCGTGTGTCTGCTGTAAAAATGCGAAGTGCATGATTGTTGTTGAAGAAAGAAGAGTGGGAATAGCTTGTGACTTTAAATTAATTTGTAATTCGTGTGACAATGATTTTCAATTTCCTCCTCCAAAAAACCTGACACTAGTACCTATGAGAGCAATTTCCGGTTAGCATGTGCTCTAAGATGCGTAGGACAGTGCAGGGAAGGAGGTAATTTATTGTGTGGTTTTCTGAACATGCCTCCACCTTGTGCAAGGCGCGAAAATTAAAATAAGAAATGTCTGATGTTGTATGAGATACTGCTACAGTTTCTATGAAGACAGCAGTGCGGACATTGGTGGAAACAATCCAGAGAGACCCTTGAGTAGATATTCATGACAGTGAATCTCCTACAAATGTTAATGACCAGTGTGTGTTTGTAGATGGGATATGGATGCACATATCTCCATGGAGTTGCATCTGTTCTTGCTATTGACTCAGGTACAGTTTTAGATGTAGAAATTACGTTTAAATCCTGCCGTCAGTGTGCAACAAAGAAAATATCCAACAGTGAAAGTGAGAAACTGTGGCACGAAAAGAATGCAGTAGCATGCTCTAAAAATTATAGTGGCTCAAGTGGAGGCATGGAGGCTGCTGCAGTTGTGAGGCTGTTCTCCAGATCTGAGGAGGAGTATGGTGTTACATACACTAAATACCTTCCTGATGGGTACTTCTTTACTTTCACAGCTGTAACAGATATAAAGCTGTACAATACAACAACAGAAAAGTTGGAATGTGATGACCACATCCAAAAGAGGCTTGGTGGTAGGCGTCGCTTGCTGGAAGAGAAGAAAGGATGGAAAACCACTAGGAGGAAAAGGCATGGTTACTCTGAAAGAAACTGATTCTCTACAGTTATATTATGGGAGAGCTATCAGAAAAGGTACACATAATTTAGAGGCAATGTGGCGTGCAGCGTGGGCAATTTTTTTCCACAAATGATCCAGTGACCAAACACCAATGCACACTCTGTATCCGAAAGACGATTGGTGTAAGTTCAACAACAGCAACGAGATGTATTCACATAAACATGTAGTGGTTAACAAAAAAAAGGAAATGAGAAGAAAAGAAAAGAAAGGGGTGAAAATGTGGGAAGAAATGGTGAATAAAAAGGTGTTTTTAAAATCGTTAATGACCGTGAAAAAGGGAAAGAAGGAAATGCAAATCATACTTCGCATTACAGAAAAGTTATCGGACTTCGTGATTCGGAAAAGCTATTCTTGGGGTGGTCCTTGTGGCGTTCCTGAGCAAAAGTCAAGAATTTCTACTACAAAAATTATTTGCAGGAGAACAGAGAATAACAAAATGTGACTAACAGGAGGAAAGGGCGTAGATAAGAGTTCATCCTTTAGCATGTTAACATGTCTTCTCTCATGCGGCGTCCAGGTCTTCAAAAATCTCCTACTTCATTTCTGCGTGAAAAGTAGTAGCTGCTCCGAAATCTTGCAATCGTCCAGTAATCACTAATTTATACAAATCAAAATCATCTTGATACTGAATGCAAATTATTTTACGTTGCTACTTCCCTCCTCCGAATTTCATACCAACTTCCACAATACGTCTGCACATCAATGAGTTTTTTCGTCTTAATCCTACCAAGACTAGCTAATAAGTAAGTTAAGCTTCCGCTCTCAAAGACAAAAGCGGGTAGCAAAACGGAAGGAGTTAAAATTTTTTGTACCTTCATATTCTTATTTTCTCTGCCGTCGAGAGCCCATACCGCTGTGATGGTGTAATTTATGTCTGAGGGAACGAGTGTAGTGCGGCGAAACTCAAAGTCCCGCTACAAACCCTCACTACCAGAACCAGTTATGAATCCAATGAGGCCCACATTCAAGTTTCTTGCCAACCCTGGTTTATTGAGGAAGTGTTTTCATGGAAAGACACAAAATTTAAATGAAATCCTCACTAATTTAATTTGGATTGGATGCTCAAAAAGGTCATTCTGCAGACTTGATGTACTAAAAATAGGTGTCTATGATGCCGTTTTATGTTACAATAACGGAAATAATGGCAGAATTGAAGTACTGAAGAGAGTTGGTTTAGATCCAGGAACGTTTAAAACAAGAGCATTCTACACCATCGACGAGAGCAGGGTCAAGAAAGCTAACAGATGAGTGTCTTACCGGCAAATACAGGGCAGTCAGATTCGAGCAGGAGGGAAGAGAAATCTGGAGTATGAGGAGTATCAGTATGGAGAATAAAATTTTCAGATTAATTGCATGATTAGAATTTGAGTTATAGCTTTTTATGAAGAGGACAATAAAAAAATAAAATTCTGTTGAGTGTCAAAATATTAATTTTGCATCTTTATTATTTTTCCGTTAAAACAAAGCTCTTTTGCTTTACACATGAAAAATCTTAGGTTTGTACATTAATAACAATAATACGACTACAATGATTTTTTAAATAAGTGTTTACAGTTTCCGTTACATACCCCCTTAATAGTCACCTGCGAAATGTCGTAAGTGGCCTCTCGTGGGGTAACTTGCGGCTCTCTTCAAGCACCTGCCGACTGAGTTGTCTCAACACTTGCGTGACACTCTCCTGTGGGTCAGCCACACGTGTGACAATATGTGCTGCCCTTCTCTGTATACGTTCAGTAGCCGCTATCGGTGCTGCCTGGTATGGGACCCACCACTTGCGTATCGTGCTATGACGGGACACACAAGTGTTTCCTAACCAACATCGACTGCAGACTGGCTCCACAGTCCGAGTGTCCTGCCAGACGTCTGAAGTCATTGTGACTGCATTTCACCCCAACTCTCTAGTTCTCAGTTCGTCAGTATCAGATAACGGATCAACTAAGATGACATGTAACAAAAAAGAGTGCCACCAAAACAGTTTTGGGTAAAAATTTTGTTGCAACCGCGAACGGAATTTCGGACACTGACGCTCACGGTATTTCTGCTGCGTCAAATTTGAGTAAAAATGGAGTATTAGGACGGAAACCTCCATCGGCTTCTGCCGCACCATCTGTCTGCAGTCCTACTGTCGATATCTCTCTGTCTGCACAGTGATACATCAATATTTCGTATTCCTGTGTGATCTCTTAACGCTGGGACATTACCCGCCGCGACAGATATAGTTATTGCTGATCTTCATGCGATGAACGGCCTCTCTGTTCATGAAAATGTAAAGCATGAGTGCCGACCGCTGGATCAAGTTGACGTAAAGTAAATACCTGTGCCTAAAAGTCAACAGCGAATATGAATACCCATCTTAAGTACTCAGAGTGCGTCAAGCTGACCAAACATTGGCATATTGTAAAGTCGGGGGGGTGCCATTGGTTTGTTCTAATAGAAGCTACAGATATTCCTACACTTTTGCGCTCTGTTGTGATAAATACTGACGAGAGTATGAAGTTAGTAGAAGTGAAACCACAAATCTTGGTACAGGTATTTTCCCATTATCAATAAACCAATGAAAGGTCTTACTTGACGTTATTGGTATCTTGGAAAACTTCGCCAGAAAGAACAATGATCGTTCACAGCAGACTACTTGCTACTCATAACTATTTATTTGAAAAATAAGGTAAATTTTTTTTAAGAAACTGAAAGTAGCAACGTTAATTTTTTGTGTGAGGAAGTGAAATAAATGAGTGTGCAAAAGAAACAGTATAGATACTTCCTAGATTCTATTATGTTTCGAAGTATTTTATTTTCAATATCACCACGAGTTTAAAAAGAGCACACACTGTTTTGTGCTACCACATCCTAATACACTGCATAAGATCTCTCCTCATTTTGAAACGCACCCAGAAGGTAAGGAGCTAGATGGCAATTTTCTGTTGTATACAAAGCAGAAGATTCGTATCCTTCGTGAATGAAATTATGTTGTTTCACCAATAGTTGACGAAATTATCTTGACGCCATATTTGCACTTCACGGGAGATAACATTTTGGAAATTGGTTCAGTTCTAAAAATGCACTAGGCTCAAGTTTTTATCCTTACAGCGAGAAACATACATGGTGAAGAACTCTTCACTCTAATTAAGAAAATAGTTTCTAGACCACATGCAATTGGTTATAATTATCTTGTGTTGTTAGTGACGAGAATTCAATTGAAGGGGCCACATCATTCTTTGCTTCCTTTCCTCAACTGTCAATAGTTTACAAACACCACTGTGATGAATCACAACCCCTCTTAAAGTTTTATTTTTTCGCATATTAAAATGTGTCAGAAACAACTGAATCGATAAAAAAGATACTGATGAGGCAATAAAGTAACTACAGTTTTAAACAGATTCAAAAAGTATACAACTGGTTATGGCCAAGTTCTCTGCCGTTAAAAAGCTAATGATGCAGAGTGTACACAGATAATAAAATCTGCCAATCAACTTAAAGTATCATTATAAAAGCCACCTAGACCGACCAAATGTCAAACCTGTGCTTAATAGTTTCAGTGAGATGACTGTTCAAGGTTTCTTAGCCTTGAGGGGACATCATCTTACTAAGTTCTGGGAGCATTGCTAAACTCATCAAAATTAATTTACACATGGCAGAAGATTTTAAATTTTACCTCACCTGGTAGAGATAGCCATTTCAATAATGCTCTTCAGTAACCACTTTCTAGCAAAAGTGACGAAAATATCAGATATTTAGAAAGATTTTTATCGTGGTTGGATATACAGACATGTTGTCCTGATTGCACATTTGGATTATCCAATAACACACATTTGGCCATATCAGATACCATTCACAGTCTAGAAATGACCAAGTATTGCAGTGAGGAAGTGCCAGGAAAGGTTCAGATAGCTACTCTAGAAGCGAGATTTGGAAAACATCGAACAATGGCAGGATCGCAACGTTTGGTTTCTTGAGACAGGGATTTGATATTCAAATTAAAGCTAAGAATTCAGACCTGGCTGCCCTTGAAAATTCTGACATGTGCTCTTGAAGAAGTTGTAACAGATTCAGATTCTTTTTAAACTGACTGTGTAGTTGATGAGGCCTTACCTCCACTCCCACCAACTTTGACAGTGAAATGGATTTCAGTGAGGAACAAATTCAGTCTGTTCAGGAATACGTGACTATTTTCACATACTTGTCAGGGTTTTATGCCAGATCTGTTCTTAAGAAACTGAGATGTGAGACATCTAAAACGAAATTAGTGCTAGATAAAAGACTTTTAGTAATAGAAAATGATGAACACATAAGAAAGGTGAACAGATTTGTGTCGTAGTGTCCTAATAATGGGTCATTAATGTTGTTATTTTTACTTATTTTGTTGTTAAAATCATGGCATCTAGAGAACATGAATACAGCTTCATGAGATGCTCTTCCCGCCGGCCAGTGTGGCCGAGCGGTTCTAGGCGCTTCAGTCTGGAACTGCGCGACCGCTACGGTCGCAGGTTTGAATCCTGCCTTGGGCATGGATTTATGTGATGTCCTTAGTTAGGTTTAACTAGTTCTAAGTTCTAGGGGACTGATGACCTCAGCTGTTAAGTCCCAGAGTGCTCAGAGCCATTTTAGATGCTCTTCCCTGAGATATTTACTGTTGTTGTAATTAAAAGAGAAGACTTCTACCTAAGGAACTTTTCTTGTAGTAAGGTAGATCAGACAGACCACAGAATTATTCAGTGTGTAACAAAAGTACTGTGTATATTTTTTTCAATAATTATGTTTAAACATTTAACGAGAGCCATAATGGTAATAACAGCAAGATGAGGAAATATTCAACTGTATATTAGTTTGGAATAAATTTTCTGACAGGTTAACAAACATTTACTTTTGTCATTTTTCCCTCATTCCTAGTTTTCTCTCCTCAATATGCCTAACTGCACTTTTAGCACTGAATGTTCATAAAACTAGGCCTATATATTATTTTTTCATGTGTTGTTTAAAACTTGGTTACATGAGGGTTTAAAATTTAATTAATCCCAGCGACAATATCGATACGATCTTTGGTGAGTCATTTATGTCTCAGTGAACTACATTTTTGTCAAAGTAATTAAACGTAAGGTCATCAGAGTAATTACTTCATCCTGTCTTCTAATTTTTACTAAAACTATCTCTATCACTGATACTCTTGTAGGGTAATTTACAGGATGTGATGTATGTCGGTTTCACTCTCAGCATTTTTCTTAACAAGCAATAAAATTTTGTATATCATCTCAGACACAATGGCAACGCGTTTGCGATAAATTTTCAGCGCCCTGTGACCTTGAAACGGCAAATGATAAAAACGTTAATGTTTAACTTGTAAATGATTGACGATAAAAACTCACTCCTCAAAGAGCACTCCTATACGTAGACATTAACTGCCGATAATCGTTATACGGGTCTTAGTATTGCAATGACTATAATAAATCATTTCAAGGCTGACGTGTTTTTGTAAATATTCCGTATGCGCACATGAAGTCCTGCAAGAGGCCCGTATCGAATGCTGACGAAATTCGCGGTCGTCGACTTTTGCGTGTGGGGTGAAAGTGACGTCACGTTTGCGGGAAGTTGTGCGAAACGAGTGTTACCAAATTGGCTGTGAAGACAGCAATACAGGTAGAGATTTCAGTGCAGTGACCTCCTTCATAATGTTTCATTTTCAAGCAGTCAAATAATTCTTTCAGTTTACAGTGGAGTAATGTTATTTCAAACGATTAGTTACTGTATCGAAATTAACACTGTGACAGTTAGTTGCAAGTTCATGCTCGTTTTAGAGAAACATTCCGTCGGTGAAAGGTTGCCACTACTATAGTATAACGTTTACTAAATTGAAACTGTAATAATAAATCAAGATACTACTACAATAAAATTGAGAAAGTGACTCGCTTTAGCGTGAATTATCGGATTTTGATGATGGACCCCGTCAATACTACTATACTACTTATGCATGTAAGGATTGGAAAATTCTTATCCCAGTTATAAAAAGAGTACTTCTGGTAGACAGTTGCACAATTTCTGATGTCACTTGAGACGAAGCAAGTTAAGTATCCTGGCTCATCTTCTATGTTTTTCAACCCCGATAAACTTTCGAAAGTAACTATAGTAATGATAACTGTAATAATGACAATATGATACTGCACCTAGTACCCAGGGAGAGCATAGTGATATCAGGTTCTTAAATAAGCTTAGCCCTACTGACTTTCACTGCTTACTAATACAATTGCAGTTATCTAATTAGTTAACTCAGAAACTTTGTTTATTGTGAATTATTGTTAATTGAAAAAGTTCATACAATACGACCATACAAATGTAGCATGTGGTAGGAAACGTATTTCAGAATGTTAACGAATATCATTTGAAGGTACCTATTAATTCCACAAGGTATCTAAAATTGTCTGAAACTAATTATCTTCTGAATCAATTATTATTAAAGCTAACTACCGTTACAAATTATGTCGAAATTACTGATAGATTCTGAACTTGGATTTTATAATTTTATTAGTAAATTTTTATGTTCCATTTGATATGCAGCATTTGTTGATTACATAGCTAATTATAAAGCTCAGTATTTGGAGGGTTATAAAATATTTTATGCAAGATGGCTGCTATCAATAATGAGTAACATAGAACATATTGTTCATAGGCAAAACTATATACAGACCTAGTACATCTGAGGTAAGGCAGTCTGTGGCTGAGGGTAAATGGAGCAACATTTGTATCTCTTGTCATGAGCTGTGTGCTGTAGTCTGATAACTAACATTCTGAAATATTCACATGTATTGTGTACTGTACGATTCCTTCATTCGTGACTTTTCTGACAGTAATTACTTACTAATTCCGAGTGAGAACTTATCATTCACTCCCATGAACAGTGACCTCTTAGCAGGGCAGTGTTGTCGGACTTTATTATTTTTGTGCACTATCTCAATGGTTTAGAGTTCCTTAAATGTGTATGAGAGCAATGTCATGGATTACTGATACGTTAAATTTTTGTTACATGTGAATCGCTTTCAGTTGCTGGGCTGTGTAGTGTGATTACTAAAACTAGGACAATTTAACAATATATGAATCAGTGTAGTAGATTTTCTTTGATTCGAACCGCATGTGAGACCCAAATCTGGCCTTATCGATGAATACTTTACACTGTGAGGGTAATTAAAGTGTTTTAAACCTACCTCTGGTGTCGACCACAGTATCGTTTTAGACTATTAGTAGAACTAGCATCTTTCAGCCAGTTCTGGAGGCAGCACAGCTACCGAGAACAACAGTAGAAACTTATGCAAAAGAAAACACGATTGTTCTATATTCTTCCTTCAAAAGCACTATAGGTTCAGTTCTAAATAAGCTTAAATATTCATTCTAAGCCTCCAATTAGCCACGTATATAAATCAGTAGACTTACTTTGTTTTTCTTCTACAGACCACTGGATGACAGAAACGTCCATACCCAGGTACTCAGGGATACGACACAAAACTTGTTATTCGAACAAAAATCAAGACAATATTAACAGAAATTACTTCTTTACGAATTTGTGAGAGCTGCAGGGAAGTGTGACATTCCAAGACAAGAAACAATGTGAACAAATTGAGAAACAAGAATAATGGGAAAGGTGGAAGGCCCACAGTTCTTACTGGGACTGGAGAAAGATCTTTTGTAAAAGACAGTATCTGTGTCAGTGATGTGGATCTCTCAATATCAGTCTTTGAATTGAGGTGCATGGTTAAATCATAACTTATTATCTATAAAAGGAAAGTAGACTGCCTTGCTGATAACATTGTGCAACAATGAAAATGTAAATCGAATGAAAATAGTCGATTCCTATCAGTTCTAATGTACTTATTGCGAATATCACAAAAACAATTCAAAATTAGCTCTAGTTTTCATTTTATACTGTTGAATTACGGTGAGATTATTATATACGGATTTTTATGTTAAGTTTAAAACCAGATATTATATTGGTTTGTTAAAGTCATAATTACTAGTAACAACGCATTATATTATTGTCCCTGCCCTTACCTGTGCATTATTTTAGTTATAAACATTTTGATATAAGTCTTAGTGATCTTTTTGTCTCCCTCATCTTCAACTTCATAGACTTTATGAATGCATGTAATAGTTTTTGCTCATTTGTTTCCAGATTAACTACCAATTGTTCAAGGTGACTTCCACTGAAGTGAACAAAAATGCCACGAGTTTGTGTTAACAGTGCTGAAACATTTTTCTGTGTGTGGGGAGAAGTGACATTTGCTTTACAAAAGAGAGTGAACTTCTAGTAGACCCTAAAAGATTCTGCTCCCGCCCATGCACATCAAGTTGGGTCTCATGAAAAACTTTGTTAAGGGATGAACAAAGATGGTGACGCATTTAAGTACTTAAGGCAAAAATTCCCTTACTTAAGTGATGCCAAAGTAAAGAAGGCCACCTTTGTAGGCCCACAGATTCGAGAGCTTTTTGGAGACCATACGTTTGATAAAATCATACAAGGTGATGAGAAGCACGCATGGGAATGTTTTAAGGCAATCTATTAACAGTTCTTATGGAACAAACGCACAATAAATTACAAGGAGATTGTAGACAACATGTTGTCATCTTATGAAAAACTAGGTCTATACATGTCACTGAAAATGCATTTCTTACATAGTCATCTTGACTTCTTCCCCAAAGATTGTGGTGCAGTAAGTGATGAACATGGAGAGCGATTCCACCAAGATACTGCCACATTTGAGAAGAGGTATGCCAGAAAGTGGAGCCCTACTATTTTAGCAGATTACTGCTGGACTGTCATAAGGGATGTTCCCTAGTTTGTGTATAAACGTAAAGTCAAGCGAAAACGGTCATCTTCTGAATTTATCTCCAAACAAAATATGTAATTGTATATACTAAACATATGGACATTTAACATTTCTAATCCTTTATATATATTTGTGACCAGTTACTTTATATATTTTCTTTTGTGCTTTACATAGTTCTGGTACAATGTACACTTACAAAGTATTTTCATTCATGTAAGATCATCTTCATTTTTTCTTATTATTTTACTTTTGTACTCCCAGAATGGCACTGAAATTCATCAATGCATAACACATAACATAATTCAACTAATTATTCAGTTAAAATTTGTTATGCTGAATCTTGGAACATGAATACATATTTAGTTAGCGAATTATTTATACAAAAATGTAGATTACTTTTTCAAAAACTAGAGCTAAATATTTATGAAGATGATGCATTTGTATCATTTTATATTGAAAGAAACATAACTAACTCAAAATCATGCAACTTACACGCTTCTACTTCAAATTTGTTGTTCAGTGTAATATGCTTGGATGGGACTGGGGAAAGGCATTTTTAGAGAGACAAATCCTGAACCGTCTCACATATTTACAGTCAATATTTCAAGGAATTCTGCTAATGTAAATGGGAATGTATAACTTTTTAGGGAAATACCAAGCTGAGGTTGAAGGCGTCCCTATGAAATATCTTCAGTTTTGATAAAACTAAGTTTCAAGACATACCAGCAAAAGAAAGCTCTTGTTTTGCCAGACATGTCGACATCCTGAGAAAACCTCTCATGTTATTTGGGAATGCACAGGAGAATTCCTTCTGCCTTATCTTATATAAAAAGAAAAGCCAAAATGGCCTGACTGGATTTACAGTCACCTCCTGGAATGCAAATGAACACTGCAGAGCGGCTGGCTAGAACAGAGCTGTTTGGCAATTGGTTTCAAACTCACTTCCTCCTGTTTGCCTTAAAGAGAGAAGGAAGGAGAGTAATTATTGAAGATAATCTCTCTTGTCACATCTCAATGACAACTTCGGAGCCGTATGAGGAAAACATCATAAAGTTCATTTGCATTCCACTGAACGCTACTAGTCTTCTGCAATGTTGTTTCTTTTTGTTCTCTGAAGTGTTTCTCTGGTGGAGGAGGATGACTGCAAATGAAAAGAAGAAACAGCGTTTTCTGTTGTACATTTAGTGGCGCATTGGCGAATATTCTGCATTTAGGTGAACAGACGGCTTCTACAAATTTAGTGAAGCAATTGAGAAATGTGGATATTAAATGCGATGTGAGTCTTATAGCATCTCCCCGTTATGCCAGAAATAAGTCTTGTGCTATGAGACATGTGGGAACTGAATTCCACAAACGTTTGGAGACGGTGAGAAAGACAGTCAGTTTTCAATGTGACAAAACGTGTACGTTGCCCATAGAACCAGAGATGATATGGACGTTATTTTCGGATAGGATATGCATTAAAAGAACAAACAGCCTTCATAGCCATGTTATTATTTGATTTAAAATATCTTTTATTTCCCCTGAACTCTAAAGAGTGGTTTATGTTCCTTTAGCCTTCCCCTTAGTGGGGAATTAGTTTAGGAGTAGAGAAGTCGACATTCCTGCATACCAATGCTGCATGCAATAGAATGACTACCGTACTGCCATCTGTTGGCGACGACCGGCAACAGTTGCGCGGCCCGCCCTTCGCCTTCCAGAGCGGCCGACAGATGGCAGTCACGTTTATTTCGCTTTTTGACGTCTTGACGGAAAGTATTTGAAGTAGAGTTCATCTCAACAAAAGCATATCTCTTGTTCTTTAAAGACTTTGGTATAAGAGAACATAGATTTGCGGTAACTTATTCTAAAAATATTTAATAGTCGTTCCTATATTTTTTGTCATATGTTATTTATTTTACAGCACTTTCAATGAACTGTTGTACTATATTGGTATCAGTTATAATTTTTGGCTGGCGCAGATTCGAAATGTGATCCTTTTCCCATAACTTTTATTGAATGTTGGGACGTGTGGGTTGGAACTATGCATTAGTGATTCACGTCATATTTTGGAACCAGCGAAAGCCATTAGGTAATTCATTTCAAAACCCAGATGCTGTAGAACTGATGCCTTTCGAACAAGCAAAATAAATTTGCTCTGCAAGAAATAATAAAGGTGCTATAAAACAATAATATTCAAAATTGGTGTCACTTCCCTTGTGAACTGTGACTTAATAAAACGTGTTTCAACTTTTCCTGTTGTTTGAATATAGCTGGAGGAGAAGATGTTCGATACTGGAACATATTTCGATGAATAGAGAACTTCCGCCCATTAAAAAAATTTTCGACTGAGGACAAGGATGGAACGACATAACCAGGCAGTTCGACGTCACATTCAACTGTCGAGTCAGGCGCACAGAAGGCTGTAGGGGGTTGAACCCATAGCTTCTGATTTACAGGCCTCATGGCGCAACTGTGACGTCATCGCCGCTAGGCTGTATCTGCAAACCTCCATCATACTGCAAGAGTGAAAGCCTAACAAAATCACGAGACTTACATCTCGACTATCAATCTGTATGCCATTTACAGAGAAATAGTGCCGGCCTTTATCATTCATAAAGAAACTATGTGGTTCCTGTATGCTGTAGTGCAAAATGCATATTACGCTGGTTACAATACTCTTTGATTTCCTTCTATTGTGTTTCAGATCATACGCAAAATTACGAGTGAAACCAACATACAACACAGCCTGTAATTTACACCACGTGAGAGAGATAGTTTTAGTAAAATTTATCAGACGAGATGAAGTAATTATTCTGGTAACAAAATGTCGTATGACTAGGGCCTCCCGTCGGTTAGACTGTTCGCTGGGGGCAAGTCTTTCGAGTTGACACCACTTCGGCGACTTGCGTGTAGACTTATTTTGGTGATCGTAAGCTTAATCACTTGGACAAAAATGTAATTCAGTGAGACATAAAGATCTTATCGATACTGTCGCCGGGATCTGTTTAATAGTAAATCGTCATCTTACCAAGTTTTAACCAACAAATCAAACAGAGTGTTTTCATACATTGGCACCTCCATCTGTCTGTGTCGTCGGAACTGTCAAATATGTACCAGAATAATGCCATTAATTAAATGAAATCTTTTTAAGTAAAATGTAGGCTTAGTATTATGCAGTTTCAGTGTTAACAATGCAATTAAACAGATCAAGAAAAAAAATTATAAATGAGGGGAAAAGGAGAAATGTTAATGTCTATTAACCAGTCACGAAATTTATTCCAAACTGCTTTACGGTTCAAATTTTTCCCTTTCTGCTGTTATTACTATTATGGCTATTGTTATTTTTTTAACATAATTATTGAGAAACATATTACACCCTACATTTTATTACATACCGAAGAAGTCTGTTATCTGTGTGATCTACCTGTGTACGACAAAATTACCTTAGGAAGATGTCTCCTTTTTTAATTGCATCAACAGCTAATCTTAAAAGTAAATTTCTCTGGGAAGAGCATCTAATGACGCTGTGTAGATGTTCTCCAGAGACCATATTTTTAACATCCCAATAAGCAGAAATGACAACATTAATAACCTTATTGGCCTTCATCATTTTCTGTTGCTGATAATGTTTTATCTTGCTCAAAATATGTTTTACATGTCTTACGTGTCAGCTTTTTTCGATCCTCACTGAAATCCGTTATATTGTCAATGTCTGATCGTGGTGGTGGTAAAGTGACATCATCTACACAGTCAGCTTCCAAAGAATCTAAATCTGTTCCAACTCCTCCAAGAACAGATGATGGAATTTTCAAGGGTAGCGGGGCCTGAATTCTTAGCTTGGATTCAATTTCAATTACCTGTCCCAGAGATGTCAAATAGTGACATACTGCCATTGTTAGATATTTTACGATTTTTTTTCTACAGCATCTGTCTGAAACTTTCGTGGCAAAAGATATTCAAAATTCGAGTCCTTAGTTCAATACTTGGTCATTTCTAGATGACCGTGAGTGGCATGAGGTATGTGCAAATGAGTGTCTTTGGATAATCCAAATGTGCGATCAGAACAACGTTTCCATATATCCAGCCATGATAAACACTTTTCAGAATATCTGACAGTTTCTTCTGCAGTGCATTCTTGAAACAGATTACCTGTTCAGCTAATATATAAAATGTTCCACCATGTCCAAATTAATTTTGCTGCTGTCAAAACCTTCAGTAACGTGATGTTCCCCCAATGACAGGAAACCTAGAACAGTTCTCTCCTTGAAAATATTTAGCACAGATTTGACAGGTAGTTTTTATAATGAGACTTTAAATTCAGTTTTTTTTTACAAAAATTGATTATCTGTGGACTTTCCACGTCATGCAGCTTTTTAATTGCAGAGATTTTGCCCATACTTAGTTGTGTACGTTCTGAAATAGTTTCAAAGTGTGGGTACTTTGTCCGATCTGGATCTTCTTTACTGATCCAATCGTATGTGACACATTTTAATATGTGAACGGAATGTTAAACTAAAAAGAGGGTTGGGTGTCATAACAAGGGAAATTGTAAACAACTGACAGTTGAGAAAGAAAAGCAAAGAATTGCATGGTCCATCAGTTAACTGAATTTTTGTCACTAACAAGGGAACCTCCCCATCGCACCCCCTACAGATTTAGTTATAAGATGGCTCAGTGGATAGACCTTGAAAAACTGAACACAGATCGATCGAGAAAACAGGAAGAAGTTGTGTGGAACTATGAAATAATAAGCAAAATATAGAAACTGAGTAGTTGATGTGCATCATACTTCACATCAAGGACCATCCGACCCCATGAGCGCTGTGGTCCCGTGGTTAGCGTAAGCAACTGTGGGACGCAGAGGTCTGTGGTTCAAGTACTCCCACAAGTGAAAATTTTAATTTTTCATTTTCAGTTTATGTGACAAACTCTTACGTGTTCATCACTTTCTTGGGAGTGATTATCACATCCACAAGAAAACCTAAATCGGGCATTTCAATTCCACACCAGTAATAAAAACTCTGAGAAATAAATCACTGTTTATAACAGAGTAGCAATCGACTCTAGGGTAAGGATTGTGGGTAATTAACAATAAGCACACACTGTCTAATTTGTGATCTGCGATCCAGTCACTATGCTTATCGCAGTCACTTATTTTACTTTTTAGTTGCTCTAAACTACAGAAAGAAGCCGCTCCTATCAACTTCTCCTGCGTTTATACACTTTCTCGAATGGCGATGTGAAGGGCACTGTTTTCTAGTCGCTCCCTGCGACTTTCGGTGTCCCCTCAGGCTGATGTCGGCGTATTGGACAAATATGAAGGGCATCCCGGTAACTTTGAAGGTACAGCATCTCAAAGAGAAAATCTTAACATCAAATGAGATGCAACTATACAACCAGCTTCCCACTTAAGACATTGTAATTTACAAATGTAGGCCTCTGCCTAACATTTCGTTGGTTAACTTACCATTTCTCAAACATCGACGATCCAATGGTGCTGTTAACAGCTTGCCAGTTCTTGGGTGGTACATACTTGTAGTGCTTAATATACCTTCTTCGTTGAAATGCAGCTCACATACCTTAAGTGAAGCGTACAGGAGATCGATAAAGATGTTATGAAAATGACCGTTAAGATGGGCGGGACTGTGTATTTCTTTGATTCGTAATACATTTCGCAATAAAAGTTATGTGTTACGATTTAGTAGTTAAGAAAAACAACGATACTTACAACTGAATGTTTGCTGGGCATCCAGTCTTGTCTGTGAACAGCCCAGATCCATTTCAATCTTAGAAACTCATAGATGGAAAATAAAATACAGAAACTTTAGGCCCATTGCCGTAATTGCCTCTGCAACTTGGCAAGCAACACCTCCGTGGCATTCTGATAAACGCCGTAATTTATTTAACACAATCTAAAATGTAAACAGTCACTCGATCCGAAGCACAACACACCATGTGGTACTTGCAGAAGACTCACAGAGTTCGGTTTGTTATGACCCCTGCGCGTGACGTCACAGCTGCCTGAGGCGTGTGCTGTGAGGCTTCGTTTGAAGGTGGCGCTGCGTCAGGTCCCAGACTCTCAGAGCTCTGACGGCGCCGTAATTCGCACAGCGCGGAACCGCGGCGCACCCTGAACACTGCCGGAACTCCACGCAGCACCGCGACTGGCGACACAGCTCTGCAGGCTGCGTGGCTGAGCGGTCGGCGCCTCCGTCGCCTGGGTTTCCGACTCTCCATCTGCAACCGACAGTGTTGCACTGTTTCTGACGGTGAAATGCTTAGGGCTAACTCTCGACGCATTACTAATGTGGAACGCACACCTCGTCACCATCCAACAGCACCCACTGCCCTCGCCTCTAAATCCCTCCTAAACCGTCCCACAGAGCGGTGCGGGGCTGATCCTGAGTCCTTATCAGAATCAATGTCTTTTTAGAGAAATACAAAGCTGAGGTTGAAGGCGTTCCTTTTGAAATGTTTTCAGTTTTGATGAAACTCGGTTTCATCACATACTTGCGAAATAAAGCCCTTGTTTCGTCGGACATGTCGACGTCCTGAGAAAACTGAGGACACCTCAGAACCGTGCCTCACTCTCATATTGTTTGAGAAGGCAGCACGAGAATTCCTTCTCCCTTATCGTATTGATAAAGGTAAGCCAAAATGGACAGACTGGATTTACAGTTCACCTCCTGGAGTGCAAATGAACACATTAGAGTGAGTGGCTAGCACAGAGTGTGTTTGACAGTTGGTTTCGGACTCACTTCCTCCTGTTTACCTCAGAGAAAGGACGACAGAGAGTAATTATCAATCCCACTTCTCACATCTTAATGAAAATTACGGGGCTGTGTGGATAAAACAACATAAATTTCATTTGCATTCCACCGAACGGTACTAGTCTTATGCTGTCTTTAGATGTGGCTTATTTTTCTTCTCTGAAGAATGACTGGAGAGAGATTCTTTGTCAATGGAGGTAGACTGCAAATGGAAAAAAGAAACATTGTTTTCCGAAGGGTGTATTTAGTGGCCCACTGTGGAAGATTTTTTAGATGAACAGACAGCTTCTACAAATTTAGTGAAAGGATTGAGAAATGTCAAATGCGCTGGAAATGTGATAATGTCAGAAATAAGCCTTTTGTTATGAGAAGTGTCTAAACTGAATTCCAGAAACATTTGGAGAATGCGAGAAAGACAGTCAGAATTCAATGTGAGGATCGTCAAAACGTATTTGTTCCCCATAGAGCCAGGGATGATACGGACGTTGTTTCGGGGTAGGGTACGCATTAAAAGAACAATCATCTTTCATAGCCATCTGTTTTTATGTAATTCAAAATACGTTTTAATTAGCTTGAACTTTGACAGAAGAGCTGTTTATTTGTCGTCGGCCTGTCTCTTATTGGCCAACCAAGTATTGCATACAGGTGTTAGTACTAGTACTACTACACGTACTGCTGTGAGCAAAGGACTGGCTACTGCTCTGCCATCTCTTGGCGACGCCCCGCAACAGCTGTGCGGCCCGCCGTCCCCAACCAGTAGCAACAGACAGCTGGGAATCGCATTTATTTCCAATTTTGACGTCTTGTCGGATAGTATCTGAAGTAACGCTAATCTCAACAACTGCATGTACTTTGTTCTGTAATGACGTTGATGTAAATGAATGAAGATTTACAATATTTCTTCGAAGATTGTTTAATACTCGTTCTCACGGTTTGTGGCAAATGCTATATCATGTTCAGTAACTTCGTGTTGAGCATCAGAGGGTTGGATCCCCTCAGTCGACGACGTTAGATTGCCGTCTTCGATGGTTCTGTCCGCCCGCCCGCCCGCCCGCCGCTTACTGCTGTAGCTGTTCGTCCGTCCCTCCGCCTGCCTGCCTGCTCGCTGTCCGCTGTCCGCCGCCGCTGCTATCTGCTGTCCGTCCGTCCGTCTGTCTGTTCGCCGCCGCCGCCTGCTGTCCGTCCGTCCGTCTGTTCGTCGCCGTCGCCAGCCGATGGGCCGTCTTCGTCTTCATCCGTCGCCAGCCGATGGGCCGTCTTCGTCTTTGTCTGTCCCCAGTTTCTGTCCTTTCCTGTTCGTTCTGTTTGTTATTGTTTCTCCCTGCCGTCATGTCCGCCCCCACCACCACTGCCACTGCTACCACCACCACCATAGTTTATACTTCCCCTTCCGCCGCCTCCACCACTATCACATGGTGTGCCCAGTCCCATCCCCCTCCTTCCATCCCTCCCCTTCTCACTCTCTCTTCGCCCTCACTCTTTGTCGCCCCCTCTCCTGCTTCTTCCTCTCGATCTGATCCTTTCTCCCCACTCCCCCAGCCTGTCACTGCAGCTCTGGCTCGGGTGGTCCATGCCCAGCACTCCCCGTCGCCTTCGCCATCACCGCCACCACCGCCACCGCCGTTGTCACCGTCGCCTTCGCCTTCACCGTCACCGTCACCATCTCTGGCGCCGACTCCGGCCCCGGGACCTGCCCCTCCCCACCACATTCCAGTTGTTCCCATCCCCCACACCTCCTCCACCGCCGTCATTCGCCCCAGTGGCACCCCTGCCTCCTCTGCTTCCAAAAAGGCTCCGCCTCGTCCTCCTTCCCCCACCCATGATGCCATGGATGTCTCCCCGCCCGTCCCTGCCCCCACATCCTCCTCCTCTACCCCCTTCTCCTACCGCTACCTCCTCTCCCGTCCTGATCCCTCTCTCCTTGAAGCCCGGAACCTCACCCTCTTCCTTCGCCAGCATTGTCCTGGTGCCCCCATCTCCTCACTCCTCGCCGTGATTCGGTGCTAATCTCCTCCCCCAGCCCTACACTCCACACAGACCTCCTTTCCCGCATCCCTGTCACCCGCTTTGGCCCATATGCCTCCCTCACCCCTGCTCCTTCCCCACCTCTCTCCCGCCAACCCCAACTCCCGCGTCGCCCGTCGACTCTCACCACCATGATCACTTGGCTCAGTCCGGCGATCACGGAGGAGGAGGTGTTGGCAGAGCTTCAGGCCCATCCCCATCTGGAGGTGCGTGCGGTTCGTCGCATCCACAACGCTGCCGGCCCCACCCGCCTTATGCGGGTTTTTTCTGAGCACGCCCCCTCCATAGACTGTCTCCTGAAGGAAGGTGCCCGCCTTTTTAACCAACGTTACAAAGTCGACCCCTCCCGTTCCCCTCCTCAATCCCTCCGCTGCCAAAGGTGCTTGCGGTATAATGTGCACCCAACATCTGAGTGCCGCGAGGCCCCCACCTGCCCGCACTGTCGGCAAGCCCACTTTTTACGGCAGTGCCCCAATCTCCAATCCCCCCCCTCCTGTAATACCTGTAACTTCCCTCATCCCACATACTCCCAGATGTGTAAGGCCTGACCCCCTCCTACCACTCCCGAACTCACCGTTCCCGTCCGCCCTCTGGACGCCCCCACCCCTCCCGGCAAGTCCTTTCACCCACCCCCTACCGCTGAGGACATCATCAGATTCCTCACCATCGTCCTTCAGAATGTCCATCCTTTTCAGCGCCCGCACACCCTCCAACAGATCTCCCTCGCCGACCGTTCCGTTTT
This sequence comes from Schistocerca piceifrons, assembly GCF_021461385.2. Lineage (NCBI taxonomy): Eukaryota > Metazoa > Arthropoda > Insecta > Orthoptera > Acrididae > Schistocerca > Schistocerca piceifrons. Next base: position 122,558,989 of record NC_060148.1, on the reverse strand, counting down.
CCAGCTCAAAATGTACGCCACCTACTCCAACAACCAGGCCCATTTCACCTTCTCCCATCTTGACACCCTCATTTAAATCCGTATCATGGCGCGACAGCACCGTATCCTTTTCAACATCATACGCTCCCTTCCCGCCAACAAAAACCTCTTCCTGCACACCCTTGCCACCCACCGCGTGGACACCTTCCTCCTCAATGAAACCTTCCTGCAACCCCACCACGCAGTCCACACATCGCCCTACCTCCTCCACCGCTCCGATAATCCCCTCCCGATTGCGCGTGGCGGAGTTGCCATTGGGCACCACCGCCAGATCCCCGTTCGGCTCCAACCTCTCCTTCCCGACCCCACCGAACACCTGATCCTTAGTGTCTTCTTCCCCGGCCTTACCGTTACCTGCGCCACCATCTATGTTCGCCCCAACGCTCCTCTTCCCATCGACTTCCTCTCCCACGTCGACCGTACCTTCTCCTCCTACGTGATCGCTGCCGACCTCAACATCCATAGTCATTCCGCTGCCCAGTTACGGCGGTGGCATCGGTTCCTCTCCACCATTCAAGGCAACCTCATCCCCATCCCTCAGCACACCTGTCCCGAATCCAACTCAACTCCCGATGTTATTCTCTCCTCCCCCACCCTCCTTGGTCGCATAACGGTGGATGTCCTGGAGCCTATTGGTAGTGACCATCTCCCTGTCCTCCTCACCATTTCAGACGGACGTCGCCCCCGACCCGACCCTCGTAATGAACCTCCCCCTAAGTACGTCCATGACTATTCCCGTGCCGACAGGAATGCCTACCAGGATACCCTCTCCACCCAGGTCGATAGCCACCCTTTCGCCTACCACCGCCCCGATGATGTCACCCATGCTGCCTCCTTTCTCCAGCAGACCTTGTCTGAGGCCATGGAGGCCCACGTCCCTACTGTCGCCATCCACACCCACCGTCCTACCTTACCCCCACAGGCCGTCCTCCTCCTCCGTGAATCCCGCCGTCTCTACCATGCCTTCCTCCACACGCGTGACCCGGACACACTACGACACCACCGGCAACTCCAACGACACATTCGTAATTTGCTCGCGGCTAAGAAACGCCGGGACTGGCGACAGACATGCACCCGTTTAACTGCTACCCTCCCTATAAACTCGTCCAAGTTCTGGACCGCTTTCCGTCGCCTTACCGGAACTAAACCCTCCCCCTACTATCCTCTTCTCCACGATGATCACCCCTTCCCTGACGCCCTTAGTAAGGCCAATCACTTTGCCTCCTACCTGTCCGATGTGTTTTCCATCCCTGATGATCCCCAGTTCGATTACTCCATCCTCCCGGATATCCGCGATCGAACTGACACCTCTGTCCCTCCCCTCGCTCCTGGTTTCCAGTACTTGGACAACATTACACACACGGAACTCAATGCCCCTATCACTACACAGGATCTCATTGACACACTCCGCACAAAACGCAACACCGCTCCTGGTCACGATTGTGCCACCTACCGTCACCTTCGTGAAGCTCCTGCCTCTTTCCTCTCCACCTTGGCCAGGCTCTACAATGTAGTCCTGTCCACCAGTTACTACCCCGACTTGTGGAAAACCTCCCGTATCCTCATGTTCCTTAAACCTGGCAAACCGCCGTCCGCCGTCTCCTCCTACCGTCCCATCAGCCTTACCTCAGTCTTCAGCAAGGTCCTGGAATCTAACCTGACCCGACGCATCCACCAGCATCTTCGCCAGCACCGCCTCCTTCCCGTTACCCAGTGTGGCTTTCGGCCGTCCTTCTCTTCCGACGACCTTCTCCTTCACCTCACTCATCTCCTTTCCGAACAGCTTAATTCCCGTCGCTCCGCAATCTTCCTCTCCCTGGACCTCGAACGTGCCTATGACCGCATATGGCATTCCGGCCTCCTCTTCAAGCTCCAAACCTTCGCCCTTCCCATTAACTACGTCCGTCTGATAGGCTCCTTTTTCTCCCGCCGTCCTTCCTATGTCACTGTCCATAACACAGATTCCTACACCTTTTTCCCCTCTGCCGGTGTGCCCCAAGGCTCCGTCCTCTCCCCCCTTCTGTACATTTTGTACACGGTGGACATGCCGCAACCGTCACCACCCCTCCACCTTCTCCAGTTTGCCGATGACACCGCCTTCCTTGCCCTTGCCCCCACCATGCAGCGCTCCCAACACCTTCTCCAATCCCATCTTGACCGGTTCACCGCTTGGTGCAACCAGTGGTTGCTCAAGGTCAATCCCTCCAAAACCCAGGCGATCATTGTAGGCAAAACCACCCCTTCCTTCCGCCTCCTTGATTTCTATCTCACCTTAAGTACCTTGGCGTCACCCTCGACTGTCTCCTCTCCTGGACTCCCCACCTCCGGACAATCCAAGCCAAGGCACGCTCCCGACTCAGTCTCCTCAAGCTCCTCTCCAGCCATACGTGGGGTCTGGACCCCTCCACCATCCTCCACACCTATAAATCCCTCATCCGCCCTATCCTTTGTTATGCCCATCCGGCTTGGATCTCCGCCCCCCCTACCTTTTATAAATCCCTCCAAATCCTTGAACGCCATGCTCTCCGCCTCGCCTATCGCATCCGTCTCCGCTCCCCTATGCGGATCCGGTACGATCTCATCCCCTTCCCCCACCTCCTCCTTTTCCTGGAAAGGATACGGATCCTGTACACCTCCCGTAAACTCGATCCTCCTCACCTGCTCATCTCCCCGATTCTCTCTCACCCCCGCCCACTGTCACACCTGTATTCCCATGTCCCACCCGGTCTCCATCTCTCCACCCTCCTTACCCTCTCCCAAGGTTGCTTCCGCCAGCTCCCCCTCCCTGATGATGTCCTCGTCCCCTCCATGGACCCCTCCTATCAACTTTGATCCTGCCCCACCCCCCACTTCCGGTGTCCTTTCCCTTAGGCACCCTCCCTCCCTCCCTTCTCCTCTCTTCCCTTCTCTTTCCTTTTCCCCCATCCCCTCCCTCCAACCCTCTTCCCGCGGGCTTCCCCTACCCCTTCCTCCCTCCCCCCTCTCTCCCCTGCCCGTGGCATCCCTGCTCTCCCCTCTCGCTCTCCCACTCCCCTTCCTTCTCCTCCTCTCTTGGCAGGTCCCCGGACTCGCACACGCATAGTGAACTTAGGCGTGCCGGAGATCATCGCTTTCTGTGTCCCGTGTGTGTGACGACGTTTATTGTTTTTGGTGTCTGCCGTCCCGCTACTATGTTCACTTGTGCCGTCGGATTCATCAGTGTTCTGTGCGCCGTGTCAACGTGTTTTCAGTGTTGTTATCGTCACGTGTGAACGACTCCATGTTTTTTTTTTTTGTCTCTGTGACCTCTCTCTTTTGTCCGTCACTATGTTCATTATCATTTTTCTTTCTTATGCTTTTGTGAACACTATGGCTGAAGAGTGGCGTAGTGTGCCGCTGCCAGCCTGCCTGCTTTGTACAGGTATCCAAATAACAATAAAGAAAAAAAATCGGGTTGAGCGACGGTGCATGCATAAACAAGTGATATATTTGGCAGGTACAGACCACGTAAGAGTCTGTGCCTTACAATGTATTTGAATGGTGGTCTGCGTAATCGAATAGTAGGCACTTTTCTTGTAAACAATGATTTTGACCTAATGTGATACAAAGTTTTACGCTACCGAGCAGCTAGATTCCGAACAGCCGGGCTTGCAGAAGATAACAGGGGTCTCAACCCACACCCTCTGAAATCCAGGCCTCACGGGGCAACTGTGAGGTCATTGCCTCTAGGTCGCTGCTGCAAACCAGCGTCAGCGCAAGAGCGTCTACTTCTTTCCCGAAAGTGTAGTGGTGTGTCATTTACGAAGAAGTGGTGCCGCTCTTTATCATTTACAAGGAAACTGTGTCGTTGCCGTATGCTAAGGTGCAAAATGGATGTTAAGCTAGTTACAATACACTGTGGCTTCCTTCTGTTCTGCTGGAGATCGTACGCAAACTTTTACTACGTGCGAAGAAAAACGTGGCGACAGAAACAGAAACCATAGCGTGTAAATTACACTAACAGAGTTACTGTGGCGGTCATATCTACACTAAAATTTAGTAGATAAGATGTCATAATTATTCTGGTGATCGTAAGTTTAATTACTTCGACAAAAATTTGATTCACTGAGACAAAAATGACTCATTCAGACAGAGAAAGTAAAATTATGTTCTACTATTATTTTTAAAAAAAGCTTCAAATATTTACCGAAAATTGCGAAAAAGAATATAATAGACATACAAATAATAACAAATAAAATAACATAAAATAAATAATAGAAATTCAATAGGAGAAAAGAATATAAAATAAAAATATCGGCACTCGATATAGGCGTTTCGATATAAATATGTGGGCTTTGAATTTTACGTCGTTGAAAATCGATATATATTTTGGAAAGGATATCGATATTTTAGGAACAGCTCAAGATTTTATGGCCGCCCCCCCTTACCGTTCGACAGCTAGAGCGATACTAGCGCCCCGAGGAGTGAGAAAACAGTCACATGCGTCTTAAGGATAGTGTTTTGTTTTTAGTTATTTTCTACTTAATTCAGGAAACAGCTGTTACATTTTTGCGTTCCATGTATTAGAAAGTTATCAAGAGACGTGAAGTATCATCAAATACATGTGAAAACAGCCCAACCACACTGGTTCAATGATGTAAGCTATAACTAATTCGTTAAGAAATTCTTTGGAATACGTGTATTTGCAGCGTACTGCGCTGAAAGAAAGAGAATGTAAACGCATGTGACATGCACGAGTAGCACATATTTCTGTTATTATTGCCGTGGGCACTTTCCGAACCACTTAAAAAAAATTTATGGTGTCTCGTGATTTGCCCCTTTCTAACACATCACTCGACTTCCTAATACACAATTATTCTTGTAAATGTAATTACTTTTGCTTCAAAACTGCACGTGTTGAAGATTCTAGCCATACGCGGCCCAGGTTTAGCTAATCATTTTTTAAATGAATATTTCCGTGTCGAGAAACAGTTTTATTACTTCTGACGTTTTCCCTTAAGCTACAGCTGTGGGGGCTCATTTGTTACATTAAATAATGTAGGTAATACATTCCATATAGGTCTCCTACGTTCCACATTTTCTGATGTGGCTGAAAACGTAGCGAATAAAACTCTGCTTTGTTGGGTAGATATAGGACGTATCTCTGCAGAAGGTCAGGTCTTCAGGAGTTTACTAGCACTTTCTAGTTACAGGAGAATCGTAAATAAAATGCCCAGCAATGTAGCGCTTCATACCGCCGAGGGTGCTTACAACAGAAACTCCCAATGGCAGCCCCATCAGATTTGGTGGCTCTGTGGATAGCCTGTCTAAAAATGAACACAGATCAAGCATGGAAACAGGAAGAGAGTGTTCTGAACTGTGGAAAAAGAAAAAATACGAATAGTGAACGGACAAGTGATTGACCTGAATAGCCACGGTGTTGTGGTTAAGTGGTCATGGTGTTGGACTATCAGGTAAAAAGGGCATGTTCAAAACTCTCTCGTGCCATTTACTTTTGTTTCTTTTTTTCACAACATTACGAACTGTCCGTCCCATCAATGTTTCTTCTCTTTCTGTTGGCTAAGCAGTTGTCATACTATACGTTGATTACAGAATATGAGTCATGTGGTAAGAATACGTTACCGTCGCAAGTAAACATGATGAATAGTGGGAGCAGTTGAGATACCACACACACGTCTCACAGAAATGAAAACAACTAATAAACGGGCGTGAATTATGTTACGTACGACAAATGAGTGAAGACCTCCTACATGGAACGCAACTTAAAAAGACGTTAAAACGTATGTTTTGACAGAGCACAGAGAAACTGAGTGACTGTGAAACTGTTGCGTTCATTTGTTGCAGCTTATGTGACAAATTGTTATACAGGGTGTTACAAAAAGGTACGGCCAAACTTTCAGGAAACATTCCTCACACACGAATAAAGAAAAGATGTTATGTGGACATGTGTCCGGAAACGCTTAATTTCCATGTTAGTGCTCATTTTAGTTTCGTCAGTATGTACTGTACTTCCTCGATTCATCGCCAGTTGGCCCAATTGAAGGAAGGTAATGTTGACTTCGGTGCTTGTGTTGATATGCGACTCATTTCTCTACAGTACTAACATCAAGCTCACCAGTACGTAGCATCAACAGGTTAGTGTTCATCACGAACGTGGTTTTGCAGTCAGTGCAATGTTTACCAATGCGGAGTTGGCAGATACCCATTTGATGTATGGATTAGCACGGGGCAATAGCTGTGGCGTGGTACATTTGTATCGAGACAGATTTCCAGAACAAAGGTGTCCCGGCAGGAAGACGTTCGAAGCAATTGATCGGCGTCTTAGGGAGCACGGAACATTCCAGCCTATGACTCTGGACTGGGGAAGACCTAGAACGACGAGGACACCTGAAACGGACGAGGCAATTCTTCGTGCAGCTGGCGATAACCCTAATGTCAGCGTCAGAGAAGTTGCTGCTGTAAAAGGTAACTTTGACCACGTCACTGTATGGAGAGTGATACGCGAGAACCAGTTGTTTCCGTACCATGTATAGTGTGTGCAGGCACTATCAGAAGCTGATTGGCCTCCACGGGTACACTTCTGCGAATGGTTCGTCCGACAATGTGTCAATCCTCATTTCAGTGCAAATGTTCTCTTTACGGATGAGGCTTCATTCCAACGTGATCAAATTGTAAATTTTCACAATCGACATGTGTGGGCTGACGAGAATCCGCACGCAATTGTGCAATCGCGTCATCAACACAGGTTTTCTGTGAACGTTTGGGCAGGCATTGTTAGTGATGTCTCAATTGGGCCTCACGTTCTTCCACCTACGCTCAATGGAGCACGTTATCACGATTTCATACGGGATACTCTACCTGTGCTGCTAGAACATGTGCCTTTACAAGTACGACACAACATGTGGTTCATGCACGATGGAGCTCCTGCACATTTCACTCGAAGTGTTCGTACGCTTCTCAACAACAGATTCAGTGACCAATGGATTGGTAGAGGCGGACCAATTCCGTGGCCTCCACGCTCTCCTGACCTCAACCCTCTCGACGTTCATTTATGGGGGCATTTGAAAGCTCTCGTCTACGCAACCCCGGTATCAAATGTAGAGATTCTTCGTGCTCGTATTGTGTACGGCTGTGATACAATACGCCATTCTCCAGGGCCGCATCAGCGCATCAGGGATTCCATGCGACGGAGGGTGGATGCACGTATCCTCGCTAACGGAGGACATTTTGAACATTTCCTGGAACAAAGTGTTTGAAGTCACGCTGGTACGTTCTGTTGCTGTGTGTTTCCATTCCATGATTAATGTGATTTGAAGAGAAGTAATAAAATGAGCTCTAACACGGAAAGTAAGCGTTTCCGGACACATGTCCACATAACATATTTCCTTTCTTTGTGTGTGAGGAATGTTTCCTGAAAGTTTGGCCGTACCTTTTTGTAACACCCTGTATTTTCAGCATTTCCTTGGAACTGATGACATTCATACGAACACCTATACCGGGCAAGGAGGTATATCTCACTCACTCATGAGGTGTACAAATTAGATGCGTCGGTAAGAGGTTCTTACCACATGACACACTGATTGTCACTAATGCCGTGTATGACACATCAGACGTGTTTTCTGATGGAGGATTCGGTTGACTTGTCGCCTTGTCCTCAAACGTTTGCGGTTCCCATTTGAAAGACAATTCCTTTCCGCGCTTCTAATAGAGTAGTTGCGCAGAACCAACTGTCAATTTAGGTCCCATTCTTACACCCTGTTGTTGCAAACGGATGTTACACCACGACACAGACACAAATTTGAATATAGCGAACAAAGAAAAAAGAAGTTGGCGCGAGGTGGGTTTGAACACCACTCTCCCGCGTGGCGGCCCATCACCGTGATGCTACTGTTTGTTTTACGTTATTGTTCATTGCATTTTTTCGGTGCGGATGTCCCACGACACCCGTTCAGTTTTATCACAGAGGGCACTTAACCCTCTCCCCAAACACGCTGAGCTACCGTGCCAGCCAGCCCTTGACCACAACGCCGTTGCTACACTACAAGCACTAAAGAAACTGGTATAGGCATGAGTCTTCAAATACAGGGATATGTAAACAGGCAAAATATGGCAATACGGTTGGCAACGCATATGTAAGACAAGCGTCTGGTGATGTTGTTACATCGGTTACTGCTGCTGCAGTGGCAATGGAAAGATTTAAGTGAGTTTGAACGTGGTGTTACAGTCGGCGCACAAGCAATGGGACACAGCATCTCCGAGGTAGCGATGAAGTGGAGATTTTCCCGTACGACCATTTCACAAGTGTACCAAGAATGCCAGGAATCCGCTAAAACATCAAATCTCCGACATCTCTCCGGCCGGAAAAAGATCCTGCGAGAAAGGGACTTACGACGACTGAAGAGAATCGTTCGACATGACAAAAGTGCAACCCTTCCGCAAATTGCTGCAGATTTCAGTGCTGGGCCATCAACAAGGTTCAGCGTGTGAACCATTCAGCGAAACATCACCCATATGCACTTTCGAAGGCCCGCTTGCGTACTCTCGATGACGGCACAACACGAAGCTTTATTCCTCGTCTCGGCCCGTCAAAGCCGATACTGGACTGTTGATGACTGGAAACACGTCGCTGGTCGTGATGAGACTCGTTTCAAATTGTGTCGAGCGGATGGACGTGTGTGGGTATGGAGACAACCTCATGAATCCATGGACCCTGCATGTCAGCAGGGGACTGCTCAAGCTGGTGGAGGCTCTGGAATGGTATGGGGCGAGTGCAGTTGGAGTGATATGGGATCTAGATACGACTCTGGCAGGTGACACGTACGTAAGCATCCTGTCTGATCGCCTGCATCCATTCATGTCCATTGTGCATTCCGACGGACTTCGGTAATTAGAACAGGACAATGCGACACCCAAACAGAGTGGGTTCAGGAACACTCTTCTGAGTTTACACACTACCGCTGCCCACCAAACTCCCCAGACGTCAACATTATTTCGCATATCTGGGATGCCTTGCAACGTGCTGTTCAGAAGAGTTCTCCAGCCCCTCGTGCTCTTCAGGTTTTATGGACAGCCCTGCAGGATTCATGGTGTCAGTTCCCTCCAGCACTACTTCAGACATTAGTCGAGTCCACGCCACGTCATGTTGCGGCACTTCTTCTACGTGCTCGCGTGGGCCCTACACGATATTAGACGGGTGTACCAGTTTCTTTGGCTCTTCAGTGTAGTTACAAGTAGTTCGAGCTTTCATTGTCCATAGATTATTCGTTCAATTATTAAAGAAATCAATAAAAATGTATCGACTTTTATGCAAATTTCAAATGTACTCTAAATATAAATATACTGTAAATAATCGGGATTTCAGTTTTGAAAGGAAAAAAAAAAACGTGTTTTAACAAGTTGAAGATGATGAAAAGAGCGTACACGAAATCCATTTCGCCAAAGATAACGCTGTAGCTTGCAGTGAGCTTCGTAGTATTGATCTCACTGGTAGCTTGTCACTGTCATTCGTCTGTCTCGATTGTCGTTGGGAAGGAATAAAAGTTTTAATGATATCAGCAAATGTTTTGCATGCCTAGTCTGCGTCTAAATCTGGGAGGAATCTTCTAGACGTGAACGTAATGCTCTCGCCATGTAAAGTCCACCTACTCTACGTGTGGGTTCTTCTGCTTTGTCACAATGCGTGGCATGTTGCGAGTCTTAAGGGAGGAAAGGATATGGTAAGTACATTGCGCTTTCTCAAAGTTCGATAGTCAACGTAACTGTTTCGTCTTAAGTATCCAAACACCTGAAACGTACATGCGTAAACGTGAAATTGAGGTTTAAGATCGTGGAATTGTCACAAATATATAGAGCAATCCTGAGTCTGCCATTTCGCTCGGAATTAATCAAGATCTACAAACTGTAATAAGAAATGAAGTCGTTTCTCGATGGAGTAACTGATTATGTAGACATCCATCGAGACTTAGCGTAGTTTGGCGATTTGTATTAGGGAATAAGGTTTTTCTTTTATTCGTACCGTTTGTCGCGGTGTCATTACAACCACAGTCTAATACAATTGCGACATTCATTACTGTGGATATTTTTACCGTCTTGACAGCTGGTGTGATACTAGCGCCCCAAGCGACCAGAAAGCGACCGCAAAAGTAAAGTTGGTTTTTAACGGTTTTTCTAATCGATTAGCGAAATAATTGTTAAATTTTTGCATTCGAAGCATTAGTAAGTTGGCAAGGGACACGAATGACCATGAAACACATGTAGGAACAACCGAATTTTCCTGTTTCAGTGCCTCCCGGAGTGGCCGAGCGGTTCTAGGCGCTACAGTTGTAAGTAGGCTGTTTAGGTTTTCTTATTGGTAACGCCACGTAGCGCTCTGTATGAATATCACTGGCTGTGCTGTGTGCAGTCTGTGGCTAGTTTGCATTGTTGTCTGCCATTGTAGTGTTGGGCAGCTGGATGCGAACAGCGCGTAGCATTGTGCAGATGGAGGCGGGCTGCCAGCAGAGGTGGATGTGGGGAAGTGAGATGGCGGATTTTTAAGAATGGATAATCTGGAGGTGTGCCCATCAGAAACAGTACATTTGTACGAATGGATGTCATGAACTGCTCTATATATTATAACTATTAAGGTAAATACATTGTTTGTTCTCTATTAAAATCTTTCATTTGCTAACTATCCCTATCAGTAGTTAGTGCCTTCCGTAGTTTGAATCTTTTATTTAGCTGGCAGTAGTGGCGCTCGCTGTATTGCAATAGTTCGAGAAACGAAGATTTTTGGTGAGGTAAGTGATTTGTGAAAGGTATAGGTTAATGTTAGTCAGGGCCATTCTTTTGTAGGGATTTTTCAAAGTCAGATTGCGTTGCGCTAAAAAAATTGTGTGTCAGTTTAAGCACAGTCTTGTATAATTGTTCTAAGGGGACGTTTCATACGTCGACCCTTAGCCGAGGATACCTCATTGGAATCTTCTGATTTTTTCTTGTAGTTTGTGTAATTAGTGTAGATTTTGTTTATTGCTAGCGCGTAATTGTAGAGAAAATCTCCTTTGTAGTTGCAGTCTTTCATTGTTGTACAGTAAAACAGTTGTGGCATGCATGTAGATTTGCACCAAGTATTTCGCAGCTGCGCTTGCAATTAACTAGATATTATTTTCAGTGCTATGTTAATGTGATCTCTTATTTTTGCTCTTCAAATTGTGTTTTTCTGTGTTGTCATGTGAAATATTGTGACAATAATGGCGTGTGAAAAACGTAATACTAGGCTCCAAAGTAAACTGAGAAATGACAGTGAAGGCGAAAGCAGTGTGTTAGCGCCACCATGTAATGAATTAACTAATGTTCAAAGTAGTAATTTGGTAATTGTGCGTAGGGACATGGAGCGGGCTGCACATAATGGTGTAGGCAGTGAAACAATTAGTGAACAGGGAAGCATTATCGATCGATCAGTCCGCAATGGCTCGCCTCAGGATTCAGAAACGACAGGACACAATCTTGCAAATACTGTAGATTCAGGTTTTGCGTCCTCACCGTTTTCTCAAATAAATCAAGACACATTTTCTGCTTTTCAAAATGCGAATATTACCGGTGCAAATTCACTGCCGAAAAGCACTGAGGAACATGTTTCAGACACCAGTGCACTGTTATTATAGTTAATGCAACAAATGGGACAAAGGCTTCAAAAGTTAGACACAATGGAACAAAATCTTCAAATGTTAGACACCACGCTTGAACAAACACGTGAAGATTTAACTACTGAGTTACATAACATCGAATCGAAGTGTCAAAAAGTCTGTAATGACGTAAGAACACAAAGTTGTGAGCATTTCCAACCTATTTTTTCGCATCATGAAAATGGATTACAAAATCAAGAAGCAGCCATAAAAGAACTGCAAACTATTGTTCATGGAAATCACGACACCTTGCAAGCTAAAATTGACTCAGTTGCATCTACCGATCCGGTTACGCAACTTGCAAAAACTCAAGAAAACTTAAAGAACACAGTAGATACGATTTCAACACAAATGGACACTCTGAAACTTGGTTCAGAAAACACACTGAGGAAATAAGTGCACTATCGGAGAAAGTAGCCGAACTTTCGGATCAGTTCACTAACTTATCTGCAAAGGTAGATGATGATCTGAATGACACAAGACCTGTAGCCATCACTGACACAGAAGAGTATGAACAAATTAGAAAATTCAAACAAAATCAAAATCAAATCAATACACAGTACAAAAGAGAAATCCAGGAAGTACAAGATCAGTTGGCACAAGTAATACGAGAATTACACTCGCGTTCCAGTACGAGAAGAGGGACATAGAAATACGGAACAACCACAAAATAATAACACAGGACACTTCGGATATTATGAAAGAAATTGGCAAGGCGCATTGGATTTTGAGATGGAACCGCGGAAACGAAGTAACAACGAGCGATGTGCGACTCGCCGACACGATGATTTTGACTATAAGCTGTTCATTACTACACGTAAATTCAAAACATTTAAGAATTCTGACAACGACATTCATCCACAAGCATGGCTCCATCAATTCTCTCATTGTTTTCCACCCAACTGGTCGTTAGAGCACAGATTAGAATTTATGTGTGGCTACTTAGAGAATGAACCAGCTGAAAGAATGCGATCGGTCATTCACGATTGTCACAGTGAAGGAGAATTTTATCATGCCTTCCTCTCACAGTATTGGTCTCATGCTACACAAGACCGTGTAAAACATAGCATCATAATGATGAAACGTCCCCTTTGAAAAATTATATACGACTGTGCTTAAACCGACATACAATATTTTTTGCGCAACGCAATCTGACTTTGAAAAATCCCTACAAAAGAATGGCCCTGACTAACATTAACCTATACCTTTCACAAATCACTTACCTCACCAAAAATCTTCGTTACTCGAACTATTGCAATACAGCGAGCACCACTACTGCCAGCTAAATAAAAGATTCAAACTACGGAAGGCACTAACTACTGATAGGGATAGTTAGCAAATGAAAGATTTTAATAGAGAACAAACAATGTATTTACCTTAATAGTTATAATATATGGAGCAGTTCTTGACATCCATTCGTACAAATGTACTGTTTCTGATGGGCACACCTCCAGATTATCCATTCTCAAAAATCCGCCATCTCACTTCCCCACATCCACCTCTGCTGGCAGCCCGCCTCCATCTGCACAACGCTACGCGCTGTTCGCATCCAGCTGCCCAACACTACAATGGTAGACAACAATGCAAACTAGCCACAGACTGCACACAGCACAGCCAGTGATATTCATACAGAGCGCTACGTGGCGTTACCAACAAGAAAACCTAAACAGCCTACTTACACAGTCTGGAACCGCGAGACCGCTACGATAATAGGTTCGAATCCTGCCTCGGGCATGGATGTGTGTGTTCTCCTTAGGTTTGTTAGGTTTAAGTAGTTCTAAGTTCTAGGGGACTGATGATCTCAGAAGTTAAGTCCCATAGTGCTCAGAGCCATTTGATCCTGGTTCAATGACATAAGCTACAATCGAATGATGAAGTAATACTTTCGAATATGCGTATAATTGTAGCTTACTCTGCTGAAAACAAGAGTATTTGATCGCATATTTCATGCATAGAAGAATATATTTGTTTTGTTGTCTGTTCTAATTAAAACAGACGCTTTCCTTGACGCGTAACAACTTCGTAAGCAGCCTAATGTTTCGCATACTCTTACACGTCACTTAGCTTTCTAATACATAAATATTTTTGTAAATCTAATTACTTTTGCTTCAAAATCGAATGTGTTGAAGATTCTAACTGTTTGTGAATCAGACTCATCAACAATTACGGAGTTGGTTTCATCTGTATTGGGAAACAGTTTTATTGCTTTTATTCTTTTATTGTGACTCTAGTCGGGTTTTTCGTTGAACTACAGTTGTGGTAGTTTATCTGCTACTTTAAATAACGTAGGTATTGCATTGCTTACACGTTTCCTATATTCCACGTGTACTGATTTGACTGGAAGTGCAGTGAAGAAAAATTTACGTTTTTGAGTAGATATATATCTACATCTACACAGTGGCGGATACAGAAGAACCTCAAGGATGGGGCGCTATAGATATCTTGAGCTACCTTTACTTTTACTGTAATAAAAATGCGTTTCTAGGCATTTCCTCGAAAATCACTATTACCGTAGATTACGAGTTAGGTAAGGGAAACTACTGTTACGTTATTGGTAAAAATGTTGTTACGAGTCTCATAACAATATTTTTCCTGAGAAGTTACTACGAATTACTATTATTAATACTTCACAATCAATTGGTCAATCTCACTCTTGACTAGCCTTCACACTTGCACTTGCTACAACTAGGACTTTTTACTTATCCATTCTTCAATATTCATATTTCTGCTTCTGAATGTAAACTAGCTTCCCATTCGGCGAATAGTCCGTATTTATAACGCTACGTATCAAAGGTTCTCTGTACAAGGAAACAGTAGAATATTCGCGACTTTCTTGAACAAATGCCAGACAGGATAACGAATCGAGGTTACTAGAATGGTCGCGACTTTACTCGTAGGTGTGTGTTAGCTATTTATGTCCCAGACAAAAACGTATAAAATACGATCACGCGGACGTGCGTGCTACATAGGAAAGTACAACTAAAACTGGGTTATTTTGGAAATGAGCCTTATGCAAGCACAATTATTTTATTTTTGGTACAACTACTCCATATCTCGATTCAGTCGAGTCGACTGCCGAGAGAAATGAACGAATTGGCTCCGCAAGGTGGTGGGGGTTCGACCCAGTATGTATCCGCCACTGCATCTACATGGATCCTCTGCAAATCAGACTTAAGTGCCTGGCAGAGGGTTCGTCCAACCACCTTCACAATAATTCTCTATTATTTCAATCTCCGAACAGTGCGCGGAAAAAACGAATGCATATATCTTTCCGTGCGAGCTCTGATTTCTCTTATCTTATTATAATGATCGTTTCTTTCTATGTAGGTGGGCGTCAGCAAAATGTTTTCGCATTTGGAGCAGAAAACTAGTGATTGAAATTTCGTGAGAAGATTCCGCCTCAACCGAAAATGCCTCTCTGCAAGCTGTCACGTCTCCGTTATTTTGGAAATGAGCCTTATGCAAGCACAATTATTTTATTTTTGGTACAACTACTCCATATCTCGATTCAGTCGAGTCGACTGCCGAGAGAAATGAACGAATTGGCTCCGCAAGGTGGTGGGGGTTCGACCCAGTATGTATCCGCCACTGCATCTACATGGATCCTCTGCAAATCAGACTTAAGTGCCTGGCAGAGGGTTCGTCCAACCACCTTCACAATAATTCTCTATTATTTCAATCTCCGAACAGTGCGCGGAAAAAACGAATGCATATATCTTTCCGTGCGAGCTCTGATTTCTCTTATCTTATTATAATGATCGTTTCTTTCTATGTAGGTGGGCGTCAGCAAAATGTTTTCGCATTTGGAGCAGAAAACTAGTGATTGAAATTTCGTGAGAAGATTCCGCCTCAACCGAAAATGCCTCTCTGCAAGCTGTCACGTCTCCTTCTGTTTACTAGCGATGTTTTTGTTCTTAAAGAACACGACATTCTCTAGGAAATATTTGTAGGTTACAAGAAAATTGTAAATGAACTGTTCCATAATGTAGCAGTTCACATCTGCTAGGTATGCTAGGAAACTAAAAAAGAAAAATGTGGTGTCTTCTTCTTCTTGTTGTTCCAATGTGCAGCGCTACATACGCTTCCGTTTGTGAAAACCATTCTAAAGACCAATATAAACAATTACGCAACGCTTTCGCTTTTAAAAGATCTCACCGAACTCAACAGTGTAACTTCCTGGCCGCTAGGTGCGCTGCAACCGCTGTGGGTAACAAGAAATAAATGGAGCGCCGTGACTGTTATGATTAGATTAGATTTAATAGATTAATACCAGTTCCATGGATCATGAATACGATATTTCGTAATGATGTGGAACGAGTCAAATTTTCCAATACATGACATAATTAAGTTAATTTAATAACATACTTAAGTTAATATAACAACCTTTTTTTTTTCCTTAATTTACATCTTAAAAATTCCTCTATGGAGCAGTAGGAGTTGTCATTCAGAAATTCTTTTAATTTCTTCTTAAATACTTGTTGGTTATCTGTCAGACTTTTGATACTATTTGGTAAGTGACTAAAGACCTTAGTGCCAGTGTAATTCACCACTTTCTGTGCCAAAATTAGATTTAATCTTGAATAGTGAAGATCATCTTTTCTCCTAGTATTGTAGTTATGCACACTGCTATTACTTTTGAATTGGGTTTGGTTGTTAATAACAAATTTCATAAGAGAGTATATATACTGAGAAGCTACTGCGAATATCCCTAGATCCTTAAACATATGTCTCTAGGATGATCTTGGGTGGACTGCAGCTATTATTCTGATTACACGCTATTGTGCAATAAATACTTTATTCCTCAGTGATGAATTACCCCAAAATATGATGCCATATGAAAGCAATGAGTGAAAAATAGGCGTAGTAAGCTAATTTACTAAGATGTTTATCACCATGTTAAGACTGTGCCACAGCTGTAGTCTTTCCTTGTTTCGCGGTACTTGGTTCGTTCCCATTTCGATAAATAGTTAAAGTTCTTTTGTGATAACCGTTCCAATTTTCTGCTGTCCCAGGAGCAACGGTCAATATTCAAAGATATGACAGGAATGATCATTCGAAGCAAAAATGTCTATTAAACATGAGCTCTAACATGCATACCTTAACAGCTATGAGCACTTCGTCATCTCAGATGCTGTTAAACCAATCTCTTCTATTGCAGCTCTTTGTTTTCCATATTTTGGGAGGTGTTCAGGGTCAAACGAAGAATGGGATAAAACTCGTCGGCTTTGACTAATGACGTCATATTTTAGTCATAGATATTAATTTATTTTCGAATGATAGGTAATAAATTGGTTACTTTCTGTGGTAATAATCGTAACTAGGAATAAATGAATGTTTTATTAAGAAATAAATAATGTGTACGATTTTTGATGCTGGTGGTATTTTGCGTAGGTCTTGCGAATTATACCTGTGTCTGATAGTCAGTCGTTCTAATTGCTGTTTCCTCTGCACTCGATTCATATCATGTACTATGTAGGTCAGCTGAAGAAGTATTGGTGAAAGAAGAAGAAGCGACATACGCATAACTGGCATCACGTACCTCAGTTGAATTACGATGGTTGTATCCTGTTCTTCAGCTGACCTATGCATGTATATAGGATACAAGTACTTTATCAAATGGCTCTGAGCACTACGGGACTCAACTGCTGAGGTCATTAGTCCCCTAGAACTTAGAACTAGTTAAACCTAACTAACGTAAGGACATCACAAACATCCATGCCCGAGGCAGGATTCGAACCTGCGACAGTAGCGGTCTTGCGGTTCCAGACTGCAGCGCCTTTAACCGCACGGCCACTTCCGCCGGCAGTACTTTATCGCCTTCGCTGGTACTAGTATCGTATTCTTCCACTGGACTATGTAGGTCACCTGAAGTACAGGATACAAATTTTATGTTTGTCTCTTTTTTCGGCTTCGCTAGTACTAGTATCCTATTTTTCAGTTGACGCTAGTACCAACGAAGGTGAAAAAACTGATAAACGTAAAACTCGTGTATATATCAACATAGGCACTCCATGCCAATGTCAGATATATCACTTTATACTAGGGTTTTCTACTGTAAGAGAAAGCGATATGCCTCACACTACATTCGAAATATTGATGTACATGATACATGTGCACGATCTGTTGCCACTGTACTTCAAATGTTTGTTTCTCAACATTCGTCTATGCTTTTAAATCTTTGCAATGCAAGATGTGTGGTAACGTGTGCCATCATTGATCAAAGCCGACGGGTTGTATCCCATTCTTCAATATCCTCACACTTTTTCATCTTCGCTGCTGAGAAATGATCTCTCCTACTGAACGTGTGCTCATAGCCTTTTCAGTTAAGCATTTTAGAGCTCATGTTTACTACACTCCGTTCGTCATAAGAATAAACCTGTTGTAAACAAACACAAACGCGACGATTGATGAGAAGCCGTAGCACTTGTAGACTGGTGTTGTTATGCTCTTCGAAGTACACTACTGGCCATTATAATTGCTACACCAAGAAGAAACGCAGATGATAAACGGGTATTCATTGGACAAATATATTATACTAGAACTGACATGTGATTACATTTTCACGCAATTTTGGTGCATAGATCCTGAGAAATCAGTACCCAGAACAACCACCTCTGGCCGTAATAGCGGCCTTGATACGCCTGGGCATTGAGTCAAACATAGCTCGGATGGCGTGTACAGGTACAGCTGCCCATGCAGCTTCAATACGATACCACAGTTCATCAAGAGTAGTGACTGGCGTATTGTGACGAGCCAATTGCTCGGCCACCACTGACCAGACGTTTTCAATTGGAGAGAGATCTGGAGAATGTGCTGGCCAGGGCAGCAATCTAAACATTTTCTGTATCCAGAAAGGCCCGTACAGGACCTGCAACATGCGGTCGTGCATTATCCACCTGAAATGTAGGGTTTCGTAGGGATCGAATGAAGGGTAGAGCCACGGGTCGTAACACATCTGAACTGTAACGTCCACTGTTCAAAGTGCCGTCAATGCGAATAAGAGGTGACGGAGACGTGTAACCAATGGCACCCCATACCATCACGCGAGGTGATACGCCAGTATGGCGATGACGAATACACGCTTCCAATGTGCGTTCACCGCGATGTCGCCAAATACGGACGCGACCATCATGATGCTGTAAACAGAACCTGGATTCATCCGGAAAAATGAAGTTTTGCCATTCGTGCACCCAGTTTCGTCGTTGAGTACACCATCGCATGCGCTCCTGTCTCTGATGCAGCGTCAAGGGTAACCGCAGCCATGGTCTCCGACCTGATAGTCCGTGCTGCTGCAAACGTCGTCGAGCTGTTCGTGCAGGTGGTTGTCTTGCAAACGTCTTCATCTGTTGACTCAGGGATCGAGACGTGGCTGCACGATCCGTTACAGCCGTGAGAATAAGATGCCTGTTATCTCGACCGCTAGTGATACGAGGCCGTTGGGGTCCAGCACGGCGTTTCGTATTACCCTCCTGAACCCACCGATTCCATATTCTGCTAACAGTCATTGGATCTCGACCGACGCGAGCAGCAATGTCGCGATACGATAAACCGCAATCGCGATAGGCTACAGTCCGACCTTTATCAAAGTCGGAAAGGTGATGGTACGCATTTCTCCTCCTTACACGAGCCATCACAACAACGTTTCACCAGGCAACGCCGGCCAACTGCTGTTTGTGTTTGAGAAATCGGTTGGAAACTTTCCTCATGTCAGCACGTTGTAGTTGTCGCCACCCGCGCCAACATTGTGTGAATGCTCTGAAAAGCTAATCATTTGCATATCACAGTATCTTCTTCCTGTCGGTTAAATTTCGCCTCTGTAGCACGTCATCTTCGTGGTGTAGCAATTTTAATGGCCAGTAGTGTAGGTACTATTTCTGTATTAGGAGCATAAGATACATAAGATATGTATTATTGCTAAGCCGGCCGCGGTGGTCTCGCGGTTCTAGGCGCGCAGTCCGGAACCGCGCGACTGCTACGGTCGCAGGTTCGAATCCTGCCTCGGGCATGGGTGTGTGTGATGTCCTTAGGTTAGTTAGGTTTAAGTAGTTCTAAGTTCTAGGGGACTTATGACCTAAGATGTTGAGTCCCATAGTTCTCAGAGCCATTTTTTTTATTGCTAAGTTACGTTAAATGAAACTTTAAGATATTCAAATGTAGTAACAGCCATCAACGATTTTCTTAATTACCCTTTAGCAACGTAGTTTTCATTTCAAAAATCGTGTGCAGTTACAGCTTCTGCAGTGTTGTGCTCTGATTGTCGCGTTGGTAATGAGCACTACGAAAATGGCGGAGGCTGCTTCCTGTTCCGTAGAGGCCAGTCGGAGTGGCCGAGCGGTTCTAGGCGCTACAGTCTGGAACCGCGCGACCACTACGGTCGCAGGTTCGAATCTTGCCTCGGGCGTGGATGTTTGTGATGTCCTTAGGTTAGTTAGGCTTAAGTAGTTGTAAGTTCTAGGGGACTGATGACCTCAGAAGTTAAGTCCCATAGTGCTCATAGTCATTTGAACCATTTTTTTCTTGTTAGTTCTCAGGCCAAATCCCGCAGGTTGGCTACAGGTCAGTTCTCCTGTAAAAATGCAGAATTTGTATGATGTGCTCGATGCTGTGAAAATGATAGTTTTTCATGTTTCTACGGTTTCAGCGCCTCTCTTGTAGCGTGTGCCGCTGGAGTTTGTTGGGAACCCCTGCGACGCTCTCGCGCCGACCAAACGATGACGAGACGAAACGCGCCGCTATTCGTTGGATCTCCTCTGTCTCTCCTATCAGCCCTACCCGGTAAGCGTCCCGGATTGTAGAACAGTACCCAAGGATCGATCGTACAAGCATCTTGTAAGCCACGTGTTTCGTGGATGCGTTGCATTTCCTAATCCTTCTCGTTATGAGACTACTCCTTGGTTTACATGGTCATTCCACATAGGGTCGCTCTAGATAGTTACTCCTAGATATTTTAAGGTAGATACTGCTTCCATCAATTTGTAATCAATAGTAGCCAGCCGCCGTGGCCGAGCGGTTCTAGGCGCTACAGTTTGGAACCGCGCGACCGCTACGGTCGCAGGTTCGAATCCTGCCTCGGTCATGGATGTGTGTGATGTCCTTAGGTTAGTTAGGTTTAAGTAGTTCTAAGTTCTAGGGGACTGATGACCACAGCAGTTAAGTCCCGTAGTGCTCAGAGCCATTTGAACCATTTAATCAATAGTGTAGTTGGGCAGCAGTGGATTTCTTTTCCCATCTATGCGCAATATGTTACATTCATTGACGTTCTGGGTCAACTCACAGAGGCTGCAGCATTCATCAGTCCTCTGCAGGTCATTAAGCAAATCGATACTGTCTTCTGGCGTCGCCACTCTCTTATAGACCGCCGTATCGTCCGCAAACAGTGTCGTAAAGCTTCCAACTATAACACTACCACAAGTGGGCTAGAAAACCTCTTGTTCAGTATATCGTTTGACACTTTAGTGACACATCCACGCACAGGGATGCAAAGCGTAATTCTATTACAACAGACAGCGGAATGAATGTTTGAAATATCGTCTGCCACAATACGTAGAGGGGGGTGCACAGTGCCGCTATTTGTGATTCACGTATCGAAGTCCAGTGCGTCCTCCCCACACTTCTCGTAACTGATTTGTAGTCGACTTTGTTACCTCCGGTCTCGTAAGAGTTGCCCCAGTAGGTTTCTCCTCCACCGGTCGCGAGCTCAAACGTTTGAGCCGTAAACAGTGCATAATACTTTGACGGTTGGGTAGTCTGAATCTTAAAATGATAGGATTCCAACTAAATATCCAACTTTATTTGACCTACCGCAATATTAGTAAGACGTTGTCTAACGCTACTCTGTCGTTAGTATCCGTGACAAGATTCCCGGTCATTAATCGTTAGTTCCCGAGCACCACTAACGCCTCAAAAATGCTTCAACGATCCAAGAATCAACATGAGAACCCACGGACAAATCTAACAATTGAATCTGTCTTTATGTGGAGATGCACACATTAGTTCATATGTTGCTGTTTTGGAAGTATCTACATCGCGACGTATTTACGAGCAGCGAATATTCACCATCACGTCTACATCTACATTCCCGTACGTACACTGCAAGCCACTGTGAAGTGCATGGCATTGGGTACTTGGCAGGGTAACAAATCTTGAATTTTTTTTCCCGTTCCGTTCGCGAACGCATTGCGTTAAGGGCGAGTGCTGAGACGTCTCCGTGCTGTGGCCGACCTGACTCTGCCTTCAGCCTCCTTACGGCAGCGACGAGTAGTGGCTGGAGAGCGCCTCTGGACTCCTCGCTTAGCAGTCGCCTGTGATATTTCGTAAGCGGCCTCTCGTGGGACAGCTTGCGTCTCTCATGATTGAGTTGTTTCAACAAATGCGCGACACTCTCTTGTGGGTCAAACAAACCTTTCACGATTTCTGCTGCCCTTCTCTCTAGACGTTCATTAGCCGCTGTCGGTTCTGTGTGGTATGGGTCCCACACAGTTGGGTATCGTGCTATGACGGGACCCACAGATGTTTCGTAACCGATATCGGAGGTCCGAAGTGATCGTCACTATATTTCAGACCAGCTCACTAGTTTTCAGTCCGTAAGGATCTGGTAAAGCAACAACTAAGATGACATGTAACTAGAAAAAGTGCCCCCAGAACAGCTCTAGGTCGAAAAGTTTGTTACAATCGGAGACGGAATTTCGGACGTTCACGGTATTTCTGTCGCGTCAAATTTCAACAAAAATGCAAGATTACGATGATAACCACCGTCGGCTTTTGCCACAACAACTGACTGGAATCCTGCTAGGACTCTGTTTCTGCACAACGAGACGTAAATAATTCTGCAAATTCCTGTCTAGTCTCTTAACCCTAAGACAATATCCGCCGTGACAGTTAAAGTTATTGTTCAGTTTCATACCCTGACGGCCTCCGTTGACGGAAATGTAAAATATGAGCGCCGACAGTTGGATTTGAAGTAATGTGAATAATTGTAGCTAAAACTTAACAGCGCATGTTTACAATCATTACTAACTATTCTTTCTCATAACTTGAGCTACACATATCGTGGTAACGCGATGTTTCCACTACTTTCACACGTGCTTGTGAGTGTCGGCGAGCAATTGCACCATAAGCAGCGACGACAACGCATCGCCATCTGAAAGTCATATACTGACGTCAAACACATCTGCGACGCTATAATTGCTGTATTCTTCAGTAAATGTCTAGGCTAAGCGTAGCGTAGCGATATAAAGAAAAATCGTGATAAAACAAAAAATAACATTATACAAAAAAAATTTAGGCAGTACCTATTGAAATTAGGAACAAAAACCACTAATTTAACTTAAATCAGAGAACCTCATTTATGGTAAATACATTGTAGATATCGTGTGCAAATTGCGACCGTCGATTATCTACTGTATAATAAAATATTTTAACAGAAAATGAAAAAGCGGCGTCGTATATCACTAACAGAGTATATTTAAGTTACAATTCTATTTTTGCAAGGAGTATTTATTACTTTCATCAAAAACTTGACAACGAAGGTGCGAATATTGCAGGTGGTGCATTCAACAGTGACAACTTTTTGTGTGCAACCAGTGTTTATATTTTTAGGATACAAAGATTACATTCACCTTACAAGGATGTGGTATAAATTCTCCCATTTAAAACAATTGAGGCTTATGTAGTTTTCTCATACATAAAAGAAGTAACATTTAAATTAGAAGCAGCTTGATGTGAGGTAGTTGGGTTAGTGGGAGACAATAATTCAATTTATAGAAAAGCAATATCTAACTTCAGCACTCCGCCAGAAGTAAAGGTAAAGTGCTGTCAACCTGCAAGGTCTTCTGCAGATCGCCCACTGTACTATTTTGGGGATACCGTTCTTATTTTAAAGTGTATTTGTAACAACTGGTTCAATGAAAAGGAGCAGATTCTGTGTTTTCCTGATTTCAGTAGGAACATGGAGGGAGGTTGAAAAGGATGATTTATTACAATAGAGAAACTCTCTAGCTTTAAAATCTCTGTTTCCAAATTCAATTGAAAGGCAAGATGCTAAACAAGTGCTTTTTAATGATATGACAGTTGTTGCTTTGCAGAGACTAGGCTCGAAGAAAGGAATTCAAAATTTTTAAAGTGCTGTAACATTTATAAGAATAATAAAACTTCAGTGGTGTACTGTGAATGCAAAAACATTACTTAAGGGTCAGAGGCTAAGAAATGTTTTTCAGGAAACTGCAACTTCTTATTCCTATCACATATTTGATTTTTTAAAGAGCTTTGTGTCTTGGTTAGGTTTATGGCATGGCTTGAATGATAACAGGAAACTTTCTAAAGAAACACGCTTTGCTTTATGACATACAACAGCTGCTTTGACTGATTTCAGTACTTACTGGCTGTCTATTGGCTCCTTGGAAGAGTATGGACTGACTGTTTGGAATTAAGTGGGGGAAAATACCATATTTCTCTTAGACAGGCTTTTGAAACTGTGCAAAAACCTAGTGCTGAGAGCACAGTCTATGGTAGTTGGAGATGTGGTTATTTACGTGTCATATAGTTTTTAAACAACTTTTGAAATCCAGGGGTTAAGTGATATCCCAGTACCAGATTTATTAAGTTTGGTGGTAGATGAGAATGATGTTGAAGGGATAGTGGAGGACAAATGGCTGTTATTTCACTACATATCAGGATACTGCTCACACCAAGTGCTGAAAAAAACCTCACTGTGAGTATTGCACTGCGAGTATTTCTTATTTCAGATGATGTAAAGCAAGATGATCATATGATAACGGCAAAGGATCGAGGAGGCTTGGCATATCCCAAAGAAGATGTATCATGTGTAACATATGTTTATTTAACTTTTCAAAAAATGTAAAAGAACATCAAATTTTGTTTCTCCAATAGAGAAATCAAAGGTGTGTGCTTCTGAATATTCCCAGTGATTTGTTTGGTGGATTTCAATGTAAAAAACGAACATAGTCTTGAATCTATCAGGTGTTCCATACTGCTCTGTTGTGTAAATATCATATTAAATAATCATAATAAGAGAAGAAATTATGCAGCTATGAAGAAAAATTTAAAAGTTTTTTTAAAAAAAGTAAAAACATCATAAGAGCATACTTGAATTTTTTTATTGATCTGTAGGAGAGTGTATTGGAAATCACATTATGAGGTGAAATAAAAAGTCAGTTTTATATTTTTAAATAATTATTCCATTTCTTCCCACCCCTCGCTTTCTGTGTGTGTGCTTTTTTTTCTGCCTGATGTGTGTAACAGAATATCTCTATTATTTTTAAGGGTCATGAATGTGTGTTTTCTTACTCATTGATAACATTACATGAATCAATAGATTCCAAAATATTTGCATTGATTTGTGTGCCGCTCTTTAGATGTTTATTTGTATGAAAGAAAATTTTGCTGGCTAGGTTTCAGCTAATTCGGTAATTTTCCATTAATAGAAAATGAACATGTTATGCTGCCTCTATATTTTGCAATTAGTGAATCACATCTGCACCCGTTTCCCATTAAGAGATGTTAACGTTTTATTCTGATGAAACATATACGTTTTAACATAAAAATGCGAATACATGGACCGCTAATTGTAGCACAAAATGGTGCAAATTACGATTTATGTTTTGTCAATCTACGAGCCTATGTTAAAATTACAAAGCTGCACTTAAAAAAAGTCGAATTAATATGAGATTTGCAGTGATAATAGGAATCAGTGAAAGAAATTATGACCATATTTATTTTACGTTGTTTTAAATGATAATTTACGTTTATGCAAGACGCAGGAAGTAATGATACATTCACTTAAATGGACAATCCATGTTGCAGGGCATCCCAAAGTGCAGATATTGTTTGACTCCTGCTGTGACGTCACAACGCATGCTGTGAGGCTTTGTTTCCAGGTGGCAAGCTATACGCTAAAAACTGCACGTCGACTAACGATCGTTCAAGACAAACATGAGGCTACTTACCGTGCTGCCATCTTGTTGCGCCGACTTGCAACAGGGTGTAGTTACGTGGCATACCGCTCGATGGCAGGACCAGCCGTGGCTGATTTCATTCCGTTTTCTTGCGTTTTGCAGGAACATGTCTTAACCAATTGAAGTTTTCATAGTTGCATGCATTTCTTACTTTGTTTTATTTACACTCTTGATATATGCGACAGTTAAGTGCAATGATTCGAAATGGTGCAGAAATGTTGTGTACCTCGTTGCAGACGAAATTATGGAAATGAGCCACGAGTAGCGGCGTTTTTTTCTCCTAAAATGTCAGAACTCCAGCAGAACTGGATAGCTCACTGCAATACATCATGAAAATTTCCATGTTACCCATAATTCAAAGGTAAGCTCAGCGTCTTTACAAGTCACTTAGATTGTGTCATGGTATGAGTGCTTTAATACAGAGAGCAAGAACAACTTGTCGTGTGTTCGTGTTAGCATGATGTCCAGTTGTTCAGGAACAACGTGATTTCAGTTGACCGGATGCCAAACTATAGCAGAGCTATTTCACTGTATAAAGTACCAAATCACTAGCTGCATAAGTATAACTCAAAATACTGTGTCAGTATTGAACTATTTGTTCTGAAAGTAATCGACACTAATAGCATCTGTGCGTTAGTGGCAACCTTGCCCTTGGGCATTATCACTTGTAGCTAATAAAATGTTTTTGTAAAATTTCAAGGTCTGTGAACTCCATTTCGCTGATGACCTCATTCAGAGATGTGGTGAATATTTCCACACATCCACAGGAAAGAAATATTGTGTGCCTCTTCTGAAACCTCACCTTAGACCGGCAACTGTACCATGGATTCTACCTAACTCTCTGAAGTACCTTTCGTCACCTCCTTTTTCATTGTAAGAGCCTGGAAAACAGACACTAAGTACTAGCTATTGTAGCCAATGTAACAACTTATGCCCAGTATGAACAGGAAAGACATTTCGTAGACTTGAATGTTTTTCTTCAGTGCTTGGAGGGGATCAGGCTGCTCAAAGAGTGGCATACTATAAAGTCAGATAGTGTCATTAGTTTTGCTCTAAAAGAAACAACAGTTACTCTTACACTTTAATGTTCTGTTGTGGTGAATACTGGCCCAATTATGCAGTTATATCTTGGTAATGTGTAACCACAAAACCTGGTACAAGGCAGTTCCCATTAACAATAAACCGTTTGAACCTGGTATGCATACCCTGAGTCCAACCGGCCTGCAGACAGTAGTAACTTTTAATTACAATATCAAAGACTTAAAATTGTGGCCCGACTCATCGGGTATGCTCTCTTGCAGTATTCAGTAACACATTAAATGTACCATTAGAAATCCGTGTCATCAGTTTTAAGTGTTACATACATTGTCATTTTTATACCACATACTTATATAACCTGTTATATACATATAGCTATGGTTTATGTTGCAGCGTTATCAAATTAGACTGGGCTGTAATCGATTACGTTTTGTTGAAATACAGAGAATACATTATTAATACACCTACACATTGTTTTCATTGCAGGAAATATATTGTTACAGCTCGCAACAGATGGTGTACTCCTGTGTGGTGTAATAGAGAGAAATACTGTAGTGGATTATTACGAGTATAATGTTGTGGGAGTCTGCTGCACAGCAGTGGTGTGTTTGATATTCGATAGGAACTCGGAAGAAAGGTAAGTGTCATTTGTAACACTAAACAATAAAATGAGTTACAGTCCTACAGTCTACAGAAGAAGAGAGGTTATTTCTTCACATTTTTTCAGATATAATATCAGAATCCACATCTATAAATAGGGGCAGGAAAGGAGATAGCATACGCTTATCAAGCCCAAATTTTGAATCAGCTGTTAGTCAGTGGGGAGCTGAAGATGATGATTTCCTTTCAGATTAAAATCGTGAAATTGTTCCTTAGGCAACGGCATGCAGCTCTCTGAGTGAAGGACAAAGTAGTGGTGGTGGTGATGATGATGTTAGTGACGATGATGATCGTGATGATGATGACGATGACGTAGGTAATGATGCCTCAGGACAAATAAGCAGTGAAAATGCTACCACATATATTGCTCCAAATGGTACGCAGTGGGTTTAGTGCGCCCAGTGCCAAATAAAATGCCTGCACATAATAAGGTGAATAAATATTCCAAGACCAGAAAGGGGCGTAATCGCTTACACTCCCAAAGATGCTTAGGATTTATTTACTCCTCTAACTATTGCGGATAAATCGTGAGACGCACAAACCTAGAAGCAAGAAGACTTTGTATACCAAAAAAATAAACTGGAATGATGAAGCTACAGACGAAATGTTCGCCTTCTGGGTAATTTTACTTCTTAATGTTGCAGATAAGGTTTTGGATGTTCCAATTAGGGAATTTTTTCATGAAAATTTTCCAGTCCGTTATACAGTGCTACAATGTCTGTGAATCGGTTTGAGGCAATAAGAAGATTCATTAGATTTGATGACAAAAGAAGAAAGAGTTTTTTTGATAAAACTGAAAGTAGGAATATTAATTTTTTCTTAGCAAGTGAAATGAATGGGTGTCCAAAAGAAGGGTTACAGATACTCGCCAGATTGCATTATGTCTTGTAGAATTTTATTTTCAATATCGCCACACACTTACGAGTTTATAAGGAGCGCAAATTGTCTTGCGCTACCCCATCCTAATATACAGCATAGGATTTGTCTGCATTTTCAAACACATTCAGCAGTTGAGCAGCTAGGGGGCAATTAACTGTTGTATTCAAAACACAAGCTCCTATTTATTTGTGAATCAGTTCTTGTTGTTCACTGATTAGTCTGTGATGTTAGTGACAAAAGTTCAGTTAACACATGGGTCACGTCATTCTTTGCTTCCCCTTCTCAACTGTCAATTGTTTACAATCTTCTTTGTAATGACATACAACCCCTTTTTTAGTTTAACATTTCGTTCACATATTAAAATGTGTCACATACCATTGGATCGATAAAGAAGATCCAGATCAGATAATAAAGTGCCCACAGTTTGAAACTGTTTCACAAAACAAAGAACTCCTTATGGCGAAATTCTCTGCATGACGTGGAGTACAAACACATAACAAATTTTTACCAAAAAAATTAAAATATCTGCATAAAAACAACCTGGAGTGGGAAAATTTCAAAGTTGTGCTTGATATTTTCAATGAGAGGACTGTTCAAGGTTTGGTAGCCTTGGGGGAACATCATCTTACTGAAAGTTTCGAGAGCGCTGCTAAATTCATCAAAATTAATTTGTGCATGGTGGAACATTTTTAATATTGAAAGTTCCTTGCAGATTAAAACTGTGTGACGGGCCGAGATTCGAACTCGGGACCTTTACCTTTTGCTGGCAAGTGCTCTACCAACTGAGTAACCCAAGCACGACTCACGGCCCCACCACCAAACTTTGACAGTATAATCGATTTCAGAGAGGATCAAATTCAGTCTGTTCAGAAATATTTGCCTTTTCTTACACATACTTGTCAGGGCACTGTGCAAATGGTGTTCTTAAGAATCTGAGACACGACACATGTAAAACATATTTAGAGAGAGAGATTATATATTATCAGCACTAGAAAACAATGCAGGGTAATGAGGTTATTAATGTTGTTATTTCTGCTTATTCGGTTGGTAATAGCTTGGTCTCCTGAGAACTTCAACACAGCTTCATTAGATACCCTTCCCAGGTAAATTTACTTTTTAATTCTAGATGCTGATGAAATTAAAAAAAAAAGACTTTTTCCCAAGGGAGTTTTCTTAGGTAGATCACATAGACGACAGAATTCTTCAGTGGGTGGTAAAAGTACCGTGTAATATGTTTCTCAATAATTAGCGATAACGGTAATAACAGCAAAAAGGGAAATTGTCAACTGTAAAGTAGCTTGAAATAAATTTTGTATCAGGTTAACAAACATTTACATTTTCCTCTCATTCCTAATTTTCTCTTTTCAATACGTGTAATTGCGTTGTTAACGCTGAAAGTGCATAATACTAAGTCTATATTTTACTTATAAACATTTCATTTCATTAACGGCAGTATGCTGGTACATATTTGACAGTTCTGATCACACAGACAGAGGGACGTGTCAGATTTATGAAATCTTTCTTTTTGCTTTTTTGGTTAAATCTTGGTTACATGAGGGTCTACAATTAAACTGATCCTGACGACAACATCGATACTATCTTTGGTGAGTCATTTATGTCTCAGTGAATTATATTTTTGTCGAAGTAATTAAGCTTATGGTCACCAGAATAATTACTCCATCCTATCTGATAAGTTTTACTAAAACTATCTCCATCACGTAGAATAATTTACAGGCTGTGGCGGTTTCACTCCCAACGTTTTTGTTAACAAACGGTAAAATTCTGCAAATGATCTCAAACACAATAGAAGGAAATCACAGAGCATTGCAACCAGCGCAACATGCATTTTGCACAACAGCATACAGGAAAGGCATAGTGTATGATTGATAGTCGAGAACTAAGTCTCGTGATTTTTTTACACTTTCACGAAAGAACTACAGGCTTTTGCGGCAATCAGCGACGGTCTATCGGCAATGACGTCACAGTTGACCGTGAGGCCTGTGTATCAGAAGCTGTGAGCTCAACCCCCTGAAATCTTTTGCACGCCTGGCTATCGCGAGCTGAATGAGACGTCGGACTGCCTGGTTATGTCGTTCGTCTCGCCTTCAATCGAACATTTTTAATGGGCTTAAGTTCTCCATTCATCGAATTCTATTCCAGTATCGAAAGTGCTCTGATGCAACAGAAAGAAGTTGAAGCACGTTTTATTATGTTACACGTTACAAGGGAAATGATCACCATTGTAGAACATTTTACAGCGCCTTTCTTTTTTTCTTGCAGAGTAATTCTGTCTTGCTCGTTCGAAACGCGTCAGTTATAGTGCTTCTGGATTGTGAACGGATTAACATACTGATATTACAATGAAACTCTGTATGTTGAGCACGATTACCTACTATTAAATAATGTTCACAACATTGCATTCAAATCCTCGAGTGTCCTCATTCATCCGACATAATATGAACCAACTCATAAGCAAGACGGCCTACCCCGTAGCTCTATGTTACCAATATAACACATACACTGCAAATGCTTGGCCCGCGTTATGAGGTACAAACCATATTGGGATGTAGCTCTCCAAAAATTTTTTAACAAAGAACTATTTGATGAAAGAAATATCTCCCTAGCTACTCCTTTTTTTTCATTTATTGAATTTCAATTCCCCCCGAAGGGGGCGGGCTGGCAGCAGCTTAGTATGCCGCTCTTCAGCCGACAGATTTCGTGGCAAAGATCAAGAGAACAAATAATAAAAAACAGGCGATAAAATCGGAGACTTAGAGAGTAACAAGGCGAAAAGAAATCGTGGAACTTAAAACAACAACACAGGGATGATGACGCTAATAAAAATACATACGAAGCAGACAGGGAAAACAATAGACAATTAAAAAAACACGGCGACAGTCTGGATTCTGTTCGCAAAGGACATAAAATTCACACCTAGCGACAGCATGGTTTCTGTTCGCAACACGAGAAAGACAAACAACACTGAATAGTCACTGGAACACTGCACTAAAAAGTTGGCAAATGTGACACCACAGTCGAGAGCAGGTGGGGGGAAACTGGAGAGAAGATGGGAAAACAAAAAAGGGGGGGAAAGGAGAGTAAAAGCGATGGGGGGAGCCGGGAAAGGAGCTGAAGGAGGATGAGGACCCATAAGAGGGGTAGGGGGCAGACGCCACAGGGAGTGGGGTAGGCAGAGGAGGGGAATACAAAAGGACTGGGGGGGAGAAGGGAGGTACGGAGAGGTTTAGTGGGGAGAAAAACAGGAAGGAGGGGGGGAGAGGGAGCCCAGGGAAAGGACAGAGGAAAGGAGGGGGATTGAGGATCAGAGTTGATAGGAAGGATAAATGGAGGGAGAGAGGGCATCATCCAGGAGGGGGAGTTGACGGAAGCCACCTTGGGAAAGGAGATGGAGGGTGTAGAGATGGAGGGTAGGGGGGACACAACGGTGAAGACGTGGCAGGGGGCGGGGATGGGCGAGGAGAGGAGCAACCAGAGGGTAAGGGGGTTCAAAGCGGCGGGAGGTGTAGAGGATGCGGATATGTTCGAGGAATAGGAGCAGATGGGGGAAAGGAATGAGATCATAGAGGATCCGCGTGGGGGACGGGAGGCGGATACGGAAGGCGAGGTGGAGTGCATGACGCTCAAGGATCTGGAGGGACTGATAGAATTTGGGGGGGGGCAGATATCCAGGCAGTGCATGACGCTCAAGGATCTGGAGGGACTGATAGAATTTGGGGGGGGCAGATATCCAGGCAGGACTGGCATAACAGAGGATGGGACGGATGAAGGATTTGTAGGTATGGAGGATGGTGGAGGGGTGCAACCCCCATGTCCGGCCAGAGAGGAGTTTGAGGAGTCGGAGGCGGTTGTGGGATTTGGATTGGATGGAGCGGAGATGAGGTATTCAGGTGAGGTGACGGTCAATGGTGAGGCCAAGGTAGGTGAGGGTGGGGGTGAGGCGGACAGGATGTGCGCAGACAGTAAGGGAGAAATCCAGGAGCCGGAAAGAGCGAGTGGTATGACCTACGATGATTGCCTGGGTCTTGGAAGGATTGAGTTTCAGGAGCCATTGGTTACACCAAGCAGCAAAAAGGTCAAGGTGATTCTGGAGAAGGCGTTGGGACCGTTGGAGGGTAGGAGCGAGGGCGAGGAATGCGGTGTCATCAGCATATTGCAAGAGGTGTACTGGAGGGGGGGGGGGGGTTGGGGCATATCTGCCGTGTACAGGAGGTAGAGGAGAGGGGAGAGGACAGAGTCCTGGGGCACACCGGCAGAGGGGTAGAAAGTGTGGGAATTGGCATGATGGATGGTAACACAGGAGGGGCGGTGGGAGAGGAAGGAGGCCACCAGACGGATGTAGTTGATAGGAAGGGCGTAGGTTTGGAGTTTAAACAGGAGACCGGGATGCCAGACATGGTCGTAGGCCTTTTCGAGGTCAAGTGAGACAAAAATGGCGGAGTGACGGGAGTTAAGATGGAGGGAGAGGAGACGAGTGAGGCGGAGGAGTTGGTCATCAGCAGAGAAGAAAGGTCGAAAGCCACATTGGGTGTTCGGGAGGAGGTGGTTTTGGTGGAGGTGGAGATGGATGCGCCGGGAAAGGATGGATTCCAAGAGCTTGCTGAACACCGATGTGAGACAGATAGGAAGATAGGAAGAGGCATCAGATGGAGGCTTATTGAATTTGGAGAATATCAGGATATGGGAGGTTTTCCACAGGTCAGGATAGAAGCCAGTGGCAAGGATGACATTGTAGAGGGTGGCAAGGAGGGAAAGGAAGGAGGGAGGGCAGTGTTTGAGGTGGCGGTAGGTAACGCAGTCGTGGCCGGGAGCAGTGTTGCGTTTAGTGCGGAGTGTGAGGCTGATGTCCTGTGTAGTGATGGGAGTGTTAAGTGCAGAAAGTAGGGTGTGGCCCAAGTACTGGAAGCTAGGAGCAAGGGGAGGAACAGAGGTATTCGTACAGTCCATGACATCAGGGAAGAGGGAATAATCAAAGTGGGGATCATCTGGGATGGAAAAAACATCAGAGAGGTGGGAGGCAAAGTGGTTGGCCTTACTGAGGTTGTCAGGAAAGGGACGGTCATTAAGGAGGAGAGGGTACTGGGGGGTGGGGCGGTTCCCAGTAAGGCGGTGGAAAGCAGACCAATGCTTGGAAGAGTTGATGGGGAGCGTGGTGTTGAGTTGTGTACATGTCTGGCGCCAGGCTCGGCGTTTCTTCACAACAAGCAGGTTGCGGATGTGTTGCTGTAATTGCTGGTGGCGGGTAAGTGTATCCCGGTCACGAGTGTGGAGAAAAGAGCGGTAGAGGCGGCGGGACTCTCGAAGGAGAAGGACGGCCTGTGGAGGCAGGGCGGGGCGGTGAGGGTGGATGGCTTTGGTGGGGATATGGGTGGCGACGGCGTCAGACAAGGTCTGGTGCAGGAAGGCAACAGTGCGAGCGATGTCATCAGGAGACTGGAGGGTAAGGTCGTGGCCGTCAACCTGGGTGTGAATGGAATCCCGGTAGGCACCCCAGTTGGCACGGGAGTAATCATGGACAAGTTTAGGAGGGACGTCAGGGCGAGGAGCGTGGCGGGGATGGCGACCGTTAGAGATAGTGAGGAGGACAGGAGCATGGTCACTGCCAATGAGGTCAAGGACATCCGCGGTAATGCGCCCAAGGAGGTTTGGAGAGGCAAGGACCACATCAGGAGTGGTGTTGGATTCGGGCCGGGTGTGCTGAGGCAGGGGAACCAGGTCTCCCTGGAGAGTGGTGAGAAACTGATGCCACCGCCGGAGGTCGGCAGGATCACGGCTGTGGATATTGAGGTCGGCGGCAATCACGTAGGTGGAGAAGGTGCGGTCAATGTGGGCCATGAAATCGTACGGGATGGGGGTGCGAGGGCGGACATAAATGGTGGCACAGGTGATGGTAAGGGTGGGGAAGAAGAGGCTGAGGGTGAGATGCTTGGCAGGATTGTTAAGGAGAGGTTGGGACCGGACAGGAAGGTGCTTGAGGTGGCTTATAGCACTCCGCCACGCGCGAGAGGGTACGGGTTATCGGTGCAGTGTAGAGTGTAAGGAGCCGTGGAGACGGAGATACGGGGTTGAAGGAAGGTTTCATTTAGGACGAAGGCATCCACGCGGTGCTGACGTAGGGTGTGGAGGAAGAGGAGTTTGTGGGTGGGCAGGGAGCGAATGTTGTGGTACGGGATACGGTATGGTTGTTGTACCATGGGAGTGGAGAGTTAGACAAGGGTGGTGAGGGGGGTGAAGGTGAAGTGGGCCTGGTTGTGGGAGTATGTGGCATAGGTGATAAGATGGAAGATGGAACGGACAGCGAGGGCGATTTGGGACAGAGTGTGTGAGCGCTGGAAGGGGTGGATGTTTTGGAGCACAATGGTGGTGAAACGGATGATGTCCTCAGCAGTAGGGGGAGGGCGGAGCGAGTTGTTGGGGTGGATGGGGTCATCAACAGGACGGACAGGCACGGTGAGCTCAGGGGTTACTGGTGGAGGTTTCGCTTTACACTTTGAGGAGTAGGTAGGATGTGGTTCGTTGCAAGTGTTGCAGGAGGGGGGAGAGGTGAGGTTGGGGCAATGCTTGAGGAAGTGGGAAGCTTTGCAGTGGGGACAAGTAGGGGGGTTCCTGCAGGCAGAGGTAATGTGGTCGTTGTAGGTGAGACAGCGTTGGCAGCGGTAGGATTGGACGGGGGAACGGGAGAGATCCACCTTATGACGCTGACTGTAGATGAGGGCTCCCTCGGTGAGGAGGCGGTCAATGGAGGGCTACTCCTTCAATAGCTGCGAACTATATAGCATTTGCCACGAACTACCATAACGAGTGTAAATATTTTTGTGATAAGTACTGCAAATATTCGAGCCCTTACATCAAACTCCAAAGAACAAGAAATATATCATTGTTGAGATGAACTCTACTTCAAATACTATCTGACAAGACGTCAAAATGTGAAATAAATGTGACTTCCAGCTCGTCGTTCTCCGGCGGTACACCGTAAGGTTACCGCCCTTCGATAGTGCAATTTTCGCGCTCATCGAAGTGCTAGGTGTTCCAGGTGCCAGCCAGCCACCCAGCCAGCCAGCCAGCCAGCCAGCAGCAGCAGCAGCAGCAGCTGCAGTTCCCGGTCCCGGCCTGCAGCAGTGGTCCCGCAGCCAGCCAGCCAGCCCTCCGGTGGCAGCAGCAGTCCAGCCGGCAGCAGTCCAGCCAGCAGCAGTCCAGCCAGCTGCAGCAGCAGCAGCAGCAGCAGCCGCCGCCGCCGCCGCTCCGGCCCCGTCCGCGGCAGCAGCGTCCCTGCCTCTCGCCGTCGCCGCCGCCGTCCCCGTCGCCGTCGCCGTCACCGTCACCGTCGCCGTCGCCGTCCGTCGCCGTCCGTCGTCTCCCAGTGTGTGTCCTGTCCTTTTAGTGCTGTGTTTTTTCTTTCTTCTTCTTGTCGTCATGTCCGCCCCCACCACCACCGTCACTACTACCACCACCGCCATCGTGTATACGTCCCCTTCCGCCGCCTCCACCACTATCACTTGGTGTGCCCAGTCCCACCCCCCTCCTTCCATCCCTCTCCTTCTCTCTATCCCTTCGCCCTCGCTCTTTGTCGCCCCCTCTCCCGCTTTTTCCTCTCGTTCTGATCCTTTCCCCCACTCCCCCAGCCTGTCACTGCAGCTCCGGCTAGGGTGGTGGCCCGTCGGGCCACTGCCCACGCCCAGCTCTCCCCGTCGCCATCGCCATCACCGCCGCCACCGCCACCGCCACCACTGTCATCATCGTTGTCATCACCATCATTGACACGTTCGCCTGCACCATCACAGTCACTATCTCCGGCGCCGACTGCTGCGTCCGTGCCGGGACCTGTCCCTTCCCACCACCTCCCCATCGTTCCCGTCCCTCATATCACCACCCGCCCATCTGCTGCTGTGAAACGCCCTAGTGGCGCCTCCACTTCCTCTGCTCCTAAAAAGGCTCCACCCCGCCCCCCATCCCCACCCCAAAATGCCATGGACGTCTCCCCACCAGGCCCTGCTCCCTCCTCCTCCTCCTCCTCCTCCTCCCCACCCGGTCTCTACAAATATCTCCTGTCCCGTCCCGATCCTTCCTTCCTCGAGGCCCGGAATCTCTCCCTCCTCCTCCGCCAACATTTCCCTGGCGCCCCCATCTCTCTCCTTACTCCCAGACGGGATTCTGTTCTTATCTCCTCCCCCAGTCCAACCCTCCATACTGACATCCTCTCCCGCCTCCCCATCACCCGTTTTGGTCACACGCCTCCCTCACCCCTGCTCCCTCCCCATCTCCTACCCGCCAACCCCAACCCCCGCGTCGCCCGCCGACCCTCACCGCCGTGATCACTCGGCTTAGCCCGTCGATCACGGAGGAGGAGGTGCTGGCGCAGCTGAAGGCCCATCCCACCCTGGAGGTGCGGGCAGTCCGCCGCATTTTCAATGCGACCGGCCCCACCCACCTTATGCGGGTTTTCTCTGAGGACGCCCCCTCCATTGACCGTCTCCTGAAGGAGGGTGCCCTCCTCTTCAATCAGCGGTACAAGGTCGACCCCTCCCGTTCCCCCCCTCAATCCCTGCGCTGCCAGAGATGTCTGCGCTACAATGCACATCCAACAGCAGAGTGCCGCGAGGCCCCCACCTGCCCGCATTGTCGGCAAGCGCACTTCCTCCGGCAGTGCCCCAACCTCCAATCCCCTCCCTCCTGTAATACCTGCAGCCTCCCCCACCCCACCTACTCCCAAAAGTGTAAAGCCCGACCCCCTCCCACTACTCCTGAACTCACCGTACCTGTCCGTCCCCTGGACGCCCCCACCCCTCCTGGCAATTCCCTTCGTCCCCCCCCCCACTGCTGAGGACATCATCAGGTTCCTCACCATTGTCCTCCAAAACGTCCATCCCTTTCAGCGCCCCCACACCTTACAACAGATCTCCCTCGCCGCCCGTTCCATATTCCACCTTAAAATGTACGCCACCTATTCCAATAACCAGGCCCATTTCACCTTCTCCCGCCTTGACACCCTCGTATAAGTCCTTATCATGGTGCGACAGCATCGTATCCTTTTCAACAATATCCGCTCCCTTCCCGCCAACAAGAACCTTTTCCTGCACACCCTTGCTACCCACCGTGTGGATGCCTTCCTCCTCAATGAAACCTTCCTCCAACCCCACCACTCCATCCACACCTCCCCCTATCTCCTCCACCGCTCCGATAATCCCCTCCCAGTTGCGCGTGGCGGAGTTGCCATTGGCCACCACCGCCAGATCCACGTTCGGCTCCAACCTCTCCTTCCCTACCCCACCGAACACCTGATCCTTAGTCTCTTCTTCCCTGGCTTTACCATTACCTGTGCCACCATCTATGTCCGCCCCAACGCCCCTCTTCCTTTCGACTTCCTCTCCCACATCGACAGTACCTTCTCCTCCTATGTGATCGCCGCTGACCTCAACATCCATAGTCGCTCCGCTGCCCAGTTACGGCGGTGGCATCGGTTCCTCTCCTCCCTTCAAGGCGACCTCATCCCCATCCCCCAGCACACCCGTCCCGAATCCAACTCCACTCCCGATGTTATTCTCTCCTCCCCCAACCTCCTTGGTCGCATTACGGTGAATGTCCTGGAGCCTATTGGTAGCGACCATCTCCCTGTCCTCCTCACCGTTTCAGACGGCCGTCGCCCCCGCCCCGACCCTAGTCATGACCCTCCCCCTAAGTACATCCATGACTATTCCCGTGCCAACTGGAATGCCTACCGGGATACCCTCTCCACTCAGGTTGATAGCCGCCCTCTCGCCTACCGCCGTCCCGATGATGTCACCCATATCGCCTCCTTTCTCCAGCAGACCTTGTCTGCGGCCGTGGAGGCCCACGTCCCTACTGTTGCCATCCACCCCCACCGTCCTACCTTACCACCACAGGCCGTCCTCCTCCTCCGTGAATCCCGTTGTCTCTACCGTGCCTTCCTCCGCACGCGTGACCCGGACACCCTACGACGCCACCGGCAACTACAGCGACACATTCGAAATTTGCTCGCGGCTAAGAAACGCCAGGACTGCCAACAAACATGCACCCGTTTAAATGCTACCCTCCCTATAAACTCGTGCAAGTTCTGGACCGCCTTCCGTCGCCTTACCGGAACTAAACCCTAGCCCTACTATCCTCTTCTCCACGATGATCACCCCTTCCCTGACGCCCTTAGTAAGGCCAATCACTTTGCCTCCTACCTTCCGATGTGTTTTCCATCCCTGATGATCCCCAGTTCGATTACTCCCTCTTCCCAGATATCCGCGATCGAACTGACGCCTCTGTCCCTCCCCTCGCTCCTGGTTTCCAGTACTTGGACAACATTCCACACACGGACCTTAATGCCCCCATCACCACACAGGATCTCATCACTACACTCCGCACCAAACGCAACACCGCTCCTGGTCACGATCGTGTCACCTACCGTCACCTTCGTGAAGCTCCTGCCTCTTTTCTCTCCACCCTGGCCAGGCTCTACAATGTAGTCCTGTCCACCGGTTACTACCCCGACCTGTGGAAAACCTCCCGTATCCTCATGTTCCTCAAACCTGGCAAACCGCCATCCGCCGTCTCCTCCTACCGTCCCATCAGCCTTACCTCGGTC
The DNA here is from genome assembly GCF_021461385.2 of Schistocerca piceifrons. Classification (NCBI taxonomy): domain Eukaryota; kingdom Metazoa; phylum Arthropoda; class Insecta; order Orthoptera; family Acrididae; genus Schistocerca; species Schistocerca piceifrons. The sequence continues at coordinate 122,520,149 of NC_060148.1, read as the reverse complement.
TTCAGCAAGGTCCTGGAATCTATCCTCACCCGCCGCATCCACCAGCATCTCCGCCAGCACCGCCTCCTCCCCGTTACCCAGTGTGGCTTTCGGCCGTCCTTCTCTTCCAATGATCTTCTCCTTCACCTCAGTCATCTCCTTTCCGAACAGCTCAATTCCCGTCGCTCCGCAATCTTCCTCTCTCTTGACCTCGAACGCGCATATGACCGCGTATGGCATTCCGGTCTCCTCTTCAAGCTCCAAACCTTCGCCCTTCCCATTAACTACGTTCGTCTGATCGGTTCCTTTCTCTCCCGCCGTCCTTCCCATGTCACCATCCATAACACCGATTCCTACACCTTTTTCCCCTCCGCCGGTGTGCCCCAAGGCTTCATCCTCTCCCCCCTTCTGTACTTGTTGTACACGGCGGACATGCCGCCGCCGTCACCCCCCGTCCACCTTCTCCAGTTTGCCGATGACACCGCCTTCCTTGCCCTTGCCCCCACCCTGCGACGCTCCCAACACCTTCTCCAATCCCATCTTGACCGGTTTCCGCTTGGTGCAACCAGTGGTTGCTCAAGGTCAATCCTTCCAAAACCCAGGCGATCATTGTAGGCAAAACCACTCCCTCCTTCCGCCTCCTTGATTTCTATCTCACCGTTTATGGCCGTCCCATCGCTCTCACCCCCACCCTTAAGTACCTTGGCGTCACCCTCGACCGTCGCCTCTCCTGGACTCCCCATCTCCAGACAATCCAAGCCAAGGCACGTTCCCGACTCCGTCTCCTCAAGCTCCTTTCCGGCCGAACATGGGGTCTGGACCCCTCCACCATCCTCCACACCTATAAGTCCTTCATCCGCCCTATCCTCTGTTATGCCCATCCAGCCTGGATCTCCGCCCCCCCTTCCTTTTATAAATCCCTCCAAATCCTTGAACGCCATGCTCTCCGCCTTGCCTATCGCATCCGTCTCCCTTCCCCCACGCGGATCCTGTATGACCTTATCCCCTTCCCCCACCTCCTCCTCTTCCTCGAAAGGATACGAATCCTATACACCTCCCGTAAACTCGATCCTCCTCACCCGCTCGTCTCCCCGATCCTCTCCCACCCCCGCCTGCTGCCGCGCCTGTACTCCCATGTCCCACCCGGTCTCCATCTCTCCACCCTCCTTACCCTCTCCCAAGGTGGTTTCCGCCAGCTCCCTCTCCCTGATGATGTCCTCGTCCCCTCCATTTACCCCTCCTATCAACTTTGACCCTGCCCCCCCTCCCTCCTGGTGTCCTTTCCCTTCGGCACCCTCCCTCCTTTCTCTTCCCTTCCCTTCTCTTTCCTTTTCCCCCATCCCATCCCTCCACCCCTCTTCTTCCAGGCTTCCCCTCCCCCTTCCTCTCTCCCCCCTCTTTCCCCTGCCCGTGGCGTCCCTGCTCTCCCCTCTCGCTTTCCCACTCCCACTCCTCCTCCTCCTCCTCCTCCTCTCTTGGCTGGTCCCCAGACTCGCACACGCGTCGTGAACTTTCGCGCGCCGGAGATCATCGCCCTCGGTTTAGTGTCTGTGCCGTCGTGTCTGTGCATCAGTGTTTTTCGCCGTCCATGCTCCTTCGTTCACGTGTGTCATCTACCTCGTCAGTGTTTGTGCCTAGTGCCGACGGTTTTTCTTGTTTGTTTCGTCAAGTGTGAACGGCTTCATGTTTTTTAACTATTGTATCTCCTGTTTTTTAAACCGCCATTCTGTTACTTGTCTGTCTCCCTTTCTTTTTTATTGTACTGCTTATGGCTGAAGAGCGGAGTACACTGTTCCGCTGCCAGCCCACCTTGTATGGGGTGTCCAAATTACAATAAAGAAAAAAAAAAAAAAAAGACTTCCAGCTGTCGGCTGCTACTGGTCTGCGAAGGGCGGGCCACACAACTGTTGCCTGGCGTTGCCAATAGATGGCAGGGCGGTAGTTAGTCTTTTGCTCACGGCAGTATGTGTTGGTGAACTATGTAGTATTAACACCTGTATGGAAGAACATCGACTTCTTTACTGATACATTAGTTCCCCACAAAGGGTCAGACTGATTAAATATAAACCACTCTTCAAAGTTTAGGCGAATTAAACAGCATTTCAAATTAAATAAGAACATGGCTATGAAATATGTTTCTTTCTTTTTCATGCACATCCTCTCCCGAAACAATGTCCATATCATCCCTGGTTCTATGGGGAACATACACGTTTTGGCGATCCTCACATTGGAGTCTGACTGTCTTTCTCGCCGTCTCCGAACGTTTCTGGAATTCAGTTCCCACATGTATCATAACACAAAACTTCTTTCTAGAGCAACAGGGAGATACTCTAAGTTTCCCATCGCATTTAATATCCACATTTCTCAATCCTTTCACTAAATTTGTAGTAGTTGTCTGTTCACCTAAACGCAAAATATTCGCCAATGCGCCGCTAAATGTACCCTTCAGAAAACGCTGTAACAAAGAATCTCTTCAGAGGAGAAAAATAAACAAGATCTGAAGATCACAGAAGACTAGTAGCGTTCGGTGGAATGCTAATGAACTATATGTTCTTTTTCTCACAAAGCTCTGAAGATTTCATTGAGATTTGAGAAGAGAGAATATTTCAAATATTAATCTCCTTCACTCCTTATTTGAGGCAAACATGAGGAAGTGAGTTTGAATTCAATTGTCGATCAACTCTGTTCTAGCCACCCACTCTGCTGTGTTTATTTGCGTTCCAGGAGGTGGCTGTATATCCAGTCAGTCCATTTTCGTTTACGTTTATCAATAAGATAAGGCGGAAGGAATTCTCCTGCTGCATTCCCCAACAACATAAGAGTGAAGCACGGTCTTGAGGTGTCCTCTGTTTTCTCAGGACGTCGACATGTCCAACGAAATACGAGCTTTCTTTTGCTGGTATGTCATGAAACACATTTTCAGCAAAACTGTAAACTTTTCAGCAGGACCGCTTTCAACCTCAGCTGTGTATTTCTCTAAAAAAGATATTGATTACATTCTCAGTTACAGCAGCATACTTCGTTTAAATATTGACTGTAAATTTGTGAGACAGTTCAGAACTATGTCTCTCTAAAAATGCCTTTCCCCAGGCCAATTCAAGCATATTATCAGCAAGGCAGTCTACTGTTCTTTTTCATGTGACATGATTTAACCATGCACCTGAAGTCAATACTGATATTGGAATAACCGTATCACTGACAATGATACAGTCTTTTACAAAACATCTCTCTTCAGTCTGGGTAAGGACAGTGGGCCTTGCAGCTTTTCCGTCATTCTTGTTTCTCAAATTGTTCACAATGGTTTGTCTTGGAATGTAATACTTCCTTGCGGCTTCCCTGTGTCCAGTTAGCCGAGAAGTAATTTCTTCTAATATCTTCTTGATTTTCATTCGAATGACCGGTTTCGTGCCATATTCCTGAGAACCTGGTTTTGGACCGTTTCTGTCATTCTGCAGTCTGTAAAAGAAAAACATAGTAAGCCTACAGTACTGTTTTAATTCGTGGTTAATTGGAGGCTTAGAATGAATATTTATGCTTATTTATAATTGCACCTACAGTACTTTTCGAATAATTTGGAAGAGTGTAGAACAATTCTACTTCCTTCTGCATAAGCCTCTATTGTTCTTCTCGATAGCTGCACTGGCTCGAAAATTTCCTGAAAGATGTTACTTCTACTAATAGTCGATAGCGATATTGTGGTCGACACTAGAGGTAGACTTAAAACACTTTAATCTTTAATTACACTCTCAGCGTAAAGTGTTCACCGATATGGCCAGATTTGTGTCTCACATATAGTTCGAATCAAAGGAATGCAGAGTACTACATACTACACAGGTTCATAGATTGTCACATTGTCCTAGTGTTAGTAACGACACGACACAGTCCAGTAGCTGAAAAAAAATCACCTGTGACAAACATTTAACCTATTAGTTCACCATATCACTGCCCTCATACACATTTAGAGAACTCGAAACACTTAAGATAGTGCACAAAAATAATCAAGTCCGTCAATACCGCTCTGCTAAGCGGTCATTGTTCATGAGAGTCAATAATCACGGATGTTCCTCTAATAAGTTTTCACTCGGAGTTAATTATTGATTACTGTCAAAAAAGTCACAAATGAAGCCCAGAGTTGAAGAAAACGAACCGTACACAAATAGCGCGAATATTTCAGAATGTTTGTTACCGTACTACGGCACACAGCTTACGACAAGAGACACACGTGTTGCTCCACTTACCCTCAGCCGCAGACTGCCTGACCTCAGCTGTGCTAGGTCCATACGTACATTCGCCTAGGAACACTATTATTGATAGCAATCATTTTGCATGAAATATTTTATTATCCTGAAAACACTAGCTTCCGAATTAGCTACTTAATTAACAAATGCTGCAAATCAAGGGGAACAAAAAAAATCATTAACATAATTATAATGCCCCAATTCAGAATAATCAGTGTACTAGAAAAGTGGTAATTTTTTGCTGGTGCAATGTTACTCTAAAATGACATGAACTTGCAATTAGATGTGTCACAGTGTTTATTTCGACACAGTAACTAATCGCTTGAAATAACATTTCACCACTGTAAACAGAAGGAATTATTTGACTGTTTGAAAACGAAACATTATGAAGGAGGTCATACGGAAAAATCGACCACGGCTATCGAATTTCGTTTGCGTTCAATATGGGCCTCTCACAGGACTTTATCTTCGCGTATGGGATGTTTACAGAAAACGTCGTTCTTGGAATGATTTATTATAATCATTGCTATAATAAAAGTCACATAATGATTTATCGACGGTTAATGTCTTCTTATAAGAGTGTTCTTAGGAATGAGTTGTTATCGTCAATAATTGACAATTTAAACATGAAACAGCTTATTTTATAATCCGCAGTATGCCGTTTCATGGTTACGAGGCGCTGATAACTTATCGCAGAGACGTTACCATTTATAAAGTCAGTTAATAACGTATCAACCGTAGAACCCTTCAACAGAGAATATGATAACGAAGACACAAGAAACAAATCACAACTGTGACGTCACCGCCACTACGCTGTCGCTGCAAACCAGCATCAGCGCAAGAACGTGTACTTCTTCCGTGAGAGTGTAACAGACTTAGTTCGCGACTGTCAGTCGGTGTGCCATTTACAAAGAAACTGTGCCATTCCTGTAGGCTATAGTGCCAAATGCATGACACGCTGGCTGTAACTCTCTGTGATTTCCTTCTATTGGGTATGAGATCAAATACAAAATTTTACTGCTTCTTAAGAAAAACACTGCTAGTGAAACCGGCCTTTAAAGTATGCTATAGCAGTTAGTGTGATATAGTTTTAGTAAAAGCAGACAGGATGCAGTTATTATTCTGGTGATCACGAGTTTAATCACTTTGACAAAATTGTAATTCACGGAGACATAAATGACTCACTAGAGATCGTATCGATATTGTCGCTCGGATAGTTTAGTCCCTCATGTAACCAAGTTTTAATCAACAAAGCCAAAAGAGAGATTTCATAAATCTGATACGTCCTTATGTCCATGTCATATGTACCAGAATACTGCTGCTAATGAAACGAAATCTTTGTAAGTAAAATATAGGCTTAGTATGATTATGCACATTCAGTGTTAAAAATGCAATTACGCATATTGGTAAGAGAAAATTTGGATAGAGGGGAAAATGACAAATATAATGTTGGTTTACGTGTCACAAACTTTATTCCAAACTACTTTACAGTTGACAATCTTCTCTCTTAGCTGTTTCTACAGTAATGGCAACGTTAATTTTCTTAACATAATTATTGAGAAACATATTACACCCAATTTCACTACACACTGAAGAAAGCTATGATCTGTGTGATCTACCTCGAAAGGTGGCTACACTGAGCCACAGCGCCAGAGATTGCGCCAAAGAGTTTTATTCGGCCACCTCCAGTGGCAGTGCTTGTCGAGATGTGGCAGTAGTCAGTGCTTGTGGAGTGGTGGTAGTGAGTCGGTGTTGAGATGTTGTAGTAGGGAGTGCTTGTTCCATGTTTTATGCAGTTTGTTTGATGGGCTAGACAGCAGATGTTGTTCGAATGGAGACATTGTAATTATCAGAGTGCTTTTAGTCAATATATATGAAGGTAAAAAAATTCCCTTTTCTTTTATTATTTCAGTGTCTTAAATAATGCGTCATTACAGGTTCAGTCAACAAAGCATCTGGCTTGTGTTCTTGTATTAGAGTTTAATTCTGGTTTCCTTACGCAATTACAGTATTTCTGTTTATTTTTTTTTAATTACTTCAGTATAAATGGTGTTTAAAATATCTGGTCTTATTGAGGAAGAACCGTGCCAGATGTGTACGTTGAATCACACTTCCACACACAGAACAGGTACACTTGTGCCTTGTTGTTTCGTAGCTTTCATAGTTGCTGGGGACTTAATTAATTAATTGAGTTAACGGAAATTTCATTTCATTCTTTGTTGTTGTTCTATGCAGCCAGATTGCGTACAAATACTAGTCAGGGCCAACCGGTTACGAGACTTCGTAATCGGACAAACAGCGACTGAAAATTAAAATTGTTTGCATTCTTTTTAATAATTAAGCCCCCATGCACGAAGAAATTTAGAATCACAGATAGCAGAAGGGTTTGAAGAAAGTAATTTGTTTCATTTATGGGATGCAACAAGAGAGTGCCAGGCGCGCGAACTTGACAATAATCGTCATTGTGACTGGGACAGACGCGGTAGGTCTTTGTCGCCACGAGGCGAAAACTTTGACTATAAACAGTTTTTGACTGTTCGGAAATTTAAGATCTTTCGCAATTCCAAGAATGATATACATCCATGTTCATGGTTAGATCAATTTATGTACGCACTTCCACCAAATTGGTCACTAAGTCACAAACTGGAATTTATGTGTGGATATTTAGAAAGCGAACCGGCGACGCGCATGCGCGCACTTATTAGAGATTGTAATAATTTAAATGATTTTTATCATGCATTTCTATCGGCATATTGGTCCGAAAACACACAAGACAGAGTCAAACATAGTCTTATTATGCAGCGTAATTTTAAACAGTCTGAGTTCTGCACGCCAGCAGAATACTTTGAAGACATGATTCGAAAGAATCAGTTCCTTTCCAGCCCTTATAGCCCGACTGAATTAATTCGCATTTGTTTAACTAAGCTGCCACAATCCATAAGACAAATTGCTTTAGCTGGAAGATGTAAAGACGACATTGAGACTTCTAAGACTTTGCTACAAGAACTCGAGTATGACAACGACGACCGGACTTCCTGTAATTTTTTCAGTAACAGTAATTACAATAGATTTTCAGAGGAAAGAGATAGTGATCGGAACGGGCGTTATATGGGTAATTTTGAGAATGACAGACGTAACAGACAGGACAATAGATACCAGCCTTATGACAATAACAGACGTTCTAACAGAAATTCACAAACAATTATAATAATGGTAATTCGTACCGGAATGATCAATCATACGGAAACAGTAATCGGTATCATCATGACAGAAATTATTCATACAGTAATAGAAATTCTTACTACAGAAATAACCAGGGTAGTAGGTCTAACAGTAATTTCTAAAGTGACAGTCGAAATTACACAAGAAGTAGTCATGCAGACAGACAGGAAAATAGAAATTTTAATAACAGACACAACCAAGAATTTGTATCTAACAGACAGAAGGGACCTAATTGGCATCCCCCACGTGACAGAACTTCAGAGAGACAAGTGCAAATCGTAGAAATTGATCCGCGAAATGACGCGAATAATCAAAGATGTGACGTAAGCAATCGACAATCACTTGTAGCTTCGGCTTCTGGCAGCAATATAGAGGGTTCAGAAAGTAATGACACTACGACTTTACACTACGTACGTCTGGAAGACATGAGAGACATTTTGCTAGACGAAAAGGAAAATAATGTAGACGCATTTTTACATCTTGTTGTTGAAGTATGTGTGGGTAAGAATAAGTTCACTGCGGTTTTAGATTCTGGGAGCCCATTGAATGTCATTAGTGAATCAGTTTTTCGTATATGTGTAAGGACCATTGCTTGTCCTGTGTTACCTGTTTCTAAAACTACAATTCGAGGCGCTATTTCTGGAAAAAGTGTGGAAGTTAAACAACAGACCAACCTAAATTTCATTTGTCAAGGATACGAATTTTCTGCTAATTTTATTATTGTTCCATTACTCAGTACACAAATTATATTAGGTATGGAGTTTCTTAACACACATAAGGCAATTTTGAACTTTAAAGAAGGAAGTGTGAATTTGACTGTTGCCGGAATGCCGAAATGTTTGAAATTTTTCGAGTGTTTAGCAAGATCTGAATCAGATACAAAATGTTTAAGGTTTCTTGCTTCTGATGTTTTCGTTGAGCATTATGACGACAATGTGTTCATTCATGACAACGACAATAGATACAGAGATGCGATGGATGATATAATTAATAGCGAAGAATTAATTAATGAAAAGGTTAATAAAGCTGAATTGCCAGATGACATTGCAAGAGAAGAACTGCACCAAATTTTGACTTCACATGCTACAGTATTTAGTCATCACACAGGAACTATACAAGGCTTACAATATTTATTTAAAGTAAAAGAACACACACCATTTCGGGGGGAAACGTACACTATTCCTTTGGCTTACAGAGACAGGGTTAAGAGTGAACTTCAATACATGTTAGATCAAGGCATTATTGAGCCAGCAGTCAGTCCTTATACCAGCCCATTACATTTCGTTCTTAAAAAGGATGGGTCAATTCGTTTGGTTCTGGATTCCAGACAGATAAATGATATCATCATTCCTGAAACTGACCGTCCACAAAATTTAGATGAACTTCTTCAACATTTCCATGGAATTAAAGTTTTATCAACGATTGATATGCGCGCAAGTTTTTGGCAAATAGAACTCCACACTGATTGTAGAAAATACACTGCCTTTTTAGCTTTTGGTAACTGTTACCAGTTTCGGAAATTACCGTTTGGACTTACTGTATCTTCAGCAGCATTCATTCGTAGTTTAAACGAAATTTTACCTGTTTATCTTCGTGACAATATTACTTCATATGTTGACGATATTCTTATTGCTAAACATTCTTGGAGTGAGCATAACAAAATTTTGAATTCATTATTACGTATCTTTGCAAGAGTTGGCATTACAGTGAACTTGGAAAAATCTGAATTTGGTCGTTCTCAGGTGAAATTTCTTGGTCACATTATTTCTACAGAAGGTATTCTTCCTGATCCAGAGAAACTAGACGCTATTCGTAATTATGCTGTTCCTACCACAAAACGTGATGTTCGTAGTTTCCTTGGTGTCTGTAATTTTCTTAGACGCTTTGTTAGATTGGACAATTTGGCCACACCTCGTTTATGTGAACTATCTGGAAAGAATTCTAGTTGGTGTTGGGATGAGGAAGCTCACTCAGAATTTGAACAACTTCGTGATGCTTTAGTTGCTGCTCCACTTCTTTCACATCTGGATTTATCTAAAGATTTTTGTTTGGCGATGGACTCATCATACAAAGGCCTAGGTGCACATTTATTTCAAGAGATAGAAGAAAACGGCGTTGTAGTACAGAAGACTATTGCATTTGGAAGTCGTGTTCTCTCTAAATCCGAAAAGAATTATTCGATTACGGAACTTGAAGCTTTGGCTGTTGTTTGGTCTTTTACAAAATTTCGGACATTTTTGTTTGGCAGATATACTAAGGTTTACACCGATCATCGAGCTCTGGAATTTCTTATGTCAACAAAATTAACTCATGGAAGATTGTCACGATGGGCGCTGTACCTACAGGAATTTGATTTTAGTGTTGTTTACATACAGGGATCTTCAAATATTGTTGCTGATGCTTTATCACGTGCACCTATGGGTTTGAAACAAAGTGCTGAAGAGGACTGCAAAGAAAACAATTATTGTTTGATGTATATTCAAGGTGTTGCGTTTGAGAATTTTATTTTGTCTTCGCTCCAGGACATCGCTAAGGAGCAAAATAAGGATCCAATCTGGAAGGACATTAAGGAGAAGTGGAGGAGAAAGGAAAGTGTAGCGATCAGACAGTATTATTTAGTTCGTAATGACATTCTTTTTAAACGAAAATCGGTCGACAACTCTGTTTGGTTAGTTTGTATTCCTGATGAGTAGGTTAATAAACTGATTTGGTACACACATTTCAGTTATGCACACTTTGGTCCCAGAAAATGCTTTCATAAATTACGAGAAAATTGCTACTTCAGTAATATGGAAAAACGTATTCGATCTGTTGTTGCCAAATGCAAATTATGTCAAAAGGCTAAGCCGCCAACTATTTCTCATAGAGCACCGTTGTTTCCTATCATTTCAGCGAAATTAAAGGACATAGCTGCAGTCGATTTGTTTGGTCCAGTGGTTCATTCTACTAATGGTTTTGCGTACATTTTCGTAGCAGTGGAATTGACATCAAAATATGTGTGTTTTACACCTTTATGCAAAGCAACAGCTCGTTCAGTATTTAACGCTTTCATCAACCATTTTCTTAAAGAAGTGGGTCATGTTGATAAGGTTATATCAAATAATGGATCACAGTTTCGCTCTAAAATTTGGCTTCGTACTCTACGGCGTCGTAAGATTAAACCAATTTTCATTTCACTTTTTCACCCTCAATCTAACGCTTCAGAGAGATGGATGAAGGAAATCAATAAATTGTGTCGACTGTATTGTCATCAGAATCACAGAACGTGGGATCAGTATCTTCATATTTTTCAAAACATTCTGAATGAACTCCCTAATGATTCAACTTCTTTACCGCCTATACTGATATTAAAAAATAAAGCACCGACAAATCGCATTTCTGAAATCGTTCCTTTTCCGCCTACACGGAAACTGCGGCATTCTGAAGTTGTCAAAATGGTTCAAATGGCTCTGAGCACTATGGGACTTAACATCTATGGTCATCAGTCCCCTAGAACTTAGAACTACTTAAACCTAACTAACCTAAGGACAGCACACAACACCCAGCCTTCACGAGGCAGAGAAAATCCCTGACCCCGCCAGGAATCGAACCCGGTAACCCGGGCGTGGGAAGCGAGAACGCTACCGCACGACCACGAGATGCGGGCTGAAGTTGTCAACCTGGCTCTACAAAATATTGCGTCTGCGGCTGCTAGAAGAGAGAAATCAGCTAAACGTCCTGGTCGTTTAAAAAATCTTGTCAGTTGGTCAAAAGGTGTTAATTAAGTCTCATCGTTTGTCACACAAAGGAAAAGGCTTGTGTCGCAAATTTTTTCTGCTTTATAACGGTCCATATAGAGTTTGCAAAATTATTCATGATAACACTGTTGAAGTAGAAACTCTTAAATCTCGACGCTCTAAGGGAGTACATCATATATCGAACGTTAAAATTTTTGTGGAGTGACATTCTTTCGAGAAACTAACAGTTATATGTAAACACATGGAGAGTACAAGGATACCGCGCCGTGTTCCGGCGGCGGCACATACTCAAAGCAACAATGAAGTCTGCGCGCCGCACAAGGCAGTCGTTGACCGCAAACAATTACTTCCTACGTCACGCGCCTACAGCTGATCGAGCGCTCAGTGCGAATACACTGACAGCCGTAAACAAATACGCAGTCTAATTTCTCCGATTAAATTCAGTATAAAGCTATAGTAACTTGATAAATTATGTTATTAACGTTCAGTATTTTTCAGGATACGGTTGTATAAAATATTTAAGACCTTCAGGTAAATTCTGTGTGTGTCCGACGTTAAGAGGACTTGCTATTGAGAAAATTTCAGGAAGAATGTAATTTCGAAGATGAAACTAATAAACTAAAAAGGTAACGATTAATTGAGTTTATTTTTCAGGTAACATATTTCCACTTAGGTAAGTATTTTAGACGTAATTTGCTGCTTGCGATTACGTGACTCATACTTTGTGCTAAATTTCATGTTCTATGAATTTACTTGTGAAGCGACGTGCTTGCGTACATTAACTGATTTTGACAATGATTGATTAATGAACAGGGTTGTTACTTATGTATGTTATGCATCGCTTGGCTGCTATGCTTTTTCACTGATGTCACATTTTTTTCTATTATGTGCGTGCTGTGCTTATTTATTTGAATTATAATTGTCACCTGATTAATTGTGCTGATATGGTTATGTATGTAAGTTATACTTTGTGATTTATCTGCTTGCGCCATCATGTTTACTTATTAAGATTACGTACGAACATTTATTTACTTATGCTGATATGATGATAATGACCTGTTTATTATGTAAGATAACATATTTGCTGCTTTGCGTATGGATTGCATATTTATACATTTCTGTTTGTTGTCATAACTACTCTTTAATTTGGTATATAGAAATGCCGATATGAGGTGTACAAACATAGAGTTTAGGACACACTATGGTATTAATTATAGATTGTTCGCTTGGCAGAGCCTCATTGTAGGAATTGTGCTGCATCCACTTGTTGACATTCTGTTCTCTACTGGTATATTTACTCGCTATTGTATGTTTTGCTTACGCTTAGTGCCTTATAAGATAACAAAATGAACTGCTATAATGCTACGAACGACATTAGTACAAGAAACTTCATTGAAGTCACATGAGCTGGAGGTTTTATGGAAGCTATATAAATTTATGCTAATAGGAAGGAAGCTAACGACATGACATACCAACACTAGGTTTAGACCATTGACAGTTATTACACTGCATTCTTCGTGAGCAATTGAAATAGGAAGTGATACTTGACACAAGAAATACTCCACATGTTTGCTTCTGTTTGCCATTATTCTTGAAGTGGTGTACACACTGAAATATCAAGATTATTCACACTTTCGTAATCGTACTTACTTACTGAAAGTTCTTCGAACTAAAGGCTGTTAGAGGTCATGTATGCATTTCTTTTGTTTAATGATGGACAAGGTAACCAAAATGTATCTTATAATTCATAATGAGTTGAAGATTTGGATCACATGGATTACACAGAGGTCATGTGTGGACATTGTGTCTTCGGATTGTATGGGATGATGAAATGAAGTTTGCACTAGGATTTTATCTGTACTTGTTCAAGGAGACTGACTAGAGGAAAGAGTTGTTATGGAAGTGAAATGATATTATGTTAATGTTTATATGTATCGACGTAAGAGGTATTATTGAAGTATTAAGTTTATGTGATGATGATTATTGGAGTTTTGGTGGATAAGAGGTAAAGAAAGTGAGGAGAATATTTTTTTTGTTGGTTTATATGGAACAAGGAGGATGAAGATGGCAGACTAGAACACTCAAGTAGAAGGTAGATTGTCTAGATACACACTTTGTTAAATCACTAAGAAGTATATACTTTTTTTTGGAGAGAGGAAGTATTTGCATATCTTGGCACACTGACAGTTGTTCAGCAACCGTATATTGATTTGGCTTGGCAAACATTGGTCTTGACATGATGACTATGATGTTTACTAACTACACTCCTGGAAATGGAAAAAAGAACACATTGACACCGGTGTGTCAGACCCACCATACTTGCTCCGGACACTGCGAGAGGGCTGTACAAGCAATGATCACACGCACGGCACAGCGGACACACCAGGAACCGCGGTGTTGGCCGTCGAATGGCGCTAGCTGTGCAGCATTTGTGCACCGCCGCCGTCAGTGTCAGCCAGTTTGCCGTGGCATACGGAGCTCCATCGCAGTCTTTAATACTGGTAGCATGCCGCGACAGCGTGGACGTGAACCGTATATGCAGTTGACGGACTTTGAGCGAGGGCGTATAGTGGGCATGCGGGAGGCCGGGTGGACGTACCGCCGAATTGCTCAACACGTGGGGCGTGAGGTCTCCACAGTACATCGATGTTGTCGCCAGTGGGCGGCGGAAGGTGCACGTGCCCATCGACCTGGGACCGGACTGCAGCGACGCATGGATGCACGCCAAGACCGTAGGATCCTACGCAGTGCCGTAGGGGACCGCACCGCCACTTCCCAGCAAATTAGGGACACTGTTGCTCCTGGGGTATCGGCGAGGACCATTCGCAACCGTCTCCATGAAGCTGGGCTACGGTCCCGCACACCGTTAGGCCGTCTTCTGCTCACGCCCCAACATCGTGCAGCCCGCCTCCAGTGGTGTCGCGACAGGCGTGAATGGAGGGACGAATGGAGACGTGTCGTCTTCAACGATGAGAGTCGCTTCTGCCTTGGTGCCAATGATGGTCGTATGCGTGTTTGGCGCCGTGCAGGTGAGCGCCACAATCAGGACTGCATACGACCGAGGCACACAGGGCCAACACCCGGCATCATGGTGTGGGGAGCGGTCTCCTATACTGGCCGTACACCACTGGTGATCGTCGAGGGGACACTGAATAGTGCACGGTACATCCAAACCGTCATCGAACCCATCGTTCTACCATTCCTAGACCGGCAAGGGAACTTGCTGTTCCAACAGGACAATGCACGTCCGCATGTATCCCGTGCCACCCAACGTGCTCTAGAAGGTGTAAGTCAACTACCCTGGCCAGCAAGATCTCCGGATCTGTCCCCCATTGAGCATGTTTGGGACTGAATGAAGTGTCGTCTCACGCGGTCTGCACGTCCAGCACGAACGCTGGTCCAACTGAGGCGCCAGGTGGAAATGGCATGGCAAGCCGTTCCACAGGACTACATCCAGCACCTCTACGATCGTCTCCATGGGAGAATAGCAGCCTGCATTGCTGCGAAAGGTGGATATACACTGTACTAGTGCCGACATTGTGCATGCTGTGTTGCCTGTGTCTATGTGCCTGTGGTTCTGTCAGTGTGATCATGTGATGTATCTGACCCCAGGAATGTGTCAATAAAGTTTCCCCTTCCTGGGACAATGAATTCACGGTGTTCTTATTTCAATTTCCAGGAGTGTATTATTGTCTGCTATACACTGTGCCACTACTACTTGATACACAAGTTGAACATCAAATTTCGACAGAATTGCATTTACACAGTTAACACTATTCAACTACACAGTAGCACTTAATGTGGATGAAAGATGAGTGAGTGTGTTTTGTGTGTTTTCCTTTCCTAATCCCAAATAATTGGCACCGACCTATCTCCTAAATATTATTTAACTTGTTTGTTGTGGCGTGCACTGACACCTATAAATATTATAGGTTTACTGGTATTTGTGTATTTGTAATACTTAATATGACAATTATCTGATATCACTTGTGTGTTTATTATAATTTGTATGCTTAGAGTAAGAGCATTGATGATAATTTTGTAAAAGCAATTGTGTGTGCATTCAAACTGTTGTTCATGCCTGCACCTGTTCAACATAATGGGTGCCACATCGAAATGTTGAATTTCTGCTGATGACTGCTGATGAACTGTCTGATTAGTGATAGTGAGTATTATGGACTATTACCTGCACTTATTCAACATGGTGGATGCCACCTGGAAATATTTAATTACTGCTGATGAACTGTCTAATTATTGATAGTGAATATTATGGACTGTTACTTGCACTTTTCTACATGATTGGTGCCACTAGGACATGTTTAATATTTGCTGATGACTGCTGATGAACTGTCTAATTAGTGATAGTGAATATCATGGACTGTTACTTGCACCTGCTCAACATTACTGGGTGCCATTGATGGAACTGTTTCTGCTGAATGATGTCACTTGTTGCTGTCTGCACCTGTTCAACATTGCTGGGTGCCACTGATTGAACTGCTTCTACTGAAAATGTCACTTGTTGCTGTCTGCACCTGTCAACATTGCTGGGTGCCACTGGTGAAACTGCTTCTACTGAAGAAGTCACTTGTTGGTGTCTGCACCTGTTCAACATTGCTGGGTGCAACTGATGGAACTGCTTCTATTTAAATGATGTCACTTGTTGGTGTCTGCACCTGTTCAACATTGCTGGGTGCCACTGATGGAACTGCTTCTACTGACATAATGTCACTTGTTGGTGTCTGCGCCTGTTCAACATTGTTGGGTGTCACTTGTAACCTCCCCCTCACTTATCGACCTTAATGACAGTGAAAAATTAAACCGCGTGTACCTAATGGAAATTTGGGAAAAGCAATCGTCACCGAAGTTAATCTGTCGGTAAAGAGGGAGGAAAGGGTTACATCTAAAGGAAAGGAAAAATGCAAATGAAACTGGTGGAAATTAATTTTGAAAAGGGGTAAAGTTAATGAAGAAAGTAAATGTGCGGCCGTTACGTTAACAATTAACTAGCGGTAATTAGATATTTGAGATTTGGGGGAAATTACGGTCGCCAGTCCTAAGGACAATTACTATAGTAACAGAAAAAGAAAGGTAATTACACATATAATTAGCACTAGAGGCGTGGCAACTGAAGGTTGACACGTGTAGTGTGAAAACTGAAAGTTTGTCAGAAGTAATAAATTTCGCTACACTCTGACTTAATTTAGCAAAAGAATTAATAAAACTGGAAAATCGGAAGTTGATTTAGTGACTGAAGTTAATAGTGAGCTTTCTTTCTGAAGCACATCGACATTCAGTAAAATAAGGTTAGTCTTGGACTACCTCAACAATCATTTCAAAAGCTACTTGAATCTACACAATTTAGAAATAAGAGAATTAACTTTGAACTTGAATTAAATGATTCTGAACAATTAACAATAGTAAAATTTAGTACGTACCAAGCTGAGCTGCAGTCACAGGTAACTGAAATACGGTAACAAAACTCGCACTCTTAATTTGTGCTTGTGCAATCTAAATATTGTAGCCAGCTGAACTTTGAAATTAAAGCAGTGAAATCGAATGATGCTGGCGTTTGAATTTCAACGAACCTCGGGCTCATTTCGGAAAAGGAAGGGACCCTGCTTGGCAATGCAATTGGGACAATGAGCAACAAAGGTTCATGCTAAGTTGCTGTAATTTTGCGAGGCAAATGGAACAATTTGAAAAGCTGAGGTCTGCCATACAGTTCTGAAACTTTACGTGCTTTTAGTCTTCCTTGTTGGTTGATTGAAGGTTTGAAGCCGTCGATCGAGGAGGTGGCGACAGTCACTCATTGTCGGCCGTCGCTATTGCAGAAGCTGGATGTTGGCGCGCCTTCTTCTCGACACGGTCACCAGGCGAAACGGGCTCTTGATGTGCGCCAGCTAATGCTTCCCGTCCGCGACACCATGTCAGAAACTATCATCGCGAGTCGAGCGCAATTACATGCTGCCAAACCCCGAAAGCGCGGCAACTCGCGGGAACGTCACACAACACCTGCTCCACTCGCTACTCCAGCCAGACTCTCACTGCCCTGCCCGCGCTCCACGCGGCAGAGTTAACACTACCAAAGATCCTACACACTTTGATTCTTCACACGACCCATCGATGTAATCGTTCGATAGCAGTTTTCCCTAGGCAAGACCCAGCGTAAAAATACAAATAATATTTACGAAACAAACCAATTATACATCGACATGAGGGCATAAATATATATATACAAACAGTAAAACAATTACAATATATAAAGAGACAGAAATGTCATATCTTGAGGTATCAAAACAAGGGAAAAAAATAATAGTACAATAGATGGAAATAGGAGGATATGCATTTCCGGCGTTACACACTAATGGAACTGCTTCTGCTGACTTATGTCACTTGTTGGTGTCTGCACCTGTTCAACATTGCTGTGTGCCACTGATGGAACTGCTTCTACTGACATAATGTCACTTGTTGCTGTCTGCACCTGTCAACATTGCTGGGTGCCACTGGTGGAACTGCTTCTACTGAAGAAGTCACTTGTTGGTGTCTGCACCTGTTCAACATTGCTGAGTGCAACTGATGGAACTGCTTCTATTGAAATGATGTCACTTGTTGGTGTCTGCACCTGTTCAACATTGCTGGGTGCCACTGAAACTGCTTCTACGGGAATGAAGTCACTTGTTGCTGTCTGCACCTGTTCAACATTGCTGGGTACCACTGATGGAACTGCTTCTATTGAAATGATGTCACTTGTTGGTGTCTGCACCTGTTCAACATTGCTGGGGGCCACTGATGGAACTGCTTCTACTGACATAATGTCACTTGTTGATGTCTGCACCTGTTCAACATTGCTGGGTGCCACTGATGGAACTGCTTCTACTGAGAAGATGTCACTTGTTGGTGTCTGCACCGGCTCAACATTGCTGGGTGCCACTGACTGAACTGCTTCTACTGAAATGATGTCACTTGTTGCTGTCTGCAGCTGCTCAACGTTGCTGGGTGCCACTATTGGAACTGCTTCTACTGAAATGATGTCACTTGTTGCTGTCTGCAGCTGCTCAACGTTGCTGGGTGCCACTATTGGAACTGCTTCTACTGAAATGATGTCACTTGTTGCTGTCTGCACCTGTTCAACATTGCTGGGTGCCTCTAATGGAACTGCTTCTGCTGAATGATGTCACTTGTTGGTGTCTGCACCTGTTCAACATTGCTGGGTGCCACTGTTGGAGCTGTTTAATTACTGCTGATGAAATATTATGTGACTGCTATTTGCACCTGTTGACCATTGCTGGGTGCTACTGCTGGAACTGTCAACTGCTTGTTTATTGAATCATGGAAAGCATATACGTGAATATTTGTATTAACTGATTTTTTGTGTATTTACTGTTTATGAAAGTTAAGAGACCCTTACCTGCACATATTCGTCATTGCTGACGGTATTGATTGAATTGTTTAACCACATAATACTTGTGTAAACTATTATATAAAGTCACATGTATGAAAGATTTTGTATTTCTTACTGTATTTTATATATTAGGTTATTGAAAGGTCAGTGCAAAGCCAAAATTTATTTAATTACTTGATATTTACTTATTAATATTATGTTTTATTTTTGTCTGTATTTTTTTGACGAATTTGGTGGTATTTTCAGCACCAATGCTGCCAAAAATACCATCAAGTTGTGGCCCGTGGAGGAAGGGCATATGAAAGGTGGCTACACTGAGAAACAACGTCAGAGATTCCGCCAAAGAGTTTTATTCGGCTGCCTCCACTGGCAGTGCTTGTCGACATGTGGCAGTAGTCAGTGCTTGTGGAGTGGTGGTAGCGAGTCGCTGTTGAGATGTTGTAGTAGGGAGTGCTTGTTCCATGTTTTATGCAGTTTGTTTGATGGGCTAGACAGCAGATGTTGTTCGAATGGAGATATTGTAATGATCAGAGTGCTTTTCGTCAATATATATGAAGGCAAAAAAAATTCCCTTTTCTTTTATTATTTCAGTGTCTTAAATAATGCATCATTACAGGTTCAGTCAACAAAGCATCTGGCTTTTGTTCTTGTATTAGAGTGTAATTCTGGTTTCCTTACGCAATTACAGTATTTCTGTTTATTTTTTTTTTAATTACTTCAGTATAAATGGTGTTTAAAATATCTGGTCTTATTGAGGAAGAACCATGCTAGATGTGTACACTGAATCACACTTCCACACACAGAACAGGTACAGTTGTTTCTGACTTATTTTAATATGTGAGGAGAATATAAAACATAAAGAGAGATTGCGTGTCATCAAAACGGTGTTTGTAAACAAATGATAGTTGAGGAGGGGAAGCAAATCATGATGTGGCCCGTCTGATAATTGAATTATTCTTACTAACAACACAGGCTAATTAAAACCAGTGGCATATAGTCTAAAAACTATTTTCTTAATTAGAGTGAACGGTTCTTCACCATTCATGTTGCTAACTGGAGGGATAAAAACCTGAGCTCTAGTTGCCACATTTTTAGAACTGGCTGCAGATTCCAAAATATTATCTAATGTGTAGTCCAAACAAAGCCTCAATTGAATTTTGTCAACTATTAGTGAAACAACTTGATCTGATTCACAAAGGAACTGGATTTTCTGTGTTGTATACGACAGAAAACTGCCACCTAGCTGCTCACCTGCTCAGTGTGTTTCAAAATGTGGAGAAATCTTATGTAGTGTATTAGGATGGGAGAGCGCGGGACAGTGTGTGCTCCTTATAAACTCGTAAGTATGTGGTGATATTGAAAATCAAATACTACAAAACATAATATAATTTAGGGAGTATCTGTAATGATTCCTTTGCACACCCATTAAATTCACATGCTCACATAAACTGAGAGGCACCCACATGCCTTGCTCATACTGTGGCATCAAGCAGTCAGGCCTGCAAGATGAGTGGTCTGCCAAGCGAGTGGATTCATTCTTATTTATCGAGTAACATGAACTCTAGTACTCACACTTAAGTTACAAGTTATCCTCCTATATGATTAATACGCAACGGAAACACGCATCTGAGTATCAGTAATTTACAGAACTCTGACTGTACACTACGCACCGGCAATACCACATTTTCTTTTTGTCTTTTATTTAACGGCTTTTGTCAACACATGGCCACCGCACTGAATATGAATGGCGCACACATTATAAATTTGGGACATTATGACAACATACAATTAGAAGGAAAAGTCCACCAATCTTTTTCTTTTCACTATCATATTTATTCCGATAAATTCTCTAACCTAAACACACAAATTCTATAACCTACAACAATAATACATGAGAAATTCCGCCCAGTGGGCATGGCTTTACATTGGTGAATCTTTATATTATGGTCTCGTAATTATTTAACGCTACAGTGCACTTTCTGGATAGGATGGTGGATCTTTTATTATTTCTCACACTTCGACTCTCACAATCATCATCACGAAACTATCCTCCAGACCGAGCAGTACAGAAGGAACAAGCGTAACCCACTAATCTTTTGAAACTACCTTGCTACTCTCCCATGCAAACCACACATACCCAAATTACATGACATACACCACACTACAATATGAAATACTACACAGAGAATAGTCACGACATTATCACTTTCAGCTTTCCCACTTCAATTAATATTCATCCCAGTTTCACACGACACTGCCCCACTTCGTAATTCTTCTTTCCTACTATGAACTCTGGAGATATATGCACGTCTTCCTGTGCAATGCAAGCCAAGTGGCGTTGCTGGATAGACGGCCAACTCACCTTGCTTCTCTCTCAGAGTTTGAATCTAGCGTCACACGGAATCATATCATGCAAAGTAATATTAAGAAATTTACCTCACACGCGAGTCCTCAACTGATACCATGGACGAGTACTTCTCTTTATCTCTTGTCTCATACACAGTTTGAGACTCACACAGTACTCACCACGTGGAAGTACTCGTCTCTAATTTCAAGTCCTGCACAAGCCATTTCTTAAATATTTCAACTTATGGTACACACACTATTTCTTAAATATTTTAACTTATTGTACACACGCTAGTAATTCAGCTTAACTCAAGCACACAGAAGTATTTCAACTTATTGCTTCATTTGGTTTCATTGTGACTGTTGATCACTTCCGAAGATTACTACGATCCCATTAATATTACCTGCCTGACATTTAATTCTCCCCACAAAAGTTCCTGGAATAGAGAAATTATTATTTCAAAGTACTCTTAAATATTCCACATGCATACCATGTCTCCACTCTTTTGTCATTACGGAGCACAACTAAAACAGGTCTTAACAGCACAAGATCCAGTGGCAGAGTCCTGAAACATGGCCGTTCTCCAGATCCTCTCACACCTCTGTCGAAGTGAGGGAGCACCTTGCTACCGTATTGGTCAGCCACATTTCAGGCGCTCAGAGCTCAGGTAAATTTCATCTCTTTGGTCCCACCAAAGGTGGCCAAAGGATCGACTCAAAGATGGTCATATATTCACATTCACTATCTGCGGTTAGCAGACGACCATACATTCATTCATTTCACAGATCTCACCAAACTGGATGTAGGGATCTACTTTGTGGGAGTGCACATGTGATTAATTAAATAAATAACTTGTCATTCTTTCCCAAACTGGTATCCGGCTTCGCTGTATTAATTGAAATTGAGTTATTTTACAAAAAAAATGTGTTGTTCTGACAAAAATAATGAAGTATGTTGTACCTATTTTCAATGTCGGGCGGTACTGTACCCTTTCAAAACAATTAACGTTGCTGCTTTCAGTTTCTCCAAAAACATTTACCATATTTTTCAAATCATTGGTTATGAATAGCAAGTAGTCTGCTGTGAACTATTATTGGTTTTCTGGGGAAATTTTCCTAATTATCAATGACGTCAAATAAGTCATTTAAACGGGTTATAGTTAATGGGAAACTCTTTGTACCAAGTTTGGTGTTTTCACTTTTACCAAATATGTAGTCTGGGAAGTATTTATCACAACGAAACGCAAAAGTGTAGAAATATCTGTCGCTTCTGTTAGAACAAAACTAAAGGCACCATCTGACTTTATAATATGCCAATTTTTGTGCAGTTTGATACCCTCTGAGAAGAAAGGTATTCATATCCGCTGTTGAGTTTTAGGCACAGTTATTTACATTACTTCAACTTGATCCAGCGGCCAGCACTCACGTTTTACATTTCCATCAACAGAGAGGCCGTCATCGTATGATGATCAGCAATAATTTTAACTGTCAGCACGGGTACTGTCTCAGCGTTAAGAGACTATACAGGAATTCGAAACATTTAAGTCTAGCTGTGCTGAAAGATAGTCGCAGACATCGACAGTAGGACTGCAGTTAGATGGAGGGGCTGAAGCCGATGGCGGTTTCCGTCCTGATCTTGCATGTTTATACAAATTTGACGCAGCAGACATACGGGGAGCGTGAGTGTCCGAAGTTCCATTCCCAGTTGTTACAAGAATTTCACACAGAGCTGTTTTGGGGGCACTCTTTTGTGTTACGTGTCATCTTTGTTGCTGTGTTATCTCATCCTGACGAACTGAAAACTAGTGAGCTGGGTGGACATTTAGTGACGATGACTTCAGACCTCTGGCAGGATACTCGGACAGTGGAGCCATGTGCAGTCGATATTGGTTAGGAAACACTTGTGTGTCCTGTCATAGCACAATAGTGTGTGGGTCTCATACCAGATAGCACTGATAGCGGCTACTGAACGTATACAGAGAAGGGTAGCACAAATTGTGATATGTGTGGCTGAACCACGGGAGAGTGTCACGCAAGTGTTGAAACAACTCATTCGGCAGACGCTTTAAGAGAGCCACAAGTTATCCCACCAGAGGCCACTTACGACATTTCGCAAGCGAGGAGTCCAGAGGCGGTATCCAGCCACTACGCTGCCGTAAGGAGGTCAACTTGGTGCTTGTAAATACGTCGCGTAAGTGGACGATTTAATGGCAAAATTGTGTACAATCGTGCGAGAAATGCAGCCATCAACGGAAATATACGGCACTTTTCAAAAGTACACTTTTACGTCTCCATATGCGTTTTAGAATCTGGTACGACGGTGATGTATTCTCGCCACCGTGAATAACGTAATCGCTTGCCGATTCATGGAGAAAATGTGAATATTAAGTAACTGAACATACAAATATTTTTTGCTGGGGTCCGCCTTTAAGAAAACACTATTTTGTTTCACAACCCAAACATATTTCAATACATTTGCAGCAATATCAGTGGGCTTTTATTTTATGCCTGTTAAACATAAAGAATGTTCTTTGTTGCTTCTACACACGTAAATATTATTTTTTGAAATCGCAATTACATATTTTTGAAGGACATTTCTTATGTATTCATACCTTTTTACCACATGTTGTAGTTTTCCTGAGGTATTATGTCTTTATAATACTTGTTTTCTTTCACAGTTTGTCATCTGCAACCATATAGAACTTAATGTAGACAAGTTGTTTAGTAAAAAGTACGATTTGGAAACTGTTATTGCTATGCCTGAAATTAATTATTTCTATGTGTGTGTGTGTGTGTGTGTGCGTGTGTGAAGGGTAATGTGGGGGAGGGCTTTTATAGGTTGGAGTTACCTAATAATTCTTTGAGGGTGGAGAACAGAGTTCCATTGCAGAGAACTGTATATTAATTTATTACCTTTTTTCCTTCAACTATGGCTTTTTGTATTTGATACTTTTCTTCAATTATTACTTTATGTGGGGTGCTGTTGCCGCATTTGAGAATTTTCAAGGCAGTCTTGATATCTGTTGGGTTATTTATCGTGTACATAATGTGTTCAGCAAATGTGGAATGACAGTAGTTATTTTTTAATGCTCTTCTGCGTTCTGTGTATCTGGTATTAAAGTTTCTGCTTGTCTGTCCTGTATAAACTGATTTGCTATCCTGACATGTTAGTTGGTAAATACCAGATCTGTTGTGTTTATCTGTCTTTTCCTGGTTGTTCTTGGCTTTCTCTGTGTTGAGTTGTCTGCCCTGTAGGCTAATTTTAACCATTGTTTCTTGAGTACGTTGCCTATTATGTGGGCTACCTTGTTGTTGTAGGTGAAAGTGAACCAGCTGTTTATTTTTGTGGGTGTTTCTTGTTCATCTGTGCTCATATGTTCGTTCTGTTTGTTTGTAAGTTGGTGAGAAGGCTTTTGTGTTTATGTGTTGGGTGGCCTTCTTGATTGTGTTTTAATTTTGTGATTCAGTTGATCTATAGCATTTGTATCTTATCCATTCTGTACAGCTATTTGTCTGATCGTCGGTAATTCATTGATACAGTTGTTTTCAGTGAGTGGGGTTTTGTTCAGGCTGTGCAGCTTGTATTGGAAACTGGCTAGTTTGTGCGCAATGGGTTTATTAGAACGTTTGTGAATGGCTGTGCTGGTGGAGTTCACATACCTGAAAATGGAGAATTGGTGTTGGTTGTTGCGTCTATATATTGTGAAATCAAGGAAACTTAACATTTTGTCGTTTTCTGTTTCTGTGGTGAACGTCTCTAGTTTTATATCTTCGTGGTCTTTTCGCGAGATATACGTAGGAGGTGTCAGTGTATTGATTGACTCTTCTAGCAATGTACGCTCTCGGAACATTAACAATAGACCGTGACGTGACGCAGAACGCCTCTCTTTCAGCATCTGCCACAAGAGTTGGGTGAGGATCTCCGAGATGCTTTCGCGCTCACTAAACGATCCTGTGGCGAAACGTGCTGCTCTTCTCTGGATAATCTGTTTCCTCTATCAGCCCTACGTGGTACGGATTCCATATTGATCAGCAGTATTCAAGTATTGGTAGAACGATTGTGTTGTATGCTACTACCTTTTTGACGGATTATATTTCCTGTGGATTCTTCCAATGAATCTCAGTCTGGCATCTGCGTTTCCTCATTTCTACAAGCAGTTTATCTTTGCAGATCGCTGGAGCAACGAAGGGCATTTAGCGACAGGAGGAAAGCGCAGGGTTGTACGACAGATGCACATAACTACAGACTTTTATCGTTAACGTAAATCTGTTTAAAAATTATAGGACATGTTCAGCGCGACATGTTCAGCGCGCACTATTTTGACGTTCTTGGGTAACGAAAATATCTTCTATAAAAACGCATGCGGATTCCGCAAACAAGGAGTTTGCGAAACTCAGCTCGCTCTGTTCCTCCACAAGACATCGTTGCTCAGGTTCATGCCGTGTTTGTTGACAGCAGCAAGGCACTTGACACCGCCCCACACTGCCGTTTAGTTAAGAAATGCGAGCTTAGCAGGTATCGCAATAGATTTGCTACTGGCTACGAGACTTCCTTACGGACAGAACTCAACACGTCGCACTTAACGGAACAAAATAGACAGATGTAACTGTTATTTCTGCAGTACCACAGGGATGTGTCATAGGGCTTTACCTTACACAGTATGTAAATGTTGTAGAACGATGCTTCGTGTGACGTTCATGTGACATCCCTGCCGGCGTTTATTACATTTTTGTTGCTATGTTTTAATGCACGATGTAAGAAGATTTTGCTCCAAGAAGCGAATCTTTTATCACCTATATTTACTGCTTGAATATTAATCCAGAGCTCTAGTGGTGCTGATGACGTTTCTTGCAGCTAGAACATGTTAATAACAACGTCTGACGGTTTATAAGACCATTGTGCCTCTCTTTCTATGACAGCTGTACCACTCGCAAGAAAAATTTATGAGACATGTCCGTCCATCATTGATTCCCGGTCAGTATTATTTCTTATCGCCAGCAATCAGTTATTTACGAAAGATTAAACTTAGTAGTAGGGGATGTGTGATAAGTTCCCCTTGAGCGCCAGGCTTATAAAGTATGTGTTTGTGCTCTGACGTGTGCAAAGGAAATGACTGTGTCCAGTCGTAAGGAAGGTATGGATTTGACGTGGAATACTGTGATAGCAAAGCAAAGAGTATGTCAAGTCATAATAATGGTACAGATATTTCAATTTCCAGAGCCACAGCCGTCAGCGGGGTGTATATCTGATACTTTGCCCATTGTCGCATGTCATCCAAATGAGACCGCGATCCTAATATTTGTTTGTAAGTACAGTGACGGAACATATATGTGTCCGATGTCGTAGGATGATTCTGTGTGTGTGTGCTCGGCGTGGCGGTGGCTGTGGTCTGCAGTGGGAATGACCCACGTCTGCCACTGACGGTAGGAGCCCTCCGAATGGAGAGGCCGTCCTCCAGGTTACGTTTTTTATGTGGACTCAGTGTTTGTGCACTGCATTGTTTTTGGGTGTTTAGGAACTTTGAGGGTTTTTGGATAGCATTACACATGCATTATTTCGGTGATCTATGAGTAGTTTGGATGTATGTATGCTGTGTACTGGATTATTACGGTTGTTTACGAGTTTTGCGTCTCTTCAGATCAGAGTACTGCATTATTTACGAGTAGTTTCCTGGTCTGTAAATTGTATATTTTGACCCAAAGCATGTCAGGGTTACTGTTTTGTATCAATGTAATAAATAAACTACATGGAATCCGTCTCTAAATAAATTTTTCAAAAAATAAAGTGCACTCCTTCCTCTCACCAGCAGACCAAAACAGGCTGATTCCTTATCCTGCAATTTTCCCCTCCAGACCTCTGGGGCGATGAGTAGGCTGGGGCACAAGTGCAGCCAAGAAAAAAACGTTACGTCATCATGATACTGTGCTCCTATGGACTGAACTGCATGATCATGAGGCCCATAGCGGTGCCCTCTAGCAGTGAACTCGCCAACTAGCTCAGTTCTCTGGTCTGGGGGATTGGAGGGATTTGTCTCTTGTGTAGTGGGGGCTTATTCATAGGTTTTAGAAATGACAGACAATTCCAGCAGAGACAGATGTTTCTACGCATTGTGTTATGCAAAGCATTTATTTGCAGGACCTTATTCTTCTTCCTCTTCATATTTTCATGCATTAATGCCCGCTTCCATTCTTCATGCATTGAGCTGTGGATGCAGTCCTTGGCTGGATGAGTGCATGTAAGACAGCTATTACAACTCCCCCTGTCTGGCATCAAAATCTCGCTAGTTGAACACACGCTAATTCCACACCTATAGGTCAACAAGCGCTGATATCTCAGCCTCTTGTGGTCATAGCACTACACTAAGCCACTAATGCTGGAGGTGAATAACTAATTTAAACAAATTTCGACAGATTTATACAAATTCGAACAAATTTAAACAAGAATGAGAGTGTGCACTGATATGAAACATTCTGGCAGATTAAAACCGTGTGCCAGACTGAGTTTCTCATTTAGAGTCTTGGTCTGGCACACAGTTTTAAGCTGTCAGGACATTTCAAACTTATACAAATTTATACAAATTGAACGACATGAGCAGACTCTAGTGGGGGCAACACCATCTTATCCCCCCCTCAGCTGCATGAGTAAGTTCTTGGAGCAAAATTCCCTCCAAAAATCGAAATCCCCACCCATTTTCCAAGAGGATGACACACCATTATGCAACAAAGTCGGAAAGGGGAGGGGTGGGGACCCATAGAAGCAGGTAATTCAATTACCCGAGAAAATCTAATCTTCCGAAGATGGTGGCATGGCAGGGGGGGGGGGAGGGGGTGCTGTGATACTTCCCTACCAAAGCCACCATCTACGATATTGGTACTCATGTCATCAGATGACGTGACGGCCGCAATCTTGGATGATGTCATGCTCTGTTGCCAAGTCTACAGGCCACCATCTTGGATGACGTTATCGCCGCCATCTTGAATACATTTGACAACAATGGAGAGTGGGGTGGTATGTATGTTATCCTTCTACACATGGATTCATGAGGTCGTTTCCATACCTGTACGTGTATGAGCAGAACTGCAATGTGAAATGAGACTCGTCCGACCAAACAATGTGTATCCTGTCATCAAAAGTCCAATGTCAGTGTTGACAGGCATATGGCCATGTGTAAGGCTTTTTGTTCTGTGGTCATCAAAGCTGCACGATTGGGCCATCGGCTCAGAAAAACAATAACGATGATGTTTGGTTGAGTGGTTCACATGCTGAAACTTGTTGGTGCCCCAGCATTGGAATCTGCAGCAATTTGTTAGTTGCACTTATGTCGGGTTGAACGGTTCTCTTCACTCGTTGCTGGTACCGTTCTTGTACAATTTTTTTCCAGCCGCAGCGATGTCGGAGATTTGATTTTTCACCAGATTCCTGATAATCACGATACACTCGTAAAATGGTCGCTGGGGTAAATGCCCACTGCGTCGCTGCCTCGGAGATGCTGCGTCCCATCGCTCGTGTGCCGACTGTAACATCATAACAACGCGCCAGGCACTTGTTGTCTTATATAGACGATGCCGACCGCAGCGCCGTATTCTGCCTGTTTAGGTATCTCTGTATTGGATACGCATGGTTCATTGGGGCTCCAGGGTATTCGCAATACGCTACATCTGTTTGTGCTGAAACTCCTTTGTTGCTTCCTGGGTCGACCCAATGCAGGTCTCGCTGCCTTTCGCTACAGTCCTCTACCGTCGCGACTTCTCTGCATACAACGGCATTACACGAGTAAAGCCTCATGGAACGTCTGACGATATCTACTAGGTTCTCCATATATATCGTGAAAAGTAACAGTCCTACGACACTCCCTAGGGACACAGACAAAGTTACACGTATGTCTGACTGGAACGCTGAGTTGTGTTTGCTGGAAACTCTCCAATCCAGTCACACAGTTGGTCTCGTATTTTGTACTCTAGTATTTCGTTGGCTATCCATCCGTGGGGAACTGTGTCGAATGCCGTAGAGAAGTGAAGGAACGTGGCTGCCCCTACCTGGGCGTCCGCATCTGCTGCTCTCTGCGCCTCGTGGACGAACGGAGCGAGCTGGGCTCCACACGGCCGTCGTCTCCTGGACCCACCTCGGTCGCTACACGGGAGACTTCCAGTCCCCAGAAACGTCACAGTCCGAGAGCATGAGGCGTGCTCCAAACTTCTACAAGAGACTCGCCTCAGGGATACGGGCCTATAGTTTTGTGCGTCTTTTCATCGATCTCCTCGAAAAACTTATGGCGCACTGCTGCTAGAATGGGGACAAGTTTCACGAATTCTGTGTAGAATCGAACTGGTGTACCGTCACGTCAGGTGGCATTCCCCATGTAAGAGCGATTTCAGTTGCTTTCCTGTCCCTCTGTTACTTATTTGCATAGCTTTCATTTTGTCGTTCGTGCGTCGTTTAACGGGAGTAACTGCAATGTGATGTTTCCTCTTCAAAACATAGATATGCACATGCTGACCACATCTTAATCGTGAATCCAAGGAAATGCGTGAATTGGCGGAATACGAGAGCTGTCGAGTGAGTAAAGTGGCAAACTGCATTTGCGAGAATAATGCTGAGTATTATCAGACGAAAATTACCGTGGTTTAAGTTCGTAATAATACCGAGAAACTGAGTAGCCAGTGTGGATAACTGGAAAGCAAAACGTAATAACATTTCATCACTAGCTCGCTAAATGTATGCTTCAGGAAAAACCCATCATGGTGCCAGATATGTCCACTATTGTCTCTTCTGATATAAGAAACTTGTATACGAATCTCATTTTTGCAGAAACTATTAACATCAACAGACAAAACCTTATTAGGCATAAAAGAATTGCGTCTGCAGAAGCAATAGTGCTAATACAACTTTTAGAATTATCATTGTCTTTCAACTATTTCCAATTCAATGATAAGTATCACTATCAAGAACAAGCTTTCGTTAGGAATCTTGACAGATATTTTCTTCAACAACCTTGAGAAAAAAATCTTTACTAAGTACCAAGTATATGGGAAAACACAGTCTATTTTAAGCGATATGTTATTGACACTGTAGATTCTCACCCAACTCCTGTGGCAGGTGCTGCAAGAGAGGCAGTCTGGGTCACATCACAGCCTAGTCTTAATGTTCCGAGAGTGTACATTGCTAGAAGAGTCAATCAATATACTGCCGCCCCCTACGTTTATCTCGCGAAAAGACCACGAAGGTAAAACTAGAGACACGGAAACAGAAAACGACAGAATGTTAAGTTTCCTTGATTTCACAGTATATAGACGCAACAACCAACACCATTTCTCCATTTTCAGAAAAGTGTACCGCAGCAGCACAGCCACTCACAAACGTTCTAATAATCTCATTGCCCACAAAATATCCAGTTTCCAATATATGCTGCACAGACTGAACAAAACACCACTCACTGAAAACAACTATAACAACGAGTTACAGACAATCGGGCAAATAGCTGTACAGAGTGGCTACTATACAAATACTATAGGTAAATTGAATCACAAAATTGAAACACAATCAGAAAGGACACCCAACACATAAAAACAAATGCCTTCTCACCAACTTACAAACAAACAGAACACACATATGAGCACAGATGAACAATAAACACCCACAACAATAAACAATTGGTTCACTCTCACGTACAACAACAAGGCAGCCCACAGAATAGGCAACATAGTCAAAAACAAGGGTTAAAACTAGCCTACAGGACAGACAACTCAACACAGAGAAAGCCAAGAACAACCAACAAAAGACAGACAATCACAAGCCATCTGCTATTTACCAACTAACATGTCAGGATTGCGAAACAGTTTATATAGGACAGACAAGCAGAAACTTTAATACCAGATACACAGAATGCAGAAGAGCATTAAAAAATGCTGTCATTCCACATTTGCTGAACATATTATGTACAAGGTAAATAACCCAACAGACAACAACACTGTCTTGAAAATTCTCTAATGCAACAACAGAACCCAAAATAATAATAATAATAATAATTGAAGAAAACTGTCTAATACAAAAAGCCATATTTGAAGGAAAACAAGCAATAAATGAATATACAGTTTTCTGCAATGGAACTCTGTTCTCTGCCCTCAAAGAATTATTAGATAACACCAACCTGTAGAACCCCCCCCCCCCCATTACCCTTCACACAAATACACACACACACACACGCAACCTTCCACATAGAATTAAATAATCTCAGGCATAGCCATAACAGTTTCCAAATCGTACTTTTTGCTATACAACTTGTCTACATTGAGTTCTATATGGTTGCAGATGACAAACTGTGAAAGAAAACAAGGACTATAAAGACATAATACCTCATGAAAACTACAACATGTGGTAAAAAGTAATGAATACATAATGAAATGTCCCTCAAAAATTTGTAATTGCGATTTCAAAAAATAATATGTGGAACGTCCCCTTAGAAAAATTTGTACAAGACTGTGCTTAAACTGACACACAATATTTTTTAGCGCAACGCAATCTGACTTTCAAAAATCTCTACAAAAGAATGGCCCTGACTAACATTAACCTATACCTTTCACAAATCACTTACCTCACCAAAAATCGTCGTTACTCGCACTACTGCAATACAGCGAGCGCCATTACTGCCAGCTAAATAAAAGATTCAAACAACTGAAGGCACTGACTACTGATAGGCACAGTTAGCAAATGAAAGATTTTGATAGAGAACAAACAATGTATTTACCTTAATAGTCATAATATATATAGCAGTTCATGACATCCAGTCTAACAAATTTCAAAACTCCGCCATCTCTCTCCCCACATCCACCACTGCTGGCGGCTCACCTCCAACTGCGCAACGCTACGCGCTGTTAACATCCAGCTGCCCAACGCTACAATGGTAAGCATTACAACAATGCCAACCAACCACAGACTGCACACAGCACAGCCAGTGACTTTCATACAGAACGCTAAGAAAACCTAAACAGCCTACTCACATATTTACGTGTGTACAAACAGCAAAGAACTTTCTTTATGTCTAACAGCCATAAAATAAAAGCCCACTGATGTTGCTGCAACTGTAGTGAAATATGTTTGGGTTGTGAAACAAAATAGTGTTTTGTTAAAGGCGGACCCCAGCAAAAAATATTTGTGTCTTCAGTTACTTAATATTCACATTTTGTCCATGAATCGGCAAGCGATTACATCACTCACGGTGGCGAGAGTACATCACCATCGTACCAGATTCTAAAACGCATACGGAGACGCAAAAGTTTTCTTTTGAAAAGTGCCGTATATTTCCGTTGATGGCTGCATTTCTCGCGCAATTGTACACAATTTTGCCATTAAATCGTCCACTTGCGCGACGTATTTACAAGCACCAAATTGACTGTCACATTTACATCCCCGGACTACACTGCAAACCACTGTGAAGTGCAAGGCAGAGAGTACTTGGAACAGCAACAAGTTTCGAAATTTTTTCCCGTTCCGTTCGCGTACGGAGTGCGTGCTGTGGTCGGCCTGACTCTGCCTTCAGCCTCTTCACGGCAGCGACGCGTAGTGGCTGGAGAGCGCCTCTGGACTCCTCGCTTGCGAAATGTCTTAAGTGGCCTCTGGTGGGGTAACTTGTGGCTCTCTTAAAGCGTCTGCGACTGAGTTGTTTCAACACTTGCGTGCCACTCTCCCGTGGGTCAGCCACACCTGTCACAATTTGTGCTGCCCTTCTCTGTATACCTTCAGTAGCCGCTATCGGTGCTATCTGGTATGACACCCACACACTAGAGTATTGTCCTATGACAGCACACGCAAGTGTTTACTAACCAATATCGACTGCACATGGCTCCAAACTTGGTACAAAGAGTTTCCCGTTAACTATAACCCATTTAAATGACTTATTTGACATTAGTGATAATTTGGAAAATTTCACCAGAAAGAACAATAATAGTTCACAGCAGACTACTTGCTATTCATAACCAATGATTTGAAAAATATGGTAAATGTTTTTGGAGAAACTGAAAGCAGCAACGTTAATTGTTTATGTGAGCATGTGAATTTAATGGGTGTGCAAAGGAATCATTACAGATACTCGCTAAATTATATTATGTTTGTAGTATTTGATTTTCAATATCACCACATACTTACGAGTTTATAAGGAGCACACACTGTCTTGTGCTATCCCATCCTAATACACTACATAAGATTTCTCCACATTTTGAAACACACTGAGCAGGTGAGCAGCTAGGTGGCAGTGTTCTGTCGTATACAACACAGAAAATCCAGTTCCTTTGTGAATCAGATCAAGTTGTTTCACTAACAGTTGACAAAATTCAATTGAGGTTTTGTTTGGACTTCACATTAGATAATGTTTTGGAATCTGCAGCCAGTTCTAAAAATGTGGCAACTAGAGCTCAGGTTTTTATCCCTCCAGTTAGCAACATGAATGGTGAAGAACCGTTCACTCTAATTAAGAAAATAGTTTTTAGACTACATGCTACTGGTTTTAATTAGCCTGTGTTGTTAGTGAGAATAATTCAATTATCAGATGGGCCACATCATGATTTGTTTCCCCTCCTCAACTATCAATTGTTTACAAACACCCTTTTGATGACAAACAATCTCTCTTTACGTTTTATATTCTCCTCACAGATTAAAGTAAGTCACAAACAACTGAAACGATAAAAAGATAGTGATGAGGAAATGAAGTACCCACAGTTTGAATAAGTTTCAGAAAGTATACAACTGCTTGTGGACAAGTTCTCTGCAGTTAAAAAGCTACATAACGTTGAGTGTACACAGATAACAAAATCTGCCAAAAAATCTAATTCAAAGTCTGTTTATAAACGCAAATTGAGTGACAAAATTTCAAATCGGTGTTTAATAGTTCCACTGGGATGGTTGTTCAAGATTTCTTAGCCTTGAGGAACATCATCTTACTAAGTTTTGAGAGCACTCCTAAATTCATCAAAATTAATTTAAACATGGTGGAACTTTTTAAATGTTACCTTACTTGGTAGATACAGACATTTCAAGAATGTTCTGCAAAAACCACGATGGTATCAGATATTTAGAAAGATTTCTTATCGTGGTTGGATATATGGAAATGTTTCCCTGAGTGCACATATGGATTATGCAATAACACATATTCAGTCATATCAGATACCATTCACATTCTAGAAATGACCGAGTATTGCAGTGAGGGCTCCAAGTTTAACGATGTTCTGCCACTAAATGTTCAGATGATCTAGAAGCGAGATCTGGAAAACAGCTTACAATGGAAGAATCCCAATAATAGGTATCATTGGTATTTTCAGAAAGCTATTTGACATTCAATTCAAGCTAAGAATTCAGACCTTACTGCCCTGGAAAATTCCATCATCTGCTCTTGGAGAAGTTGGAATAGATTCAGCTTCTTTTAAAACTGACTGTAGATGATGTGACCTTTCCTCCATCACCACCAACAAACATTTAGAGTATAATGGATTTCAGTGAGGAACAAATTTAGTCTGTTCAGGAATAATTGCCTGTTTTCACATACTTGTCAGGGTATTATGCCAGAGCTGTTCTTAAGAAGCTGAGATGTGAGAAACCTAAAACATATTTGATGAACGTATAAGATAGGCGGACAGAAGTAGGTCGTATTATCCTAATAACGAGGTAATTACTGCTATAAGTTTTACTTATTTGGTTGCTAAAAACTTGGTGTCTAGAGAACATGAACACAGCTTCATGATATGCTCTTCACAAAGAAATTTACTGTTGATGTAATTAAAAGAGAAGACTTCTTCCTAAGGGAGTTTTCTTGTAGTAAGGTAGATCACACAGATCAGAGCTTTCTTTAGTGTGTTGTAAAATTGGGTGTAATATGCTTCTCAATAATTATGTTAAAAAAATTTACGTAGCTATAACTGTTTTAACAGCTAAGAGAGTACATTGTCAACTGTAAAGCAGTTTGGAATAAATTTTGTGACACGTAAACTAACATTTACATTAGTCATTTTCTCCTCTCTCCAAATTTTCTCTTACCGATATGCGTAATTGCATTTTGAACACTGAATGTCCATAATAATAAGCCTATATTTTACTTGCAAAGGTTTCGTTGCATTAGCAGCAGTATTCTGGTACATATGACACAGACATATGGACGTATCAGATTTATGAAATCTCTCTTTTGGCTTTGTTGATTAAAACTTGGTTTCATGAGGAACTAAACTATCCCAGCGACAATATCGATACGATCTCTAGTGAGTCATTTATGTCTCCGTGAATTACATTTCTGTCAAAGTAATTAAACTCGTGATCACCAGAACAATTACTGAATGACACATTTTCTTTGTAAATGGCACACAGACCGACAGTCGAGAACTAAGTCTGTTACGCTCTCACGGAGGAAGTACACGCTCTTGCGCTGATGCTGGTTCGTGGCGACAGCCCAGTGGCGGTGACGTCACAGTTGTGATATGTTTCTTACGTCTTGAAACGTCCCCTTTGAACAATTATACAGGACTGTGCTTAAACTGACATGCAATATTTTTAGCGCAACGCAATCTGACTTTCAAAAATCCCTACAAAAGAATGGCCCTGACTAACATTAAACTATACCTTCCAGAAATCACTTACCTCACAAAAATCTTCATTACTCGAACTACTGCAATACTGCGAGCGCCACTACTGCCAGCTAAATAAAAGATTCAAACTACGGAAGGCACTAACTACTGATAGGGATAGTTAGCAAATGAAAGAGATTAATAGAGAACAAACAATGTATTTACCTTAATAGTCATAATATATGTAGCAGTTCATGACAAATTACAAAACTCCGCCATCTCTCTCCCCACATCCACCACTGCTGGCGGCTCACCTCCAACTGCGCAACGCTACGCGCTGTTCACAGCCAGCTGCCTAACACTACAATGGCGAGTATTACAACAATGCAAAGCAGCCACAGACTGCACACAGCACAGCCAGTGATTTTCATACAGAGGTGGCGTTACCAATAAAAAAAACCTAAACAGCCTACTTACATAGCCCCCATGCTCCCCACAAAAAATTTTACAAATTGGATTGGGCAGTGGCCAATACAGATTTGAAAAAATTTTTCATAATTACAATAACAAAGAAATCAAATGCACACACTTATTGATACTATGTTGGTCAAAAGCTCAAATTTTCTCACAGTCTATAAAGACAGTCCTGATCGTTCATCACGGTAAAATAGTAGTGTTTTTCTCAAAGTCTGAGCAGTAGAAGAAAATGCACATGCAACGGAAGTAGTGGATTTCCATGCAATCTTGAAGAAGTAGTGTTGTCCTTCCAACGGAAAGACAGTGCTGACTCTTGACATGCATACAGGTAATGGGCCACAACAGAGCAAACCCACAGCAGAGTCAGTCGAAATTTTGAAGAGTATTGGTAGGTAGGTCATCACAGAGCAGACCCACTGTAGTCCTGGTAGAGATTACGGTATTGGTGGGCCACCAGAGGTGCAGACCCACTGCAGTCCTTGTAGAAATAATGGTATTGATGGATCATCAAAGATGTAGACCCACTGTAGTCCTTGTAGAGATAATGGTACTGGCGGGTCATCAAAGATGCAGACCCACTGTAGTCCTTGTAGAGATAGCCAGCAGCCATCTGTTGTGACTGTGCAGGTGCACAATCACCATTGAAGAGTCTTGCGGATAATATAGCAAGTCCATAACCACCACTTGTGCACTCACAAAGTTTTTGGAATTGTCCTTAGAACCAGCAATGCTGTTATCCAGTCCCTTGCTGAATTATTAACACACGTGCAACCACTAACAGTCGCTACTTCTCACATATTGTCCATATACTATGACCAACAGAAACGTGTGCAGTGAAATGTAACTTACAAGTTAATAATATGATGAACTGGTGTCAATTACAATTTTATAACATAAGAATACAATTACAAAGGTACAAAATACATCATTAAAGAACATAACATTTGAAGTACAGGCTTTACAACAGAATAGAAATAAACATATACATCAATGTTACAGGAATTATGAGATAAGTATATACATAAAAGATCAGAATAACTTTTGGAACATCAGCTTTACACATGAGCATTAAAACAAAACAGAATAAATAATGTGTAAGCATATTTACAAGGTAAATAACATATTATTAATGCCAATTATATTTGAGGATAACAGTATTCCTCATCATAGTGAATGTAGCTTAGTATTAGAAGAAGAAAAAATCCTATGAAACTACACAGAGACAGGAAGAAAACAAATACACAAGGGTACACAAACATATAGTGGGATAATACAAAAGGAAAGGACAGGGTTTGTTGTACTGCAGTATTTTGCAAACAAAACTTTCTTTACTTCTTGGAGATCTCCCTTCATTCATCATTATTCCCAAAAAGTTCTATCTATACCTGCTTTCTGTATTCTATTCATATTTCTTTCAATATAATTATTTCTCAGTGTACAATACTCATTTTGGCCCAAATCTTTTTCATATAACTTCGCAACGCATTCTTTACCTACTCTCCATAGTCAGTTTCTTATATAGTCTACCCCTCTTAAGCTAACTTAAATCTACTGAGCTCAGATGCTTAACCAAGGGATGAGGCAATGCAGCAGCACAAAACAATTAATACAAACAGCAATAAAAAAAAATGGAAATTTGCAAAGCAAGCTACAGTAAATCTAAATTACCAAGCAATTCAACATTACAACTAATATGAGGCAATGCGCAGCAAACAAGAAAAATAAATCTGGCTTAGCAGAGTAACACAAATTAAAATTCAGTAGCACGAAAATGAAATAATTTATATCTAAACATGACATAGCTCAAGCAGAAAAATATTACACTAAAAATGGCCATGCCTAATACCTATGTCACATCTTAACACTAGAGTGATGCATCACAAAAACTTACTCTGAAAGAAAGTTACCAAGTCAATAAAAAAATTATTTATGCAATTCCTGTGAAAGGAAATGTCTATTTGTGCTCTCTTTTCTAAGAAAGTATATCATAAACGTATTCTTTACTGGGTCTGTAGACAGAAAATAGTGATATTAGTACATATATTAAATTTTATAATAACCAATTCTGAAGTGCAGCTAGGAACTAAATATTAAACAAAATAGGCAAAGTAAGGCGTCAAACGTCATTCACTAGCCATATGGTATTTCATAATGCAGTAAACAATCTTTCAACTAGCAAGACAATAGACGTAAAATGTTTCTCATCATTTCATTTCAGTAAATATCATAAATTAAGAACTCTACAGTGTAATCATGTTTTCAAGTTTGAGGGTGTCGTATTTACGATGCTTTCTACAAAGGAATGTCGATAGCGAGGATAATGGCCTCCCCCTTTTTTTTCTACCACCTAATGGCTTTTTCTCAAGGCGGCTGGCACACCTGGCCGCTCACGACGCATTACGTGCAGGTGGTCACTTAACTTTCTTACCGAAATATTTACGACACCAGTTTCCACTACAGTGACAGTCTCATATAAAAAAATTCACAGGTTAAGAATTTGTGTTACAAATCTGTAGAAACAAAATCCTGTAAATATAACAGAGTCCAAAAAATTTTCGCCAGCATTGTGATACATTCACGCATTTACACACATTTCATAACTCTTAAAGTACGATTCTTGGTTTCCAACAACCTTTTCCACAAATCAGAGTCCCTAAACACTACTCATTATTCCTTACCTCATTATACATATACATATTCGTCGACACTTCTTCAATATTTCATCATGAGAAATACGTAGCATAATAAACATTCCTCAACAACATAATACACATCGTCATCATAATAATAACATCATTACACCTCAGTCAAATCTCAAAAACGTCATAGCTTTCTGCAATAATTTCAAACGCCAAAAAATATTCTCTGCTCATTTCAATAATGTCATCTACCTCAAACGTACTTTAAAAATCATGATCTCATACCAAATACATCATTCAAAGCTCTCGTAGTATCACAATGGTTGCGAAAAATATGAGCAGTTCACAAAGTACAGACAAAATACAATTTCATAAGTGTGAAGTTACCCAACTGTGTAATTGTGTAAACATGTGTCACTGATGTAGCAAAAAAAGTTTCTTTCTCTGTTAAATGATCAGATAGCTGTGTAATTCTGAGTTAGAGAAATATGGTACCGATGTGTAAAGTTGTATAAGCAAATACCATATTAGCTAGGGCTCCTTGTGCTTGCCAAACACATGATACACAAAGTAAGCGTGTACCCCCCTGAGGATTAATGTAATTATACCCTCAGGTGTTACAGATTACAGCAATGAAATGAAATGTATCACTGAAAATCTTTGTATCATTGTACTTCAAATATCTTTAAAAATAAATATTTTAAGTACAAAATTAATCACTCAAATGCATGTCCTGTAGCGCTAAATGTGCGTCTTGCTGTAAGATAATTCTGTGGAAGTGTCGTACTTATCGTCCTCTGAAAGCTAAGTTCTGCAGAAGTCAATGTACTTACCTCATGATAAACAAAAGTGAAATGCTTTATGTATAGATATCTTAGTTATTACGCTTATTGCCATGATGAAGAAAGTACTGTGCTGTAACGTATTGTTGTGCTACGGAAAAGGCAGTCTCATTGTAGCTATACCACAATAGTTACTACTAAAACATGTTTTACTTTCCAGAATAAAACAGAAAACTGTGCAGATATAAAACAGAAACACTGCAAAAGCAACATTGTAAATTGTCACTCATTAGTAGCGTCGTGATAAAATCGTGTAGTTGTCACATAAACTAATCACTGTGTCGTCTGATATCTCACAGAAAGCACTTCAAATCCAGAATGTATTTTCAAGTAAACCAAAATGTTGCATTAAAATATCATTAGCAGTACTGGTAAATGTTCTAAGTATGTAAGCCTTATAGTCGTTCCATAATCGTGCAACTAACAAGCAAGAATGTACACACACAATAACACTGTGACGTCTGTTCACTATAACAATGCATTCGTCATTTCTGTTTAAATAAGTTCTCTTAGTTCTTGATTGGATATTTAACTTCAAACATTGTTGTATGTTAACAGATTCTAAGTCTGACAAAGCATATTAGTAATGTGAAGCGAAAAATTTTATGACAAAGACTAAGTTAAAAAGCAGATTATCTTTCAACAAACGGTTTTACATGTGAAATGTGGTGTAAACCTTTACTCTTCCTAGTACGCAGAGTTTCAACTTCAACGCAATTATCATGTGGTATACGTCGGATTCTGTAAGGTCCATTGTAAACTAGAAAGAATTTGTGACTCAAGTGTTTCTTCTTATGTGACAATGAATGAGCTTTAATGAGAACTTTCTGACCAATATACAACTTCTTTGCATTTGCTTTACCGTGTAGGTTTCTCCTTTTGTCTGCTGCAGATTTTATATTTTTAAGAGCCAAATCAATTATGTCTTTGTGTCGAAGTTTACGTGTATTCGGGAAAGGTACAAGCTCTCTGATTCTGTTCGGTGGTTCTTCATTCTTCAGTACAAGAGTAGGTGGTAAAGCAGTGGAGTCGTGAGGCATTTCATTCAGCACGTTTTGAAATAAGTGTAAATATCTGTCCCAATGCTGATGCTTTCTGTGACAATAAAGTCTGCAAAGCTTATTGATTTCTTTCATAATCCGTTCGGAGGGGTTACAATGTGGTGAGTACAATGAAATAAAAACAGCTTTGATTTTATGGTTGCGAAGCATGCGTGACCAAACAGCAGATCTGAATTGCGATCCGTTATCTGAAATGACTTTACTAACGTGTCCAACTTCACGTAAGAAATTTTTAACAAAGGCGTTGGATACAGACCGTCCAGTGGCTTTACGTAACGGTGTGAAAGAAACAAATGTTGAAGTAAGTTCAACAGCGACTAGAACGTACGAAAATCCATTAGATGTTCTGACAAGCGGTCCCAAGAGATCAACAGCAGCAAATTCTTTTAATTTAGAAGGAATGATAGGAAACAACGGAGCACGATGTGAGACAGTAGATGGTTTCGCCTTTTGACAAAGTTTACAAATAGACAAGACTCTTCGAATTCGCTTTTCCATATTGTTAAAATAACAAGTCGTTCGAAGAATATGATAACATTTTCGTGGGCCAAAATGTGCGTAGCTGAAATGAATGTACCAAATGAGCTTATTAACAAAATCGTCTGGAATGCAAAGTACCCATAGCTTGTCATCAACAGTGCAGCGTTTGAAGAGTATGTTGTTTCTAACCAGGTAATAATGCCGAATCTGAGTGTGTGTCTTTTCATGCCATTTACTTTTGATGTCTTTCCAAATCGGATCTTTATCTTGTTCATGAGCAATGTCCTTTAAAGATGTGGTGATGAAGTTTTCAAATGCTACTTTCTGAATGTAAAGAATACTGAAATTTTTCTCAATGTTGCCTTCTGTGTTACTTTTCTCAAGCCCAGCCGGTGCGCGTGACAGCGCGTCCGCAACAATGTTCTCCTTGCCGGGAATGTAGACTATTGTGAAGCGGAATTCTTGCAGAAACAATGCCCAACGTTTTAACCTGTCATGATTTAATTTTGAAGACATAAGAAATTGTAATGCACGATGATCACTGTATACTTTTACGTGCTTACCAGAAAGAAAGAAACGGAATTGTTAAATGCCCAAACGATAGCTAAAGCTTCTAATTCAGTAACGGAATAATTTTTTTTCAGATTTTGTTAGCACTCGGCTAGCAAAAGCAATGGTTTTCTGAATGGTAGTGTCATTTTCTATGGCTTCTTGAAATA
Organism: Schistocerca piceifrons; assembly: GCF_021461385.2. Taxonomy (NCBI): domain Eukaryota; kingdom Metazoa; phylum Arthropoda; class Insecta; order Orthoptera; family Acrididae; genus Schistocerca; species Schistocerca piceifrons. Next base: position 122,478,463 of record NC_060148.1, on the reverse strand, counting down.
AATGGGCACCAAGACCGACTTTAGAAGAATCCGTGCTAAGGCAGAAATCTTGTGACAGATCTGGATGAGCTAAGATTGGCGCGTGAAGTAACGCTTCTTTTAAAGAATTGAATTCCAACTGTGCTTGTTCATCCCAGTTCCAAATAGTATTTTTTCCAGTGAGAGAACAAAGTTTTTGGTGGAACAAGAATTTGCATATTCAGAAAACGACGGTAAAAATTTACGAGACCTAGAAAACTGCGGACTTGTCTTTTTGTGGATGGAACTGGAATGGCTCTGATTGCTTCTAACTTTTCAGGATCCGGCTGAATGCCTTCAGAAGAAATAATATGTCCCAAAAACTTCACATTAGTCCTACCGAATTCAGATTTTTCCAAGTTAACTGTAATTCCAGATTCTGCAAAAATATGTAACACGCTGTTGAGGATGCGATTGTGTTGTTCCCATGAGGCTTCTGCTATCAGAATATCGTCTACATATAAGGTGATGTGACGTTTTAAGAACTCAGGTAATATGGAATTTAGTCCGTGAATGAATGCTGCCGAAGAAATGTTCAAATCAAAAGGAAGTTTCCGAAACTGATAACAAACGCAGAAACAAAGAAAAGCTGTGTATTTTCTACATTCTGGATGAAGTTCGATCTGATAAAAGCTGGATCTGAGATCAATGGAAGACAACACTTTTACACCATTAAAATTTTGAAGAAGTTCTTCCATCGTCTGCAGCCTGTCTGTCTCAGGAATAATGATAGTATTGATATGTCTCGAATCTAAGACAAGCCTGATCGATCCATTTTTCTTCTCAACAACATGTAACGGATTGTTGTATGAGCTTACTGCAGGCTCAATAATGCCCTCGCCAAGCATAGATTGTATTTCTGTTGTAACACGGTCCCTATAATGTGCTGGAATTACATATGGTCTAACACAAAATTTAGTATGCTCACGAACACGAAATTGGTATTGAAATCCCTTGATTGTTCCTGTTTTGTGAGTAAAAACTGTGGAATGTGCTTGTAAAATCTCAAAGAGGTCCTGCCTATCAGTGTCATTACAATTCTCAATTGTTTGCATTTTATTCTGAATTAACTCATTAGTTTCAAATATGCCGTCGATATCATCCCTGTCAGTACTTGCAGAGTGATTGTTAGGGTCTAGTTCCGTAGAAAATTCCGAACTGTTGTCTAACAGAAGGTAAAGCCGATTAATTTCTTCGTCATGATTTGAGAGCCAATCTTCAAATTTCAAAGCTACTGACTTACCTTCTTTTTCTAAACTTATTTCAGCATCGTGAAAGCTTAAGATTGCTTTGTATTCATTCAAAAAGTCTACTCCCAATATAATTTCCGTCGACAATAATGGAACAATAAGAAAGCTCATAGAGAAGCTGTGGCTTTGACAAAAGAATTCTAAGTTGGTTTGTTGGCGTACATCTACACTTTTTCCAAAGATTGCACCTTGTAATTGAATCTTACGTAACGGAAGTGTGGGACAATCGTTCGATTTGTTGCATTTGCTAAAGGCTGTTTCACTAATTACTGAAATGGGACTGCCAGAGTCAAGTACTGCCGTAAATTTTACATCATTTACTGTAATGTGAATCACAGGATATGCAATGTTGTTATGTTTTATGTCGTGTTCCTGGAGTAAAATGTCCCTAATGTCTTCCATTTTTACGTAATTACTAGCTACGGCAGCTGCGTCGTCAGTTTCATAAGTACGTTTTGTGGCTGCCAGCGGTGTGAGTCATTGCCTATTGTCTCTTTGTTGGCGCGCGTCGTTATTGGGATTTGGAGACCTAACTTCTACAAATTCACCGTGACGAGAGGGCCCTGCCCTGTTTAAATCCCTCCAGTTCTGATGCAATTCAGGTCTGTCGTTACGATCACATTGTCTGTCGTCATGTCGGTAGTTCCTGTAGTTTCTTTCTTGTCGGTTAAGTGGTGGAGAATTTCTCCCTGAATCGTTGCGTCTAAAGTTATTCTGTCTCCCTTGATAATAATTATTTTGGTTCCCAAATTGTCTGTTTCTCTGATTGCCTCTGTGATAGTCACTACCGCGGAGGGGTGATCTTTCCCTGTAATTATTATTACTCTGCCAACAGTTGTCATACGGATGGTGTCTGTTTTGGTCACAATATGTGTTGTGAGAATAGCCTTGTCCTGTCCAGTTATTATTTCTTTCATCGTGGAATTGTGACAGATGTGACCTGTGTTATGTCCTAGCCAGTAATGCCACCCGAGCCCGCTGCCAAAAGGTTGGCAGCATCAAAGTCCGGACGCCGTCCGCATAAGTAGCGCCAGCGAGACAGCAAATTGCCGCAAGTCTGCGCGCGCCACCGCTGGCTTCTGGCTTCTTAAGCGCTGGAGTCGCGAGCGCTAGGACAGTTCTGTATTCGCCACTCAGTTGTATACTCGCCACCGAATTGTGTACTTGCTAGTCAGTTGTGTGTTCATCGCAGCAGAGTTGTTGTTTGTCGTCAGCCGACGCTGACCTAGCCGCTCCGACTCGAACTAGACAGATTTCTGTAGACACCGAGTTCACTATTGTGTTTCTGTGTCTTCATCAATAAAGATAAGTACCGACTTTTATTTAATCAGAGTGTTTGGGTTTTCATCTTTCTGTTTACTGTTCCAGCGGACCGGTCGGCCCGCTATTAAAAGTGTGGCGGTGACTTCGTAAGCCATTTCCACAGCCAAGTGTTTGTCGCTACGAACACCGCCACAAAAACCTGTAATTGTTGTGCTCCTGTTTCCGCGTTCCCCGATTGTCAGTGTCAATTTCCAATTCTTGTAACAGACCCTGAAAAGCTTCAATATCATCTTTGCAACGTCCTGCTAAAATAATATGTCGTAAATGTTTAGGCAATTTGATTAAGCAAATGCGGATGAGTTCTGAGGGGGCTGTATGGGTTTAACAGGTACTGATTCTTATGCAACATGTCTTCAAAATATTTCACAAGACTGGAAAATTCAGATTGTTCAAAGTGTTTCATCATCATGATGCTATGTTTTACTAGGTCTTGTGTAGCTTGAGACCAATATGCTGAGAGGAAGGCATGGTAAAATTCTCCTTCACTGTGACAATCGTGAATGACCGATCGCATTCTTACAGCTGGTTCATTCTCTAAATAGCCACACATAAATTCTAATCTGTGTTCTAACGACCAATTGGGAGGAAAACAATGAGAGAATTGATGGAGCCATGCTTGTGGATGAATGTCGTTGCCAGAATTCTTAAATGTTTTGAATTTACGTGTAGTAATGAACAGCTTATAGTCAAAGACATCATGTCGGCGAGTCGCATATCGGTCATTGTTACGTCGTTTCGGCGGTTCCATTTCAAAATTCGGTGCACCTTGCCAATTTCTTTCATTATTTCCGAAATGCGCTGTGTTATTATTTTGTGGCTGTTCCGTATTTCTATGTCCCTCTTCCCGTATTGGGGCGCGAGTGTCCTCTGAAATACGTAATTCTTGTACTACCTGTGTCAGCTGATCTTGTACTTCGCGGATTTCTCTTTGGTGTTGCGTATTAATTTGATTCTGATTTTGTTTGAATTTCCTAATTTGTTCGCACTCTTCTGTGTCATTAAATACTACCGGTTTTGTGTCATTCAGATTATCATCTACCTTCGTAGATAAATTATTTAGCTGATCCGAAAGTTCAACTACTTTCTCTGACAAAGTACTAATTTCCTCCATGTGTCTTTCTACTGTGTCCTTTAAGTTTTCCTGAGTTTTTGCAAGTTCCGTAACCGAATCGGTAGACGCAACTGAGTCAATTTTAGCTTGCAAGGTCTCATGATTTTCATGAACAATAATTTGCAGTTCTTTTATGGCTGCTTCGTGATTCTGTAATGCATTTTCATGCCGCGAAAAAATAGGTTGAAAATGCTCACAAATTTGAGTTTTTACGTCATTACAGACTTTTTGACATTTCGATTCAATGTTATGTAACTCAGTAGTTAAATCTTCATGCGTTTGTTCAAGAGTTTGTTCCAATGAGTCTAACTTTTGAAGCTGTTGCTGTGTTTGTCTCTGATTTTGTTCCAGTGTGTCTAACTTTTGAAGATTTTGTTCCATTGCGTCTAACTTTTGAAGATTTTGTTCCATTGTGTCTAACTTTTGAAGATTTTGTCCCATTTGTTTCTGATTTTGTTCAAGCGTTGTGTCTAACTTTTGTAGCCTTTGTCCCATTTGTTGCATTAACTGTAATAACAGTGCACTGGTGTTTGAAACATGTTCCTCAGTGCTATTCGGCAGTGCATTTGAACCGGCAATATTCGCATTTTGTAAAGCAGAAAATGTGTCTTGATTTATTTGAGAAAACGGTGAGGACGCAAAACCTGAATCTACAGTATTTGCAAGATTGTGTCCTGTCATTTCGGAATCCTGAGGCGAGCTGTTGCCGACCGATCGATCGATAACGCTTCCCTGTTCACTAATTGTTTCACTGCCTACACCATTATTTACAGCCCGCTCCATTTCCCTATGCACAATTACCAAATTACTACTTTGAACATTAGTTAATTCATTACTCTGCGGTGCTAACACACTGCTTTCGTCTTCACTGTCATTTCTCAGTTTACTTTGAAGCCTAGTATTACGTTTTTCACACGCCATTATTGTCACAATATTTCACACGACAACACAGAAATACACAATTTTAAGAGCCAAAATGAGAGAACATATTAACATAGCACTGAAAATAATATCTAGTTAATTGCAAGCGCAGCAGCGAAATACTTGGTGCAAATCTACATGCATGCCACAACTGTTTTACTGTACAACAATGAAAGACTGCAACTACAAAGGAGATTCTTTCTACAATTACGCGCTAGCAATAAACAAAATCTACACTAATTACACAAACTACAAGAAAAAATGAGAAGATTCCAGTGAGGTATCCTCGGCTAAGGGTCGACATATGAAACGTCCCCTTTGAACAATTATACAGGACTGTGCTTAAACTGACATACAATATTTTTAGCGCAACGCAATCTGACTTTCAAAAATCCCTACAAAAGAATGGCCCTGACTAACATTAAACTATACCTTCCAGAAATCACTTACCTCACAAAAATCTTCATTACTCGAACTACTGCAATACTGCGAGCGCCACTACTGCCAGCTAAATAAAAGATTCAAACTACGGAAGGCACTAACTACTGATAGGGATAGTTAGCAAATGAAAGATATTAATAGAGTACAAACAATGTATTTACCTTAATAGTCATAATATATGTAGCAGTTCATGACAAATTACAAAACTCCGCCATCTCTCTCCCCACATCCACCACTGCTGGTGGCTCACCTCCAACTGCGCAACGCTACGCGCTGTTCACAGCCAGCTGCCTAACACTACAATGGCGAGTATCACAACAATGCAAAGCAGCCACAGACTGCACACAGCACAGCCAGTGATTTTCATACAGAGGTGGCGTTACCAATAAAAAAAACCTAAACAGCCTACTTGCAGTCTTCGTTATCATATTCTCTCTTGAAGGGTGATAATGGTAACGTCTTTGCGATAAATTTTCAGCGCCTCATAACCATGAAACGGCATACCGCGGATTATAAAATATGCTGTTTCATCTTTAAATTGTAAATTATTGATGATAACAACTCACTCCCGAGAACACTCCTATACGAAGACATTAACCGTCGATAAATCATTATGTGACTTTTATTATAGCAATGATTATAATAAATCATTCCAAGAACGACGTTTTTTGTAAACATCGCGTACGCGAAAATAAAGTCCTGTGAGAGGCCCATATTGAACGCAAACGAAATTCGATAGCCGATCACGCGGTGGTCGATTTTTGCGTATGACACCAAAATGACGTCACGTTTGCAAGAAGTAATGTGAAACAACTGTTACCGCTTTTGTTGTGAAGAAAGCAATATAGGCAGAGATTTCAATACCATGACCTCCTTCATAATGTTTCATTTTGAAGCAGTCAAATAATTCTTTCTGTTTACGGTGGTGAAATGTTCTTTCAAGCGATTAGTTACTGTGTCGAAGTAAACACTGTGACACAGCTAGTTGCAAGTTCATGTCATTTTAGAGTAACATTGCACCAGTAAAAAATTACCACTATTATAGTACAACGATTATTCTGAATTTGGGCATTATAATTATTTTAATGATTTTTTTATGTTCTCCTTGATTTACAGCATTTGTTAATTAAGTAGCTAATTCGGAAGCCAGTGTTCTGAGGATCATAAAATATTTTACGCAAAATGACTGCCATCAATAACATTGTTCCTAGGCGAATGTACATATAGACCTAGCACAGCTGAGGTCAGGCAGTCTGCGGCTGGGGGTAAGTGGAGCAACACGTGTGTCTGTTGTTGTGAGATGTGTGCCGTAGTACGATAACAAACATTCTGAAATATTCGCGCTGTTTGTGTACGGTTCGTTTTCTTCAACTCTGGGCTTCATTTGTGACTTTTTTGACAGTAATTAATAATTAACTCCAAGTGAAAAATTCGTGATTATTGACTCCCATGAACAGTGACGGCTTAGCAGGGCAGTGTTGATGGACATGATTATTTTTGTGCACTATCTTAATTGTTTCGTGTTCTCTAAATGTGTATGAGGGCAGTGATATGGTGAACTGATAAGTTAAAATTTTGTCACATGTGAATTTTTTTCAGCTGCTGGACTGTGTTGTGTGATTACTAACTCTAGGACAATTAACAATATTTGAACCTGTGTAGTAGGTAGCTCTCAGCATTCCTTTGATTCGGACTATATGTGAGACACAAATCTGGCCATATCAGTGAACACTTTACACTGAGAGTGTAATTAAAGATGAAAGTGTTTTAAGTCTACGTCTAGTGTCGACCACAATATCGCTATTGACTATTAGTAGAAGTAACATCTTTCAGGAAATTTTGGAGGCAGTGCAGCTATCAAGAAGAACAATAGAGGCTTATGCAGAAGGAAGTAGAAATGTTCTACACTCTTCCAAATTATTCAAAGAGTATCGTAGGTGCAACAATAAATAAGCGTAAATATTCATTCTAAGCCTCCATTTAGCCACGAATTAAAATAGTACTGTTGGCTTACTATGTTTTTCTTTTACAGACTGCAGAATGACAGAAATGTGTAAAACCTGGTTGTCAGGAATACGGCATGAAATCGGTCATTCGAATGAAAATCAGGAAGATATTGGAAAAATTACTTCTGGACGAAATGGACACAGGGTAGCTGCAAGGAAATATTAAATTCCAAGACAAACCATTGTGAACAATTTGAGAAACAAGAATGACGTAAAAGCTGGATGGCCCACTGTTCTTACCAAGACTGAAGAGAGATATTTTGTAAGAGATTGTACCATTGTCAGTGACACGGTTCTTCCAATATCACTGTCTGACTTCTTGTGCGTGGTTAAATCATATCTTGTTACCAGAAAAAGAACAGTGGACTGCCTTGCAGATAATATGCTTGGATGGGCCTGGGGAAAGGCATTTTTAGAGACATAGTTCTGAACTGTCTCACAAATTTACAGTCAATATTTTAACGAAGGAGCTGCTGTAATTGAGAATGTAATCGATATCTTTTTTAGAGAAACAAAAAGCCGAGTTTGAAGGCGGTCCTGCTGAAAAGTTTACAGTTTTGATGAAAATGTGTTTCATAACGTACCAGCAACAGAAAACTCTTGTTTCGTTGGACATGTCGAAGTCCAGAGAAAACTGAGGACACCTCAAGACCGTGCTTCACTCTTATGTTGTTGGGGAATGCGGCAGGAGAATTCCTTCCGCCTTATCTTATTGATAAACGTAAACGAAAATGGACTTACTGGATATACAGCCACCTCCTGGAACGCAAATAAACACAGCAGAGTGGGTGGCTAGAACAGAGTTGATTCATAATTGAATTCAAACTCACTTCCTCATGTTTGCCTCAAATAAGGGAGGAAGGAGATTAATATTTGAAATATTCACTCTTCTCAAATCTCAATGAAAACTTCAGAGCTTTGTGGGAAAAAACATGTAGTTCATTTGCATTCCACCGAACGCTACTAGTCTACTGCGATCTTCAGATCTTGTTTATTTTTCTCCTCTGAAGAGATTCTTTGTTACTGGACGAAGACTACAAGTGAAAAGAAGAAACAGCGTTTTCTGAAGGGTACATTTAGTGGCGCATTGGCGAATATTTTGCGTTTAGGTGAACAGACAACTACTACAAATTTAGTGAAACGATTGAGAAATGTGGATATTAAATGCGATGGGACACTTAGTGTATCTCCCTGTTATGCTAGAAAGAAATCTTGTGTTATGATTCGTGTTTGAACTGACTTGCGGAAACCTTTGGAGACGGCGAGAAAAGCAGTCAGACTTCAATGTGAGGATCGTCAAAACGTATATGTTCCCCATAGAACCAGGTATGATATGGACATTGTTTCGGGAGAGGATGTGCATCAAAACAAAACAACGTATTTCATAGCCATGTTTTTATTTAATTTAAAATACCTTGGAATTCGCCTAAACTTTGAAGAGTGGTTTACATGCCATCAGGCTGCCCCTTAGTGGGGAACTAATGTATCAGTAAAGGAGTCGATATTCTTCCATACAGGTGTCAATACTACATAGTTAACTAACACGTACTGCCATGAGCAAAAGACTGACTACCGCTCTGCCATCTGTTCGCGACGCCAGGCAACAGTTGTGTGGCTCGCCTTTCGCCGACCAGTAGCAGCCGATGGCTGGCAGTCACGTTTATTTCGCATTTTACGCCTTGTCGGAAAGTATTTGAAGGAGAGCTCAATTCAGCAATGATACACTCCTGGAAATTGAAATAAGAACACCGTGAATTCATTGTCCCAGGAAGGGGAAACTTTATTGACACATTCCTGGGGTCAGATACATCACATGATCACACTGACAGAACCACAGGCACATAGACACAGGCAACACAGCATGCACAATGTCGGCACTAGTACAGTGTATATCCACCTTTCGCAGCAATGCAGGCTGCTATTCTCCCATGGAGACGATCGTAGAGATGCTGGATGTAGTCCTGTGGAACGGCTTGCCATGCCATTTCCACCTGGCGCCTCAGTTGGACCAGCGTTCGTGCTGGACGTGCAGACCGCGTGAGACGACGCTTCATCCAGTCCCAAACATGCTCAATGGGGGACAGATCCGGAGATCTTGCTGGCCAGGGTAGTTGACTTACACCTTCTAGAGCACGTTGGGTGGCACGGGATATATGCGGACGTGCATTGTCCTGTTGGAACAGCAAGTTCCCTTGCCGGTCTAGGAATGGTAGAACGATGGGTTCGATGACGGTTTGGATGTACCGTGCACTATTCAGTGTCCCCTCGACGATCACCAGTGGTGTACGGCCAGTGTAGGAGATCGCTCCCCACACCATGATGCCGGGTGTTGGCCCTGTGTGCCTCGGTCGTATGCAGTCCTGATTGTGGCGCTCACCTGCACGGCGCCAAACACGCATACGACCATCATTGGCACCAAGGCAGAAGCGACTCTCATCGCTGAAGACGACACGTCTCCATTCGTCCCTCCATTCACGCCTGTCGCGACACCACTGGAGGCGGGCTGCACGATGTTGGGGCGTGAGCGGAAGACGGCTTAACGGTGTGCGGGACCGTAGCCCAGCTTCATGGAGACGGTTGCGAATGGTCCTCGCCGATACCCAAGGAGCAACAGTGTCCCTAATTTGCTGGGAAGTGGCGGTGCGGTCCCCTACGGCACTGCGTAGGATCCTACGGTCTTGGCGTGCATCCGTGCGTCGCTGTGGTCCGGTCCCAGGTCGACGGGCACGTGCACCTTCCGCCGACCACGGGCGACAACATCGATGTACTGTGGAGTCCTCACGCCCCACGTGTTGAGCAATTCGGCGGTACGTCCACCCGGCCTCCCGCATGCCCACTATACGCCCTCGCTCAAAGTCCGTCAACTGCACATACGGTTCACGTCCACGCTGTCGCGGCATGCTACCAGTGTTAAAGACTGCGATGGAGCTCCGTATGCCACGGCAAACTGGCTGACACTGACGGCGGCGGTGCACAAATGCTGCGCAGCTAGCGCCATTCGACGGCCAACACCGCGGTTCCTGGTGTGTCCGCTGTGCCGTGCGTGTGATCATTGCTTGTACAGCCCTCTCGCAGTGTCCGGAGCAAGTATGGTGGGTCTGACACACTGGTGTCAATGTGTTCTTTTTTCCATTTCCAGGAGTGTATATCTTTTGTTCTTTATAGACTTTGAGATAAGGGTACGGTGATTTACAGTACTTATCACAAGAATATTTAATACTCGTTATGGTAGTTTGTGGCAAATGCTATATAGTTCGCAGCTGTGGCAATGAATTGTCATCTTTGGTGTTACTTCACAGGGATACCACCCTTCGATTGTGCCATTCCAGCACTAATCGAAGTGCTAGGTTTCAGGTGCCAGCCAGCCAGCCAGTGGTCCAGCCCAGCAGCAGCAGCAGCAGCAGCAGCAGCAGTCCAGCCGACAGCAGCCAGCCCGCCCTCGACAGCAGCCAGCCCGCCCTCGAGCAGCAGCAGCAGCCAGCCAGCCAGCCAGCCAGCCCGCCCTCGAGCAGCAGCAGCAGCCAGCCAGCCAGCCAGCCAACCAGCCAGCCAGCCCTCTAGCAGCAGCAGCAGCAGCGGTCCAGCCAGCTGGCCTTCAGCAGTGGCCCTGGACTTCAGCAGTGGCCCCGGCCCCGGCCCCGTCCGCAGCAACAGCAGCAGAAGCAGCATTCCTGCCACCCATCGTCGAGTCAGCGTCAGCGCCAGCAGCATGGGACTCCGGTCTTCATCTGTCTTCATCTTCCTCCATCTCTGTCTTCATCCGTCTTCATCTGTCCCCAGTTTTTGTCCTTTCTTTTCCGTTCTGTGCTTTTTTCTTTCCCCCTGTCGTCATATCAGCCCCCACCACCACCATCTCTGCCGCCAACTGCTGTGTCCACGCCGGGACCTGTCCCTCCCCACCACCTCCCTATAGCTCCTGTCCCTCATGTCACCACCCGCCCTTCTGCCGCCGTTAAACGCCCTAGTGGCACCACCACCTCCTCCGCTCCCAAAAAGGCACCGCCTCGTCCTCCTCCCCCCCCCAGGGTGCTATAGATGTCTCCCCACCTGGCCCCAGTCCCTCCACCTCCTCCTCCTTCTCCTCCTCCCCCCCTCATTATACAAATACCTCCTCTCCCGCCTCGATCCTTCCCCTCTCGAGGCCTGGAATCTCTCCCTCCTCCTCCGCCAACACTTCCCTGGTGCCCCCATCTCTCTCCTCACTCCCAGACGGGATTCCGTTCTCATCTCCTCCCACAGCCCAACCCTCCATACTGACATCCTCTCCCGCCTCCTCATCACCCGTTTTGGCCCCAACGCCTCCACCCCTGCTCTTTCTCCATCTCCTACCCGCCAATCCCAAACCCCGCGTCGCCCGCCGACCCTCACCGCCGTGATCACCCGGCTCAGTCCGTCGATCACAGAGGAGGAGGTGTTGGCAGAGCTCAAGGCGCATCCCACGCTGGGGGTGTGGGCGGTCTGCCGCATTTTCAACTCGGCCAGCCCCACCCGCCTTATGCGGGATTTCTCCGAGGATGCCCCCTCCATTGACCATCTCCTGAAGGAGGGTGCCCTCCTCTTCAACCAGCGCTACAAGGTCGACCCCTCCCCCCCTCATCAATCCAGGCGCTGCCAGAGGTGTCTGCGCTATAACGTGCACCCAACAGCTGAGTGCTGCGAGGCCCCCACCTGACCGCATTGTAGGCAAGTGCACTTCCTCCGACAGTACCCTAACCTTCAATCCCCTCCCTCCTGCAATACCTGCAATCTCCCCCATCCCACCTACTCCCAAAAGTGTAAAGCCCGACCCCCTCTGACCACTCCTGAACTCACCGTCCGTCCGTCCTCTGGACGCCCCCACCCCTCCTGGCAATTCCCTTCGTCCCCCCCCCCCCCGCTGAGGACATCATCAGATTCCTCACCATCATCCTTCAGAATGTTCATCCCTTTCAGCTCCCTCACACCCTCCAACAGATATCCCTCGCCACCTGTTCCGTTTTCCAACTTAAAATGTATGCCACCTACTCCAGCAACCAGGCCCATTTCACCTTCTCCCGTCTTGACACTCTCGTCTAATTCCCTGTCAGGGTGCGACAGCAACGTATCCTTTTCAACAATATCTGCTCCCTTCCTGCCAACAAGAACCTCTTCTTGCACACCCTTGCCACCCATCGCGTGGATGCCTTCCTCCTACCTGATCCTTAGTTTCTTCTTGCCCAGCCTTACCGTTACCTGCGCCACCATCTATGTCCGCCCCAACACCCATATTCCCTTCGACTTCCTCTCCCACATCGATCGTACCTTCTCCTCCTATGTGATCGCTGCCGAACTCAATATCCATAGTCGTTCTGCTGCCCAGTTATGGCGGTGGCATCGGTTCCTCTCCTCCCTTCAAGGTGACCTCATCCCCATCCCCCAGCACACCCGTCCCGAATCCAACTCCACTCCCGATGTTATCCTCTCCTCCCCCATCCTCCTTGGTCGCATAACGGTGGATGTCCTGGAGCCTATTGGTAGCGACCATCTCCCTGTCCTCCTCACCGTTTCAGACAGTCGTCGCCCCCACCCCAACCCTTGTAATGTCCCTCCCCCTAAGTAGTCCATGACTATTCCCGTGCCAACTGGAATGCCTACTGAGATACCCTCTCCACCCAGGTCGATAGACACCCTTTCACCTACCACCACCCTGACGATGTTACCCATGCCGCCTCCTTTCTGCAGTAAACTTTGTCAGAGGCCGTGGAGGCCCACATCCCAACTGTCGCCATCCACCCCTACCGTCCTACCTTAACCCCACAGGCCGTCCTCCTCCTCTGTGAATCCCGCAGTCTCTACCGTGCCATCCTCCACACGCGTGACCCGGACACACTACAACGCCACCGGCAACTCCAGTGACACATTCGTAATTTGCTCACGGCTAAGAAACGCCGGGACTGGCGACAGACATGCACCCGTTTAAATGCTACCCTACCTATCAACTCGTCCAAGTTCTGGTCAGCCTTCCATTGACTTACCGGAACTAAACCCTCCCCCTACTATCCTCTATGATGATCACCCCTTCCCTGTCACCCTTAGTAAGGCCAAAAACTTTGCCTTCTGCCTCTCCAACGTATTTTTCATTCCCGATGATCCCCAGTTCGATTACTCCCTCTTCCCGGATATCCGCGATCGAACTGACACCTCTGTCCCTCCACTCGCTCCTGGTCTCCAGTACTTGGACAACATTGCACACACGGAACTCAATGCCCCTATCACTACACAGGATCTCATTGCTACACTCCGCACAAAATGCAACACCGCTCCTGGTGATAATCGTATCACCTACCGTCACCTTCGCGAAGCTCCTGTTTCTTTCCTCTCCACCCTGGCCAGACTCTACAATGTAGTCCTGTCCACCGGTTACTACCCCGACCTGTGGAAAACCTCCCGTATCCTCATGTTCCTTAAACCTGGCAAACCGCCATCTGCTGTCTCCTCCTACTGTCCCATCAGCCTTACCTTGGTCTTCAGCAAGGTCCTGGAATCCATCCTCACCTGCCGCATCCACCAGCATCTCCACCAGCACCGCCTCCCTCCCGTTACCCAGTGTGGCTTTCGGCCGTCCTTCTCTTCCGACGACCTTCTCCTTCACCTCACTCATCTCCTTTCTGACCAGCTTAATTCCCGTCGCTCCACCATCTTCCTCTCCCTGGACCTCGAATGTGCTTATGACCGCGTCTGGCATTCCGGTCTCCTCTTCAGGCTGCAAACCTTCACCCTTCCCATTAACTATGTCCGTCTGATCGGCTCCTTTCTCTCCCGCCGTCCTTCCTATGTCACCATCCATAACACGGATTCCTACACCTTTTTCCCCTCCGCCAGTGGGCCCCAATTCTCCGTCCTCTCCCCCCTTCTGTACCTTTTGTACACGTCGGACATGCCGCCGCCGTCACCCCCCGTCCACCTTCTCCAGTTCGCCGGTGACACCGCCTTCCTTGCCCTTGCCCCCACCCTCCAGCGCTCCCAACGCCTTCTCCAATCCCATCTTGACAGGTTCACTGCTTGGTGCAACCAGTGGTTGCTCAAGATCAATCCCTCCAAAACCCAGGCGATCATTGTAGGCAAAACTACCCCTTCCTTCCGTCTCCTTGATTTCTATCTCACCATCTATGGCTGTCCTATGGCCCTCACTCGCACCCTTAAGTACCTTGGCGTCACCCTCAACCGTCGCCTCTCCTGGACTCCCCACCTCCGGACAATCCAAGCCAACGCACGCTCCTGACTCAAAGCTCCTCTCCGGCTGTACGTGGGGTCTGGACCCCTCCACCATCCTCCACACCTATAAATCCCTCATCCACCCTATCCTTTGTTACGCCCATCCGGCTTGGATCTCCGCCCCCACCCCCTACATTTTATAAACCCCTCCAAATCCTTGAACGCCATGCTCTCCGCCTCACCTATCGTATCCGTCTCACCTCCCCCACGCGGATTCTGTACGAACTCAACCCCTTCCCCCATCTCCTTTTCCTTGAAAGGATACAGATCCTGTACACCTCCCGTAAACTCGATCCTCCTCACCCGTTAATCTCCCTGCTCTTCTCCCATCCCCGCCCGCTGCCGCACCTGTATTCCCACATCCCACCCGGTCTCCATCTCTCCACCCTCCTTACCCTCTCCCAAGGTGGCTTCCGCCAGCTCCCTTTCCCTGATGATGCCCTCCTCCCCTCTATCTACCCCTCCTACCAACTTTGATCCTCACACGCTCCTCCTGTGTTTGCTCCTCTGGGCACCCTCCCTCCCTTCTTTCCCTCTTACCTCCCTCCTCCATTTCTCCCCACTCCTTCCCCGGGCTTCCCCTCCTCTGTCCCTCTCCTCCTGCCCCCATATCCTCAGCCATTGGCATCCTTGTTCTCCCCTATGCTCCACCTCCCCCTTGTTCCCCTCTTGGCAGGTCCCCGGACTCGCACACGCTCAGTGAACATTCGCGCGCCGGAGATCATCGCCATCAGTGTCTCGTGTGTGCCGTCATGTTTAGTGTTCAGTGTTCACCGTCACACTCCATCATTCACCAGTGCAATCGTCATCTTCATTGCGTCGTATCAACAGTTTGCAGTCGATTATCGTCAAGTGTGAACGGCTCCGTGTTTGTCTTAATGTGTCTACTGTTTTCTTGCCCACCGTTCTGTAACGTATGTGTTTTCTCACTGTTTTTTTCTCATTGTGTTTCCTATGGCTGAAGAGCAGCGTAGAGTGCTGCTGACAGCCTGCCTGTTGTACAGGTTTAAAATAACAATAAAGAAAAAAAAAGCAATGAATTGTAGCTTATAACTTTTGTTTTGAAATAATATTTGAAGAGAGAAACCAATTGTGGTTTGTATCTCCTAATGTGAGGCGAGCATATGTCGTGTGTGTTCTATGTTGATAATGTAGAGCAATGGAGTAGTGATGGGTAAACTGAAACACGTAACTGTTACGAAACAAATGAAACAATACAATGTAATGTTTCGATATGCTGTTTCGAAACAGTTTGTGTTTTGTAATCTAATAAACCTACACATTTTATCATCGTGACTGTCTACTCTGTATGTATGTATGTCCATATAAACACAAATGAAGTGCGAGAGCGCTAGTGATGTCGCAGAAAGCATGAAACGATCACTTAGGCGTCTCGGCAGTTTCGTATTTTCTGCAGCAAATGCGCTGCTTTCGTGTCGTGTGACTTTCATACTTTTCAATTGGCTGAGGACAGCCATAGCTGAAGACAAAAGAGCCACCACGAAAGGAACTGGAGGCGGGAGCAAACTACAGAAACAACGGATATGCTACTGGGATTCCCATATTCTGATAGTATGGGTAATATACCCATCCTGCTAATTTCCATTCACACAAAGGGAATCACTGTGGATAATAGGCACAGTGACTATAGACTCACAAATAATTCGAATAAATAACAAAATATAACAGAAACAATTTTGTCTTTCAAGGTGTTTCGAACCGTTACTATAAATTCACCATGCTTCCCAGCCTTTCCCGTTCACCATTACACTATCAGTGATACGTCAAACAGATTGCTTGCAATTATGCCTACATCAAATTTACGTATATGTCTAATACCTGTCACTCTACGGCTTTTTTTATTCAAAATGTTGTAGGCTTACTTGCGTTTCTTAATGTGATTACTGTACATGAACAAAGAAGCGTATGTTATAAAAAACTGTAATTTAACTGAATGATTTTCACATATTTATTATTTTGAATGTGAATAGTATGCGTTGTTTTATTGTTTGGTTAGTGTTTATAAAGCAGATGTTACGCCATTTCGTAATAGGACAGTCAGCTAGAAACGAAGCTTTATTTTCGGACATCTTAAGCTTCATGCTATCGTTTGTCAAAAAGATGTCGACACTCTTGAAAGTGTTTCATGAAGTGTTATGTTGTTGTTTCAGTACCTCTGCCAAGCCCGAATCTCGTCCGACACAGAGCGGAATGAAACATCACTGTTTCGATACAATTACTCCGTTCCAAGCACAGGTGGACTGAAACAGCCTTATTTTGAAACAACGATACAGTTTCTGTGTTGTAACCTCCCCACAAAAATGGATAAGAGTCTAATTTTAGTGTAACTTCAAAACAAAATTTTTTCTCATTTATAACCTCCCTACGGAAATTCATTCACATTTGACCTCCACACAATATTCTTTCTGATTTGTCCTCCCACACAAAGTTATTTCTGATTTAATCTAAGCTCAAAATTCATTCACACTTAGCGTAACCTCACAACAGTAAAAATTATAATTATGTCGTTCACATTCAGTGTAACGACCCAATAAAAAAATAAATTCAGTAACCTAGTAATAAAACGATGTAACTAACCTCTCAATTAAATTGTAACTCACTTATGACTTTTCAATAATTCACTGTGAATTTAACCTGGTAAATTTTGGATGACAGCAGTGCTGCGTCATGGCCCTGAAAGATCATTCTGAATAAAAAAGGAAAAATTCTTACCTCAATAAAGCACAGCTCTGTGCAATGCTGGCCGATATATCTCTCATTTATGAAAGGAAGGAACTGATTTTTCTATTTGAATAATCGGGATGATCATGGATGGGAGAAATTAATAAATTATTTAAATTGAGATGAATGGTTGTTAAAAGTTGCTTTTGATAAGGAAGATTATTATTACGAGAGTTTTAAAACATTTACATGCGACTTGAGATAACATTACTACATATGCGCGAGGCTGCTTTTTACCTTGTACAATAATACTTTGGCTCCGCCATCGCTGCACCGCGACTGGGCCAGCCAACACGATACACCAGACCAGACCAGAGCAGACTCCAGACTAGAAACAACTTACTGCTACAGCTACACAGTTCCTACTGCAGTCAACATTGCTCTCTGGTCAGAGATTCTCTTATACCTTGCCTATTGCAGGCAGTGCATAAGCAATACATCGAAATTACATCTGCTCAGACCTCTTACAGTGTCTGGCTCGAGATAGAATCTGGTCCGGTTATCCGAGACAGGGGCAGAATGAAACACTGAAGTGCAGCCGTTCCGAAACACTGAAACAGTTCCGCGTATCGATAGACTGTATCGAAACATAGAAACAGTGGGCAAGTCTACGCTGGGATAGGGTGTCTTGCTTGTGAGTTAGTTCATATTACGACGCATGAATGAGGAAACTTGAGGATTTGAAAGCAATGTTGTAATTATAATCAAAAATTAGATAATCGTGTTTAATATACAGAGTTTCATTATAATATCAATAGGTTAATCATTTCACAATCCAGAAGCACTATAACTGACGCGTTTCGAACGAGCAAGACAGAATTCCCTTGCAAGAAAAGATAAAGTCGCTATAAATTCATAATGTTCTACACTGGTGATCATTTCCCTTGTAACGCGTAACATAATAAAACGTGCTTCAACTTCTTTCTGTTGCAGCGGAGCACTTTCGATACTGGAATAGAATTCGATGAATGGAGAACTTAAGCCCATTAAAAATGTTCGATTGAGGGCGACGCTGGAACGGCATAACCAGGCAGTCCGACGTCACATTCAGCTCTCGACAGCTAGGCCTGCAGAAGACTGCAGGGGGTTGAGCCCACAGCTTCTGATACATAGGCCTCACGGTCAACTGTGACGTCATTACCGATAGACCGTCACTGCATCGCCGCTAGAGGCTGCAGTTCTTTCGTGAAAATGTAAAAAATTCACGAGACTTAGTTCTCTACTATCAATCTGTGTGCCACTTACAATGAAACAATGCCTCCCTTTATCATTTAAAAAGACACTATGCCTTTCCTGAATGCTGTAGTGAAAAATGCATGTTATGCTGGTTGCAATGCTCTGTAAATTCCTTCTTTTGTGTTTGAGATCATTTTCAAAATTTTACCGTTTCTTAACAAAAATTTGGGAGTGAAACCGCCATACACCATAGCCTGTAAATTATACAACGTGATGGAGATAGTTTTAGTAAAACTTATCAGACAGGATGAAGTAACTACTCTGGTGACCATAAGCTTAATTACTTCAACAAAAATGTAATTCACTGATACATAAATGACTCACCAAAGATCGTATCGATGTTGTCGTCAGGATCAGTTTAATTGTAGATTCTCACGTAACCGAGATTTAACCAAGAAAACAAAAAGATAAATTTCATAAATCTGACACGTCCCTCTGTCTGTGTCATCAGAACTGTCAAATATGTACCAGCATACTGCCGTTAATGAAATGAAATGTTTGTTAGTAAAAAATAGGCTTAGTATCATGCACTTTCAGTGTTAACAAAGCAATTACACGTATCGAGAAGAGAAAATTAGGAATGAGAGGAAAATGACAAATGTAAATGTTTGTTAACATGATACAAAATTTATTGTAAACTGCTTTACAGTTGAAAATTTTCTCTTTTTGCTGTTATTACCATGAACCATGGACCTTGCCGTTGGTGGGGAGGCTTGCGTGCCTCAGCGATACAGATAGCCGTACCGTAGGTGCAACCACAACGGAGGGGTATCTGTTGAGAGGCCAGACAAACGTGTGGTTCCTGAAGAGGGGCAGCAGCCTTTTCAGTAGTTGCAAGGGCAACAGTCTGGATGATTGACTGATCTGGCCTTGTAACAATAACCAAAACGGCCTTGCTGTGCTGGTACTGCGAACGGCTGAAAGCAAGGGGAAACTACAGCCGTAATTTTTCCCGAGGGCATGCAGCTTTACTGTATGATTACATGATGATGGCGTCCTCTTGGGTAAAATATTCCGGAGGTAAAATAGTCCCCCATTCGGATCTCCAGGCGGGGACTACTCAAGAGGATGTCGTTATCAGGAGAAAGAAAACTAGCGTTCTACGGATCGGAGCGTGGAATGTCAGATCCCTTAATCGGCCAGGTAGGTTAGAAAATTTATAAAGGGAAATGGATAGGTTGAAGTTAGATATAGTGGGAATTAGTGAAGTTCGGTGGCAGGAGGAACAAGACTTCTGGTCAGGTGACTACAGGGTTATAAACACAAAATCAAATATGGGTAATGCAGGAGTAGGTTTAATAATGAATAGGAAAATAGGAATGCGGGTAAGCTACTACAAACAGCATAGTGAACGCATTATTGTGGCCAAGATAGATACGAAGCCCACGCCTACTACAGTAGTACAAGTTTATATGCCAACTAGCTCTGCAGATGACGAAGAAATTGAAGAAATGTATGATGAAATAAAAGAAATTATTCAGATTGTGAAGGGAGACGAAAATTTAATAGTCATGGGTGACTGGAATTCGAGTGTAGGAAAAGGGAGAGAAGGAAACATAGTAGGTGAATATGGATTGGGGGACAGAAATGAAAGAGGAAGCCGCCTGGTCGAATTTTGCACAGAGCACAACATAATCATAACTAACACTTGGTTTAAGAATCATGAAAGAAGGTTGTATACATGGAAGAACCCTGGAGATACTAAAAGGTTTCAGATAGATTATATAATGGTAAGACAGAGATTTAGGAACCAGGTTTTAAATTGTAAGACATTTCCAGGGGCAGATGTGGACTCTGACCACAATCTATTGGTTATGACCTGTAGATTAAAACTGAAGAAACTGCAAAAAGGTGGGAATTTAAGGAGATGGGACCTGGATAAACTAAAAGAACCAGAGGTTGTACAGAGATTCAGGGAGAGCATAAGGGAGCAATTGACAGGAATGGGGGAAAGAAATGCAGTAGAAGAAGAATGGGTAGCTCTGAGGGATGAAGTGGTGAAGGCAGCTGAGGATCAAGTAGGTAAAAAGAAATCCTTGGGTAACAGAAGAAATATTGAATTTAATTGATGAAAGGAGAAAATATAAAAATGCAGTAAGTGAAACAGGCAAAAAGGAATACAAACGTCTCAAAAATGAGATCGACAGGAAGTGCAAAATGGCTAAGCAGGGATGGCTAGAGGACAAATGTAAGGATGTAGAGGCCTATCTCACTAGGGGTAAGATAAATACCGCCTACAGGAAAATTAAAGAGACGTTTGGAGATAAGAGAACGACTAGTATGAATATCAAGAGCTCAGATGGAAACCCAGTTCTAAGCAAAGAAGGGAAAGCAGAAAGGTGGAAGGAGTATATAGAGGGTCTATACAAGGGCGATGTACTTGAGGACAATATTATGGAAATGGAAGAGGATGTAGATGAAGATGAAATGGGAGATATGATACTGCGTGAAGAGTTTGACAGAGCACTGAAAGACCTGAGTCGAAACAAGGCCCCCGGAGTAGACAATATTCCATTGGAACTACTGACGGCCGTGGGAGAGCCAGTCCTGACAAAACTCTACCATCTGGTGAGCAAGATGTATGAAACAAGCGAAATACCCTCAGACTTCAAGAAGAATATAACAATTCCAATCCCAAAGAAAGCAGGTTTTGACAGATGTGAAAATTACCGAACTATCAGCTTAATGAGTCACAGCTGCAAAATACTAACACGAATTCTTTACAGACGAATGGAAAACCTAGTAGAAGCCAACCTCGGGGAAGATCAGTTTGCATTCCGTAGAAACACTGGAACACGTGAGGCAATACTGACCTTACGACTTATCTTAGAAGAAAGATTAAGGAAAGGCAAACCTACGTTTCTAGCATTTGTAGACTTAGAGAAAGCTTTTGACAATGTTGACTGGAATACTCTCTTTCAAATTCTAAAGGTGGCAGGGGTAAAATACTGGGAGCGAAAGGCTATTTACAATTTGTACAGAAACCAGATGGCAGTTATAAGAGTCGAGGGACATGAAAGGGAAGCAGTGGTTGGTAAGGGAGTAAGACAGGGTTGTAGCCTCTCTCCGATGTTGTTCAATCTGTATATTGAGCAAGCAGTAAAGGAAACAAAAGAAAAATTCGGAGTAGGTATTAAAATTCATGGAGAAGAAATTAAAACTTTGAGGTTCGCCGATGACATTGTAATTCTGTCAGAGACAGCAAAGGACTTGCAAGAGCAGTTGAATGGAATGGACAGTGTCTTGAAAGGAGGATATAAGATGAACATCAACAAAAGCAAAACAAGGATAATGGAATGTAGTCTAATTAAGTCGGGTGATGCTGAGGGAATTAGATTAGGAAATGAGGCACTTAAAGTAGTAAAGGAGTTTTGCTATTTGGGGAGCAAAATAACTGATGATGGTCGAAGTAGAGAGGATATAAAATGTAGGCTGGCAATGGCAAGGAAAGCGTTTCTGAAGAAGAGAAATTTGTTAACATCCAGTATTGATTTAAGTGTCAGGAAGTCATTTCTGAAAGTATTCGTATGGAGTGTGCCATGTATGGAAGTGAAACATGGACGATAAATAGTTTGGACAAGAAGAGAATAGAAGCTTTCGAAATGTGGTGCTACAGAAGAATGCTGAAGATTAGATGGGTAGATCAGATAACTAATGAGGAAGTATTGAATAGGATTGGGGAGAAGAGAAGTTTGTGGCACAACCTGACCAGAAGAAGGGATCGGTTGGTAGGACATGTTCTGAGGCATCAAGGGATCACCAATTTAGTATTGGAGGGCAGCGTGGAGGGTAAAAATCGTAGAGGGAGACCAAGAGACGAATACACTAAGCAGATTCAGAAGGATGTAGGTTGCAGTAGGTACTGGGAGATGAAAAAGCTTGCACAGGATAGAGTAGCATGGAGAGCTGCATCAAACCAGTCTCAGGACTGAAGACCACAACAACAACCATTATCGCTAATTATTGAGGAACATATTACACGGTACTTTTACTACCCACTAAAGAATTCTGTCGCCTATGTGATCCACCTGAGTATAAACGTACGTTGTCCAAGACACGACGCACACTGGCGTCTGCGACGGGTCGCTACGTGACGTCAGCAGTTGCCTGCTGGCGCATGCGCAGTTCGAGTTTGGGATGCGACGCGCGACTGTTGCGGCAGCTGCCGCAGCACTGCACCAGTGAGCAGTGTTGCGACGGAAGTCGGACGACACAAAGACGTACGGCTGCCAGAAAGATGTCGAGCCAGTCAAGGAAAACTGAAATGAGCCACTCACAGGATGTGATGCTCTGTGAGCTGGTCTCGCAACATCCTTGCCTTTACGATTTGAAGAACCCTAAATATAGGGACACTTTGTTCAGAGACAGAATTTGGGAAGAAATTGGTGCACAGTTGAAACTGGCAGGTTTATGACCGAATCTGATGAATTTACGTAAAGGTAAATATTATAGGACACATTCTCATGCATTTCCTTACAACTTTTGTTGATACATTTAACGAGCTATAACAAGAGAGGCTTTGTTCCAGATATGTCTGCAATATTTTGCTCTCTCAGTTGAATGAAATGATAGACAATACGGTTTCCATCACTGGGACTGATTTAAAAGACAATACCAAAGTTGAATCCATATCAATAAATCTGCTAAAAGCCTGAGACGAAAGAAATACAAGCTGCATCAAAAGTCTCAGATGAACAAAGAATTGTTCTGATCCCAGCGCCGCAAATGTACATAAGATAATAAAACTACACGTACCTTCCCGTCACTGCGAGTTTTTTAAGCTGCACTGATAGGTTTCTTGACCCAGTTGCCAGATTTTCTCTCTATGTCACTTTCTATAAGTTCCAAAACATGAGCAAACTGGCTGACACTTAATCTGAAATAATGTTTGACTTTCGTATCGTCATTTGAAAGGTGCCTGTTAATCAAAATGTTCTAACAGCCTTCATCGCCACGTGTCGCAAAAAGACAATGAACCTTCTTCTTTTTCCTTTTGTAGTGCAGCCACAACAACGTAAGTGTGTCATCGTCTTCATCTTGCTGTAAAATATTTAATTACTTTAAAGTGAAATCGAATGTGGCTCTACTTCTCTCCATCATGTCAATGACAGACTGCAACTTGGGAAACACGCGCCGCTACTGACAAGTGAAGGTCAAATACAGCTGAGCGACAGATGGCATTCCCATCCGTACTTACCGCATGATGTACTGTGAAGCGACAATGCGATACTCACGGGAAGTAATACTCAAACCCAGTGTCGCTATGATTTACCTACCACATCATATAAAAAATATAATTGATGGCAAGGCGATATTAAACTAATTTGAACGTTTTTTCGCTCTGTTGAAAAACGTAAATTTTTGACATTTGTTGGTTTTGTTAGGACGTCTACTTCTACTTGGGTATCCTCGTCCAGGTTCAGAGGAAAATACTAGAGGTGATTAATTTATCCTCTTCCCAAGAATGAGAAGAAAATATATTGAAGGCAGCATGTCTTTACTTTTAAGAAACCTACTTTTCGTGGCGTTTTAAATGAAATGGTCAAGAGCATATAGAGCAATATTAGTAACTCATACCGGAGAAATATACGACAAAATGATTTCACTAGGTCCAAATGTGTCAGCGAAACAAAACAAATGCATTCTCTATCGTGTGATGACCACATGATTCACGTTGCGCGTCGACAAAACTGGCGGCTAGTCGCGACGCTCCCGGAGATATGTGAGCCCAAATCTCGGAAACGGAGATCGATATCATTCTTATCTCAACTTTAAAAATAATTTCGATATGTTAGCTTCTTCTTATCGGCAACGATGTATGACCTAACGTGAACCATACGCAAAGTAGCCAGCGACCACATTTTTCACTGTACACAATTCAAATTTTATGCACTAACTTACTTGTAAATTAAGTATCGGAATAACTGTGACGAATATCGGAAAAATAGACATCTCATTATCAAGCTCTCATGCGAAACTGTAAGATAAGCAAACATCAATTTTTTGTGACTTTTACTTTCCTCACAATCGATAGAGAAGTCCATTAATATACAGTATTTTTTACAGCAAGAATGAGATTTTCACTCTGCAGCGGAGTATGCGCTGATATGAAACTTCCTGGCAGATTAAAACCGTGGTGTCGGACCGAGACTCGAACTCGGGACCTTTGCCTTTCGTGGGGTTGTGCTCTACCAACTTTTTTTTTTTACCTTTTTTCCTTTATTAAAACAGCCATATATGTAATAAGCACAAAAGCAAAATATTGAAGTGCTGGAACTGTTTCAACATGAATTGTATCCTACGAGGGCAGTTCAATAAGTAATGCAACACATTTTTTTTCTGAAACAGGGGTTGTTTTATTCAGCATTGAAATACACCAGGTTATTCCCCAATCTTTTAGCTACACAACACTATTTTTCAACGTAATCTCCATTCAATGCTACGGCCTTACGCCACCTTGAAATGAGGGCCTGTATGCCTGCACGGTACCATTCCACTGGTCGATGTCGGAGCCAACGTCGTACTGCATCAATAACTTCTTCATCATCCGCGTAGTGCCTCCCACGGATTGCGTCCTTCATTGGGCCAAACATATGGGAATCCGACGGTGCGAGATCGGGGCTGTAGGGTGCATGAGGAAGAACAGTACACTGAAGTTTTGTGAGCTCCTCTCGGGTGCGAAGACTTGTGTGAGGTCTTGCGTTGTCATGGAGAAGGAGAAGTTCGTTCAGGTTTTTGTGCCTACGAACACGCTGAAGTCGTTTCTTCAATTTCTGAAGAGTAGCACAATACACTTCAGAGTTGATCGTTTGACCATGGGGAAGGACATCGAACAGAATAACCCCTTCAGCGTCCCAGAAGACTGTAACCATGACTTTACCGGCTGAGGGTATGGCTTTAAACTTTTTCTTGGTGGGGGAGTGGGTGTGGCGCCACTCCATTGATTGCCGTTTTGTTTCAGGTTCGAAGTGATGAACCCATGTTTCATCGCCTGTAACAATCTTCGACAAGGAATTGTCACCCTCAGCCACATGGCGAGCAAGCAATTCTGCACAGATGGTTCTCCTTTGCTCTTTATGGTGTTCGGTTAGACAACGAGGGACCCAGCGGGAACAAACCTTTGAATATCCCAACTGGTGAACAATTGTGACAGCACTACCAACAGAGATGTCAAGTTGAGCACTGAGTTGTTTGATGGTGATCCGTCGATCATCTCGAACGAGTGTGTTCGCACGCTCCGCCATTGCAAGAGTCACAGCTGTGCACGGCCGGCCCGCACGCGGGAGATCAGACAGTCTTGCTTGACCTTGCGGCGATGATGACACACGCTTTGCCCAACGACTCACCGTGCTTTTGTCCACTGCCAGATCACCGTAGACATTCTGCAAGCGCCTATGAATATCTGAGATGCCCTGGTTTTCCGCCAAAAGAAACTCGATCACTGCCCGTTGTTTGCAACGCACATCCGTTACAGACGCTATTTTAACAGCTCCGTACAGCGCTGCCACCTGTCGGAAGTCAATGAAACTATACGAGACGAAGCGGGAATGTTTGAAAATATTCCACAAGAAATTTCCGGTTTTTTCAACCAAAATTTTCCGAGAAAAAAAATGTGTTGCATTACTTATTGAACTGCCCTCGTACAATAGACTGAAGAAGACATTTCAATATAGTGCCATTTGTAAGCTTACAAAATAGAACAAAAATAGTAAACTGACAATAGCCTCTTCAGTCCAGACAGAGACATAGAACCGAAACGCAAACATACATATAATTGTCTTAACTGGAATGACAGTTCTGTCATTTGATTCATAACCGTCCAAACTCAACATCATTTGGAGCATACAAATGGATAACAAGAGATGCACAGGAACATAAATTAATGAAAACGTCATAATGAAGTTAATACCACCATTGAGAAGCCGGGAGTAGCCCTAGGAACTGGTATAACCCCTTATTCATTGTGTGTTTTGTTCGCTACATAGTCTTGCATGTGATTTGTGTCCTTACCGGCATCGAGAATTACCCTACGCCTTGTTTTTCAAAAATTATGTCTAACATGTTAGCAAACATCTTCCTGAAATTTGGGTAACGTTTCATCTTCCAGCGTGCCATTCTCATGTAAGCCTCGAAACTAATGAGATTATCTTCACTATTGTGGATGATGATATATGTCACATACTGTCCTAACATCCACATCACGGTGTTGTTCTCGGTAGCGGGAAAATGTTTCGCGTCCGGCCAGAGCAGGAATTCGGTGCAGTGGCTGGCTGGGCTGCTGCGGGTAATCAGGCCCAGCCTCTGCTGCACCCATTTCCAGTTAATGAGATGGCCGCCACAAGTGAAGCGACGGCGTAAGGTGTCGACCAGACCACAGCAGACGCATTTATCACTGGCACTTAAACCGATTCTATGCAACCTTTCATTAGTGGGTATAACATCGTTTACCACTTCATACCATGCAGACGCCACTTCAGCAGTGTGGACAGTTAAACTTATGTTGTCCCAAACTGCCTTCCAATGAACACTCGGGTATTTAAGTTCAATGGGATTCAGGACTATTGGCCGGCCGCGGTGGTCTCGCGGTTCTAGGCGCGCAGTCCGGAACCGTGCGACTGCTACGGTCGCAGGTTCGAATCCTGCCTCGGGCATGGATGTGTGTGATGTCCTTAGGTTAGTTAGGTTTAAGTAGTTCTAAGTTCTAGGGGACTGATGACCAAAGCAGTTGAGTCCCATAGTGCTCAGAGCCATTTGAACTATTTCAGGACTATTGGAGATGCCCATCTTTTTAATAACAGGTGCGTCGTCGGTAAATCCTGCGTGAAATAATGTCCATTAATATAGCTTACTTCAAGAAAAAACTGCTTGACATGTCGTAGTTTGTAATGTATTTTACGTACATCAATGGGTGGATGCATATCGGTGGGTTGTAAGGCTCGGAAGAGCCAACTTGTTACGCTGAGAGGTTCCTTGTCCAACAAATGGGTCATTCGTTTAACATATAACGCAGTACACTTTCGGTTAATGTCAGGCATGTTGAGTCCGCCGGCCTGTCTGGAAGACGTCAGCGTGGTGTATTTCACTTTGAACAGATGCCCTTGCCAGATAAATCTATTAGAGAGTTTCATCACGTGTTTGGCCTGCATCTTGGGGACTGGAAATAGTTGGGCCATATAATGCGCTTTACTGAATATATAACTGCTGAGGAGTCGTATGCGTTGGAGAATGCTAACGGACCGCCAATTGTTGTCATAGATGGCACCTTGCATCTTATTGGTGACCTGCTTCTAATTTTTTGCATTCAATTTTAGCGGGCATTTGTCGATAATCACCCCCAGAGTGGTGTGGGTTTCGCACGCTTCGCCCAAGGTATAATAACTGCGTCGAATCCTCGAATTCTGACAAAGGTGCATTTACCGGCGTTGATTTTAGCACCGGAAGCACGACAGTGCTCGTCTACCGCGGTCTCGAGGGTTGATGCGTCCCCGTCGTTGCGCAGTGACACTCCGACGTCGTCGGCGTAAGCACGAACCACGAAGGACGTCCCGGCGATCGAAAGGCCCGCACGTTTGTCATGAACAGAGCGTAAGAGCGGCTCGAGCGATAAAACAAATAACATCATGGAGAGAGGGCTCCCCTCCGGCACTCCTCTTTGGACCTCGATGGGTTGAGTAAGCTGTCCATTTACGCTGATTCTGGTTGTAATGCCCGTGACGAAATGTTGCACGACATTTATAACCCGTTGCTCAAAACCACACCGCTGCAGCAGCTGTAGGAGGTACTCGTGGCGCATGCGATCAAAAGCCTTGCAAAAGTCGATAAACAGCAATGCGAGATTCACGTTAGTGACTTTCGCTATGGCTATTACATCTCTATATTCCGAAAGGGGCGTCATAATAGTGCGACCAGGGATGCATAATTGATGGTTGTGAATCACTTGCTTCATTAACGGAGACAATCTGCTGTTGAGTGCTCTGGCGAAGGTTTTGTAATCAAAGTTGAGTCAAGTAAAAGGTCGGAAGTTATCTAAGGTTTTTCGGTGTTCGCTTTTTGGTATCAATACAATTCGGCCTTCCTTCATTTCGGCCGGCACGTCACTCCCTCGCATCACTACACTGAGAACATCTGTAAATGCGTGTCCGATTATGAGCCAGAAGCGCACATAAAATTCCCGTGGCAAACCATCAGGGCCAGGGGATTTATTCGACGGCGAGCCAGAAATCAGTTCAAGGACTTCGTCTGGAGCAAAATCGTGTACGACCGCCGAGTTCTCCGCAGGCGTGACTACGGTGGGCAGAGCACGCACGATATCGCCGCCGTCATCACCATACGTATCGCATTGCGAGTACAGATCCGTGAAGTACCGGTAAACTGCAGTAAGAATATCACTCAGCCGGTCAAACGGAGTCCATCATCTGTGTCCAGCTCCCTGATAAAAGCTCGCTTGCGATGAGCACGATGTTTTATGAGGTGATACAGCGATGCAATTTCGTCCTCTTGAAGCGATTTTGCTTTAGATCTGATTTTCAGTCCTTCAAGCTGCGTTCGCTTTATGCCTATAAGCTTCGCCTTTATTTGTTTGATGGTCGCCAGCTGTGTGTTGGTTGGCGTCGTAGTCGCATACAACTCTCGCAGAACTGTCTGGTAAAAATAAATCGTGCGTTTGACATCTTGCGCCCGTTGTCAACTGTAGTTTCTTATGGATAATCGCATTTTCCGTTTGACCACAGCATTCCACCAGGCTATCTTGCTCGGATATCTGCAGCATTGTTTGAGACAATCCGCCCATGTCGTGGAGATGACATCTTGTAGCAAGGCATCGGCGAGAATAGAAACATTTAGGCTCCACGGAATCCTATGCCATTTAGTGTGCTGTTTGGCCAGATTTATCGTGACACAGAGGACGCAGTGGTTGCAGAAACTAGCCGCAATGACATCGGCGACCAGAATATGTTGGCAAATGTTCTCAGAGATGTACAAACGGCCTAGACGGCTACATGCGGTGGTGGTCAGGTAAGTGTACTTTACCAGGGTAGGAAATTTTATTTCCCAAGCATCCTTCAGCTGCAGGTGACGCACCAGATCATGTAGTTCCCTACAGTAATTAAAGTTTGCCGATTGGTCTTTCCTGTGGATCACACAGTTGAAATCACCACTAATTATCAACTGGGTTGGGTTGCGGCGTAACAAGTATATGATGTCTTGTTTAAAGAAGTTAGCTCTTTCTGATTTTAAGGTCGTTCCAGATGGAGCATAGATATTGACGCCTGTACCCCCGTCCGCCACGGTGTTTACGATTGTTGCAAACCCTGATACATGAAAACTTAAGATAGACACTTCCTGTAACAGAACTATATCAGCTTCCGACTCATAGATAAACTGCCGTAGCATTGCTAATTTTAAATCTGTCCTAACTCTATTAACGTTCAGGGACGAAAACTTATAAGCTTGACTCATGATCGTCCGAGACTTGTGGGTGATGGGAAGCGTAGGAAGCCCAGTCCATCTCATCGTCGGACTTGGAACCTACATCCGCAGGTTTTGTGCCAGTTTTTGCGCTGACTTTACTTTTTGAGTTACTTCCAGCCATGGAGTCCTTTGGTTGAACTTTATTTTGCCGTCGCAAAGTGTCCGAATTGTCATTGAAGACGTCGGAGTCGGCGTCGCTGTAAGCAGTATGTGAAAGTCCTTGCTTCGGAACGGGTGACGGCAAGTCCGAAGACGCGGCTTCAGTAGGCTCACTGTGTTTGTTTGAAGCCGCACTGGCTGTTTGTATACAGCTGTCCGGGTCCTCGTGTTGTTTGGGAGCAGTTTCGAGGTGGCGGCTGTTTATGTTATGCTCTACACCGCGTGCTTCACCCGCTGTGTTTACGAGTTGCAGTTGACTGACTGCCGCCTCTCGTGTGTTGGCCACCTGCGGCGAGTCGGCTAGCGGCATCGGAACGGATTGCTGTAAACACTCGACTGCACTCGTATTGACAGTTTCTGCGTCGGCCGGTTGAATGGGAATTTGGCGGGTCGTAATCTGAGCCATCCGACACATGCGTGTCCTGTGTGGAGGCCCGTGGCTCCGCGTCATGGGTTTGATTTTTTACTACCTGGTCGCCGGAACCACTACCGTCATAGTACGTCGTCGTTTGTTACCGACAGATAATGCAACACCGGTGGGTGAGGGGTGACTGGCCACGGGTTTCTGAGGCAAGGGTGGGGAGGTGCCGTTACCGAGATCGTTGTCCTCTGACACAGATGCACTCGGTTGGGAGTCCGTAATAGAAGGCGTCTGATTTTGAGTTAGGACATCAGCCAATGTTAATCTCTGTCGTTGTTGCAGATTGTTTCGAAGTAAGACAACGCGCCGTGGGCAATCCTCTCGTAAATGGCCACTCGTGTTACAGATAAAACAAGTGCCTACTTGCCCCTCGTAAATGACATGAGCCTTATAACCACAAACCATTATATAGGATGGGATATTGACTTTAACGGCCATGTCAACTGAGCGAACGCCACTATAACATTGGCGTTTGTGACGGCTCGACCATTTTTCGTTTCTAATCTGTTGGATGTCACTGTATTTGGCGAGGACATCTCTAAGAAAACAGTTCTCAACCACAGGAGGCAAATTGAACACTCGCACTTGTTTATACTCAATGTCAGCGTTAGTTATTGAAACTGTACTCACCGACTGGTCACGATGTCGGAACTCTGCTATCCCACCAGTATTCACCAAAATTTTCCCAGTTGTATCTGGCCTAAAAACTTCACAAAGGAACAGTATTCCGCCAGTGTCATAATATGCTGTGTGGACCTGGTAGGATGTGATGCCAATAATATCTACTATCCAGTCATGGATTTCTAGAGAACTCGGTTGCACATTCCTGGAAGATTTCTCAAATGCGAGACACAGGGTATTCTTACGAGGTACACTGGGAGCCATAACTGCACTATATGAGCGGTCGGGACCGCTGTGAGTGAATTAAGAAGCTTGAGTACGACGGTAGTGAAGAAGCACTGAGACACTGAGAATATCACAGGTCACAATCCAAGAATTATTATAAACACGGCTTGCGGCGCTACGACTACGCGGAAGTACCGACACGTCCGATCGCTGTCGCGTCCCAAGCGGAACTATCAACTGAGCTACCTAAGCAGGACTCGCGTCCCAACCTCACAAGGTGGGAGACGAGGGACTGGCGGAATTAAAGCTGTGAAGGTATCGGCGTGAGTCGTGCTTAGGTAGCTCTGTTGGTAGAGCACAAGCACACGAAAGGGAAAGGTCCCGATTTCGAGTCTCGGTCTGGCATACACTTTTAATCTGCCAGGAAGTTTCATATCAGCGCACACTCTGCTGCAGAGTAAAAATCGCATTCTGATTATTGAGCATATCTGGGGTGTCTTGCAACTTGCTGTTCAGAAGAGGCATCCACGCCCTCCTACTCTTACGGATTTATGAACAGCCCTGCAGGATTGATGGCGTCAGTTCCTTCCAGCACCACTGCAGACATTATTCGAGTCAATGTCAAATCGTGTTGTGGCACTTCTGCCTGCTCTCTGGGGCTCTACGCGATATTATGCCGGTGTAACAGTTTTTTGGCTCTTCAATGCATATCCACAGACCAAGAGTAACATATGCGTGATGTTGTGAGCTATATGGAGGTATGGTACATGGGGGCTTAATTAAATATAATGAATGCAAATACTTATTAATTTTTAGTAGCTCACTGTCCGATTACGAAGTCTCGTAACCGGTTAGCCCTGACTGGTACTTGTACGCAATCTGACTGCATAGAACAACAACAAGGAATGAAAGGAAATTTCCGTTAACACAATTAATTAATTAAGTCCTCAGCAACTATAAAACCTACGAAACAACAAAACACAAATGTAGCTGTTCTGCGTGTGGAAGTGTGATTCAACATACACATCTGGCACGGTTCTTCCTCAATAAGACCAGATATTTTAAACACCATTTATACTGAAGTAATTAAAAAAAACAGAAATACTATAATTGCACATAGAAACCAGAAATACAGTCTAATACAAGAAGACGAGCCAGATGCTTTGTTGACAGAGCCTGTGACCAAGAGGCATTATTGTTTAAGACATTGAAATAAATAATAAAAAAAGGAGTTTTTTTACCTTCATATATACTGACGAAAAGCACATTACAGCATCCCTAATCCAACAACATCTGGTGTCTAGCCCATCAAAACAATGCTACAAGTTCTGAACAAGCACTCTCCATGGGAACTTGTCAACAACGACTCACCACTGCTACATCTCAACAAGCACTCTCCACCACGACTTCTCGATAAGAACTGCCAGTGGTGGCGCAATCTCTGGCGCTGTGGCTCAGTGTAGCCACCTTTCAATGG
The DNA here is from genome assembly GCF_021461385.2 of Schistocerca piceifrons. Classification (NCBI taxonomy): domain Eukaryota; kingdom Metazoa; phylum Arthropoda; class Insecta; order Orthoptera; family Acrididae; genus Schistocerca; species Schistocerca piceifrons. The sequence goes on along the minus strand of NC_060148.1, from coordinate 122,445,810 downwards.
TTGAACATAATCTGTCGGAACAGATGGGTGCTATCTGTTTTTTATGATCTAACAACAATGTAGCTTCATTTGTCACCAATATTGACTACACTGAAAGCTGCTAAATATTGCCTCCAGAAACGTAACGTGGATAACCTCCAGAATAGTAGCTGCAACTGTTGATATTTACATTTAAGCATCGGTCTGAGCGAAACAGAAATAGTATGCGTCATTCACAGAAATGTTCTGAGAACATTTCTGAGAGTACTGTAGATGCTTTCCTACGAAAAGTCAGTGAATTAACGAGAAATTAAAGATTCCAACAGTATACAGTAGTTTCAGCAGAGCAACTGCGTTTGTCCTGATTGGGGCGTGGTTTTCAAACATTAGGTACATACACGATTCGCACCAATTTCTAGTACAGTTTTCTAGTATGGACTATTCAGACATATGAGAGGCTGTACACTAAATTTCGTATAAAAAGCTGCCAATGATATATTTCTTCTCTGTCATTATCAAGTCAACTAAGATACTGATTTGATACACGAATGGAATGCGTAGGAAATCATAGAACTGCTTCGGGGAGGAGGATGGAACTACAATGGTAGCACATTGGCAACACAAGTTGTGCGAATCGATGGTGGAGGCAGAAAACAAAGCGATGGGAATTTGGGTGTTTGGCACTTGTGATCCGGCGTGTTCCAAACGCTCTGTTATTGTACGCCATTTATATGTTTTAAAAGCGAAATAAAGCTGCAGCAGAACAAAGATATACCCCCATTAAATGCTTAAACTTCAAAATAGGACGAATCTTTTGGAATGCTAAACGTATCGTCTCAGTGAGAAGAGTATGACGCCCAGCTCTGTCGACTGTAGGGGCTGCATATGAGGCGGTACAGAGTCGCTCGTAATAGACACGTTGCGAGTGGCAATATTCAGACGACGCGATTGCTTATTATGGAACAGGGCCAGCCACGATGTGTGTAGAATATACGTAAATGTTCTAAAGCAGGTATCCACTTCTGCATATGCGTTTCTCGGGCTAGGTTCATGGCAGTAAGTAGTCGGCTCTGCTTAAGATGTAAGCGGTTGCCGACCATAACAAGCACACGTGAAACAGAATTCGTTATGGTTTCCCAGTGTCGAAACACTGAGGACTGTCTGGACACTCTCTTTAAAGGAGTGGAATTACAAGCCCAATGTCTGCTCAGGCTACGCTTCAAAGCTGTTTCAGAATCCTTACGTGGGTTTAAAGTAGAAATGTATGCTGGTCGTCAGATCTGAGAACTTACAACTGACGACGAATTTCGACTCAACAGAATGTTATTCCATTTCTTCTTCTTTATTGTGATTTCATCCCCCGCCCATTATGGCCTGAGACGGACTAGCAGCAGCAGAATCCGCCGCTCTTCAGCCGAGTGACATTACTCCCCAGGACAGAAGTCGTCATGGTGCCTGTTTTATTCAATCCCGATGAAATTTCTGTGTTTCATCGTCAACGTGAAGGTCCAAGGGTTACAGCATACATGTAGTGGTGCATCGGAAACTAATACTGGACTCCCAGGAAAGGTCCCAAGCACAGACCGTTTGAAACGTTACTCCCCTGCACAGAAGTCGGCATGGAGCCTGTTGTATTCAATCACGATGAAATTTCTTTGTTTCATCGGCAATGCGAAGGTCCAAAGGTAACAATAAACATGCTGTGGTGCATCGGAAACTACTACTTGATTCCCAGGAAAGGTTCAAAGACGAGACCATTTGCAGCGTTACTCCATGGACAGAAGTCAGCATGGAGAATGTTGTCTTCAATTCCAATGAAATTTCTGTGTTTCATCGTCAATGTGAAGGTCCAAGGGTTGCAGTAAACATGCAGTGGTGCATCGGAAACTACTACTGGAACCCCAGGAATGGTTTCAAGACGAGACCATTTCAGCGTTACGCACCTGGACATAAGTCAGAAATTTCTGTTCTTTCATCGTCAATCTGAAGATCCAAGGGTTACTGTAAATTTGCAGTCGTGCATCAGATACTACTACTGGAATCCCAGGAAAGGTTCCAAGACGAGACCAATTGCAGCGTAACCCCCCTGGACAGAAGTCAGCATGGTGCCTCTTGTATTCAATCCCGATGAAATTTCTTTGTTTCATCGGCAATGTGAAGGTCCAAGGGTTACAGTAAACATGGATTGGTGCATCGGAAACTACTACTCGAATCACTGGAAAGGTTCCAATACGAGACCATTTGTAGCGTTACTCCATTGGACAGAAGTCAGCATGGTGCCTCTTGTATTCAATCCCGATGACATTTCTGTGTTTCATCGTCAATGTGAAGGTCCAAGGGTTACAGTAAAGAAGCAGTAGCGTATCGGAAACTAATACTGGACTCCCAGGTAAGGTCCCAAGCACAGACCGTCTGAAACGTTACTCCCCTGCACAGAAGTCGCCATGGATCCTGTTGTATTCAATCCCGATGAAATTCCTCTGTTTCATCGTCAATGTGAAGGTCGAAGGGTTACAGTAAACACGCAGTGGTGCATCGGAAACTAACACTGGACTCCCAGGAAAGGTCCCATGCACAGACCGTTTGAAACGTACTCCCCTGCACAGAAGTTGCCATGGAGCCTGTTGTATTCAATCCCGATGAAATTTCTCTGTTTCATCGCCAGTGTGAAGGTCGAAGGGTTACAGTAAACATGCAGTGGCGCATCCGAAACAACTACTGGAATCCCAGGAAAGGTTCCAAGACGAGACCATTTGCAACGATTTTCCCCTGGACAAAAGTCAGCATGGTGCCTCTTGTATTCAATTCCGATGAAATTTCTTTGCTTCATCGTCAATTTCAAGGGTCAAGGGTTACAGTAAACATGGAGTGGTGCATAGGAAACTACTACTGGAATCCCAGGAAAGGTTCCAAGACGAGACCATTTGCAACGATTCTCCCCAGGACAAAAGACAGTATGGTGCCTCTTGTATGCAATTCCGATGAAGTTTCTTTGTTTCATGGTTAATGTGAAGGTCCAAGGGTTACAGAAAACATGCAGTGGTGCATCGGCAACTAATACTGGAATACCAGGAAACGTTCCAAAACGAGACCATTTGCAGCTATACTCCACTGGACAGAAGTTAGCATGGAGCCTGTTGTGTTCAATCCCGATGAAATTAATATGTTTCATCGTCAATTTGAAGGTCCAAAGGTAACAATAAACATGCAGTGGTGCTTAGGATACTACTACTTGATTCCCAGGAAAGGTTCAAAGACGAGACCATTTGCAGCGTTACTCCATGGACAGAAATCAGCATGGAGCCTGTTATCTTCAATTCCAATGAAATTTCTGTGTTTCATCGTCAATGTGAAGGTCCAAGGGTTACAGTAAACATGCAGTGGTGCATCGGAAACTACTACTGGAACCCCAGGAATGGTTCCAAGACGAGACCATTTCAGCGTTACGCGCCTGGACATAAGTCAGAAATTTCTGTTCTTTCATCGTCAATCTGAAGATCCAAGGGTTACTGTAAATTTGCAGTGGTGCATCGGATACTACTACTGAAATCCCAGGAAAGGTTCCTAGACGAGACCAATTGCAGCGTAACCCCCCTGGACAGAAGTCACCATGGTGTCTCTTGTATTCAATCCCAATGAAATTTCTGTGTTTCATCGTCAATGTGAAGATCCAAGGGTTACAGTAAACATGCAGTGGTGCATCGGATACTACTACTGGAATCCCAGGAAGGGTTCTAAGACGAGACCATTTGCAGCGTTACTCCCTTGGTCAGAAGTCAGCATTGTGCCTCTTGTATTCAATCCTGATGAAATTTCTTGTTTCATCGTCAATGTGAAGGTCCAAGGGTTACAGTAAACATGGAGTGGTGCATCGGAAACTACTACTCGAATCACTGGAAAGGTTCCAATGCGAGACCATTTGTAGCGTTACTCCCCTGGACAGAAGTAAGCATGGTGCCTCTTGTATTCAATCCTGATGAAATTATCTTGTTTCATCGTCAAAGTGAAGGTCCAAGAGTTACAGTAAACACGCAGTGGTGCATCGGAAACTACTATTGGATTCCCAGGAAAAGTTCAAAGGCGAGACAATCTGCAGCGTTACTCCATGGGCAGAAGTCAGCATGGAGAATCTTGTGTTCAATCCCGATGAAATTTCTATATTTCATCGTCAATGTGAAAGTCCAAAGGTTACAATAAACATGCAGTGGTGCATCGGAAACTACTATTGGATTCTCAGGAAAGGTTCAAAGACGAGACCATTTGCAGCGTTTCTCCCCTGGACAGAAGTCAGCATGGTGCCTCTTGTATTCAATCTAGATGAAATTTCCCTGGTTCCTTGCCAATGTGAAGGTCCAAGGGTTACAATAACATGCAGTGGTGAATAGGAAACTACTAATGGAGTCCCAGGAAAGTTTCCAAGACGAGTCCATTTGCAGCATTAATCCATGGACAGAAGTCAGCATGGAGCCTGTTGTATTCAATCCCGATGAAATATCATTGTTTCATCGTCAATGTGAAGGTCCAACGGTTACAGTAAACATTCAGTGGTGCATCGGAAACTACTACTGCAATCCCAGGAAAGGTTCCAAGACGAGACAATTTGCAGCAATACTCCCCTGGATAGAAGTAAGCACGGTGAATTTGGAATTCAATCCCGATTAAATTTCTGTGTTTCATCGTCAATGTGAAGGTCCAAGAATTATTGTAAACATACAGTGGTGCATCGGTTACTACTTTTGGCGTTCCAGGAAAGGTTAAATACGAGACCATTTGCAGCGTTCCTCCCTTGGACAGAAGTCAGCATGGTGCCACTTGTATTCAATCCCGATCAAATTTCTTTGTTTTATCGTCAATGTGAAGGCCCAAGTTCTACTGTAAACATGCAGTGGTGCATCGGGAACTACTACTGGAATCCCAGGAAAGGTTCCAAGACGAGACCATTTGCAGCGTAACTCCCCTGGACAGAAGTTAGCATGGTGCCTCTTGTATTCAATCCCAATGAAATATCTGTGTTTCATCGTCAATGTGAAGGTTCACGGGTTACAGTAAACATGCAGTGGTGCATCGGATACTACTACTGGAATCCCAGGAAAGGTTCCAAGGCGAAACCATTAGCAGCGTTACTCCCCTGGACAGAAGTCTTCTCGGTGCCTCTTGCGTTCAATCCCGATGAAATTTCTGTGTTTCGTCGTGATTGTGAAGGTCCAAGGATTACAGAAAACATTCACTGGTGCGTCGAAACTATTACTGGATTCCCAGGGAAGGACAAAGAGGAGATCATTTGCAGCGTTACTCCATGGACAGAAGTCAGCATGGAGCCTGTTGTATTTAATTCCGATGAAAATCCAGTTTTACAGCGTCAATGTGAAGTTCTAAGGGTTACAATAAACATGCAGTGGTGCATCGGAATCTACTACTAGAATCACAAGAAATGTTACACTACGAGACCATTTGCAGCGTTATTCCCCTGGACAGAAGTCAGCACAGTGCCTCTTGTATTCAATCCCGATGAAATTTCTGTGTTTCATCGTCAATGTGAGGGTCCAAGGGTTACAGTAAACATTCAGTGGTGCATCGGATACTACTACTGGAAAAACAGGAAAGGTTCAAGACGAGACCATTTGCAGCATTACTCCTTGGACAGAAGTCAGCATGGAGCCTGTTGTATTCAATCTCGATGAAATTTCATTGTTTCATCGTCAATGTGACGGTACAATGGTTACAGTAAACGAGCAGTGGTGCATCGGAAGCTACTACTGGATTCCCAAGAAAGGTTAAAAGACGAGACTATTTGCAGCGTTACTCTCCTGGACAAAAGTCAGCATGGTGCCTATTGTATACAATCCCGATGAAATTGCTGTTTTTCATCGTCAATGTGAAAGTCCGAAGGTTACAGTAAACACTCAGTGGTGCATCGGAAACTACTACTGGAATCTCAGGAAAAGTACCAAGAAGAGATCATTTGCAGCGTTACTCCACGGACAGAAGTCAGTATGGAGCCTGTTGTATTCAATTCCGATGACATTTGTTTTTCATCGTCAATGTGAACGTCCAAGATTTACAGTAAGCATTCATTGGTGCATCGGAAAGTGCTACTGGATTTCCAGGAGAGGTCCAAAGAGGAGAACATCTGCAGCATTACTCCATGGACAGAAGTCAGCATGGAGCCTCTTGTATTCAATTCCGATGACATTTCTGTTCTTCATCGTCAATGTGAAGGTCCAAGGGTTACAGTAAACATGCAGTGGTGCATCGGATACCACTACTGGCTTCCCAGGAAAGGTTCAAAAAGGAGACCATTTGCAGCGTTACTCCATGGACAGAAGTCAGCATGGAGCCTGTGGTATTCAATTCCGATGAAATTTCTGTTTTTCATCGTCAATGTGAAAGTCCAAGGGTTATAGTAAACAAGCAGTGGTGCATCGGAAACTACTACTAGATTCCCAGGAAAGGTTCAAAGAGGAGACCACTTGCAGCGTTACTCCACGGACAGAAGTCAGCATGGATCCTGTTGTATTCAATTCCGATCACATTTCTGTTCTTCATCGTCAATGTGAACCTCCAAGGGTTACAGTAAACATGCAGTGGTGCATCGGATACCACTACTGGCTTCCCAGGAAAGGTTCAAAAAGGAGACCATTTGCAGCGTTACTCCATGGACAGAAGCCAGCATGGAGCCTCTTGTATTCAATTCCGATGACATTTCTGTTCTTCATCGTCAATGTGAAGGTCCAAGCGTTACAGTAAACATGCAGTGGTGCATCGGATACCACTACTGGCTTCCCAGGAAAGGTTCAAAAAGGAGACCATTTGCAGCGTTACTCCATGGACAGAAGTCAGCATGGAGCCTGTGGTATTCAATTCCGATGTAATTTCTGTTTTTCATCGTCAATGTGAAAGTCCAAGGGTTATAGTAAACAAGCAGTGGTGCATCGGAAACTACTACTAGATTCCCAGGAAAGGTTCAATAAGGAGACCACTTGCAGCGATCCTCCACGGACAGAAGTCAGAATGGAGCCTGTTGTATTCAATTCCGATGAAATTTGTTTTTCATCGTCAATGTGAAAGTCCAAGGGTTACAGTAAGCATTCAATGGTGCATCGGAAACTACTACTGGATTCCCTGGAAGGGTTCAAAAAGGAGACCATTTGCAGCGTTACTCCATGGACAGAAGTCAGCATGGAGACTGTTGTATTCAATTCCGATGAAATTTCTGTTTTTCATCGTCAATGTGAAGGTCCAAGGGTTACAGTAAACAGGCAGTGGTGCATCGGATGCTACTACTGGATTCGCAGGAAAGGTTCCAAGACGAGACCATTTGCAGCGTTACTCTCTTGGACAGAAGTCAGCATGGTGCCTCTTGTATTCAATCCTGATGAAATTTCTGTTCTTCACCGTCAATGTGAAGGTCCAAGGGTTACAGTAAACATGCAGTGGTGCATCGGAAAATACTACTGGATTCCCAGGAAAGGTTTAAAGACAAGACCATTTGAAGCGTTACTCTCCTGGACAGAAGTCAGCATGGTGCCTGTTGTATTCAATTCCGATGAAATTTCTTTTTTTCATCGTCAATGTGAAGGTCCAAGGGTTACACTAAACATGCAGTGGTGCATCGGAAATTACTACTAGATTCAAAGGAAAGTTTCCAAGACGAGACCATTTCCAGCGTTAATCCCCTGGACAGAAGTCAGCATGTCGCCTCTTGTTTTCAATCCCGATGAAATTTCTGAGTTTGGTCGTCAATGTGAATGTCCAAGGGTTACAGTAAACATTCAGTTGAGCATCGGATGCTACTACTGGAATCCCAGGAAAGGTTCCAAGACGAGACCGTTTGCAGAATTACTCCATGGACAGAAGTCAGCATGGACCCTGTTGTATTTAATCCCGATGAAATTTCAATGTTTCATCGTCAATGTGAAGGTCCAAGGGTTACAGTAAACATTCAGTGGTGCATCGGATTCTACCACTGGATTCCCAGGAAACAATCAAAGAGGAGACCACTTGCAGCGTTACTCCATGGACAGAAGTCAGCATGGAGCCTCTTGTATTTAATACCGTTGAAATTTCTGTTTTTCATCGTCAATGTGATGGTCCAAGGGTTGCAGTAAGCATTCAGTGGTGCATCGGAAACTACTACTGGATTCCCAGGAAAGGTTCAAAAAGGAGACCATTTGCAACGTTACTCCATGGACAGGAGTCAGCATGGAGCCTGTGGTATTCAATTCCTATGAAATTTCTGTTTTTCATCGTCAATGTGAAGGTCCAAGGGTTTCAATTAACATTCAGTGGTGCATCGGATACCACTACTGGATTCCCAGGAGAGGTTGAAAAAGGAGACCATTTGAAGCGTTACTCCATGTACAGAAGTCAGCATGGAGCCTGTTGTATTCTATTCCGATGAAATATCCGTTTTTCATCGTCAATGTGAAGGTCCAAGGGTTACAGTAAACATGCAGAGGTGCATCGAATACCACAACTGGATTCCCAGGAAAGGTTCAAAATGGAAACCATTTGCAGCGTTACTCCATGGACAGAAGTCAGCATGGAGCCTGTGGTATTCAGTTCCGTTGAAATTTCTGTTTTTCATCGTCAATGTGAAAGTCCAAGGGTTATAGTAAACAAGCAGTGGTGCATCGGAAACTACTACTAGATTCCCAGGAAGGGTTCAAAGAGGAGATAATTTGCAGCGTTACTCCACCGACAGAAGTCAGCATGGAGCCTGTTGTATTCAATTCCGATGACATTTGTTTTTCATCGTCAATGTGAACGTCCAAGATTTACAGTAAGCTATCATTGGTGCATCGGAAAGTGCTACTGGATTTCCAGGAGAGGTCCAAAGAGGAGATCATCTGCAGCATTACTCCATGGACAGAAGTCAGCATGGAGCCTCTTGTATTCAATTCTGATGACATTTCTGTCCTTCATCGTCAATGTGAAGGTCCAAGGGCTACAGCAAACATGCAGTGGGCATCGGATGCCACTACTGGCTTCCCAGGAAAGGTTCAAAAAGGAGACCATTTGCAGCGTTACTCCATGGACAGAAGTCAGCATGGAGCCTGTGGTATTCAATTCCGATGACATTTCTGTTTTTCATCGTCAATGTGAAGGTCCAAGGGTTACAGTAAACATGCAGTGGTGCATCGGATACCACTACTGGCTTCCCAGGAAAGTTTCAAAAAGGAGACCATTTGCAGCGTTACTCCATGGACAGATGTCAGCATGGAGCTTGTGGTATTCAGTTCCGATGAAATTTCTGTTCTTCATCGTCAATGTGAAGGTCCAAGGGTTACAGTAAACATGCAGTGGTGCATCGGATACCACTACTGGCTTCCCAGGAAAGGTTCAAAAAGGAGACCATTTGCAGCGTTACTCCATGGACAGAAGTCAGCATGGAGCCTGTGGTATTCAATTCCGATGAAATTTCTGTTTTTCATCGTCAATGTGAAAGTCCAAGGGTTATAGTAAACAAGCAGTGGTGCATCGGAAACTACTACTAGATTCCCAGGAAAGGTTCAAAGAGGAGACCACTTGCAGCGATCCTCCACGGACAGAAGTCAGAACGGAGCCTGTTGTATTCAATTCCGATGAAATTTGTTTTTCATCGTCAATGTGAACGTCCAAGGGTTACAGTAAGCATTCAGTGGTGCATCGGAAACTACTACTGGATTCCCTGGAAGGGTTCAAAAAGGAGACCATTTGCGGCGTTACTCCATGGACAGAAGTCAGCATGGAGACTGTTGTATTCAATTCCAATGAAATTTCTGTTTTTCATCGTCAATGTGAAGGTCCAAGGGTTACAGTAAACAGCCAGTGGTGCATCGGATGCTACTACTGGATTCGCAGGAAAGGTTCCAAGACGAGACCATTTGCAGCGTTACACTCTTGGACAGAAGTCAGCATGGTGCCTCTTGTATTCAATCCCGATGAAATTTCAGTTCTTCACCGTCAATGTGAAGGTCCAAGGGTTACAGTAAACATGCAGTGGTGCATCGGAAAATACTACTGGATTCCCAGCAAACGTTTAAAGACAAGACCATTTGCAGCGTTACTCTCCTGGAGAGAAGTCAGCATGGTGCCTGTTGTATTGAATTCCGATGAAATTTCTTTTTTTCATCGTGAATGTGAAGGTCCAAGGGTTACACTAAACATGCAGTGGTGCATCGGAAATTACTACTAGATTCAAAGGAAAGTTTCCAAGACGAGACCATTTCCAGCGTTAATCCCCTGGACAGAAGTAAGCATGGTGCCTCTTGTTTTCAATCCCGATGAAATTTCTGAGTTTCGTCGTCAATGTGAATGTCCAAGGGTTACAGTAAACATTCAGTTGAGCATCGGATGCTACTACTGGAATCCCAGGAAAGGTTCCAAGACGAGACCGTTTGCAGAATTACTCCATGGACAGAAGTCAGCATGGACCCTGTTGTATTTAATCCCGATGAAATTTCAATGTTTCATCGTCAATGTGAAGGTCCATGGGTTACAGTAAACATTCAGTGGTGCATCGGATACTACCACTGGATTCCCAGGAAACAATCAAAGAGGAGACCATTTGCAGCGTTACTCCATGGACAGAAGTCAGCATGGAGCCTCTTGTATTTAATACCGTTGAAATTTCTGTTTTCCATCGTCAATGTGATGGTCCAAGGGTTGCAGTAAGCATTCAGTGGTGCATCGGAAACTACTACTGGATTCCCAGGAAAGGTTCAAAAGGAGACCATTTGCAACGTTACTCCATGGACAGGAGTCAGCATGGAGCCTGTGGTATTTAATTCCTATGAATTTTCTGTTTTTCATCGTCAATGTGAAGGTCCAAGGGTTTCAATTAACATTCAGTGGTGCATTGGATACCACTACTGGATTCCCAGGAGAGGTTGAAAAAGGAGACCATTTGAAGCGTTACTCCATGTACAGAAGTCAGCATGGACCCTGTTGTATTCTATTCCGATGAAATATCCGTTTTTCATCCTCAATGTGAAGGTCCAAGGGTTACAGTAAACATGCAGAGGTGCATCGAATACCACAACTGGATTCCCAGGAAAGGTTCAAAATGGAGACCATTTGCAGCGTTACTCCATGGACAGAAGTCAGCATGGAGCCTGTGGTATTCAGTTCCGTTGAAATTTCTGTTTTTCATCGTCAATGTGAAAGTCCAAGGGTTATAGTAAACAAGCAGTGGTGCATCGGAAACTACTACTAGATTCCCAGGAAAGGTTCAAAGAGGAGATAATTTGCAGCGTTACTCCACGGACCGAAGTCAGCATGGAGCCTGTTGTATTCAATTCCGATGACATTTGTTTTTCATCGTCAATGTGAACGTCCAAGATTTACAGTAAGCATTCATTGGTGCATCGGAAAGTGCTACTGGATTTCCAGGAGAGGTCCAAAGAGGAGATCATCTGCAGCATTACTCCATGGACAGAAGTCAGCATGGAGCCTCTTGTATTCAATTCCGATGACATTTCTGTTCTTCATCGTCAATTTGAAGGTCCAAGGGTTACAGTAACCATGCAGTGGTGCATCGGATACCACTACTGGCTTCCCAGGAAAGGTTCAAAAAGGAGACCATTTGCAGCGTTACTCCATGGACAGAAGTCAGCATGGAGCCTGTGGTATTCAATTCCGATGACATTTCTGTTTTTCATCGTCAATGTGAAGGTCCAAGGGTTACAGTAAACATGCAGTTGTGCATCGGATACCACTACTGGCTTCCCAGGAAAGGTACAGAAAGGAGACCATTTGCAGCGTTACTCCATGGACAGAAGTCAGCATGGAGCCTCTTGTATTCAATTCCGATGACATTTCAGTTCTTCATCGTCAATGTGAAGGTCCAAGGGGTACAGTAAACATGCAGTGGTGCATCGGATACCACTACTGGGTTCCCAGGAAAGGTTCAAAAAGGAGACCATTTGCAGCGTTACTCCATGGACAGAAGTCAGCATGGAGCCTGTGGTATTCAATTCCGATGAAATTTCTGTTTTTCATCGTCAATGTGAAAGTCCAAGGGTTATAGTAAACAAGCAGTGGTGCATCGGAAACTACTACTAGATTCCCAGGAAAGGTCCAAAGAGGAGACCACTTGCAACGTTACTCCACGGACAGAAGTCAGCATGGAGCCTGTTGTATTCAATTCCGATGACATTTCTGTTCTTCATCGTCAATGTGAAGGTGCAAGGGTTACAGTAAACATGCAGTGGTGCATCGGATACCACTACTGGCTTCCCAGGAAAGGTTCAAAAAGGAGACCATTTGCAGCGTTACTCCATGGACAGAAGTCAGCATGGAGCCTGTGGTATTCAATTCCGATGAAATTTCTTTTTTTCATCGTCAATGTGAAGGTCCAAGGGTTACACTAAACATGCAGTGGTGCATCGGAAATTACTACTAGATTCAAAGGAAAGTTTCCAAGACGATACCATTTCCAGCGTTAATCCCCTGGACAGAAGTCAGCATGGTGCCTCTTGTTTTCAATCCCGATGAAATTTCTGAGTTTCGTCGTCAATGTGAATGTCCAAGGGTTACAGTAAACATTCAGTTGAGCATCGGATGCTACTACTGGAATCCCAGGAAAGGTTCCAAGACGAGACCGTTAGCAGAATTACTCCATGGACAGAAGTCAGCATGGACCCTGTTGTATTTAATCCCGATGAAATTTCAATGTTTCATCGTCAATGTGAAGGTCCATGGGTTACAGTAAACATTCAGTGGTGCATCGGATACTACCACTGGATTCCCAGGAAACAATCAAAGAGGAGACCATTTGCAGCGTTACTCCATGGACAGAAGTCAGCATGGAGCCTCTTGTATTTAATACCGTTGAAATTTCTGTTTTCCATCGTCAATGTGATGGTCCAAGGGTTGCAGTAAGCATTCAGTGGTGCATCGGAAACTACTACTGGATTCCCAGGAAAGGTTCAAAAAGGAGACCATTTGCAACGTTACTCCATGGACAGGAGTCAGCATCGAGCCTGTGGTATTCAATTCCTATGAATTTTCTGTTTTTCATCGTCAATGTGAAGGTCCAAGGGTTTCAATTAACATTCAGTGGTGAATCGGATACCACTACTGGATTCCCAGGAGAGGTTGAAAAAGGAGACCATTTGAAGCGTTACTCCATGTACAGAAGTCAGCATGGAGCCTGTTGTATTCTATTCCGATGAAATATCCGTTTTTCATCCTCAATGTGAAGGTCCAAGGGTTACAGTAAACATGCAGAGGTGCATCGATTACCACAACTGGATTCCCAGGAAAGGTTCAAAATGGAGACCATTTGCAGCGTTACTCCATGGACAGACGTCAGCATGGAGCCTGTGGTATTCAGTTCCGTTGAAATTTCTGTTTTTCATCGTTAATGTGAAAGTCCAAGGGTTATAGTAAACAAGCAGTGGTGCATCGGAAACTACTACTAGATTCCCAGGAAAGGTTCAAAGAGGAGATAATTTGCAGCGTTACTCCACGGACTGAAGTCAGCATGGAGCCTGTTGTATTCAATTCCGATGACATTTGTTTTTCATCGTCAATGTGAACGTCCAAGATTTACAGTAAGCATTCATTGGTGCATCGGAAAGTGCTACTAGATTTCCAGGAGAGGTCCAAAGAGGAGATCATCTGCAGCATTACTCCATGGACAGAAGTCAGCATGGAGCCTGTGGTATTCAATTGCGATAACATTTCTGTTTTTCATCGTCAATGTGAAGGTCCAAGGGTTACAGTAAACATGCAGTTGTGCATCGGATACCACTACTGGCTTCCCAGGAAAGGTACAGAAAGGAGACCATTTGCAGTGTTACTCCATGGACAGAAGTCAGCATGGAGCCTCTTGTATTCAATTCCGATGACATTTCAGTTCTTCATCGTCAATGTGAAGGTCCAAGGGGTACAGTAAACATGCAGTGGTGCATCGGATACCACTACTGGGTTCCCAGGAAAGGTTCAAAAAGGAGACCATTTGCAGCGTTACTCCATGGACAGAAGTCAGCATGGAGCCTGTGGTATTCAATTCTGATGAAATTTCTGTTTTTCATCGTGAATGTGAAAGTCCAAGGTTTATAGTAGACAAGCAGTGGTGCATCGGAAACTACTACTAGATTCCCAGAAAAGGTTCAAAGAGGAGACCACTTGCAGCGATCCTCCACGGACAGAAGTCAGAATGGAGCCTGTTGTATTCAATTCCGATGAAATTTGTTTTTCATCGTCAATGTGAACGTCCAAGGGTTACAGTAAGCATTCAGTGGTGCATCGGAAACTACTACTGGATTCCCTGGAAGGGTTCAAAAAGGAGACCATTTGCAGCGTTACTCCATGGACAGAAGTCAGCATGGAGACTGTTGTATTCAATTCCGATGAAATTTCTGTTTTTCATCGTCAATGTGAAGGTCCAAGGGTTACAGTAAACAGGCAGTGGTGCATCGGATGCTACTACTGGATTCGCAGGAAAGGTTCCAAGACGAGACCATTTGCAGCGTTACTCTCTTGGACAGAAGTCAGCATGGTCCCTCTTGTATTCAATCCCGATGAAATTTCTGTTCTTCACCTTCAATGTGAAGGTAGAAGGGTTACAGTAAACATGCAGTGGTGCATCGGAAAATACTACTGGATTCCCAGGAAACGTTTAAAGACAAGACCATTTGCAGCGTTACTCTCCTGGACAGAAGTCAGCATGGTGCCTGTTGTATTCAATTCCGATGAAATTTTTTTTTTCATCGTCAATGTGAAGGTCCAAGGGTTACACTAAACATGCAGTGGTGCATCGGACATTACTACTAGATTCAAAGGAAAGTTTCCAAGACGAGACCATTTCCAGCGTTAATCCCCTGGACAGAAGTCAGCATGGTGCCTCTTGTTTTCAATCCCGATGAAATTTCTGAGTTTCGTCTTCAATGTGAATGTCCAAGGGTTACAGTAAACATTCAGTTGAGCATCGGATGCTATTACTGGAATCCCAGGAAAGGTTCCAAGACGAGACCATTTGCAGAATTACTCCATGGACAGAAGTCAGCATGGACCCTGTTGTATTTAATCCCGATGAAATTTCAATGTTTCATCGTCAATGTGAAGGTCCAAGGGTTACAGTAAACATTCAGTGGTGCATCGGATACTACCACTGGATTCCCAGGAAACAATCAAAGAGGAGACCATTTGCAGCCTTGCTCCATGGACAGAAGTCAGCATGGAGCCTCTTGTATTTAATACCGTTGAAATTTCTGATTTTCATCGTCAATGTGATGGTCCAAGGGTTACAGTAAGCATTCAGTGGTGCATCGGAAACTACTACTGGATTCCCAGGAAAGGTTCAAAGAGGAGACCATTTGCAACGTTACTCCATGGACAGGAGTCGGCATGGAGCCTGTGGTATTCAATTCCTATGAAATATCTGTTTTTCATCGTCAATGTGAAGGTCCAAGGTTTTCAATTAACATTCAGTGGTGCATCGGATACCACTACTGGATTCCCAGGAGAGGTTGAAAAAGGAGACCATTTGAAGCGTTACTCCATGTACAGAAGTCAGAATGGAGCCTGTTGTATTCTATTCCGATGAAATATACGTTTTTCATCGTCAATGTGAAGGTCCAGGGTTACAGTAAACATGCAGAGGTGCATCGAATACTACAACTGGATTCCCAGGAAAGGTTTAAAGACAAGTCCATTTGCAGCGTTCTCTCCTGGACAGAAGTCAGCATGGTGCCTGTTGTATTCAATTCCGATGAAATTTCTTTTTTTCATCGTCAATGTGAAGGTCCAAGGGTTGCAGTAAACATGCAGTGGTGCATCGGATACCACTACAGGCTTCCCAGGAAAGGTTCAAAAAGGAGACCATTTGCAGCGTTACTCCACGGACAGAAGTCAGCATGGAGCCTCTTGTATTCAATTCCGATGACATTTCTGTTCTTCATCGTCAATGTGAAGGTCCAAGGGTTACAGTAAACATGCAGTGGTACATTGGATACCACTACTGGGTTCCCAGGAAAGGTTCAAAAAGGAGACCATTTGCAGCGTTACTCCATGGACAGAAGTCAGCATGGAGCCTGTGGTATTCAATTCCGATGAAATTTTTGTTTTTCATCGTCAATGTGAAAGTCCAAGGGTTATAGTAAACAAGCAGTGGTGCATCGGAAACTACTACTAGATTCCCAGGAAAGGTTCAAAGAGGAGACCACTTGCAGCGTTACTCCGAGGACAGAAGTCAGAATGGAGCCTGTTGTATTCAATTCTGATGAAATTTGTTTTTCATCGTCAATGTGAATGTTCAAGGGTTACAGTAAACATTCAATGGTACATCGGAAATTACTACTGGATTCCCAGGAAAGGTTCGAAGAGGAGACCAATTGCAGCGTTACTCCATGGACAGGAGTCAGCATGGAGGCTGTGATATTAAATTCCTATGAAATTTCTGTTTCTCATCGACAATGTGAAGGTCCAAGGGTTACAGTAAACATGCAGTGGTGCATCGAATACCACAACTGGATTCCCAGGAAAGGTTCAAAATGGAGACCATTTGCAGCGTTACTCCATGGACAGAAGTCAGCATGGAGCCTGTGGTATTCAGTTGTGTTGAAATTTCTGTTTTTCATCGTCAATGTGAAAGTCCAAGGGTTATAGGAAACAAGCAGTGGTGCATCGGAAACTACTACTAGATTCCCAGGAAAGGTTCAAAGAGGAGATAATTTGCAGCGTTACTCCACGGACAGAAGTCAGCATGGAGCCTGTTGTATTCAATTCCGATGACATTTGTTTTTCATCGCCAATGTGAACGTCCAAGATTTACAGTAAGCATTCAGTGGTGCATCGGAAACTACTACTGGATTCCCAGGAAAGGTTCGAAGAGGAGACCAATTGCAGCGTTACTCCATGGACAGAAGTCAGCATGGAGCCTGTTGTATTCAATTCCGAGAAATTTCTGTTTTTCATCATCAATGTGAAGGTCCAAGGGTTACAGTAAACCGGCAGTGGTGCATCGGATACTACTACTGGGTTCGCAGGAAAGGTTCCAAGACGAGACCATTTGCAGCGTTACTCTCTTGGACAGAAGTTAGCATGGTGCCTGTTGTATTCAATGCCGATGAAATTTCTGTTTTTCATCGTCAATGTGAAGTTCCAAGGGTTACAGTAAACATTCAGTGGTACATCGGAAATTACTACTGGATTCCCAGGATAGGTTCCAAGTCGAGACTGTTTGCAGCATTACTCCATGGACAGAAGTCAGCATGGAGCCTGTTGTATTCGATTCCGATGAATTTTCTGTTTTTCATCGTCAATGTGACGGTCCAAGGGTTACAATAAACATGCAGTGGTGCAACGGAATTTACTACTCGATTCCCAGGAAAGATGCCAAGTCGAGACCATTTGCAGTGTTAGTCCATTGACAGAAGTCGGCATGGTGCCTCTTGTATTCAATCCCGATGAAATTTCTGTTCTTCACCGTCAATGTGAAGGTCCAAGGGTTACAGTAAACATGCAGTGGTGCATCGGAAAATACTACTGGATTCCCAGGAAAGGTTTATAGACGAGACCATTTGCAGCGTTACTCTCCTGGACAGAAGTCAGCATGGTGCCTGTTGTATTCAATTCCGATGAAATTTCTGTTTTTCGTCGTCAATGTGAATGTCCAAGGGTTACAGTAAAAAGGCAGTGGTGCATCGGATGCTACTACTGGATTCGCAGGAAAGGTTCCAAGACGAGACCATTTGCAGTATAACTCCATAGACAGAAGTCAGCATGAACCCAGTTGTTTTTAATCCCGATGAAATTTCATTGCTTCATCGTCAATGTAAATGTCCAAGGGTTACGGTAATCATTCAGTGGTGAATCGGTAACTACCACTGGATTCCCAGGAAATAATCAAAGAGGAGACCATTTGCAGCGTTACTCCATGGACAGAAGTCAGCATGGAGCCTGTTGTATTCAATTCCGATGTAATTGTTTTTTCATCATCAATGAGAAAGTCCAAGGGTTACAGTAAACATGCAGTGGTGCATCGGATACCACTACTGGCTTCCCAGGAAAGGCTCAAAAAGGAGTCCATTTGCAGCGTTACTCCATGGACAGAAGTCAGCATGGAGCCTGTGGTATTCAATTCCGATGAAATTTCTGTTTTTCATCGTCAATGTGAATGGCCAAGGGTTACAGTAAACATGCACTGATGCATCGGTAACTACTACTGGATTCCTAGGAAAGGTTCGAAACGAGACCATTTGCAGCTTTACTAACCTGGCCAGAAGTCAGCATGGAGCCTCTTGCATTTAATACCGAAGAAATTTCTGTTTTTCATCGTCACTGCGATGGTCCAAGGGTTACAGTAAGTACTCAGTGGTGCATAGGAAACTTCTACTGGATTAACAGGAAAGGTTCAAAAAGGACACCATTTGCAACGTTACTCCATGGACAGAAGTCAGCATGGAGCCTGTGGTATTCAATTCCGATGAAATTTCTGTTTCTCTTCGTTAATGTGACTGGTCCAAGGATTTTAGTTAACATTCAGTGGTGCATCGGATACCCCTACTGGATTCCCAGGAGAGGTTGAAAAAGGAGACCATTTTGAGCGTTACTCCATGTACAGAAGTCAGCATGGAGCCTGCTGTATTCTATTCCAATGAAATTTCCGTTTTTCATCGTCAATGTGAAGGTCCAAGGGTTACAGTAAACATGCAGTGGTGCATCGGATACTACTCCTGGATTCCCAGGAAAGGTTAAAAGAGGAATCCATTTGCAGCGTTACTCCATGGACAGAAGTCAGCATGGAGCCTGTTGTAATCAATTCCGATGAAATTTCTGTTTTTCATCGTCAATGCGAAGGTCCAAGGGTTGCAGTAAATATGCAGTGGTGCATCGGATACCACTACTGGATTCCCAGGAAATAATCAAAGAGGGGACCAATTGCATCGTTACTCCATGGACAAAAGTCAGCATGGAGCCTGTGGTATTCAATTCCGATGAAACATCTGTTTTTCATCGTCAATGTGAAGGTCCAAGGGTTTCAGTTAACATACAGTGGTGAATCGGATACCACTACTGGATTCCCAGGAGAGGTTGAAAAAGGAGACCATTTACAGCGTTACTCCATGTACAGAAGTCAGCATGGACCCTGTTGTATTCTATTCCGATGAAATATCCGTTTTTCATCGTCAATGTGAAGGTCCAAGGGTTACTGTAAACATACAGTGGTGCATCGGATACCACAACTGGATTCCCAGGAAAGGTTCAAAATGGAGACCATTTGCAGCTTTACTCCATGGACAGAAGTCAGCATGGAGCCTGTTGTATTCAATTTCGATGAAATTTGTTTTTCATCGTCAATGTGAACGTCCAAGCGTTACAGTAAGCATTCAGTGGTGCATCGGAAACTACTACTGGATTCCCAGGAAAGGTTCAAAAAGGAGACCATTTGCAGCGTCACTCCATGAGCAGAAGTCAGCATGGAGCCTGATGTATTTAATCCCGAAGAAATTTCATTGTTTCATCGTCAATGTGAAGGTCCAAGGATTACAGTAAACATTCAGTGGTGCATCGGATACTACTCCTGGATTCCCAGGAAAGGTTCAAAGAGGAATCCATTTGCAGCGTAACTCCATGGACAGAAGTCAGCATGGAGCCTGTTGTAATCAATTCCGATGAAATTTCTGTTTTTCATCGTCAATGCGAAGGTCCAACGGTTGCAGTAAATATGCAGTGGTGCATCGGATACCACTACTGGATTCCCAGGAAAGGTTAAAAAAGGAGTCAATTTGCAGCGTTACTCCATGGACAGAAGTCAGCATGGTGCCTCTTGTATTCAATCCCGATGAAATTTCTGTTATTCATCGTCAATGCGTAGGTCCAAGGGTTGCAGTAAATATGCAGTGGTGCATCGCTTACCACTACTGGATTCCCAGGAAATAATCAAAGAGGAGACCAATTGCAGCGTTACTCCATGGACAGAAGTCAGCATGGTGCCTCTTGTATTCAATCCCGATGAAATTTCTGAGTTTCGTCGTCAATGTGAATGTCCAAGGGTTACAGTAAACATTCAGTTCTGCATCGGATGCTCCTACTGGAATCCCAGGAAAGGTTCCAAGACGAGACCATTTGCAGAATTACCCCATGGACAGAAGTCAGCATGGATCCTGTTGTATTCAATTCCGATGAAATTTCTGTTTTTCATCGTCAATGTGAAGGTCCAAGGGCTACAGTAAACAGGCAGTGGTGCATCGGATACTACTACTAGATTCCCAGGAAAGGTTAAAAGAGGAATCCATTTGCAGCGTTACTCCATGGACAGAAGTCAGCATGGATCCTGTTGTATTCAATTCCGATGAAATTTCTGTTTTTCATCGTCAATGTGAAGGTCCAAGGGTTACAGTAAACATGCAGTGGTGCATCGGATACTACTCCTGGATTCCCAGGAAAGGTTAAAAGAGGAATCCATTTGCAGCGTTACTCCATGGACAGAAGTCAGCATGGAGCCTGTTGTAATCAATTCCGATGAAATTTCTGTTTTTCATCGTCAATGCGAAGGTCCAAGGGTTGCAGTAAATATGCAGTGGTGCATCGGATACCACTACTGGATTCCCAGGAAATAATCAAAGAGGGGACCAATTGCATCGTTACTCCATGGACAAAAGTCAGCATGGAGCCTGTGGTATTCAATTCCGATGAAACATCTGTTTTTCATCGTCAATGTGAAGGTCCAAGGGTTTCAGTTAACATACAGTGGTGAATCGGATACCACTACTGGATTCCCAGGAGAGGTTGAAAAAGGAGACCATTTACAGCGTTACTCCATGTACAGAAGTCAGCATGGACCCTGTTGTATTCTATTCCGATGAAATATCCGTTTTTCATCGTCAATGTGAAGGTCCAAGGGTTACTGTAAACATACAGTGGTGCATCGGATACCACAACTGGATTCCCAGGAAAGGTTCAAAATGGAGACCATTTGCAGCTTTACTCCATGGACAGAAGTCAGCATGGAGCCTGTTGTATTCAATTTCGATGAAATTTGTTTTTCATCGTCAATGTGAACGTCCAAGCGTTACAGTAAGCATTCAGTGGTGCATCGGAAACTACTACTGGATTCCCAGGAAAGGTTCAAAAAGGAGACCATTTGCAGCGTCACTCCATGAGCAGAAGTCAGCATGGAGCCTGATGTATTTAATCCCGAAGAAATTTCATTGTTTCATCGTCAATGTGAAGGTCCAAGGATTACAGTAAACATTCAGTGGTGCATCGGATACTACTCCTGGATTCCCAGGAAAGGTTCAAAGAGGAATCCATTTGCAGCGTAACTCCATGGACAGAAGTCAGCATGGAGCCTGTTGTAATCAATTCCGATGAAATTTCTGTTTTTCATCGTCAATGCGAAGGTCCAACGGTTGCAGTAAATATGCAGTGGTGCATCGGATACCACTACTGGATTCCCAGGAAAGGTTAAAAAAGGAGTCAATTTGCAGCGTTACTCCATGGACAGAAGTCAGCATGGTGCCTCTTGTATTCAATCCCGATGAAATTTCTGTTATTCATCGTCAATGCGAAGTTCCAAGGGTTGCAGTAAATATGCAGTGGTGCATCGCTTACCACTACTGGATTCCCAGGAAATAATCAAAGAGGAGACCAATTGCAGCGTTACTCCATGGACAGAAGTCAGCATGGTGCCTCTTGTATTCAATCCCGATGAAATTTCTGAGTTTCGTCGTCAATGTGAATGTCCAAGGGTTACAGTAAACATTCAGTTCTGCATCGGATGCTACTACTGGAATCCCAGGAAAGGTTCCAAGACGAGACCATTTGCAGAATTACCCCATGGACAGAAGTCAGCATGGATCCTGTTGTATTCAATTCCGATGAAATTTCTGTTTTTCATCGTCAATGTGAAGGTCCAAGGGCTACAGTAAACAGGCAGTGGTGCATCGGATACTACTACTAGATTCCCAGGAAAGGTTAAAAGAGGAATCCATTTGCAGCGTTACTCCATGGACAGAAGTCAGCATGGATCCTGTTGTATTCAATTCCGATGAAATTTCTGTTTTTCATCGTCAATGTGAAGGTCCAAGGGTTACAGTAAACATGCAGTGGTGAATCGGATACTACTCCTGGATTCCCAGGAAAGGTTAAAAGAGGAATCCATTTGCAGCGTTACTCCATGGACAGAAGTCAGCATGGAGCCTGTTGTAATCAATTCCGATGAAATTTCTGTTTTTCATCGTCAATGCGAAGGTCCAAGGGTTGCAGTAAATATGCAGTGGTGCATCGGATACCACTACTGGATTCCCAGGAAATAATCAAAGAGGGGACCAATTGCATCGTTACTCCATGGACAAAAGTCAGCATGGAGCCTGTGGTATCCAATTCCGATGAAACATCTGTTTTTCATCGTCAATGTGAAGGTCCAAGGGTTTCAGTTAACATTCAGTGGTGAATCGGATACCACTACTGGATTCCCAGGAGAGGTTGAAAAAGGAGACCATTTACAGCGTTACTCCATGTACAGAAGTCAGCATGGACCCTGTTGTATTCTATTCCGATGAAATATCCGTTTTTCATCGTCAATGTGAAGGTCCAAGGGTTACTGTAAACATACAGTGGTGCATCGGATACCACAACTGGATTCCCAGGAAAGGTTCAAAATGGAGACCATTTGCAACTTTACTCCATGGACAGAAGTCAGCATGGAGCCTGTTGTATTCAATTTCGATGAAATTTGTTTTTCATCGTCAATGTGAACGTCCAAGCGTTACAGTAAGCATTCAGTGGTGCATCGGAAACTACTACTGGATTCCCAGGAAAGGTTCAAAAAGGAGACCATTTGCAGCGTCACTCCATGAGCCGAAGTCAGCATGGAGCCTGATGTATTTAATCCCGAAGAAATTTCATTGTTTCATCGTCAATGTGAAGGTCCAAGGATTACAGTAAACATTCAGTGGTGCATCGGATACTACTCCTGGATTCCCAGGAAAGGTTCAAAGAGGAATCCATTTGCAGCGTAACTCCATGGACAGAAGTCAGCATGGAGCCTGTTGTAATCAATTCCGATGATATTTCTGTTTTTCATCGTCAATGCGAAGGTCCAACGGTTGCAGTAAATATGCAGTGGTGCATCGGATACCACTACTGGATTCCCAGGAAAGGTTAAAAAAGGAGTCAATTTGCAGCGTTACTCCATGGACAGAAGTCAGCATGGTGCCTCTTGTATTCAATCCCGATGAAATTTCTGTTATTCATCGTCAATGCGAAGGTCCAAGGGTTGCAGTAAATATGCAGTGGTGCTTCGGTTACCACTACTGGATTCCCAGGAAATAATCAAAGAGGAGACCAATTGCAGCGTTACTCCATGGACAGAAGTCAGCATGGTGCCTCTTGTATTCAATCCCGATGAAATTTCTGAGTTTCGTCGTCAATGTGAATGTCCAAGGGTTACAGTAAACATTCAGTTCTGCATCGGATGCTACTACTGGAATCCCAGGAAAGGTTCCAAGACGAGACCATTTGCAGAATTACCCCATGGACAGAAGTCAGCATGGATCCTGTTGTATTCAATTCCGATGAAATTTCTGTTTTTCATCGTCAATGTGAAGGTCCAAGGGCTACAGTAAACAGGCAGTGGTGCATCGGATACTACTACTAGATTCCCAGGAAAAGTTCAAAGAGGAGACCACTTGCAGCGTTACTCCACGGACAGAAGTCAGCATGGAGCCTGTTGTATTCAATTTCGATGAAATTTGTTTTTCATCGTCAATGTGAACGTCCAAGCGTTACAGTAAGCATTCAGTGGTGCATCGGAAACTACTACTGGATTTCCAGGAAAGGTTCAAAAAGGAGACCATTTGCAACGTTACTCCATGGACAGGAGTCAGCATGGAGCCTGTGGTATTAAATTCCTATGAAATTGCTGTTTTTCATCGTCAATGTGAAGGTCCAAGGGCTACAGTAAACAGGCAGTGGTGCATCGGATACTACTACTGGATTCGCAGGAAATGTTCCAAGACGAGACCATTTGCAGCGTTACTCCATGGACATAAGTCAGCATGGAGCCTCTTGTATTCGATTCCGATGAAATTTCTGTTTTTCATCGTCAATGTAAAGGTCCAAGGGTTACAATAAACATGCAGTGGTGCATCGGAAATTACTACTGGATTCAAAGGAAAGTTTCCAAGACGAGACCATTTCCAGCGTTAATCCCCTGGACAGAAGTCAGATTGGTGCCTCTTGGATTCAATGCCGATGAAATTTCATTGTTTCATCGTCAATGTAAAGTCCAAGGGTTACAGTAAACATTCAGTTTTGCATCGGATACTACCACTGGATTCCCAGGAAATAATCAAAGAGGAGACCATTTGCAGCGTTACTCCATGGACAGAAGTCAGCATGGAGCCTCTTGTATTCAATTCCGATGACATTTCTGTTCTTCATCGTCAATGTGAATGTCCAAGGGTTACATAAACATGCAGTGGTGCATCGGATACCACTACTGGGTTCCCAGGAAAGGTTCAAAAAGGAGACCATTTGCAGCGTTACTCCATGGACAGAAGTCAGCATGGAGCCTGTGGTATTCAATTCCGATGAAATTTCTGTTTTTCATCGTCAATGTGAAGGGCCAAGGGTTACAGTAAACATGCAGTGGTGCTTCGGTAACTACTACGGGATTCCCAGGAAAGGTTCAGAAAGGACACCATTTGCAACGTTACTCCATGGACAGAAGTCAGCATGGAGCCTGTGGTATTCAATTCCGATGAAATTTCTGTTTCTCTTCGTTAATGTGACTGGTCCAAGGGTTTCAGTTAACATTCAGTGGTGCATCGGATACCACTATTGGATTCCCAGGAGAGGTTGAAAAAGGAGACCATTTTGGGCGTTACTCCATGTACAGAAGTCAGCATGGAGCCTGCTGTATTCTATTCCAACGAAATTTCCGTTTTTCATCGTCAATGTAAAGGTCCAAGCGTTACAGTAAACATGCAGTGGTGCATCGGATACCACAACTGGATTCCCAGGAAAGGTTCAAAATGGAGACTATTTGCAGCTTTACTCCATGGACAGAAGTCAGCATGGAGCCTGTGGTATTCAGTTCCGATGAAATTTCTGTTTCTCGTCGTCAATGTGAAAGTCCAATGGTTATAGTAAACAAGCAGTGGTGCATCGGAAACTACTACTGGATTCCCAGGAAAGGTTCAAAAAGGAGACGATTTGCAGCGTCACTCCATGGGCAGAAGTCAGCATGGAGCCTGTTGTATTTAATCCCGATGAAATTTCATTGTTTCATCGTCAACGTGAAGGTCCAAGGATTACAGTAAACATTCAGTGGTGCATCGGATACTACTCCTGGATTCCCAGGAAAGGTTCAAAGAGGAATCCATTTGCAGCGTTACTCCATGGACAGAAGTCAGCATGGAGCCTGTTGTAATCAATTCCGATGAAATTTCTGTATTTCATCGTCAATGCGAAGGTCCAAGGGTTGCAGTAAATATGCAGTGGTGCATCGGATACCACTACTGGATTCCCAGGAAAGGTTAAAAAAGGAGACAATGTGCAGCGTTACTCCATGGACAGAAGTCAGCATGGACCCCGTTGTATGCTATTCCGATGAAATATCCGTTTTTCATCGTCAATGTGAAGGTCCGAGGATTACAGTAAACATTCAGTGGTGCATCGGATACTACTCCTGGTTTCCCAGGAAAGGTTCAAAGAGGAGGCCATTTGCAGCGTTACTCCATGGACAGAAGTCAGCATGGAGCCTGTTGTATTCAATCCCGATGAAATTTCGTTGTTTCATCGTCAATGTGAACGTCCAAGGTTTACAGTATACATTCAGTGGTGCATCGGATACTACTCCTGGATTCTCAGGAAAGGTTCAAAGAGTAGGCCATTTGCAGCGTTACTCTATGGACAGAAGTCAGCATGAAGCCTTTTGTAATCAATTCCGATGACATTTCTGTTTTTCATCGTCAATGCGAAGGTCCAAGTGTTACAGTAAATATGCGGTGGTGCACCGGATACCATTACTGGTTTCCCAGGAAAGATTCAAAAAGGAGACAATTTGCAGCGTGACTCCATGGACAGAAGTCTGCATGGTGCCTCTTGTATTCAATCCCGATGAAATTTCTGTTTTTCATCGTCAATGTCAAGGTCCAAGGGTCACAGTAAACATGCAGTGGTGCATCGGAAACTACTATTGGAATCACAGGAAGGGTTTAAAGACGAGGCCATTAGGAGCGTTACTCCCTTGGACAGAAATCAGTATGGTGCCACTTGTATTCAGCCCCGATCGTATTTCTTTGTTTCGTCGTCAATGCGAAAGTCCAAGAGTTACAGTAAACATGCAGTGGTGCATCGGAAACTACTACTGGAATTCCAGGTAAGGTTCCAAGACGAGACTATTTGCAGCGTAGCTCCCCTGGACAGAAGTGAGCATAGATCTTCTTGTATTCAATCCCGATGAAATTTCTGTGTTTCATCGTCAATGTGAAGGTCCAAGGGTTACATTAAACATGCAGTGGTGCATCGGATACTACTACTGGAATCCCAGGAAAGGTACCAAGTCGAGACTGTTTGCAGCGTTACTCCCCTGGACAGAAGTCAGCATGGAGCCTCTTGTATTCAATCCCAATGAAATTACTTGGTTTCATCATCAATGTGAAGGCCCAAGGGTTACAGTAAGCATGCAGTGGTGCATCGGAAACTACTACAGGAGTTCCAGGAAAGGTTCCAAGACGAGATCATTTGCAGCGTTGCTCCCCTGGACAGAAGGCCACATGGAGCCTGTTGAATTCAATCCCGATGAAATTTCTTTGTTTCATTGTCAATGTGAAGGTGCAAGGGTTGCAGTAAACATGCAGTGGTTCATCGAAAGCTACTAGTGGAATCCAAGGAGAGACCATTTGCAGCGTTACTCCCCTGGAATGAAGTCTGCATGGTGCCTCTTGTATTCAATTCCGATGAAATATCTGTGTTTCATCGTCAATGTGACAGTCCAAGGGTTACAGTAAACATGCAGTGGTGCATCGCAAACTACTACTGTAATCCCAGGAAAGGTTCCAGGACGAGAAAATTTACAGCGTTACTCCCCTGGGCAGAAGTCAGCATAGTGCCTCTTGCATTCAATCCCGATGAAATATCTTTCTTTCATCGTCAATGTGATTGTCCTACGGTTACAGTAAACATGCAGTGGTGCACTGGAAACTATTACTGGAATCCCAAGAATAGTTCCAACACGAGACCTTTGCAGCGTTACTCCCCTGGACAGAAGTCAGCATGGTCCCTCTTGTATTCAATCGCGATGAAATATCGGTGTTTCATCGTCAATGTGAAGGTCCAAGCCTTACAGCAAACATGCAGTGGTGCATCCGAAACTACTACTGAAATCCCAGCAAAGATTCCAAGACGGGACAATTTGCAGCGTTACTCCCCTGGACAGAAGTCAGCATATTGCCTCTTGAACTCATTCACGATGAAATTTCTGTGTTTCACCGTCAATATGAAAGTCCAAGGGTTACAGTAAACATGCAGCGGTGCATCGCAAAGTGCTACTGGAATCCCAGGAAAGGGACAAAGACGCGACCATTTGCAACGATACTCCCGTGGACAGAAGTCAGCATTGTGCCACTTGTATTCAATCCCGTCTAAATTTCTATGTTTCATTGTCAACGTGAAGGTCCAAGGGATATAGTACAGATGCAGTGGTGTATCGCAAACTACTACCGGAATCCCAGGATCGTTTCAAAGACGAGACAATTGGCAGCGTTACTCCCCTGGACAAAAGTCAGCATGGTTCCTCTCGTATTCAATCCCGATGAAATTTCAGTGTTTCATCGTCAATGTGAAGTTCCAAGGGTTACAGTAAACACGCAGTGGTGCATCGGAAACTGCTACCGGAATTCCAGGAAAGGTTGCAGGATGTGACCATTAGCTGTGTTACTCCCCTGGACAGAAGTTACCATGGTGCCCTTTGTAATCAATCCCAAAGACATTTCTGTGTTTCATCGTCAATGTGAAGGTCCATGGGTTACAATAAACATGCAGTGGTGCATCGGAAACTACTACTGGATTTCCAGGAAAAGTTCCAACACAAGGCCATTTGCAGTGTTATTCCCCTAGACAGAAGTCAGCATGGTTCCTCTTGTATTCAATCCCGATGAAATTTCTGTGTTTCATCGTCAACGTGAAGGTACACGGGTTACAGTAAACATGCAGCGGTGCATCGGAAACTACTACTGGAATCCCAGGAAAGGTTCCATGACGAGACCATTTGCAGCGTTACTCCCCTGGATAGAAGTCAGCATAGTGCCTCTTGTATTCTTTCCCAATGACATTTCTGTGTTTCATCGTGAATGGGAAGGTCCAAGGGTTACAGTAAACATGCAGTGGTGCATCGGAAACTACTTCCAGAATCCCAGGAAAGGTTCCAAGACGAGACCATTTGCAGCGTTACTCCCCTGGACAGAAGTCAGCATGGTGCCTCTTGTATTCTTTCCCAATAACATCTCTGTGTTTCATCGTCAATGTGAAGGTCCAAGGGTTACAGTGAACAAGCAGTGGTGCATCGGAAACTACTACCGTAATCCCAGGAAAGGTTCCCGGACGAGACCATTAGCATGGTTACTGCCCTGGACACAAGTTAGCATGGTGCTTCTTGTATTCAATCCCAATGACATTTCTGTGTTTCATTGTCAATGTGAAGGTCCAAGGGTTACAGTAAACATGCAGTGGTGCATTGGAAACTACTACTGGAATCCCAGGAAAGGTTTCAGGACGAGAGCATTAGCAGTGTTACTCTCCTAAAGAGAGGTTAGCATGGTGCTTCTTGTATTCAATCCCGATGAAATTCCTTTGTTTCATCGTCAATGTAAAGGACGAAGGGTTACAGTAAACATGCAGTGGTGCATCTGAAACTACTACTGGAATCCCAGGAATGGTTCCAGGACGAGACCATTAGCAGTGTTACTCCCCTGGACACAAGTTAGCATGGTGCTTCTTGTATTCCTCCCAATGACATTTCTGTGTTTCATCGTCAATGTGATGGTGCAAGGGTTACAGTAAACATGCAGTGGTGCATCGGAAACTACTACCAGCATCCCAGGAAAGGTTCCAAGACGAGACCATTTGCAGCGTTACTCCCCTGGACAGACGTTAGCATGGTGCCCCATCTATTCAATCCCAAGGACATTTCTGAGTTTCATCGTCAATGTGAAGGTCCAAGGGTTACAGTGAACATGCAGTGGTGCATCGGAAACTATTACCGGAATCCCAGGAAAGGTTACAGGACAAGAACATTAGCAGTGTTACTCCACTGAATAGAAGTTAGCATGGTGCCTCTTGTATTCAATCCCAAAGACATTTCTGTGTTTCATCGTCAATGTGAAGGTCCAAGGGTTACACTAAACATGCAGTGGTGCATCGGAAACTACTACCGGAATCCCAGGAAAGGTTCCAGGACGAGACCATTAGCAGTGTTACTTCCCTGTACAGAAGTTAGCATGACGCCTCTTGTATTCAAACCCAATGTCACTTCTGTGTTTCATCGTCAATGTGAAGTTGCAAGGGTTACAGTAAACATACAGTGGTGCATCAGAAACTACTACCGGAAACCCAGGAAAGGTTCCAGAACGAGACCATTAGCAGTGTTACTCCCCTGGACAGAAGCTAGTATGGTTCCTCTTATATTCAATCCCGATGAAATTTATTTGTTTCATCGTCAATGTGAAGGTCCAAGGGGTACAGTAAACATGCAGTGGTGCATCTGAAACTATTACCGGAATCCCAGGAAAGGTTACAGGACGAGAACATTAGCAGTGTTACTCCACTGAATGGAAGTTAGCATGGTGCCTCTTGTATTCAATCCCAAAGACATTTCTGTGTTTCATCGTCAATGTGAAGGTCCAAGGGTTACAGTAAACATGCAGTGGTGCATCGGAAACTACTACCAGAATCCCAGGAAGGGTTCCAGGACGAGACCATTAGCAGTGTCACTCCCTTGGACACAAGTTAGAATGGTGCTTCTTGTATTCAATCCCAGTGACATTTCTGTGTTTCATTGTCAATGTGAAGGTCCAAGGGTTACAGTAAACACGCAGTTTTGCATTGGAAACTACTACTGGAATCCCAGGAAAGGTTCCAGGACGAGAGCATTAGCAGTGTTACTCCCCTGGAAAGAGGTTAGCATGGTGCTTCTTGTATTCAGTCCTGATTAAATTCCTTTGTTTCATCGTCAATGTAAAGGACCAAGGGTTACAGTAAACATGCAGTGGTGCATCTGAAACTACTACTGGAATCCCAGGAAAGGTTCCAAGACTTGACCATTTGCAGCGTTACTCCCCTGGACAGAAGTCAGCATGGTGCCTCTTGTACTCTTTCCCAATGACATTTCTGTGTTTCATCGTCAATGTGAAGGTCCAAGGGTTACAGTGAACATGCAGTGGTGCATCGGAAACTACTACCGTAATCCCAGGAAAGGTTCCAGGACGAGAGCAGTAGCAGTGTTTCTGCCCTGGACACAAGTTGGCATGGTGCTTCTTGTATTCAATCCCAATGACATTTCTGTGTTTCATTGTCAATGTGAAGGTCCAAGGGTTACAGTAAACATGCAGTGGTGCATCTGAAACTACTACTGGAATCCCAGGAAAGGTTCCAAGACGAGACCATTTGCAGCGTTACTCCCCTGGGCAGAAGTCAGCATGGTGCCTCTTGTATTCTCTCCCAATGACATTTCTGTGTTTCATCGTCAATGTGAAGGTCCAAGGGTTACAGTAAACATGTAGTGGTGCATCTGAAACTACTACTGGAATCCCAAGAAAGGTTCCAGGACAAGAACATTAGCAGTGTTACTCCACTGAATAGAAGTTAGCATGGTGCCCCATCTATTCAATCCCATAGACATTTCTGAGTTTCAACGTCAATGTGAACGTCCAAGGGATACAGTAAACATGCAGTGGTGCATCTGAAACTATTACCGGAATCCCAGGAAAGGTTACAGGACAAGAACATTAGCAGTGTTACTCCACTGAATAGAAGTTAGCATGGTGCCTCTTGTATTCAATCCCAAAGACATTTCTGTGTTTCATCGTCAATGTGAAGGTCCAAGGGTTACACTAAACATGCAGTGGTGCATCAGAAACTACAACCGGAGTCCCAGGAAAGGTTCCAGGACGAGACCATTAGCAGTGTTACTTCCCTGTACAGAAGTTAGCATGACGCCTCTTGTATTCAAACCCAATGTCACTTCTGTGTTTCATCGTCAATGTGAAGTTCCAAGGGTTACAGTAAACATACAGTGGTGCATCAGAAACTGCTACCGGAAACCCAGGAAAGGTTCCAGAACGAGACCATTAGCAGTGTTACTCCCCTGGACAGAAGCTAGTATGGTACCTCTTATATTAAACCCCGATGAAATTTATTTGTTTCATCGTCAATGTGAAGGTCCAAGGGGTTCAGTAAACATGCAGTGGTGCATCTGAAACTATTACCGGAATCCCAGGAAAGGTTACAGGACGAGAACATTAGCAGTGTTACTCCACTGAATGGAAGTTAGCATGGTGCCTCTTGTATTCAATCCCAAAGACATTTCTGTGTTTCATCGTCAATGTGAAGGTCCAAGGGTTACAGTAAACATGCAATGGTGCATCGGAAACTACTACCAGAATCCCAGGAAGGGTTCCAGGACGAGACCACTAGCAGTGTCACTCCCTTGGACACAAGTTAGAATGGTGCTTCTTGTATTCAATCCCAGTGACATTTCTGTGTTTCATTGCCAATGTGAAGGTCCAAGGGTTACAGTAAACCCGCAGTGGTGCATTGGAAACTACTACTGGAATCCCAGGAAAGGTTCCAGGACGAGAGCATAAGCAATGTTACTCCCCTGGAGAGAGGTTAGCATGGTGCTTCTTGTATTCAATCCTGATGAAATTCCTTTGTTTCATCGTCAATGTAAAGGTCCAAGGGTTACAGTAAACATGCAGTGGTGCATCTGAAACTACTACTGGAATCCCAGGAAAGGTTCCAAGTCAAGACCATTTGCAGCGTTACTCCCCTGGACAGAAGTCAGCATGGTGCCTCTTGTATTCTTTCCCAATGACATTTCTGTGTTTCATCGTCAATGTGAAGGTCCAAGGGTTACAGTAAACATGCAGTAGTGCATCGGAAACTACTACCGGAATCCCAGGAATGGTTCCAGGACGAGACCATTAGCAGTGTTACTCCCCTGGACACAAGTTAGCATTGTGCTTCTTGTATTCATCCCAATGACATTTCTGTGTATCATCGTCAATGTGATGGTGCAAGGGTTACAGTAAACATGCAGTGGTGCATCGGAAACTACTACCGGAATCCCAGGAAAGTTTCCAAGACGAGACAATTAGCAGTGATACTCCTCTGGAGAGAAGTTAGGATGGTGCCACTTGTATTCAATCCCAAAGACATTTCTGTGTTTCATCGTCAATGCGAAGGTCCAAGGGTTACAATAAACATGCAGTGGTGCATCGGAAACTACTACCGTAATCCCAGGAAAGGTTTCAGGACGAGAGCATTAGCAGTGTTACTGCCCTGGACACAAGTTAGCATGGTGCTTCTTGTATTCAATCCCAATGACATTTCTGTGTTTCATTGTCAATGTGAAGGTCCAAGGGTTACAGTAAACATGCAGTGGTGCATCTGAAACTACTACTGGAATCCCAGGAAAGGTTCCAAGACGAGACCATTTGCAGCGTTACTCCCCTGGGCAGAAGTCAGCATGATGCCTCTTGTATTCTCTCCCAATGACATTTCTGTGTTTCATCGTCAATGTGAAGGTCCAAGGGTTACAGTA
The DNA here is from genome assembly GCF_021461385.2 of Schistocerca piceifrons. Lineage (NCBI taxonomy): Eukaryota > Metazoa > Arthropoda > Insecta > Orthoptera > Acrididae > Schistocerca > Schistocerca piceifrons. The sequence continues at coordinate 122,413,070 of NC_060148.1, read as the reverse complement.
AACATGCAGTAGTGCATCGGAAACTACTACCGGAATCCCAGGAAAGGTTCCAGGACGAGACCATTAGCAGTGTTACTTCCCTGTACAGAAGTTAGCATGACGCCTCTTGTATTCAAACCCAATGTCACTTCTGTGTTTCATCGTCAATGTGAAGTTCCAAGGGTTACAGTAAACATACAGTGGTGCATCAGAAACTGCTACCAGTAACCCAGGAAAGGTTCCAGAACGAGACCATTAGCAGTGTTACTCCCCTGGACAGAAGCTACTATGGTACCTCTTATATTCAATCCCGATGAAATTTATTTGTTTCATCGTCAATGTGAAGGTCCAAGGGGTACAGTAAACGTGCAGTGGTGCATCTGAAACTATTACCGGAATCCCAGGAAAGGTTACAGGACGAGAACATTAGCACTGTTACTCCACTGAATGGAAGTTAGCATGGTGCCTCTTGTATTCAATCCCAAAGACATTTCTGTGTTTCATCGTCAATGTGAAGATCCAAGGGTTACAGTAAACATGCAGTGGTGCATCGGAAACTACTACCAGAATCCCAGGAAGGGTTCCAGGAAGAGACCATTAGCAGTGTCACTCCCCTGGACACAAGTTAGCATGGTGCTTCTTGTATTCAATCCCAGTGACATTTCTGTGTTTCATTGTCAATGTGAAGGTCCAAGGGTTACAGTAAACATGCAGTGGTGCATTGGAAACTACTACTGGAATCCCAGGAAAGGTTCCAGGACGAGAGCATTAGCAGTGTTACTCCCCTGGAGAGAGGTTAGCATGGTGCTTCTTGTATTCAATCCCGATGAAATTCCTTTGTTTCATCGTCAATGTAAATGACGAAGGGTTACAGTAAACATGCAGTGGTGCATCTGAAACTACTACTGGAATCCCAGGGAAGGTTCCAAGACGAGACCATTTGCAGAGTTACTCCCCTGGACAGAAGTCAGCATGGTGCCTCTTGTATTCTTTCCCAATGACATTTCTGTGTTTCATCGTCAATGTGAAGGTCCAAGGGTTACAGTGAACATGCAGTGGTGCATCGGAAACTACTACCGCAATCCCAGGAAAGGTTCCAGGACGAGACCATTAGCAGTGTACTGCCCTGGACACAAGTTAGCATGGTGCTTCTTGTATTCAATCCCAATGACATTTCTGTGTTTCATTGTCAATGTGAAGGTCCAAGGGTTACAGTAAACATGCAGTGGTGCATTGGAAACTACTACTGGAATCCCAGAAAAGGTTCCAGGACGAGAGCATTAGCAGTGTTACTCCCCTGGAGAGAGGTTAGCATGGTGCTTCTTGTATTCAATCCCGATGAAATTCCTTTGTTTCATCGTCAATGTAAAGGACGAAGGGTTACAGTAAACATGCAGTGTTGCATCTGAAACTACTACTGGAATCCCAGGAAATGTTCCAAGACGAGACCATTTGCAGCGTTACGCCCCTGGGCAGAAGTCAGCATGGTGCCTCTTGCATTCACTCCCAATGACATTTCCGTGTTTCATCGTCAATGTGAAGGTCGAAGGGTTACAGTAAACATGAGGGGTGCATTGGAAACTACTACCAGAATCCCAGGAAAGGTTCCAGGGCGAGACCATTAGCAGTGTTACTCCCCTGAACAGACGTTAGCATGGTGCCCCATCTATTCAATCCCAAGGACATTTCTGAGTTTCATCGTCAATGTGAAGGTCCAAGGGTTACAGTAAACATGCAGTGGTGCATCTGAAACTATTACCGGAATCCCAGGAAAGGTTACAGGACGAGAACATTAGCAGTGTTACTCCACTGAATAGAAGTTAGCATGGTGCTTCTTGTATTCAATCCCAAAGACATTTCTATGTTTCAACGTCAATTTGAAGGTCCAAGGGTTACAGTATACACGCAGTGGTGCATCGGAAACTACTACCGGAATCCCAGGAAAGGTTCCAACACGAGACCATTAGCAGTGTTACTCCCCTGGACAGAAGCTAGTATGGTACCTCTTATATTCAATCCCGATGAAATTTATTTGTTTCATCGTCAATGTGAAGGTCCAGCGGTTACATTAAACATCCAGTGGTGCATCGGAAACTACTACTGGAATCCCAGGAAACGTTCGAAGACGAGACCAATTCCAGCGTTACTCCCTGGACAGAAGTTAGCATGGTGCCACTTGTATTCAATCCCGATGAAATTTCTTTATTTCATCGTCAATGTGAATTTCCACGGGTTACAGTAAACACACAGTGGTGCATTAGAAACTACTACTGGAATCCCAGGAAACGTTCCAAGACGAGCCCATTTGCAGTGTTACTCCCCTGGACAGAAGCTAGTATGGTACCTCTTATGTTCAATCCAGATGAAAGTTATTTGTTTCATCGTCAATGTAAAGGTCCAAGGGTTGCTGTAAACATGCAGTGGTGCATCGGAAACTACTACCAGAATCCCAGGAAAGGTTCCAACACGAGACCATTAGCAGTGTTACTCCCCTCGACAGAAGTTAATATGGTGCCTCTTGTATTCAATCCCAATGTCATTTCTGTGTTTCATCGCCAATGTGAAGGTCCAAGGGTTACAGTAAACATGCAGTGGTGCATCGGAAACTACTACCAGAATCCCATGAATGGTTCCAGAACGAGACCATTAGCAGTGTTGCTCCACTGGACAGAAGTCAGCATGGTGCCTCTTGTATTCAATCCCGATGAAATTCCTTTGTTTCATCGTCAATGTAAAGGACCAAGGGTTACATTAAAAATGCAGTGGTGCTTCTGAAACTACTACTGGAATCCCAGGAAAGGTTCCATGACGAGACCATTTGCAGCGTTACTCCCCTGGATAGAAGTCAGCATGGTGCCTCTTGTATTCTTTCCCAATGACATTTCTGTGTTTCATCGTCAATGTGAACGTCCAAGGGTTACAGTAAACATGCAGTGGTGCATCGGAGACTACTACCGGAATCCCAGGAAAGGTTCCAACACGAGACCATTAGCAGTGTTACTCCCCTGGACAGAAGTTAGCATGGTGCCTCTTGTATTCAATCCCATAGACATTTCTGTGATTCATCGTCAATGTGAAGGTCCAAGGGTTACAGTAAACATGCAGTGGTGCATCGGAAACTACTACTGGAAACCCAGGAAAGGTTCCAACACGAGACCATTAGCAATGTTACTCCCCTGGACACAAGTTAGCATTGTGCTTCTTGTATTCAATCCCAATGACATTTCTGTGTTTCATCGTTAATGTGAAGGTCCAAGGATTACAGTAAACATGCAGTGGTGCATCGGAAACTACTACTGGAATCCCAGGAAAGGTTCCAAGACGAGACCATTAGCAGTGATACTCCTCTAGAGAGAAGTTAGGATGGTGCCACTTGTATTCAATCCCAAAGACATTTCTGTGTTTCAACGTCAATGCGAAGGTCCAAGGGTTACAATAAACATGCAGTGGTGCATCTGAAACTACTAGTGGAATCCCAGGAAAGGTTCCAAGACGAGACTATTTGCAGCGTTACTCCCCTGGACAGAAGTCAGCATCGTGCCTCTTGTATTCAATCCTGATGAAATTCCTTTGTTTCATCGTCAATGTAAAGGACCAACGGTTACAGTAAACATGCAGTGGTGCATCGGAAACTACTACGAGAATCCCAGGAATGGTTCCAGGACGAGACCATTAGCAGTGTTACTCCCCTGGACACAAGTTAGCATGGTGCTTCTTGTATTCATCCCAATGACATTTCTGTGTTTCATCGCCAATGTGAAGGTCCAAGGGTTACAGTAAACATGCAGTGGTGCATCGGAAACTACTACTGGAAACCCAGGAAAGCTTCCAACACGAGACCATTAGCAGTGTTACTCCCCTGGACACAAGTTAGCATTGTGCTTCTTGTATTCAATCCCAATGACATTTCTGTGTTTCATCGTTAATGTGAAGGTCCAAGGGTTACAGTAAACATGCAGTGGTGCATTGGAAACTACTACCGGAATCCCAGGAAAGGTTCCAGGACGAGACCATTAGCAGTGTTGCTCCACTGGACAGAAGTCAGCATGGTGCCTCTTGTATTCAATCCCGATGAAATTCCTTTGTTTCATCGTCAATGTAAAGGACGAATGGTTACAGTAAACATGCAGTGGTGCATCTGAAACTACTTCCAGAATCCCAGGAATGGTTCCAGGACGAGACCATTAGCAGTGTTACTCCCCTGGACACAAGTTAGCATGGTGCTTCTTGTATTCATCCCAATGACATTTCTGTGTTTCATCGTCAATGTGATGGTGCAAGGGTTACAGTAAACATGCAGTGGTGCATCGGAAACTACTACCGGAATCCCAGGAAAGGTTCCAAGACGAGACCATTACCAGTGATACTCCTCTGGAGAGAAGTTAGGATGGTGCCACTTGTATTCAATCCCAAAGACATTTCTGTGTTTCATCGTCAATGCGAAGGTCCAAGGGTTACAATAAACATGCAGTGGTGCATCTGAAACTACTACTGGAATCCCAGTAAAGGTTACAAGACGAGACTATTTGCAGCGTTACTCCCCTGGACAGAAGTCAGCATGGTACCTCTTGTATTCAATCCTGATGAAATTCCTTTGTTTCATCGTCAATGTAAACGACCAAGGGTTACAGTAAACATGCAGTGGTGCATAGGAGACTACTACCGGAATCCCAGGAAAGGTTCCAACACGAGACCATTAGCAGTGTTACTAACCTGGACAGAGGTTAGCATGGTGCCTCTTGTATTCAATCCCATAGACATTTCTGTGATTCATCGTCAATGTGAAGGTCCAAGGGTTACAGTAAACATGCAGTGGTGCATCGGAAACTACTACTGGAAACCCAGGAAAGGTTCCAACACGAGACCATTAGCAGTGTTACTCCCCTGGACACAAGTTAGCATTGTGCTTCTTGTATTCAATCCCAATGACATTTCTGTGTTTCATCGTTAATGTGAAGGTCCAAGGGTTACAGTAAACATGCAGTGGTGCATTGGAAACTACTACCGGAATCCCAGGAAAGGTTCCAGGACGAGACCATTAGCAGTGTTGCTCCACTGGACAGAAGTCAGCATGGTGCCTCTTGCATTCAATCCCGATGAAATTCCTTTGTTTCATCGTCAATGTAAAGGACGAAGGGTTACAGTAAACCTGCAGTGGTGCATCTGAAACTACTACCAGAATCCCAGGAATGGTTCCAGGACGAGACCATTAGCAGTGTTACTCCCCTGGACACAAGTTAGCATGGTGCTTCTTGTATTCATCCCAATGACATTTCTGTGTTTCATCGCCAATGTGAAGGTACAAGGGTTACAGTAAACATGCAGTGGTGCATCGGAGACTACTACCGGAATCCCAGGAAAGGTTCCAACACGAGACCATTAGCAGTGTTAATCCCCTGGACAAAAGTTAGCATGGTGCCTCTTGTATTCAATCCCATAGACATTTCTGTGATTCATCGTCAATGTGAAGGTCCAAGGGTTACAGTACACATGCAGTGGTACATCGGAAACTACTACTGGAAACCCAGGAAAGGTTCCAACACGAGACCATTAGCAGTTTTACTCCCCTGGACACAAGTTAGCATTGTGCTTCTTGTATTCAATCCCAATGACATGTCTGTGTTTCATCGTTAATGTGAAGGTCCAAGGGTTACAGTAAACATGCAGTGGTGCATTGGAAACTACTACTAGAATCCCAGGAAAGGTTCCAGGACGAGACCATTAGCAGTGTTGCTCCACTTCACAGAAGTCAGCATGGTGCCTCTTGTACTCAATCCTGATGAAATTCCTTTGTTTCATCGTCAACGTAAAGGACCAAGGGTTACATTAAAAATGCAGTGGTGCTTCTGAAACTACTACTGGAATCCCAGGAAAGGTTCCAAGACGAGACTATTTGCAGCGTTACTCCCCTGGACAGAAGTCAGCATGGTGCCTCTTGTATTCAATCCCAATGACATTTCTGTGTTTCATCGTCAATGTGAAGGTCCAAGGGTTACAATAAACATGCAGTGGTGCATCTGAAACTACTACGGGAATCCCAGGAAAGGTTCCAAGACGAGATTATTTGCAGCGTTACTCCCCTGGACAGAAGTCAGCATGGTGCCTCTTGTATTCAATCCCAATGACATTTCTGTGTTTCATCGTCAATGTGAAGGTCCAAGGGTTACAGTAAACATGCAGTGGTGCATCGGAAACTACTACCAGAATCCCAGGAAGGGTTCCAGGACGAGACCATTAGCAGTGTCACTCCCCTGGACACAAGTTAGCATGGTGCTTCTTGTATTCAATCCCAATGACATTTCTGTGTTTCATTGTCAATGTGAAGGTCCAAGGGTTACAGTAAACATGCAGTGGAGCATTGGAAACTACTACTGGAATCCCAGGAAAGGTTCCAGGACGAGAGCATTAGCAGTGTTACTCCCCTGGAGAGAGGTTAGCATGGTGCTTCTTGTATTCAATCCCGATGAAATTCCTTTGTTTCATCGTCAATGTAAAGGACGAAGGGTTACAGTAAACATGCAGTGGTGCATCTGAAACTACTACTGGAATCCCAGGAAAGGTTCCAAGACGAGACCATTTGCAGCGTCACTCCCCTGGGCAGAAGTCAGCATGGTGCCTCTTGTATTCTCTCCCAATGACATTTCTGCGTTTCATCGTCAATGTGAAGGTCGAAGGGTTACAGTAAACATGAGGGGTGCATTGGAAACTACTACCAGAATCCCAGGAAAGGTTCCAGGGCGAGACCATTAGCAGTGTTACTCCCCTGAACAGACGTTAGCATCGTGCCCCATCTATTCAATCCCAAGGACATTTCTGAGTTTCATCGTCAATGTGTGAAGGTCCAAGGGTTACAGTAAACATGCAGTGGTGCATCTGAAACTATTACCGGAATCCCAGGAAAGGTTACAGGACGAGAACATTAGCAGTGTTACTCCACTGAATAGAAGTTAGCATGGTGCCTCTTGTATTCAATCCCAAAGACATTTCTGTGTTTCATCGTCAATGTGAAGGTCCAAGGGTTACAGTAAACATGCAGTGGTGCATCGGAAACTACTACCGGAATCCCAGGAAAGGTTCCAACACGAGACCATTAGCAGTGTTACTCCCCTGGACAGAAGCTAGTATGGTACCTCTTATATTCAATCCCGATGAAATTTATTTGTTTCATCGTCAATGTGAAGGTCCAGCCGTTACAGTAAACATCCAGTGGTGCATCGGAAACTACTACTGGAATCCCAGGAAACGTTCCAAGACGAGACCAATTCCAGCGTTACTCCCTGGACATAAGTTAGCATGGTGCCACTTGTATTCAATCCCGATGAAATTTCTTTATTTCATCGTCAATGTGAAGGTCCACGGGTTACAGTAAACACACAGTGGTGCATCGGAAACTACTACCGGAATCCCAGGAAAGGTTCCAACACGAGACCATTAGCAGTGTTGCTCCACTGGACAGAAGTTAGCATGGTGCCTCTTGTATTCAATCCCATAGACATTTCTGTGATTCATCGTCAATGTGAAGGTCCAAGGGTTACAGTAAACATGCAGTGGTGCATCGGAAACTACTACTGGAAACCCAGGAAAGGTTCCAACACGAGACCATTAGCAGTGTCACTCCCCTGGACACAAGTTAGCATTGTGCTTCTTGTATTCAATCCCAATGACATTTCTGTGTTTCATCGTTAATGTGAAGGTCCAAGGGTTACAGTAAACATGCAGTGGTGCATTGGAAACTACTACCGGAATCCCAGGAAAGGTTCCAGGACGATACCCATTAGCAGTGTTGCTCCACTGGACAGAAGTCAGCATGGTGCCTCTTGTTTTCAATCCCGATGAAATTCCTTTGTTTCTTCGTCAATGTAAAGGACCAAGGGTTACATTAAAAATGCAGTGGTGCTTCTGAAACTACTACTGGAATCCCAGGAAAAGTTCCATGACGAGACCATTTGCAGCGTTACTCCCCTGGATAGAAGTCAGCATGGTGCCTCTTGTATTCTTTCCCAATGACATTTCTGTGTTTCATCGTCAATGTGAAGGTCCAAGGGTTACAGTAAACATGCAGTGGTGCATCGGAAACTACTACCAGAATCCCAGGAATGGTTTCAGTACGAGACCATTAGCAGTGTTACTCCCCTGGACACAAGTTAGCATGGTGCTTCTTGTATTCATCCCAATGACATTTCTGTGTTTCATCGTCAATGTGATGGTGCAAGGGTTACAGTAAACATGCAGTGGTGCATCGGAAACTACTACTGGAATCCCAGGAAAGGTTCCAAGACGAGACCATTAGCAGTGATACTCCTCTGGAGAGAACTTAGGATGGTGCCACTTGTATTCAATCCCAAAGATATTTCTATGTTTCAACGTCAATGCGAAGGTCCAAGGGTTACAATAAACATGCAGTGGTGCATCTGAAACTACTACTGGAATCCCAGGAAAGGTTCCAAGACGAGACTATTTGCAGCGTTAGTCCCCTGGACAGAAGTCAGCATCGTGCTTCTTGTATTCAATCCTGATGAAATTCCTTTGTTTCATCGTCAATGTAAAGGTCCAAGGGTTACAGTAAACATGCAGTGGTGCATCTGAAACTACTACTGGAATCCCAGGAATGGTTCCAAGTCAAGACCATTTGCAGCGTTACTCCCCTGGACAGAAGTCAGCATGGTGCCTCTTGTATTCTTTCCCAATGACATTTCTGTGTTTCATCGTCAATGTGAAGGTCCAAGGGTTACAGTAAACATGCAGTGGTGCATCGGAAACTACTACCGGAATCCCAGGAATGGTTCCAGGACGAGACCATTAGCAGTGTTACTCCCCTGGACACAAGTTAGCATTGTGCTTCTTGTATTCATCCCAATGACATTTCTGTGTTTCATCGTCAATGTGATGGTGCAAGGGTTACAGTAAACATGCAGTGGTGCATCGGAAACTACTACCGGAATCCCAGGAAAGTTTCCAAGACGAGACAATTAGCAGTGATACTCCTCTGGAGAGAAGTTAGGATGGTGCCACTTGTATTCAATCCCAAAGACATTTCTGTGTTTCATCGTCAATGCGAAGGTCCAAGGGTTACAATAAACATGCAGTGGTGCATCGGAAACTACTACCGTAATCCCAGGAAAGGTTCCAGGACGAGAGCATTAGCAGTGTTACTGCCCTGGACACAAGTTAGCATGGTGCTTCTTGTATTCAATCCCAATGACATTTCTGTGTTTCATTGTCAATGTGAAGGTCCAAGGGTTACAGTAAACATGCAGTGGTGCATCTGAAACTACTACTGGAATCCCAGGAAAGGTTCCAAGACGAGACCATTTGCAGCGTTACTCCCCTGGGCAGAAGTCAGCATGGTGCCTCTTGTATTCTCTCCCAATGACATTTCTGTGTTTCATCGTCAATGTGAAGGTCCAAGGGTTACAGTAAACATGCAGTGGTGCATCTGAAACTACTACTGGAATCCCAGGAAAGGTTCCAACACGAGACCATTAGCAGTGTTACCCCCCTGGACAGACGTTAGCATGGTGCCCCATCTATTCAATCCCAAGGACATTTCTGAGTTTCAACGTCAATGTGAAGGTCCAAGGGTTACAGTAAACATGCAGTGGTGCATCTGAAACTATTACCGGAATCCCAGGAAAGGTTACAGGACAAGAACATTAGCAGTGTTACTCCACTGAATAGAAGTTAGCATGGTGCCTCTTGTATTCAATCCCAAAGACATTTCTGTGTTTCATCGTCAATGTGAAGGTCCAAGGGTTACACTAAACATGCAGTGGTGCATCGGAAACTACTACCGGAATCCCAGGAAAGGTTCCAGGACGAGACCATTAGCAGTGTTACTTCCCTGTACAGAAGTTAGCATGACGCCTCTTGTATTCAAACCCAATGTCACTTCTGTGTTTCATCGTCAATGTGAAGTTCCAAGGGTTACAGTAAACATACAGTGGTGCATCAGAAACTGCTACCGGTAACCCAGGAAAGGTCCCAGAACGAGACCATTAGCAGTGTTACTCCCCTGGACAGAAGCTACTATGGTACCTCTTATATTCAATCCCGATGAAATTTATTTGTTTCATCGTCAATGTGAAGGTCCAAGGGGTACAGTAAACATGCAGTGGTGCATCTGAAACTATTACCGGAATCCCAGGAAAGGTTACAGGACGAGAACATTAGCAGTGTTACTCCACTGAATGGAAGTTAGCATGGTGCCTCTTGTATTCAATCCCAAAGACATTTCTGTGTTTCATCGTCAATGTGAAGGTCCAAGGGTTACAGTAAACATGCAGTGGTGCATCGGAAACTACTACCAGAATCCCAGGAAGGGTTCCAGGAAGAGACCATTAGCAGTGTCACTCCCCTGGACACAAGTTAGCATGGTGCTTCTTGTATTCAATCCCAGTGACATTTCTGTGTTTCATTCTAAATGTGAAGGTCCAAGGGTTACAGTAAACATGCAGTGGTGCATCGGAAACTACTACGGGAATCCCAGGAAAGGTTCCAACACGAGACCATTAGCAGTGTTACTCCCCTGGAGAGAGGTTAGCATGGTGCTTCTTGTATTCATTCCTGATGAAATTCCTTTGTTTCATCGTCAATGTAAAGGACCATGGGTTACAGTAAACATGCAGTGGTGCATCTGAAACTACTACCAGAATCCCAGGAAGGGTTCCAGGAAGAGACCATTAGCAGTGTCACTCCCCTGGACACAAGTTAGCATGGTGCTTCTTGTATTCAATCCCAGTGACATTTCTGTGTTTCATTGTCAATGTGAAGGTCCAAGGTTTACAGTAAACATGCAGTGGTGCATTGGAAACTACTACTGGAATCCCAGGAAAGGTTCCAGGACGAGAGCATTAGCAGTGTTACTCCCCTGGAGAGAGGTTAGCATGGTGCTTCTTGTATTCAATCCCGATGAAATTCCTTTGTTTCATCGTCAATGTAAAGGACGAAGGGTTACAGTAAACATGCAGTGGTGCATCTGAAACTACTACTGGAATCCCAGGGAAGGTTCCAAGACGAGACCATTTGCAGCGTTACTCCCCTGGACAGAAGTCAGCATGGTGCCTCTTGTATTCTTTCCCAATGACATTTCTGTGTTTCATCGTCAATGTGAAGGTCCAAGGGTTACAGTGAACATGCAGTGGTGCATCGGAAACTACTACCGCAATCCCAGGAAAGGTTCCAGGACGAGACCATTAGCAGTGTTACTGCCCTGGACACAAGTTAGCATGGTGCTTCTTGTATTCAATCCCAATGACATTTCTGTGTTTCATTGTCAATGTGAAGGTCCAAGGGTTACAGTAAACATGCAGTGGTGCATTGGAAACTACTACTGGAATCCCAGAAAAGGTTCCAGGACGAGAGCATTAGCAGTGTTACTCCCCTGGAGAGAGGTTAGCATGGTGCTTCTTGTATTCAATCCCGATGAAATTCCTTTGTTTCATCGTCAATGTAAAGGACGAAGGGTTACAGTAAACATGCAGTGGTGCATCTGAAACTACTACTGGAATCCCAGGAAAGGTTCCAAGACGAGACCATTTGCAGCGTTACGCCCCTGGGCAGAAGTCAGCATGGTGCCTCTTGCATTCACTCCCAATGACATTTCCGTGTTTCATCGTCAATGTGAAGGTCGAAGGGTTACAGTAAACATGAGGGGTGCATTGGAAACTACTACCAGAATCCCAGGAAAGGTTCCAGGGCGAGACCATTAGCAGTGTTACTCCCCTGAACAGACGTTAGCATGGTGCCCCATCTATTCAATCCCAAGGACATTTCTGAGTTTCATCGTCAATGTGAAGGTCCAAGGGTTACAGTAAACATGCAGTGGTGCATCTGAAACTATTACCGGAATCCCAGGAAAGGTTACAGGACGAGAACATTAGCAGTGTTACTCCACTGAATAGAAGTTAGCATGGTGCCTCTTGTATTCAATCCCAAAGACATTTCTATGCTTCAACGTCAATTTGAAGGTCCAAGGGTTACAGTATACACGCAGTGGTGCATCGGAAACTACTACCGGAATCCCAGGAAAGGTTCCAACACGAGACCATTAGCAGTGTTACTCCCCTGGACAGAAGCTAGTATGGTACCTCTTATATTCAATCCCGATGAAATTTATTTGTTTCATCGTCAATGTGAAGGTCCAGCGGTTACAGTAAACATCCAGTGGTGCATCGGAAACTACTACTGGAATCCCAGGAAACGTTCGAAGACGAGACCAATTCCAGCGTTACTCCCTGGACAGAAGTTAGCATGGTGCCACTTGTATTCAATCCCGATGAAATTTCTTTATTTCATCGTCAATGTGAATTTCCACGGGTTACAGTAAACACACAGTGGTGCATTAGAAACTACTACTGGAATCCCAGAAAACGTTCCAAGACGAGCCCATTTGCAGTGTTACTCCCCTGGACAGAAGCTAGTATGGTACCTCTTATGTTCAATCCAGATGAAAGTTATTTGTTTCATCGTCAATGTAAAGGTCCAAGGGTTGCTGTAAACATGCAGTGGTGCATTGGAAACTACTACCAGAATCCCAGGAAAGGTTCCAACACGAGACCATTAGCAGTGTTACTCCCCTCGACAGAAGTTAATATGGTGCCTCTTGTATTCAATCCCAATGTCACTTCTGTGTTTCATCGCCAATGTGAAGGTCCAAGGGTTACAGTAAACATGCAGTGGTGCATCGGAAACTACTACCAGAATCCCAGGAATGGTTCCAGAACGAGACCATTAGCAGTGTTGCTCCACTGGACAGAAGTCAGCATGGTGCCTCTTGTATTCAATCCCGATGAAATTCCTTTGTTTCATCGTCAATGTAAAGGACCAAGGGTTACATTAAAAATGCAGTGGTGCTTCTGAAACTACTACTGGAATCCCAGGAAAGGTTCCATGACGAGACCATTTGCAGCGTTACTCCCCTGGATAGAAGTCAGCATGGTGCCTCTTGTATTCTTTCCCAATGACATTTCTGTGTTTCATCGTCAATGTGAACGTCCAAGGGTTACAGTAAACATGCAGTGGTGCATCGGAGACTACTACCGGAATCCCAGGAAAGGTTCCAACACGAGACCATTAGCAGTGTTACTCCCCTGGACAGAAGTTAGCATGGTGCCTCTTGTATTCAATCCCATAGACATTTCTGTGATTCATCGTCAATGTGAAGGTCCAAGGGTTACAGTAAACATGCAGTGGTGCATCGGAAACTACTACTGGAAACCCAGGAAAGGTTCCAACACGAGACCATTAGCAATGTTACTCCCCTGGACACAAGTTAGCATTGTGCTTCTTGTATTCAATCCCAATGACATTTCTGTGTTTCATCGTTAATGTGAAGGTCCAAGGATTACAGTAAACATGCAGTGGTGCATCGGAAACTACTACCGGAATCCCAGGAAAGGTTCCAAGACGAGACCATTAGCAGTGATACTCCTCTAGAGAGAAGTTAGGATGCTGCCACTTGTATTCAATCCCAAAGACATTTCTGTGTTTCAACGTCAATGCGAAGGTCCAAGGGTTACAATAAACATGCAGTGGTGCATCTGAAACTACTAGTGGAATCCCAGGAAAGGTTCCAAGACGAGACTATTTGCAGCGTTACTCCCCTGGACAGAAGTCAGCATCGTGCCTCTTGTATTCAATCCTGATGAAATTCCTTTGTTTCATCGTCAATGTAAAGGACCAACGGTTACAGTAAACATGCAGTGGTGCATCGGAAACTACTACGAGAATCCCAGGAATGGTTCCAGGACGAGACCATTAGCAGTGTTACTCCCCTGGACACAAGTTAGCATGGTGCTTCTTGTATTCATCCCAATGACATTTCTGTGTTTCATCGCCAATGTGAAGGTCCAAGGGTTACAGTAAACATGCAGTGGTGCATCGGAAACTACTACTGGAAACCCAGGAAAGCTTCCAACACGAGACCATTAGCAGTGTTACTCCCCTGGACACAAGTTAGCATTGTGCTTCTTGTATTCAATCCCAATGACATTTCTGTGTTTCATCGTTAATGTGAAGGTCCAAGGGTTACAGTAAACATGCAGTGGTGCATTGGAAACTACTACCGGAATCCCAGGAAAGGTTCCAGGACGAGACCATTAGCAGTGTTGCTCCACTGGACAGAAGTCAGCATGGTGCCTCTTGTATTCAATCCCGATGAAATTCCTTTGTTTCATCGTCAATGTAAAGGACGAATGGTTACAGTAAACATGCAGTGGTGCATCTGAAACTACTTCCAGAATCCCAGGAATGGTTCCAGGACGAGACCATTAGCAGTGTTACTCCCCTGGACACAAGTTAGCATGGTGCTTCTTGTATTCATCCCAATGACATTTCTGTGTTTCATCGTCAATGTGATGGTGCAAGGGTTACAGTAAACATGCAGTGGTGCATCGGAAACTACTACCGGAATCCCAGGAAAGGTTCCAAGACGAGACCATTAGCAGTGATACTCCTCTGGAGAGAAGTTAGGATGGTGCCACTTGTATTCAATCCCAAAGACATTTCTGTGTTTCATCGTCAATGCGAAGGTCCAAGGGTTACAATAAACATGCAGTGGTGCATCTGAAACTACTACTGGAATCCCAGTAAAGGTTACAAGACGAGACTATTTGCAGCGTTACTCCCCTGGACAGAAGTCAGCATGGTGCCTCTTGTATTCAATCCTGATGAAATTCCTTTGTTTCATCGTCAATGTAAACGACCAAGGGTTACAGTAAACATGCAGTGGTGCATAGGAGACTACTACCGGAATCCCAGGAAAGGTTCCAACACGAGACCATTAGCAGTGTTACTCCCCTGGACAGAAGTTAGCATGGTGCCTCTTGTATTCAATCCCATAGACATTTCTGTGATTCATCGTCAATGTGAAGGTCCAAGGGTTACAGTAAACATGCAGTGGTGCATCGGAAACTACTACTGGAAACCCAGGAGAGGTTCCAACACGAGACCATTAGCAGTGTTACTCCCCTGGACACAAGTTAGCATTGTGCTTCTTGTATTCAATCCCAATGACATTTCTGTGTTTCATCGTTAATGTGAAGGTCCAAGGGTTACAGTAAACATGCAGTGGTGCATTGGAAACTACTACCGGAATCCCAGGAAAGGTTCCAGGACGAGACCATTAACAGTGTTGCTCCACTGGACAGAAGTCAGCATGGTGCCTCTTGCATTCAATCCCGATGAAATTCCTTTGTTTCATCGTCAATGTAAAGGACGAAGGGTTACAGTAAACATGCAGTGGTGCATCTGAAACTACTACCAGAATCCCAGGAATGGTTCCAGGACGAGACCATTAGCAGTGTTACTCCCCTGGACACAAGTTAGCATGGTGCTTCTTGTATTCATCCCAATGACATTTCTGTGTTTCATCGCCTATGTGAAGGTACAAGGGTTACAGTAAACATGCAGTGGTGCATCGGAGACTACTACCGGAATCCCAGGAAAGGTTCCAACACGAGACCATTAGCAGTGTTAATCCCCTGGACAAAAGTTAGCATGGTGCCTCTTGTATTCAATCCCATAGACATTTCTGTGATTCATCGTCAATGTGAAGGTCCAAGGGTTACAGTACACATGCAGTGGTACATCGGAAACTACTACTGGAAACCCAGGAAAGGTTCCATCACGAGACCATTAGCAGTGTTACTCCCCTGAACACAAGTTAGCATTGTGCTTCTTGTATTCAATCCCAATGACATTTCTGTGTTTCATCGTTAATGTGAAGGTCCAAGGGTTACAGTAAACATGCAGTGGTGCATTGGAAACTACTACTAGAATCCCAGGAAAGGTTCCAGGACGAGACCATTAGCAGTGTTGCTCCACTTCACAGAAGTCAGCATGGTGCCTCTTGTACTCAATCCTGATGAAATTCCTTTGTTTCATCGTCAACGTAAAGGACCTAGGGTTACATTAAAAATGCAGTGGTGCTTCTGAAACTACTACTGGAATCCCAGGAAAGGTTCCAAGACGAGACTATTTGCAGCGTTACACCCCTGGACAGAAGTCAGCATGGTGCCTCTTGTATTCAATCCCAATGACATTTCTGTGTTTCATCGTCAATGTGAAGGTCCAAGGGTTACAATAAACATGCAGTGGTGCATCTGAAACTACTACGGGAATCCCAGGAAAGGTTCCAAGACGAGACTATTTGCAGCGTTACTCCCCTGGACAGAAGTCAGCATGGTGCCTCTTGTATTCAATCCCAATGACATTTCTGTGTTTCATCGTCAATGTGAAGGTCCAAGGGTTACAGTAAACATGCAGTGGTGCATCGGAAACTACTACCAGAATCCCAGGAAGGGTTCCAGGACGAGACCATTAGCAGTGTCACTCCCCTGGACACAAGTTAGCATGGTGCTTCTTGTATTCAATCCCAATGACATTTCTGTGTTTCATTGTCAATGTGAAGGTCCAAGGGTTACAGTAAACATGCAGTGGTGCATTGGAAACTACTACTGGAATCCCAGGAAAGGTTCCAGGACGAGAGCATTAGCAGTGTTACTCCCCTGGAGAGAGGTTAGCATGGTGCTTCTTGTATTCAATCCCGATGAAATTCCTTTGTTTCATCGTCAATGTAAAGGACGAAGGGTTACAGTAAACATGCAGTGGTGCATCTGAAACTACTACTGGAATCCCAGGAAAGGTTCCAAGACGAGACCATTTGCAGCGTCACTCCCCTGGGCAGAAGTCAGCATGGTGCCTCTTGTATTCTCTCCCAATGACATTTCTGCGTTTCATCGTCAATGTGAAGGTCGAAGGGTTACAGTAAACATGAGGGGTGCATTGGAAACTACTACCAGAATCCCAGGAAAGGTTCCAGGGCGAGACCATTAGGAGTGTTACTCCCCTGAACAGACGTTAGCATCGTGCCCCATCTATTCAATCCCAAGGACATTTCTGAGTTTCATCGTCAATGTGTGAAGGTCCAAGGGTTACAGTAAACATGCAGTGGTGCATCTGAAACTATTACCGGAATCCCAGGAAAGGTTACAGGACGAGAACATTAGCAGTGTTACTCCACTGAATAGAAGTTAGCATGGTGCCTCTTGTATTCAATCCCAAAGACATTTCTGTGTTTCATCGTCAATGTGAAGGTCCAAGGGTTACAGTAAACATGCAGTGGTGCATCGGAAACTACTACCGGAATCCCAGGAAAGGTTCCAACACGAGACCATTATCAGTGTTACTCCCCTGGACAGAAGCTAGTATGGTACCTCTTATATTCAATCCCGATGAAATTTATTTGTTTCATCGTCAATGTGAAGGTCCAGCCGTTACAGTAAACATCCAGTGGTGCATCGGAAACTACTACTGGAATCCCAGGAAACGTTCCAAGACGAGACCAATTCCAGCGTTACTCCCTGGACAGAAGTTAGCATGGTGCCACTTGTATTCAATCCCGATGGAATTTCTTTATTTCATCGTCAATGTCAAGGTCCACGGGTTACAGTAAACACACAGTGGTGCATCGGAAACTACTACCGGAATCCCAGGAAAGGTTCCAACACGAGACCATTAGCAGTGTTGCTCCACTGGACAGAAGTTAGCATGGTGCCTCTTGTATTCAATCCCATAGACATTTCTGTGATTCATCGTCAATGTGAAGGTCCAAGGGTTACAGTAAACATGCAGTGGTGCATCGGAAACTACTACTGGAAACCCAGGAAAGGTTCCAACACGAGACCATTAGCAGTGTCACTCCCCTGGACACAAGTTAGCATTGTGCTTCTTGTATTCAATCCCAATGACATTTCTGTGTTTCATCGTTAATGTGAAGGTCCAAGGGTTACAGTAAACATGCAGTGGTGCATTGGAAACTACTACCGGAATCCCAGGAAAGGTTCCAGGACGATACCCATTAGCAGTGTTGCTCCACTGGACAGAAGTCAGCATGGTGCCTCTTGTATTCAATCCCGATGAAATTCCTTTGTTTCTTCGTCAATGTAAAGGACCAAGGGTTACATTAAAAATGCAGTGGTGCTTCTGAAACTACTACTGGAATCCCAGGAAAAGTTCCATGACGAGACCATTTGCAGCGTTACTCCCCTGGATAGAAGTCAGCATGGTGCCTCTTGTATTCTTTCCCAATGACATTTCTGTGTTTCATCGTCAATGTGAAGGTCCAAGGGTTACAGTAAACATGCAGTGGTGCATCGGAAACTACTACCAGAATCCCAGGAATGGTTTCAGTACGAGACCATTAGCAGTGTTACTCCCCTGGACACAAGTTAGCATGGTGCTTCTTGTATTCATCCCAATGACATTTCTGTGTTTCATCGTCAATGTGATGGCGCAAGGGTTACAGTAAACATGCAGTGGTGCATCGGAAACTACTACTGGAATCCCAGGAAAGGTTCCAAGACGAGACCATTAGCAGTGATACTCCTCTGGAGAGAACTTAGGATGGTGCCACTTGTATTCAATCCCAAAGATATTTCTATGTTTCAACGTCAATGCGAAGGTCCAAGGGTTACAATAAACATGCAGTGGTGCATCTGAAACTACTACTGGAATCCCAGGAAAGATTCCAAGACGAGACTATTTGCAGCGTTAGTCCCCTGGACAGAAGTCAGCATCGTGCCTCTTGTATTCAATCCTGATGAAATTCCTTTGTTTCATCGTCAATGTAAAGGACCAAGGGTTACAGTAAACATGCAGTGGTGCATCGGAAACTACTACGAGAATCCCAGTAATGGTTCCAGGACGAGACCATTAGCAGTGTTACTTCCCTGGACACAAGTTAGCATGGTGCTTCTTGTATTCATCCCAATGACATTTCTGTGTTTAATCGCCAATGTGAAGGTCCAAGGGTTACAGTAAACATGCAGTGGTGCATCGGAGACTACTACCGGAATCCCAGGAAAGGTTCCAACACGAGACCATTAGCAGTGTTACTCCCCTGGACAGAAGTTAGCATGGTGCCTCTTGTATTCAATCCCATAGACATTTCTGTGATTCATCCTCAATGTGAAGGTCCAAGGGTTACAGTAAACATGCAGTGGTGCATCGGAAACTACTACTGGAAACCCAGGAAAGGTTCCAACACGAGACCATTAGCAGTGTTACTCCCCTGGACACAAGTTAGCATTGTGCTTCTTGTATTCAATCCCAATGACATTTCTGTGTTTCATCGTTAATGTGGATGTCCAAGGGTTACAGTAAACATGCAGTGGTGCATTGGAAACTACTACCGGAATCCCAGGAAAGGTTCCAGGACGAGACCATTAGCAGTGTTGCTCCACTGGACAGAAGTCAGCATGGTGCCTCTTGTATTCAATCCCGATGAAATTCCTTTGTTTCATCGTCAATGTAAAGGACGAAGGGTTACAGTAAACATGCAGTGGTGCATCTGAAACTACTACCAGAATCCCAGGAATGGTTCCAGGACGAGACCATTAGCAGTGTTACTCCCCTGGACACAAGTTAGCATGGTGCTTCTTGTATTCATCCCAATGACATTTATGTGTTTCATCGCCAATGTGAAGGTACAAGGGTTACAGTAAACATGCAGTGGTGCATCGGAGACTACTACCGGAATCCCAGGAAAGGTTCCAACACGAGACCATTAGCAGTGTTACTCCCCTGGACAAAAGTTAGCATGGTGCCTCTTGTATTCAATCCCATAGACATTTCTGTGATTCATCGTCAATGTGAAGGTCCAAGGGTTACAGTACACATGCAGTGGTACATCGGAAACTACTACTGGAAACCCAGGAAAGGTTCCAACACGAGACCATTAGCAGTTTTACTCCCCTGGACACAAGTTAGCATTGTGCTTCTTGTATTCAATCCCAATGACATTTCTGTGTTTCATCGTTAATGTGAAGGTCCAAGGGTTACAGTAAACATGCATTGGTGCATTGGAAACTACTACCAGAATCCCAGGAAAGGTTCCAGGACGGGACCATTAGCAGTGTTGCTCCACTGGACAGAAGTCAGCATGGTGCCTCTTGTACTCAATCCTGATGAAATTCCTTTGTTTCATCATCAATGTAAAGGACCAAGGGTTACATTAAAAATGCAGTGGTGCTTCTGAAACTACTACTGGAATCCCAGGAAAGGCTCCATGACGAGACCATTTGCAGCGTTACTCCCCTGGATAGAAGTCAGCATGGTGCCTCTTGTATTCTTTCCCAATGACATTTCTGTGTTTCATCGTCAATGTGAAGGTCCAAGGGTTACAGTAAACATGCAGTGGTGCATCGGAAACTACTACCGGAATCCCAGGAAAGGTTCCAAGACGAGACCATTAGCAGTGATACTCTTCTGGAGAGAAGTTAGGATGGTGCCACTTGTATTCAATACCAAAGACATTTCTGTGTTTCATCGTCAATGCGAAGGTCCAAGGGTTACAATAAACATGCAGTGGTGCATCTGAAACTACTACTGGAATCCCAGGAAAGGTTCCAAGACGAGACTATTTGCAGCGTTACTCCCCTGGACAGAAGTCAGCATGGTGCTTCTTGTATTCAATCACAATGACATTTCTGTGTTTCATCGTCAATGTGAAGGTCCAAGGTTTACAATAAACATGCAGTGGTGCATCTGAAACTACTACTGGAATCCCAGGAAAGGTTCCAAGACGAGACTATTTGCAGCGTTACTCCCCTGGACAGAAGTCAGCATGGTGCCTCTTGTATTCAATCCCAATGACATTTCTGTGTTTCATCGTCAATGTGAAGGTCCAAGGGTTACAGTAAACATGCAGTGGTGCATCGGAAACTACTACCAGAATCCCGGGAAGGGTTCCAGGACGAGACCATTAGCAGTGTCACTCCCCTGGACACAAGTTAGCATGGTGCTTCTTGTATTCAATCCCAATGACATTTCTGTGTTTCATTGTCAATGTGAAGGTCCAAGGGTTACAGTAAACATGCAGTGGTGCATTGCAAACTACTACTGGAATCCCAGGAAAGGTTCCAGGACGATAGCATTAGCTGTGTTACTCCCCTGGAGAGAGGTTAGCATGGTGCTTCTTGTATTCAATCCCGATGAAATTCCTTTGTTTCATCGTCAATGTAAAGGACGAAGGGTTACAGTAAACATGCAGTGGTGCATCTGAAACTACTACTGAAATCCCAGGAAAGGTTCCAAGACGAGACCATATGCAGCGTTACTCCCCTGGGCAGAAGTCAGCATGGTGCCTCTTGTATTCTCTCCCAATGACATTTCTGTGTTTCATCGTCAATGTGAAGGTCGAAGGGTTACAGTAAACATGAGGGGTGCATTGGAAACTACTACCAGAATCCCAGGAAAGGTTCCAGGGCGAGACCATTAGCAGTGTTACTCCCCTGAACAGACGTTAGCATGGTACCTCTTATATTCAATCCCGATGAAATTTATTTGTTTCATCGTCAATGTGAAGGTCCAGCCGTTACAGTAAACATCCAGTGGTGCATCGGAAACTACTACTGGAATCCCAGGAAACGTTCCAAGACGAGACCAATTCCAGCGTTACTCCCTGGACAGAAGTTAGCATGGTGCCACTTGTATTCAATCCCGATGAAATTTCTTTATTTCATCGTCAATGTGAAGGTCCACGGGTTACAGTAAACACACAGTGGTGCATCGGAAACTACTACTGGAATCCCAGGAAACGTTCCAAGACGAGACTATTTGCAGTGTTACTCCCCTGGACAGAAGCTAGTATGGTACCTCTTATGTTCAATCCAGATGAAATTTATTTGATTCATCGTCAATGTGAAGGTCCAAGGGTTACAGTAAACATGCAGTGTGCATCGGAAACTACTACCGGAATCCCAGGAAAGGTTCCAACACGAGACCATTTGCAGCGTTACTCCCCTGGGCAGAAGTCAGCATGGTGCCTCTTGTATTCTCTCCCAATGACATTTCTGTGTTTGATCGTTAATGTGAAGGTCCAAGGGTTACAGTAAACATGCAGTGGTGCATTGGAAACTACTACCGGAATCCCAGGAAAGGTTCCAGGACGAGACCATTAGCAGTGTTGCTCCACTGCACAGAAGTCAGCATGGTGACTCTTGTATTCAATCCCGACGAAATTCCTTTGTTTCATCGTCAATGTAAAGGACCAAGGGTTACATTAAAAATGCAGTGGTGCTTCTGAAACTACTACTGGAATCCCAGGAAAGGTTCCATGACGAGACCATTTGCAGCGTTACTCCCCTGGATAGAAGTCAGCATGGTGCCTCTTGTATTCTTTCCCAATGACATTTCTGTGTTTCATCGTCAATGTGAAGGTCCAAGGGTTACAGTAAACATGCAGTGGTGCATCGGAAACTACTACTAGAATCCCAGGAATGGTTTCAGTACGAGACCATTAGCAGTGTTACTCCCCTGGACACAAGTTAGCATGGTGCTTCTTGTATTCATCCCAATGACATTTCTGTGTTTCATCGTCAATGTGATGGTGCAAGGGTTACAGTAAACATGCAGTGGTGCATCGGAAACTACTACTGGAATCCCAGGAAAGGTTCCAAGACGAGACCATTAGCAGTGATACTCCTATGGAGAGAAGTTAGGATGGTGCCACTTGTATTCAATCCCAAAGACATTTCTGTGTTTCAACGTCAATGCGAAGGTCCAAGGGTTACAATAAACATGCAGTGGTGCATCTGAAACTACTACTGGAATCCCAGGAAAGGTTCCAAGACGAGACTATTTGCAGCGTTAGTCCCCTGGACAGAAGTCAGCATCGTGCCTCTTGTATTCAATCCTGATGAAATTCCTTTGTTTCATCGTCAATGTAAACGACCAAGGGTTACAGTAAACATGCAGTGGTGCATCGGAAACTACTACGAGAATCCCAGGAATGGTTCCAGGACGAGACCATTAGCAGTGTTACTTCCCTGGACACAAGTTAGCATGGTGCTTCTTGTATTCATCCCAATGACATTTCTGTGTTTAATCGCCAATGTGAAGGTCCAAGGGTTACAGTAAACATGCAGTGGTGCATCGGAGACTACTACCGGAATCCCAGGAAAGGTTCCAACACGAGACCATTAGCAGTGTTACTCCCCTGGACAGAAGTTAGCATGGTGCCTCTTGTATTCAATCCCATAGACATTTCTGTGATTCATCGTCAATGTGAAGGTCCAAGGGTTACAGTAAACATGCAGTGGTGCATCGGAAACTACTACTGGAATCCCAGGATAGGTTCCAACACGAGACCATTAGCAGTGTTACTCCCCTGGACACAAGTTAGCATTGTGCTTCTTGTATTCAATCCCAATGACATTTCTGTGTTTCATCGTTAATGTGAAGGTCCAAGGGTTACAGTAAACATGCAGTGGTGCATTGGAAATTACTACCGGAATCCCAGGAAAGGTTCCAGGACGAGACCATTAGCAGTGTTGCTCCACTGGACAGAAGTCAGCATTGCGCCTCTTGTATTCAATCCCGATGAAATACCTTTGTTTCATCGTCAATGTAAAGGACGAAGGGTTACAGTAAACATGCAGTGGTGCATCTGAAACTACTACCAGAATCCCAGGAATGGTTCCAGGACGAGACCATTAGCAGTGTTACTCCCATGGACACAAGTTAGCATGGTGCTTCTTGTATTCATCCCAATGACATTTCTGTGTTTCATCTTTAATGTGATGGTACAAGGGTTACAGTAAACATGCAGTGGTGCATCGGAAACTACTACCGGAATCCCAGGAAAGGTTCCAAGACGAGACCATTAGCAGTGATACTCCTCTGGAGAGAAGTTAGGATGGTGCCACTTGTATTCAATCCCAAAGACATTTCTGTGTTTCATCGTCAATGCGAAGGTCCAAGGGTTACAATAAACATGCAGTGGTGCATCTGAAACTACTACTGGAATCCCAGGAAAGGTTACAAGACGAGACTATTTGCAGCGTTAGTCCCCTGGACAGAAGTCAGCATCGTGCCTCTTGTATTCAATCCTGATGAAATTCCTTTGTTTCATCGTCAATGTAAAGGACCAAGGGTTACAGTAAACATGCAGTGGTGCATCGGAAACTACTACGAGAATCCCAGGAATGGTTCCAGGACGAGACCATTAGCAGTGTTACTTCCCTGGACACAAGTTAGCATGGTGCTTCTTGTATTCATCCCAATGACATTTCTGTGTTTAATCGCCAATGTGAAGGTCCAAGGGTTACAGTAAACATGCAGTGGTGCATCGGAGACTACTACCGGAATCCCAGGAAAGGTTCCAACACGAGACCATTAGCAGTGTTACTCCCCTGGACAGAAGTTAGCATGGTGCCTCTTGTATTCAATCCCATAGACATTTCTGTGATTCATCGTCAATGTGAAGGTCCAAGGGTTACAGTAAACATGCAGTGGTGCATCGGAAACTACTACTGGAAACCCAGGATAGGTTCCAACACGAGACCATTAGCAGTGTTACTCCCCTGAACACAAGTTAGCATTGTGCTTCTTGTATTCAATCCCAATGACATTTCTGTGTTTCATCGTTAATGTGAAGGTCCAAGGGTTACAGTAAACATGCAGTGGTGCATTGGAAACTACTACCGGAATCCCAGGAAAGGTTCCAGGACGAGACCATTAGCAGTGTTGCTCCACTGGACAGAAGTCAGCATGGTGCCTCTTGTATTCAATCCCGATGAAATTCCCTTGTTTCATCGTCAATGTAAAGGACGAAGGGTTACAGTAAACATGCAGTGGTGCATCTGAAACTACTACCAGAATCCCAGGAATGGTTCCAGGACGAGACCATTAGCAGTGTTACTCCCATGGACACAAGTTAGCATGGTGCTTCTTGTGTCCATCCCAATGACATTTCTGTGTTTCATCGTTAATGTGATGGTGCAAGGGTTACAGTAAACATGCAGTGGTGCATCGGAAACTACTACCGGAATCCCAGGAAAGGTTCCAAGACGAGACCATTAGCAGTGATACTCCTCTGGAGAGAAGTTAGGATGGTGCCACTTGTATTCAATCCCAAAGACATTTCTGTGTTTCATCGTCAATGCGAATGTCCAAGGGTTACAATAAACATGCAGTGGTGCATCTGAAACTACTACTGGAATCCCAGGAACGGTTACAAGACGAGACTATTTGCAGCGTTACTCCCCTGGACAGAAGTCAGCATGGTGCCTCTTGTATTCAATCCTGATGAAATTCCTTTGTTTCATCGTCAATGTAAACGACCAAGGGTTACAGTAAACATGCAGTGGTGCATCGGAGACTACTACCGGAATCCCAGGAAAGGTTCCAACACGAGACCATTAGCAGTGTTACTCCCCTGGACAGAAGTTAGCATGGTGCCTCTTGTATTCAATCCCATAGACATTTCTGTGATTCATCGTCAATGTGAAGGTCCAAGGGTTACAGTAAACATGCAGTGGTGCATCGGAAACTACTACTGGAAACCCGGGAAAGATTCCAACACGAGACCATTAGCAGTGTTACTCCCCTGGACACAAGTTAGCATTGTGCTTCTTGTATTCAATCCCAATGACATTTCTGTGTTTCATCGTTAATGTGGATGTCCAAGGGTTACAGTAAACATGCAGTGGTGCATTGGAAACTACTACCGGAATCCCAGGAAAGGTTCCAGGACGAGACCATTAGCAGTGTTGCTCCACTGGACAGAAGTCAGCATGGTGCCTCTTGTATTCAATCCTGATGAAATTCCTTTGTTTCATCGTCAATGTAAAGGACGAAGGGTTACAGTAAACATGCAGTGGTGCATCTGAAACTACTACCAGAAACCCAGGAATGGTTCCAGGACGAGACCATTAGCAGTGTTACTCCCCTGGACACAAGTTAGCATGGTGCTTCTTGTATTCATCCCAATGACATTTCTGTGTTTCATCGCCAATGTGAAGGTACAAGGGTTACAGTAAACATGCAGTGGTGCATCGGAGACTACTACCGGAATCCCAGGAAAGGTTCCAACACGAGACCATTAGCAGTGTTACTCCCCTGGACAAAAGTTAGCATGGTGCCTCTTGTATTCAATCCCATAGACATTTCTGTGATTCATCGTCAATGTGAAGGTCCAAGGGTTACAGTACACATGCAGTGGTACATCGGAAACTACTACTGGAAACCCAGGAAAGGTTCCAACACGAGACCATTAGCAGTTTTACTCCCCTGGACACAAGTTAGCATTGTGCTTCTTGTATTCAATCCCAATGATATTTCTGTGTTTCATCGTTAATGTGAAGGTCCAAGGGTTACAGTAAACATGCATTGGTGCATTGGAAACTACTACCAGAATCCCAGGAAAGGTTCCAGGACGGGACCATTAGCAGTGTTGCTCCACTGGACAGAAGTCAGCATGGTGCGTCTTGTACTCAATCCTGATGAAATTCCTTTGTTTCATCGTCAATGTAAAGGACCAAGGGTTACATTAAAAATGCAGTGGTGCTTCTGAAACTACTACTGGAATCCCAGGAAAGGCTCCATGACGAGACCATTTGCAGCGTTACTCCCCTGGATAGAAGTCAGCATGGTGCCTCTTGTATTCTTTCCCAATGACATTTCTGTGTTTCATCGTCAATGTGAAGGTCCAAGGGTTACAGTAAACATGCAGTGGTGCATCAGAAACTACTACCAGAATCCCAGGAATGGTTCCAGGACGGGACCATTAGCAGTGTTACTCCCCTGGACACAAGTTAGCATGGTGCTTCTCGTATTCATCCCAATGACATTTCTGTGTTCCATCGTCAATGTGATGGTGCAAGGGTTACAGTAAACATGCAGTGGTGCATCGGAAACTACTACCGGAATCCCAGGAAAGGTTCCAAGACGAGACCATTAGCAGTGATACTCTTCTGGAGAGAAGTTAGGATGGTGCCACTTGTATTCAATCCCAAAGACATTTCTGTGTTTCATCGTCAATGCGAAGGTCCAAGGGTTACAATAAACATGCAGTGGTGCATCTGAAACTACTACTGGAATCCCAGGAAAGGTTCCAAGACGAGACTATTTGCAGCGTTACTCCCCTGGACAGAAGTCAGCATGGTGCCTCTTGTATTCAGTCCCAATGACATTTCTGTGTTTCATCGTCAATGTGAAGGTCCAAGGTTTACAATAAACATGCAGTGGTGCATCTGAAACTACTACTGGAATCCCAGGAAAGGTTCCAAGACGAGACTATTTGCAGCGTTACTCCCCTGGACAGAAGTCAGCATGGTGCCTCTTGTATTCAATCCCAATGACATTTCTGTGTTTCATCGTCAATGTGAAGGTCCAAGGGTTACAGTAAACATGCAGTGGTGCATCGGAAACTACTACCAGAATTCCGGGAAGGGTTCCAGGACGAGACCATTAGCAGTGTCACCCCCCTGGACACAAGTTAGCATGGTGCTTCTTGTATTCAATCCCAATGACATTTCTGTGTTTCATTGTCAATGTGAAGGTCCAAGGGTTACAGTAAACATGCAGTGGTGCATTGGAAACTACTACTGGAATCCCAGGAAAGGTTCCAGGACGAGAGCATTAGCAGTGTTACTCCCCTGGAGAGAGGTTAGCATGGTGCTTCTTGTATTCAATCCCGATGAAATTCCTTTGTTTCATCGTCAATGTAAAGGACGAAGGGTTACAGTAAACATGCAGTGGTGCATCTGAAACTACTACTGGAATCCCAGGAAAGGTTCCAAGACGAGACCATTTGCAGCGTTACTCCCCTGGGCAGAAGTCAGCATGGTGCCTCTTGTATTCTCTCCCAATGACATTTCTGTGTTTCATCGTCAATGTGAAGGTCGAAGGGTTACAGTAAACATGAGGGGTGCATTGGAAACTACTACCAGAATCCCAGGAAAGGTTCCAGGGCGAGACCATTAGCAGTGTTACTCCCCTGAACAGACGTTAGCATGGTGCCCCATCTATTGAATCCCAAGGACATTTCTGAGTTTCATCGTCAATGTGTGAAGGTCCAAGGGTTACAGTAAACATGCAGTGGTGCATCTGAAACTATTACCGGAATCCCAGGAAAGGTTACAGGACGAGAACATTAGCAGTGTTACTCCAATGAATAGAAGTTAGCGTGGTGCCTCTTGTATTCAATCCCAAAGACATTTCTGTGTTTCATCGTCAATGTGAAGGTCCAAGAGTTACAGTAAACATGCAGTGGTGCATCGGAAACTACTACCGGAATCCCAGGAAAGGTTCCAACACGAGACCATTAGCAGTGTTACTCCCCTGGACAGAAGCTAGTATGGTACCTCTTATATTCAATCCCGATGAAATTTATTTGTTTCATCGTCAATGTGAAGGTCCAGCCGTTACAGTAAACATCCAGTGGTGCATCGGAAACTACTACTGGAATCCCAGGAAACGTTCCAAGACGAGACCAATTCCACCGTTACTCCCTGGACAGAAGTTAGCATGGTGCCACTTGTATTCAATCCCGATGAAATTTCTTTATTTCATCGTCAATGTGAAGGTCCACGGGTTACAGTAAACACACAGTGGTGCACCGGAAACTACTACTGGAATCCCAGGAAACGTTCCAAGACGAGACTATTTGCAGTGTTACTCCCCTGGACAGAAGCTAGTATGGTACCTCTTATGTTCAATCCAGATGAAATTTATTTGTTTCATCGTCAATGTGAAGGTCCAAGGGTTACAGTAAACATGCAGTGTGCATCGGAAACTACTACCGGAATCCCAGGAAAGGTTCCAACACGAGACCATTAGCAGTGTTACTCCCTTCGACAGAAGTTAACATGGTGCCTCTTGTATTTTATCCCAATGACATTTCTGTGTTTCATCGCCAAGGTGAAGGTCCAAGGGTTACAGTAAACATGCAGTAGTGCGTCGGAGACTACTACCGGAATCCCAGGAAAGGTTCCAACACGAGACCATTAGCAGTGTTACTCCACAGGACAGAAGTTAGGATGGTGCCTCTTGTATTCAATCCCATAGACATTTCTGTGATTCATCGTCAATGTGAAGGTCCAAGGGTTACAGTAAACATGCAGTGGTGCATCGGAAACTACTACTGGAAACCCAGGAAAGGTTCCAACACGAGACCATTAGCAGTGTTACTCCCCTGGACACAAGTTAGCATTGTGCTTCTTGTATTCAATACCAATGACATTTCTGTGTTTCATCGTTAATGTGAAGGTCCAAGGGTTACAGTAAACATGCAGTGGTGCATTGGAAACTACTACCGGAATCCCAGGAAAGGTTCCAGGACGAGACCATTAGCAGTGTTGCTCCACTGCACAGAAGTCAGCATGGTGACTCTTGTATTCAATCCCGACGAAATTCCTTTGTTTCATCGTCAATGTAAAGGACCAAGGGTTACATTAAAAATGCAGTGGTGCTTCTGAAACTACTACTGGAATCCCAGGAAAGGTTCCATGACGAGACCATTTGCAGCGTTACTCCCCTGGATTGAAGTCAGCATGGTGCCTCTTGTATTCTTTCCCAATGACATTTCTGTGTTTCATCGTCAATGTGAAGGTCCAAGGGTTACAGTAAACATGCAGTGGTGAATCGGAAACTACTACGACAATCCCAGGAATGGTTCCAGAACGAGACCATTAGCAGTGTTACTCCCCTGGACACAAGTTAGCATGGTGCTTCTTGTATTCATCCCAATGACATTTCTGTGTTTCATCGTCAATGTGATGGTGCAAGGGTTACAGTAAACATGCAGTGGTGCATCGGAAACTACTACCGGAATCCCACGAAAGGTTCCAAGACGAGACCATTAGCAGTGATACTCCTCTGGAGAGAAGTTAGGATGCTGCCACTTGTATTCAATCCCAAAGACATTTCTGTGTTTCATCGTCAATGCGAAGGTCCAAGGGTTACAATAAACATGCAGTGGTGCATCTGAAACTACTACTGGAATCCCAGGAAAGGTTCCAAGACGAGACTATTTGCAGTGTTACTCCCCTGGACAGAAGTCAGCATGGTGCCTCTTGTATTCAATCCTGATGAAATTCCTTTGTTTCATCGTCAGTGTAAAGGACCAAGGGTTACAGTAAACATGCAGTGGTGCATCGGAAACTACTACCAGAATCCCAGGAATGGTTCCAGGACGAGACCATTAGCAGTGTTACTCCCCTGGACACAAGTTAGCATGGTGCTTCTTGTATTCATCCCAATGACATTTCTGTGTTTCATCGCCAATGTGAAGGTCCAAGGGTTACAGTAAACATGCAGTGGTGCATCGGAGACTACTACTGGATTCCCAGGAAAGGTTTCAGGACGAGAGCATTAGCAGTGTTACTCCCCTGGAGAGAAGTTAGCATGATGCTTCTTGTATTCAATCCTGATGAAATTCCTTTGTTTCATCGTCAATGTAAAGGACCAAGGGTTACAGTAAACATGCAGTGGTGCATCTGAAACTACTACTGGAATCCCAGGAAAGGTTCCAAGACGAGACCATTTGCAACGTTACTCCCCTGGACAGAAGTCAGCATGGTGCCTCTTGTATTCTTTCCCAATGACATTTCTGTGTTTCATCGTCAATGTGAGGGTCCAAGGGTTACAGTGAACATGCAGTGGTGCATCGGAAACTACTATCGTAATCCTAGGAAAGGTTCCAGGACGAGACCATTAGCAGTGTTACTGCCCTGGACACAAGTTAGCATGGTGCTTCTTGTATTCAATCCCAATGACATTTCTGTGTTTCATTGTCAATGTGAAGGTCCAAGGGTTACAGTAAACATGCAGTGGTGCATTGGCAACTACTACTGGAATCCCAGGAAAGGTTCCAGGACGAGAGCATTAGCAGTGTTACTCCCCTGGAGAGAGGTTAGCATGGTGCTTCTTGTATTCAATCCCGATGAAATTCCTTTGTTTCATCGTCAATGTAAAGGACGAAGGGTTACAGTAAACATGCAGTGGTGCATGTGAAACTACTACTGGAATCCCAGGAAAGGTTCCAAGACGAGACCATTTGCAGCGTTACTCCCCTGGGCAGAAGTCAGCATGGTGCCTCTTGTATTCTCTCCCAATGACATTTCTGTGTTTCATCGTCAATGTGAAGGTCGAAGGGTTACAGTAAACATGAGGGGTGCATTGGAAACTACTACCAGAATCCCAGGAAAGGTTCCAGGGCGAGACCATTAGCAGTGTTACTCCCCTGAACAGACGTTAGCATGGTGCCCCATCTATTCAATCCCAAGGACATTTCTGAGTTTCATCGTCAATGTGTGAAGGTCCAAGGGTTACAGTAAACATGCAGTGGTGCATCTGAAACTATTACCGGAATCCCAGGAAAGGTTACAGGACGAGAACATTAGCAGTGTTACTCCAATGAATAGAAGTTAGCGTGGTGCCTCTTGTATTCAATCCCAAAGACATTTCTGTGTTTCATCGTCAATGTGAAGGTCCAAGGGTTACAGTAAACATGCAGTGGTGCATCGGAAACTACTACCGGAATCCCAGGAAAGGTTCCAACACGAGACCATTAGCAGTGTTACTCCCCTGGACAGAAGCTAGTATGGTACCTCTTATATTCAATCCCGATGAAATTTATTTGTTTCATCGTCAATGTGAAGGTCCAGCCGTTACAGTAAACATCCAGTGGTGCATCGGAAACTACTACTGGAATCCCAGGAAACGTTCCAAGACGAGACCAATTCCAGCGTTACTCCCTGGACAGAAGTTAGCATGGTGCCACTTGTATTCAATCCCGATGAAATTTCTTTATTTCATCGTCAATGTGAAGGTCCACGGGTTACAGTAAACACACAGTGGTGCATCGGAAACTACTACTGGAATCCCAGGAAACGTTCCAAGACGAGACTATTTGCAGTGTTACTCCCCTGGACAGAAGCTAGTATGGTACCTCTTATGTTCAATCCAGATGAAATTTATTTGTTTCATCGTCAATGTGAAGGTCCAAGGGTTACAGTAAACATGCAGTGTGCATCGGAAACTACTACCGGAATCCCAGGAAAGGTTCCAACACGAGACCATTAGCAGTGTTACTCCCTTCGACAGAAGTTAACATGGTGCCTCTTGTATTTTATCCCAATGACATTTCTGTGTTTCATCGCCAATGTGAAGGTCCAAGGGTTACAGTAAACATGCAGTAGTGCATCGGAGACTACTACCGGAATCCCAGGAAAGGTTCCAACACGAGACCATTAGCAGTGTTACTCCACAGGACAGAAGTTAGGATGGTGCCTCTTGTATTCAATCCCATAGACATTTCTGTGATTCATCGTCAATGTGAAGGTCCAAGGGTTACAGTAAACATGCAGTGGTGCATCGGAAACTACTACTGGAAACCCAGGAAAGGTTCCAACACGAGACCATTAGCAGTGTTACTCCCCTGGACACAAGTTAGCATTGTGCTTCTTGTATTCAATCCCAATGACATTTCTGTGTTTCATCGTTAATGTGAAGGTCCAAGGGTTACAGTAAACATGCAGTGGTGCATTGGAAACTACTACCGGAATCCCAGGAAAGGTTCCAGGACGAGACCATTAGCAGTGTTGCTCCACTGCACAGAAGTCAGCATGGTGACTCTTGTATTCAATCCCGACGAAATTCCTTTGTTTCATCGTCAATGTAAAGGACCAAGGGTTACATTAAAAATGCAGTGGTGCTTCTGAAACTACTACTGGAATCCCAGGAAAGGTTCCATGACGAGACCATTTGCAGCGTTACTCCCCTGGATAGTAGTCAGCATGGTGCCTCTTGTATTCTTTCCCAATGACATTTCTGTGTTTCATCGTCAATGTGAAGGTCCAAGGGTTACAGTAAACATGCAGTGGTGCATCGGAAACTACTACGACAATCCCAGGAATGGTTCCAGAACGAGACCATTAGCAGTGTTACTCCCCTGGACACAAGTTAGCATGGTGCTTCTTGTATTTATCCCAATGACATTTCTGTGTTTCATCGCCAATGTGATGGTGCAAGGGTTACAGTAAACATGCAGTGGTGCATCGGAAACTACTACCGGAATCCCAGGAAAGGTTCCAAGACGAGACCATTAGCAGTGATACTCCTCTGGAGAGAAGTTAGGATGCTGCCACTTGTATTCAATCCCAAAGACATTTCTGTGTTTCATCGTCAATGCGAAGGTCCAAGGGTTACAATAAACATGCAGTGGTGCATCTGAAACTACTACTGGAATCCCAGGAAAGGTTCCAAGACGAGACTATTTGCAGTGTTACTCCCCTGGACAGAAGTCAGCATGGTGCCTCTTGTATTCAATCCTGATGAAATTCCTTTGTTTCATCGTCAGTGTAAAGGACCAAGGGTTACAGTAAACATGCAGTGGTGCATCGGAAACTACTACCAGAATCCCAGGAATGGTTCCAGGACGAGACCATTAGCAGTGTTACTCCCCTGGACACAAGTTAGCATGGTGCTTCTTGTATTCATCCCAATGACATTTCTGTGTTTCATCGCCAATGTGAAGGTCCAAGGGTTACAGTAAACATGCAGTGGTGCATCGGAGACTACTACCGGAGTCCCAGGAAAGGTTCCAGCACGAGACCATTAGCAGTGTTACTCCCCTGGACAGAAGTCAGCATGGTGCCTCTTGTATTCAATCCTGATGAAATTCCTTTGTTTCATCGTCAATGTAAAGGACCAAGGGTTACAGTAAACATGCAGTGGTGCATCGGAAACTACTACCAGAATCCCAGGAATGGTTCCAGGACGAGACCATTAGCAGTGTCACTCCCCTGGACACAAGTTAGCATGGTACTTCTTGTATTCAATCCCAGTGACATTTCTGTGTTTCATTGTCAATGTGAAGGTCCAAGGGTTACAGTAAACATGCAGTGGTGCATTGGAAACTACTACTGGATTCCCAGGAAAGGTTCCAGGACGAGAGCATTAGCAGTGTTACTCCCCTGGAGAGAGGTTAGCATGATGCTTCTTGTATTCAATCCTGATGAAATTCCTTTGTTTCATCGTCAATGTAAAGGACCAAGGGTTACAGTAAACATGCAGTGGTGCATCTGAAACTACTACTGGAATCCCAGGAAAGGTTCCAAGACGAGACCATTTGCAACGTTACTCCCCTGGACAGAAGTCAGCATGGTGCCTCTTGTATTCTTTCCCAATGACATTTCTGTGTTTCATCGTCAATGTGAAGGTCCAAGGGTTACAGTGAACATGCAGTGGTGCGTCGGAAACTACTATCGTAATCCCAGGAAAGGTTCCAGGACGAGACCATTAGCAGTGTTACTGCCCTGGACACAAGTTAGCATGGTGCTTCTTGTATTCAATCCCAATGACATTTCTGTGTTTCATTGTCAATGTGAAGGTCCAAGGGTTACAGTAAACATGCAGTGGTGCGTTGGAAACTACTACTGGAATCCCAGGAAAGGTTCCAGGACGAGAGCATTAGCAGTGTTACTCCCCTGGAGAGAGGTTAGCATGGTGCTTCTTGTAGTCAATCCCGATGAAATTCCTTTGTTTCATCGTCAATGTAAAGGACGAAGGGTTACAGTAAACATGTAGTGGTGCATCTGAAACTACTACTGGAATCCCAGGAAAGGTTCCAAGACGAGACCATTTGCAGCGTTACTCCCCTGGGCAGAAGTCAGCATGGTGCCTCTTGTATTCTCTCCCAATGACGTTTCTGTGTTTCATCGTCAATGTGAAGGTCCAAGGGTTACAGTAAACATGCAGTCGAGCATCGGAAACTACTAGCGGAATCCCAGGATAGGTTCCTGGACGAGACCATTAAATACATTGATTGTTCTCTATCAAAATCTTTCATTTGCTAACTATGCATATCAGTAGTTAGTGCCTTCGTTAGTTTGAATCCTTCATTTAGCTGGCAGTAGTGGCGCTCGCTGTATTGCTGTAGCTAGAGTAACGAAGATTTTTGTGAGGTAAGTGATTTGTGAAAGGTATAGGTTAATGTTAGCCAGGGCCATTCTTTTGTAGGGATTTTTGAAAGTCAGATTGCGTTGCGCTAAAAATATTGTGTGTCAGTTTAAGCACAGTTTTGTAATAATTGTTCAAAGGGGACGTTTCAAGTTCACACCCGTTTATTTGTTGTTTTCATTTGTGTGAGACGTATCTCAACTGCTTTCACTATTCACGTTTTCTATCGACGGTACCGTATTCTTACCACATGAATCATATTCTATAACCAACGTATAGTATGACAACTGCTTAGCCAACAGAAAGAGAAGAAATATTGACGGGACAGAAAGTTCATAATGTTTTGAAAAAAGGAAAAAAAAGTAAATGGCATGAGAGTGTTTTGAACATGACCCGTTTACTTGATAGTCCAACACCATGACCACTTAACCACAACACCGTGGCTATTCAGGTCAATCACTTGTCCATTCACTATTCGTATTTTTTTCTTTTTCCACAGTTCAGAACACTCTCTTCCTGTTTCCATGCTTGTTCTGCGTTCATTTTTAGACAGGCTATCCACCGAGCCACCAAATCTGATGGGGCTGCCATTGGGAGTTTCTGTTGTAAGCACCCTCGGCAGTATGAAGCGCTACATTACAGGGCAGTTTATTTACGATTCTCCTGCAACAAGAAAGTCCTAGTAAACTCCGGAAGAGCTGACCTTCTGCTGAGATATGTCTTATATCTACCCAACAAAACAGAGTTTTATTCGCTACGTTTTCAGCCACATCAGTATACGTGGAACGTAGGAGACGTATATGGAATGTAATACCTACATTATTTAACGTAAAAAATGAGCCCCCACAACTGTAGCTTATGGGAAAATGTCAGAAGTAATAAAACTTTTTCTCAACATGGAAAAATTCATTTCAAGAATTATTTGCTAAACCTGGGCCACGAACGGCAAGAAACACGTGCACTTTTGAAGCAAAAGTAATTACAATTACAAAAATACTTGTGTATTAGGAAGTCGAGTGAAGTGTTAGAAAGGGCAAATCACTAGACACCATGAAATTTTTTTAAGTGGCTTGGAAAGTGCCCACAGCAATAACAACAGAAATATGTGCTACTCGTGCATGACATATGCGTTTACATTCTCTTTCTTTCAGCGCAGTACGATGCAAATACACGTATTCCAAAGAATTTCTTAATGAATTAGTTATAACTTACATCATTGAACCAGTGTGGTTTGGCTGTTTTCACATGTATTTCATGATACTTCACGTCTCTCGATAACTTGCTAATACATGGAACGAAAAATATAACAGCTGTTTCCTGAAGTAAGTAGAAAATAACCAAAAACAAAAGACAATGCTTAATACGCATGTGACTGCTTTCTCACCCCACGGGGCGCTAGTATCACTCCAGCTGTCGAACGGTAAGGGAGTGCGGCCATAAAATCTAGAGCTGTTCCTAAAATATCGATATCCTTTCCAAAATATATCGATTTTCAACGACGAGAAATTCAACGCCGACATATCGACATATTTATATCGGAACGCCTATATCGAGTGCCGTTATTTTTATTTTATATTCTTTTCTCCTATTGAATTTCTATTATTTATTTTATGTTATTATATTTTAATTATTATTATTTGTATGTCTATTATATTCTTTTTCACAATTTTCGGTAAATATTTGAAGCTTTTTTAAAAAATAATAGTAGAACATAATTTTACTTTCTCTGTGTGAATGAGTCATTTATGTCTCAGTGAATCAAATTTTTGTCGAAGTAATTAAGCTTACGATCACCAGAATAATTATGGCATCTTATCTACTAAATTTTAGTGTAGATATCACTGCCACAGTAACTCTGTTAGTGTAATTTACACGCTATGGTGTCTGTTTCTGTCGCCACGTTTCTCTTCGCACGTAGTAAAAGTTTGCATACGACCTCCAGCAGAACAGAAGGAAGCCACAATGTATTGTAACTAGCTTAACATGCATTTTGCACCTTAGCATACGGCAACGACACAGTTTCCTTGTAAATGATAAAGAGCGGCACCAGTTCTTTGTAAATGACACACCGTTACACTTTCGGGAAAGAAGTAAACGCTCTTGCCTTAACGCTGGTTTGCAGCAGCGACCTAGCGGCGATGACCTCGCGGTTGCGCCGTGAGGCCTGGACATCAGAGGGTATGGGTTGTCTTCTGTAAGCCCGGCTGTTCGAAATCTAGCTGCTACTTTGTATGACATTAGGTCAAAATCGTGGTTTTCAAGGAAAGTGTCTACTAGTGGTGGGCAGGAAATCGCATATCTGTTAGAAATCACAGTGACTGAGAAGTCACAGATATCACAGTAGCAACTTTACAGAATCTAACTGCGATTTCAGTCACAGTTAGCAGTCGCAAGTAGTATTTCACATTGACAGACGTGAGCCATCTATTGGTCGAATTTAGCACTGCTTTCTGCGATTTCAGTGACAAGTCGCAACTAAGAGTCGCAAGTAGCAACTAAAAAGCGCGGTTAACAGTGGCATCTGTTGGCCAAAGATCGTACTACGTCCATCCCTGCGGTACGCTATGGAGTCTAACTGCGATTTCCGTGACAAGTCGCAACTAAGAGTCGCAAGTAGCAACTAGAAAGCGCGGTTAACAGTGCCATCTGTGGGTCATAGTTCGTACTACGTCCATCTCTGCGGTACGCTATGGAGTCTAACTGCGATTTCCGTGACAAGTCGCAACTAAGAGTCGCAAGTAGCAACTAAAAAGCGCAGTGAGCACTGCCATCTGTTGAGCAAAGTTCATACTACGCTATTCGCTACCGAGTCAAACTGCGATTTCTGTGACAAATCGCAACTAAGAGTCGCAAGTAGCAACTAAAAAGCGCAGTTAACATACTTTTCCTAGTGTCATCTGTTGACCGACGGATGTACTTCGTTATGAGAGCCTTGTGCCTCACGAGATCGATGTGCTGTGTGTGCATATGAAGGGCTTATTTCAATAGTGGAACAAGTCCATTTTTGTTAATTTTGAGATATAGAGTCGTAAAGTTAAATGAGTGCTGGAGCGTCATGAAACGATTCCTCGGGGCCCGCGAGACGCACGTCAATGAGGCGTAGCAACTTGTAGGTGTTCCAGGTGCCCGCCAGCCAGCCAGCAGCAGCAGCAGCAGCAGCAGCAGTTCCCGGTCCCGGCCTGCAGCAGTGGTCCCGCAGCCAGCCAGCCAGCCAGCCAGCCAGCCAGCCAGCCCTCCAGTGGCAGCAGCAGTCCAGCCAGCAGCAGTCCAGCCAGCAGCAGCAGCAGCAGCCGCCGCCGCCGCCCCGTCCGCGGCAGCAGCGTCCCTGCCTCTCGCCGTCGCCGTCCGTCGTCTCCCAGTGTGTGTCCTGTCCTTTTAGTGCTGTGTTTTTTCTTTCTTCTTCTTGTCGTCATGTCCGCCCCCACCACCACCGTCACTACTACCACCACCGCCATCGTGTATACGTCCCCTTCCGCCGCCTCCACCACTATCACTTGGTGTGCCCAGTCCCACCCCCCCTCCTTCCATCCCACCCCTCCTCTCTATCCCTTCGCCCTCGCTCTTTGTCGCCCCCTCTCCCGCTTCTTCCTCTCGTTCTGATCCTTTCCCCCCACTCCCCCAGCCTGTCACTGCAGCTCCGGCTAGGGTGGTGGCCCGTCGGGCCACTGCCCACGCCCAGCTCTCCCCGTCGCCATCGCCATCGCCATCACCGCCGCCACCACCACCGCCACCTCCGTCATCATCGTCGCCATCACCATCACTGACACATTCGCCTGCAACGTCACAGTCACTGTCTCCGGCGCCGACTGCTGCGTCCGTGCCGGGACCTGTCCCTTCCCACCACCTCCCCATCGTTCCCGTCCCTCATATCACCACCCGCCCATCTGCCGCTGTCAAACGCCCTAGTGGCGCCTCCACTTCCTCTGCTCCTAAAAAGGCTCCACCCTGCCCCCCATCCCCACCCCAAAATGCCATGGACGTCTCCCCACCAGGCCCCGCTCCCTCTTCCTCCTCCCCACCCGGTCTCTACAAATATCTCCTGTCCCATCCCGATCCTTCCTTCCTCGAGGCCCGGAATCTCTCCCTCCTCCTCCGCCAACATTTCCCTGGCGCCCCCATCTCTCTCCTTACTCCCAGATGGGATTCTGTCCTTATCTCCTCCCCCAGCCCAACCCTCCATACTGACATCCTCTCGCGCCTCCCCATCACCCGTT
The DNA here is from genome assembly GCF_021461385.2 of Schistocerca piceifrons. NCBI lineage: Eukaryota > Metazoa > Arthropoda > Insecta > Orthoptera > Acrididae > Schistocerca > Schistocerca piceifrons. The sequence goes on along the minus strand of NC_060148.1, from coordinate 122,374,134 downwards.
TTGGTCCTCACGCCTCCCTCACCCCTGCTCCCTCCCCATCTCCTACCCGCCAACCCCAACCCCCGCGTCGCCCGCCGACCCTCACCGCCGTGATCACTCGGCTTAGCCATCGATCACGGAGGAGGAGGTGCTGGCGGAGCTGAAGGCCCATCCCACCCTGGAGGTGCGGGCAGTCCGCCGCATTTTCAACGCGACCGGCCCCACCCGCCTTATGCGGGTTTTCTCTGAGGACGCCCCCTCCATTGACCGTCTCCTGAAGGAGGGTGCCCTCCTCTTCAATCAGCGGTACAAGGTCGACCCCTCCCGTTCCCCCCCTCAATCCCTGCGCTGCCAGAGATGTCTGCACTACAATGCACATCCAACAGCAGAGTGCCGCGAGGCCCCCACCTGCCCGCATTGTCGGCAAGCGCACTTACTCCGGCAGTGCCCCAACCTCCAATCCCCTCCATCCTGTAATACCTGCAGCCTCCCCCACCCCACCTACTCCCAAAAGTGTAAAGCCCGACCCCCTCCCACCACTCCTGAACTCACCGTACCTGTCCGTCCCCTGGACGCCCCCACCCCTCCTGGCAATTCCCTTCGTCCCCCCCCCCACTGCTGAGGACATCATCAGGTTCCTCACCATTGTCCTCCAAAACGTCCATCCCTTTCAGCGCCCCCACACCTTACAACAGGTCTCCCTCGTCGCCCATTCCATATTCCACCTTAAAATGTACGCCACCTTTTCCAATAACCAGGCCCATTTCACCTTCTCCCGCCTTGACACCCTCGTTTAAGTCCTTATCATGGCGCGACAGCATCGTATCCTTTCAACAATATCCGCTCCCTTCCCGCCAACAAGAACCTCTTCCTGCACACCCTTGCTACCCACCGTGTGGATGCCTTCCTCCTCAATGAAACCTTCCTCCAACCCCACCACTCCATCCACACCTCCCCCTATCTCCTCCACCGCTCCGATAATCCCCTCCCAGTTGCGCGTGGTGGAGTTGCCATTGGCCACCACTGCCAGATCCCCGTTCGGCTCCAACCTCTCCTTCCCGACCCCACCAAACACCTGATCCTTAGTCTCTTCTTCCCCGGCCTTACCATTACCTGTGCCACCATCTATGTCCGCCCCAACGCCCCTCTTCCTTTCGACTTCCTCTCCCACATCGACCGTACCTTCTCCTCCTATGTGATCGCCGCCGACCTCAACATCCATAGTCGCTCCGCTGCCCAGTTACGGCGGTGGCATCGGTTCCTCTCCTCCCTTCAAGGCGACCTCATCCCCATCCCCCAGCACACCCGTCCCGAATCCAACTCCACTCCCGATGTTATTCTCTCCTCCCCCAACCTCCTTGGTCGCATTACGGTGGATGTCCTGGAGCCTATTGGTAGCGACCATCTCCCTGTCCTCCTCACCGTTTCAGATGGCCGTCGCCCCCGCCCCGACCCTCGTCATGACCCTCCCCCTAAGTACATCCATGACTATTCCCGTGCCAACTGGAATGCCTACCGGGATACCCTCTCCACTCAGGTCGATAGCCACCCTCTCGCCTACCGCCGTCCCGATGATGTCACCCATGCCGCCTCCTTTCTCCAGCAGACCTTGTCTGAGGCCGTGGAGGCCCACGTCCCTACTGTTGCCATCCACCCCCCACCGTCCTACCTTACCACCACAGGCCGTCCTCCTCCTCCGTGAATCCCGTCGTCTCTACCGTGCCTTCCTCTGCACGCGTGACCCGGACACCCTACGACGCCACCTGCAACTACAGCGACACATTCGAAATTTGCTCGCGGCTAAGAAACGCCGGGACTGGCGACAGACATGCACCCGTTTAAATGCTACCCTCCCAATAAACTCGTCCAAGTTCTGGACCGCCTTCCGTCGCCTTACCGGAACTAAACCCTCCCCCTACTATCCTCTTCTCCACGATGATCACCCCTTCCCTGACGCCCTTAGTAAGGCCAATCACTTTGCCTCCTACCTGTCCGATGTGTTTTCCATCCCTGATGATCCCCAGTTCGATTACTCCCTCTTCCCAGATATCTGCGATCGAACTGACACCTCTGTCCCTCCCCTCGCTCCTGGTTTCCAGTACTTGGACAACATTCCACACACGGACCTAAATGCCCCCATCACCACACAGGATCTCATCACTACACTCCGCACCAAACGCAACACCGCTCCTGGTCACGATCGTGTCACCTACCGTCACCTTCGTGAAGCTCCTGTCTCTTTTCTCTCCACCCTGGCCAGGCTCTACAATGTAGTCCTGTCCACCGGTTACTATCCCGACCTGTGGAAAACCTCCCGTATCCTCATGTTCCTCAAACCTGGCAAACCGCCGTCCGCCGTCTCCTCCTACCGTCCCATCAGCCTTACCTCGGTCTTCAGCAAGGTCCTAGAATCTATCCTCACCCGCCGCATCCACCAGCATCTCCGCCAGCACCGCCTCCTCCCCGTTACCCAGTGTGGCTTTCGGCCGTCCTTCTCTTCCGACGATCTTCTCCTTCACCTCACTCATCTCCTTTCCGAACAGCTCAATTCCCGTCGCTCCGCCATCTTCCTCTCTCTTGACCTCGAACGCGCATATGACCGCGTATGGCATTCCGGTCTCCTCTTCAAGCTCCAAACCTTCGCCCTTCCCATTAACTACGTTCGTCTGATCGGTTCCTTTCTCTCCCGCCGTCCTTCCCATGTCACCATCCATAACACCGATTCCTACACCTTTTTCCCCTCCTCCGGTGTGCCCCAAGGCTCCGTCCTCTCCCCCCTTCTGTACTTGTTGTACACGGCGGACATGCCGCCGCCGTCACCCCCCGTCCACCTTCTCCAGTTTGCCGATGACACCGCCTTCCTTGCCTTGCCCCCACCCTGCAACGCTCCCAACACCTTCTCCAATCCCATCTTGACCGGTTCACCGCTTGGTGCAACCAGTGGTTGCTCAAGGTCCATCCTTCCAAAACCCAGGCGATCATTGTAGGCAAAACCACTCCCTCCTTCCGCCTCCTTGATTTCTATGTCACCGTTTATGGCCGTCCCATCACTCTCACCCCCACCCTTAAGTACCTTGGCGTCACCCTCGACCGTCGCCTCTCCTGGACTCCCCATCTCCAGACAATCCAAGCCAAGGCACGTTCCCGACTCCATCTCCTCAAGCTCCTTTCCGGCCGAACGTGGGGTCTGGACCCCTCCACCATCCTCCACACCTATAAGTCCCTCGTCCGCCCTATCCTCTGTTACGCCCATCCAGCCTGGATCTCCGCCCCTCCTTCCTTTTATAAATCCCTCCAAATCCTTGAACGCCATGCTCTCCGCCTTGCCTATCGCATCCGTCTCCCTTCCCCCACGCGGATCCTGTATGACCTTATCCCCTTCCCCCACCTCCTCCTCTTCCTCGAAAGGATACGAATCCTATACACCTCCCGTAAACTCGATCCACCTCACCCGCTTGTCTCCCCAATCCTCTCCCACCCCTGCCCGCTGCCGCGCCTGTACTCCCATGTCCCACCCGGTCTCCATCTCTCCACCCTCCTTACCCTCTCCCACGGTGGTTTCCGCCAGCTCCCTCTCCCTGATAATGTCCTCGTCCCCTCCATCTACCCCTCCTATCAACTTTGACCCTGCCCCCCCTCCCTCCTGGTGTCCTTTCCCTTCGGCACCCTCCCTCCTTTCTCTTCCCTTCCCTTCTCTCTCCTTTTCCCCCATCCCCTCCCTCCACCCCTCTTCTTCCGGGCTTCCCCTCCCCCTTCCTCTCTCCCCCCTCTTTCCCCTGCCCGTGGCGTCCCTGCTCTCCCCTCTCGCTTTCCCTCTCCCCCTCCTCCTCCTCCTCCTCCTCCTCCTCCTCTCTTGGCAGGTCCCCGGACTCGCCACGCATCGTGAACTTTCGCGCGCCGGAGATCATCGCCCTCGGTTTAGTGTCTGTGCCGTCGTGTCTGTGCCTCAGTGTTTTTCGCCGTCCACACTCCTTCGTTCACGTGTGTCATCTACCTCGTCAGTGTTTGTGCCCAGTGCCGACGGTTTTCCTTGTTTGTTTCGTCAAGTGTGAACGGCTTCATGTTTTTTAACTATTGTATCTCCTGTTTTTTAAACCGCCATTCTGTTACTTGTCTGCCTCCCTTTCTTTTTTATTGTACTGCTTATGGCTGAAGAGCGGAGTACACTGTTCCGCTGCCAGCCCACCTTGTATGGGGTGTCCAAATTACAATAAAGAAAAAAAAAAAAAAAAAAATGAGTGCTGAAAAATCTGCAGTTGAGATACCGGAAATATTCAAGCATATGGCTTCTTGCTAGAGATGAACCTTTATTTATGTTTGTTTGGATCACTAACTTCAGAAGCATTTTAGACAGAAAAGTGTAGATAATGGACTTGTACCACTATTGAAATAAGCCCTTCATATTATATGACGACATGCACATTCAGCATCAGTTATGGTTGGTCAAATACTGCTGTGACTCTGAATGTATTATATTAATAAGAAGCAACATTGCCTTTTTCTCCTGAAAATATCAAGTAACGTAACAAATGTGTTTGATTCTGCTTCCAATATGACAGTTTTGGTTAATACTCCACATGCCTACAGGACTTTGCAATGTTAACACAGCAGAACTCAGACATCTGTATAAGTGTAGAGAAATGAAAACAGTCATATGAATGCCTCACTTTTGTTCCGACACAGTTCAAGACTCGGAAGAAAAGTTTTACACCTGGTGTTCTACATGGCAACTTCACACACAAGAACTTTTTGCCGACACTACTACCACCTACATAAGTAAGCTTTTCCTCTGTCACTTTCAAGTAATGCACTTACGCTATTCCTGATTTAACTGGAAGATCTGTACTTCCCACTTTCATATCAACAGCCTCAAAATGCATATTGTAGACTTCGGGTATGTTACAGGTCAGTGTCACACCAAGATTGTGGAGAAAGGGGGGGGGGCGGCATGTCACTCTCCAACAAGTGTTTACCAATAAATAAGTGGCGGAAAATTACGGGTATAGGACGGCTTAACATGTGGAAAATGAAATTTTTATTATTCACTCAATGTATTTAACATTTATTATTCCTTTAAAATCGCACAACAACTTCAATAAAACACTTTAATGTCACACACTTATTTCATAATTATTTCACTTTTAAACTGCAAATCCTCTAAGAGCTGTCTTGAATCTTCACGAGTCTCTCTCAACAGCCTTGATGTGGATAGATATGTACAGCAACCAGTAATCAGTCAGAACTGCGTCTGCAAAAACACAAGGATTATTAAACAATTTTTGCTGTCACTAATTACTAGCAATATAATTGACAGAGTAGATTGCTAATATTTGCTATACCTCATTTGCTAATATTTGCTATATCACATTCGCAAGAACGATCTCACTGAAGTAATTAAGTCCATCAAAACGCTTAGAAACTAACCTGTCCTCTGACGAAAACGGTCTAAAGACTGGCAATTTCTTCAGATCTGTTGACAATGATATTTTGAATTATCACTTTACTGAGTGACTGAAATGTAGTTCAGGTACCTATGAACATAACAATATGTTAGAATTCATTTTCTAAACACGAACTATTACGGTACTGTGCGGCTACTTACATATTAATTACACTATTAATATTTTCACAGTTGTTTCTTTAATACAAAATTAAAGCCAACGGAAGAATAAACGTAAAACATACTTACCAATGACAGGTTTGTTGAGATGCAATTTTCTGTGTGGACAGATGTAACTTTTTCATACTGTGGTAGTGTGGTACGTCGCAGAAATCGCAGGAGTCACAGAAATCGCAGAAGTAGCAGAAGTCACAGAAATCGCAGAAGTCGCAGAAGTAGCAAAAGTCGCAGAAATCGCGGAAGTAGCAGAAGTAGCAGTGGCGGAGGGATACGCGACTTAGGTTCCTTAACTGCGACTCTTAACTGCGACAAATCACAGTTAAGAATAACAGACACTGAAAAGTAGCATTCACAGAAATCACTGATATCGGAAAATCGCAGTTTAGCGCATCACTAGTGTCTACTATTAGATTGCGCAGACCATTAGTGGTGGGCAGGAAATCGCGTATCTGTTAGAAATCGCAGTGACTGAGAAGTCACAGATATCACAGTAGCAACTTTACAGAATCTAACTGCGATTTCAGTCACAGTTAGCAGTCGCAAGTAGTATTTCACAGTCAAAGACGTGAGCCATCTATTGGTCGAATTTAGCACTGCTTTCTGCGATTTCAGTGACAAGTCGCAACTAAGAGTCGCAAGTAGCAACTAAAAAGCGCGGTTAACAGTGGCATCTGTTGGCCGAAGTTCGTACTACGTCCATCTCTGCGGTACGCTATGGAGTCTAACTGCGATTTCCGTGACAAGTCGCAACTAAGAGTCGTAAGTAGCAACTAAAAAGCGCGGTTAACAGTGGCATCTGTTGGCCAAAGTTCGTACTACGTCCATCTCTGCGGTACGCTATGGAGTCTAACTGCGATTTCCGTGACAAGTCGCAACTAAGAGTCACAAGTAGCAACTAGAAAGCGCGGTTAACAGTGCCATCTGTGGGTCAAAGTTCATACTACGCCCATCTCTGCGGTACGCTGCGGTAGTCTAACTGCGATTTCCGTGACAGGTCGCAACTAACAGTCGCAAGTAGCAACTAAAAAGCGCAGTTAGCACTGCCATCTGTTGAGCAAAGTTCATACTACGCTATTCGCTACCGAGTCAAACTGCGATTTCTGTGACAAATCGCAACTAAGAGTCGCAGGTAGCAACTAAAAAGCGCAGTTAACATCCTTTTCCCAGTGTCATCTGTTGACCGACGTACGTACTTCGTTATGAGAGCCTTGTGCCTCACGAGATCGATGTGCTGTGTGTGCATATGAAGGGCTTATTTCAATAGTGGTACAAGTCCATTTTTGTTCATTTTGAGATATAGAGTCGTAAAGTTAAATGAGTGCTGAAAAATCTGCAGTTGAGATACCAGAAATATTCAAGCATATGGCTTCTTGCTAGAGATGAACCTTTATTTATGTTTGTTTGAATCACTAATTTCAGAAGCATTATAGACAGAAAAGTGTAGGTAATGGACTTGTACCACTATTGAAATAAGCCCTTCATATTATATGACGACATGCACATTCAGCATCAGTTATGGTTGGTCAAATACTGCTGTGACTCTGAATGTATTATATTAATAAGAAGCAACATTGCCTTTTTCTCCTGAAAATATCAAGTAACGTAACAAATGTTTGATTCTCCTTCCAATATGACAGTTTTGGTTAATACTCCACATGCCTACAGGACTTTGCAATGTTAACACAGCAGAACTCAGACATCTGTATAAGTGTAGAGAAATGAAAACAGTCATATGAATGCCTCACTTTTGTTCCGACACAGTTCAAGACTCGGGAGAAAAGTTTTACACCTGGTGTTCTACATGGCAACTTCACACACAAGAACTTTTTGCCGACACTACTACCACCTACATAAGTAAGCTTTTCCTGTGTCACTTTCAAGTAATGCACTTAAGCTATTCCTGATTTAACTGGAAGATCTGTACTTCCCACTTTCATATCAACAGCCTCAAAATGCATATTGTAGACTTCGGGATATGTTACAGGTCAGTGTCACACCAAGATTGTGGGGAAGGGGGGGGGGGGGGGGGCGGCATGTCACTCTCCAACAAGTGTTTACCAGTAAATAAGTGGCGGAAAATTACGGGTATAGGACGGCTTAACATGTGGAAAATGAGATTTTTATTATTCACTCAATGTATTTAACATTTATTATTCCTTTAAAATCGCACAACAACTTCAATAAAACACTTTAATCAGTCACACACTTATTTCATAATTATTTCACTTTTAAACTGCAAATCCTCTAAGAGCTGTCTTGAATCTTCACGAGTCTCTCTCAACAGCCTTGATGTGGATAGATATGTACAGCAACCAGTAATCAGTCAGAACTGTGTCTGCAAAAACACAAGGATTATTAAACAATTTTTGCTGTCACTTTACTAGCAATATAATTGACAGAGTAGATTGCTAATATTTGCTATATCACATTTGCTAATATTTGCTATATCACATTCGCAAGAACGATCTCACTGAAGTAATTAAGTCCATCAAAACGCTTAGAAACTAACCTCTCCTCTGACGAAAACGGTCTAAAGACTGGCAATTTCTTCAGATCTGTTGACAATGATATTTTGAATTATCACTTTACTGAGTGACTGAAATGTAGTTCAGGTACCTATGAACATAACAATATGTTAGAATTCATTTTCTAAACACGAACTATTACAGTACTGTGCGGCTACTTACATATTAATTACACTATTAATATTTTCACAGTTGTTTCTTTAATACAAAATTAAAGCCAACGGAAGAATAAACGTAAAACATACTTACCAATGACAGGTTTGTTGAGATGCAATTTTCTGTGTGGACAGATGTAACTTTTTCATACTGTGGTAGTGTGGTACGTCGCAGAAATCGCAGGAGTCACAGAAATCGCAGAAGTAGCAGAAGTCACAGAAATCGCAGAAGTAGCAGAAATCGCAGAAGTAGCAGAAGTCGCAGAAATCGCGGAAGTAGCAGAAGTAGCAGTGGCGGAGGGATACGCGACTTAGGTTCCTTAACTGCGACTCTTAACTGCGACAAATCACAGTTAAGAATAACAGATACTGAAAAGTAGCATTCACAGAAATCACTGATATCGGAAAATCGCAGTTTAGCCCATCACTACAGACCATCATTCACATACATTGGAGTGCACAGACTCTAATGCAGTCTGTGCCTGCCAAAATTTAATTGAAACATGTCAGTAAGGACGACCAGCAACCATACGATTTTTTTTTTTTTTTTTTTTTTTTCTTTATTGCAATTTGGACACCCCATACAAGGTGGGCTGGCAGCGGAACAGTGTACTCCGCTCTTCAGCCATAAGCAGTACAATAAAAAAGAAAGGGAGACAGACAAGTAACAGAATGGCGGTTTAAAAAACAGGAGATACAATTGTTAAAACACTTGATGAAACAAACAAGAAAAACCGTCGGCACTGGGCACAAACACTGACGATGTAGATGACACACGTGAACGAAGGAGCGTGGATGGCGAAAAACACTGAGGCACAGACACGACGGCACAGACACTAAAACGAGGGCGATGATCTCCGGCGCGCGAAAGTTCACGAGGCGTGTGCGAGTCCGGGGACCTGCCAAGAGAGGAGGAGGAGGAGGAGGAGGGGGAGTGGGAAAGCGAGAGGGGAGACCAGGGACGCCACGGGCAGGGGAAAGAGGGGGGAGAGAGGAAGGGGGAGGGGAAGCCCGGAAGAAGAGGGGGGAGGGAGGGGATGGGGGAAAAGGAAAGAGAAGGGAAGGGAAGAGAAAGGAGGGAGGGTGCCGAAGGGAAAGGACACCAGGAGGGAGGGGGGGGCAGGGTCAAAGTTGATAGGAGGGGTAGATGGAGGGGACGAGGACATCATCAGGGAGAGGGAGCTGGCGGAAACCACCTTGGGAGAGGGTAAGGAGGGTGGAGAGATGGAGACCAGGTGGGACGTGGGAGTACAGGCGCGGCAGCGGGCGGGGGTGGGAGAGGATCGGGGAGACGAGCGGGTGAGGAGGATCGAGTTTACGGGAGGTGTATAGGATTCGTATCCTTTCGAGGAAGAGGAGGAGGTGGGGGAAGGGGATAAGGTCATACAGGATCCGCGTGGGGGAAGGGAGACGGATGCGATAGGCAAGGCGGAGAGCATGGCGTTCAAGGATTTGGAGGGATTTATAAAAGGAAGGGGGGGCGGAGATCCAGGCGGGATGGGCGTAACAGAGGATAGGGCGGATGAGGGACTTATAGGTGTGGAGGATGGTGGAGGGGTCCAGACCCCACGTTCGGCCGGAAAGGAGCTTGAGGAGACGGAGTCGGGAACGTGCCTTGGCTTGGATTGTCTGGAGATGGGGAGTCCAGGAGAGGCGACGGTCGAGGGTGACGCCAAGGTACTTAAGGGTGGGGGTGAGAGCGATGGGACGGCCATAAACGGTGAGATAGAAATCAAGGAGGCGGAAGGAGGGAGTGGTTTTGCCTACAATGATCGCCTGGGTTTTGGAAGGATTGACCTTGAGCAACCACTGGTTGCACCAAGCGGTGAACCGGTCAAGATGGGATTGGAGAAGGTGTTGGGAGCGTCGCAGGGTGGGGGCAAGGGCGTGGAAGGCGGTGTCATCGGCAAACTGGAGAAGGTGGACGGGGGGTGACGGCGGCGGCATGTCCGCCGTGTACAACAAGTACAGAAGGGGGGAGAGGACGGAGCCTTGGGGCACACCGGCGGAGGGGAAAAAGGTGTAGGAATCGGTGTTATGGATGGTGACATAGGAAGGACGGCGGGAGAGAAAGGAACCGATCAGACGAACGTAGTTAATGGGAAGGGCGTAGGTTTGGAGCTTGAAGAGGAGACCGGAATGCCATACGCGGTCATATGCGCGTTCGAGGTCAAGAGAGAGGAAGATTGCGGAGCGACGGGAATTGAGCTGTTCGGAAAGGAGATGAGTGAGGTGAAGGAGAAGATCGTTGGAAGAGAAGGACGGCCGAAAGCCACACTGGGTAACGGGGAGGAGGCGGTGCTGGCGGAGATGCTGGTGGATGCGGCGGGTGAGGATAGATTCCAGGACCTTGCTGAAGACCGAGGTAAGGCTGATGGGACGGTAGGAGGAGACGGCGGACGGCGGTTTGCCAGGTTTGAGGAACATGAGGATACGGGAGGTTTTCCACAGGTCGGGGTAGTAACCGGTGGACAGGTCTACATTGTAGAGCCTGGCCAGGGTGGAGAGAAAAGACACAGGAGCTTCACGAAGGTGACGGTAGGTGACACGATCGTGACCAGGAGCGGTGTTACGTTTGGTGCGGAGTGTATTGATGAGATCCTGTGTGGTGATGGGGGCATTAAGGTCCGTGTGTGGAATGTTGTCCAAGTACTGGAAACCAGGAGCGAGGGGAGGGATAGAGGTGTCAGTTCGATCGCAGATATCTGGGAAGAGGGAGTAATCGAACTGGGGATCATCAGGGATGGAAAACACATCGGACAGGTAGGAGGCAAAGTGATTGGCCTTACTAAGGGCGTCAGGGAAGGGGTGATCATCGTGGAGAAGAGGATAGTAGGGGGAGGGTTTAGTTCCGGTAAGGCGACGGAAAGCGGTCCAGAACTTGGACGAGTTTATAGGGAGGGTAGCAGTTAAACGGGTGCATGTCTGTCGCCAGTCCCGGCGTTTCTTGGCCGCGAGCAAATTTCGAATGTGTCGCTGGAGTTGCCGGTGGCGTCGTAGTGTGTCCGGGTCACGCGTGCGGAGGAAGGCACGGTAGAGACGACGGGATTCACGGAGGAGGAGGACGGCCTGTGGCGGTAGGGTAGGACGGTGGGGGTGGATGGCAACAGTAGGGACGTGGGCCTCCACGGCCTCAGACAAGGTCTGCTGGAGAAAGGAGGCGGCATGGGTGACATCATCGGGACGGCGGTAGGCGAGAGGGTGGCTATCGACCTGAGTGGAGAGGGTATCCCGGTAGGCATTCCAGTTGGCACGGGAATAGTCATGGATGTACTTAGGGGGAGGGTCATGACGAGGGTCGGGGCGGGGGGCGACGGCCGTCTGAAACGGTGAGGAGGACAGGGAGATGGTCGCTACCAATAGGCTCCAGGACATCCACCGTAATGCGACCAAGGAGGTTGGGGGAAGAGAGGATAACATCGGGAGTGGAGGTGGATTCGGGACGAGTGTGCTGGGGGATGGGGATGAGGTCGCCTTGAAGGGAGGAGAGGAACCGATGCCACCGCCGTAACTGGGCAGCGGAGCGACTATGGATGTTGAGGTCAGCGGCGATCACATAGGAGGAGAAGGTACGGTCGATGTGGGAGAGAAAGTCGAAAGGGAGAGGGGCGTTGGGGCGGACATAGATGGTGGCACAGGTAATGGTAAGGCCGGGGAAGAAGAGACTAAGGATCAGGTGTTCGGTGGGGTCGGGAAGGAGAGGCTGGAGCCGAACGGGGATCTGGCGGTGGTGGCCAATGGCAACTCCGCCACGCGCAACTGGGAGGGGATTATCGGAGCGGTGGAGGAGATAGGGGGAGGTGTGGATGGAGTGGTGGGGTTGGAGGAAGGTTTCATTGAGGAGGAAGGCATCCACACGGTGGGTAGCAAGGGTGTGCAGGAAGAGGTTCTTGTTGGCGGGAAGGGAGCGGATATTGTTGAAAAGGATACGATGCTGTCGCGCCATGATAAGGACTTATACGAGGGTGTCAAGGCGGGAGAAGGTGAAATGGGCCTGGTTATTGGAAAAGGTGGCGTACATTTTAAGGTGGAATATGGAACGGGCGGCGAGGGAGATCTGTTGTAAGGTGTGGGGGCGCTGAAAGGGATGGACGTTTTGAAGGACAATGGTGAGGAACCTGATGATGTCCTCAGCAGTGGGGGGGGGACGAAGGGAATTGCCAGGAGGGGTGGGGGCGTCCAGGGGACGGACAGGTACGGTGAGTTCAGGAGTGGTGGGAGGGGGTCGGGCTTTGCACTTTTGGGAGTAGGTGGGGTGGGGGAGGCTGCAGGTATTACAGGAGGGAGGGGATTGGAGGTTGGGGCACTGCCGGAGGAAGTGCGCTTGCCGACAATGCGGGCAGGTGGGGGCCTCGCGGCACTCTGCTGTTGGATGTGCATTGTAGCGCAGACATCTCTGGCAGCGCAGGGATTGAGGGGGGGAACGGGAGGGGTCGACCTTGTACCGCTGATTGAAGAGGAGGGCACCCTCCTTCAGGAGACGGTCAATGGAGGGGGCGTCCTCAGAGAAAACCCGCATAAGGCGGGTGGGGCCGGTCGCGTTGAAAATGCGGCGGACCGCCCGCACCTCCAGGGTGGGATGGGCCTTCAGCTCCGCCAGCACCTCCTCCTCCGTGATCGACGGGCTAAGCCGAGTGATCACGGCGGTGAGTGTCGGCGGGCGACGCGGGGGTTGGGGTTGGCGGGTAGGAGATGGGGAGGGAGCAGGGGTGAGGGAGGCGTGAGGACCAAAACGGGTGATGGGGAGGCGGGAGAGGATGTCAGTATGGAGGGTTGGGCTGGGGGAGGAGATAAGAACAGAATCCCGTCTGGGAGTAAGGAGAGAGATGGGGACGCCAGGGAAATGTTGGCGGAGGAGGAGGGAGAGATTCCGGGCCTCGAGGAAGGAAGGATCGGGACGGGACAGGAGATATTTGTAGAGACCGGGTGGGGAGGAGGAGGAGGAGGAGGAGGAGGAGGGAGCGGGGCCTGGTGGGGAGACGTCCATGGCATTTTGGGGTGGGGATGGCGGGCGGGGTGGAGCCTTTTTAGGAGCAGAGGAAGTGGAGGCGCCACTAGGGCGTTTGACAGCGGCAGATGGGCGGGTGGTGACAGGAGGGACGGGAACGATGGGGAGGTGGTGGGAAGGGACAGGTCCCGGCACGGACGCGGCAGTCGGCGCCGGAGATAGTGACTGTGACGGTGCAGGCGAATGTGGCAGTGATGGTGATGGTGACGATGATGACGGTGGTGGCGGTGATGGCGATGGCGATGGGGAGAGCTGGGCGTGGGCAGTGGCCCGACGGGCCACCACCCTAGCCGGAGCTGCAGTGACAGGCTGGGGGAGTGGGGGGAAAGGATCAGAACGAGAGGAAGAGGCGGGAGATGGGGAGACAAAGAGCGAGGGCGAAGGGATAGAGAGGAGGGGAGGGATGGAAGGAAGGGGTTGGGACTGGGCACACCAAGTGATAGTGGTGGAGGTGGCGGAATGGGACGTATACACGATGGCGGTGGTGGTAGTAGTGACGGTGGTGGTGGGGGCGGACATGACGACAAGAAGGAGAAAGAAAAACACAGCACTAAAAGGACAGGACACACACTGGGGGACGACGGACGGCGACGGCGACGGCGACGGCGACGGCGACGGCGACGGCGACGGCGACGGCGACGGCGACGGCGAGAGGCAAGGACACTGCTGCCGCGGACGGGGCCGGGGTGGCGGCGGCGGCGGCTGCTGCTGCTGCTGCTGCTGCTGGCTGGACTGCTGCTGGCTGGACTGCTGCTGGCACAGGAGGGCTGGCTGGCTGGCTGGCTGCGGGACCACTGCTGCAGGCCGGGACCGGGAACTGCTGGCTGGCTGGCTGGCTGGCTGGCTGGCTGGCTGGCTGGCACCTGGAACCCCTAGCACTTCGATTAGCGCGAAAATGGCACTATCGAAGGGCGGTAACCTTGCGGTGTACCGCCGGAGATGCAACCATACGAAGTTACTGAACACTATATAGCATTTGCCACAAACCGTGACAACGAGTATTAAACATTCTTCGAAAAAGTATTGTAAATCTTCATTCATTTACATCAACGTTATTACAGAACAAAGTATATACAGTTGTTGAGATTAGCGTTACTTCAGATACTATCCGATAAGACGTCAAAATTTCCCAGCTGTCTGTTGCTACTGGTCGGGGACGGCGGGCCACACAGCTGTTGCTGGGCGTCGCCAAGAGATGGCAGAGCGGTAGCCGGTCCTTGGCTCGCAGCAGAACGAGTAGTAGTAGTAGTAGTAGTAGTAGTAGTAATAGTAGTATTAACACCTGTATGCAAGAATGTCTACCTCTTTGCTAATACTTTGGTTGGCCAATAAGAGGCAGGCCGACGGCAAATAAAAAGCTCTTCTGTCAAAGTTCAAGCTAATTAAAACGTATTTAGAATTACTTAAAAACAGATGGCTATGACAGATGATTGTTCTTTTAATGCGTACCATACCCAGAAACAATGTCCATATCATCTCTGGCTCTATGCGGAACAAATACGTTTTGACGATCCTCACATTGAATTCTGACTGTCTTTCTCGCCTTCTCCAAATGTTTCTGGAATTCAGTTTCGACACTTCTCATAACACAAGCCTTATTTCTGGCATTATCACACTTCCAGCGCATTTGACATTTCTCAATCCTTTCACTAAATTTGTAGAAGCTGTCTGTTCATTTAAAAATCTTCCACAGTGGGCTACTAAATACACCCTTTGGAAAACGATGTTTCTTTTTTCCATTTGCAGTCTACCTCCATTCACAAAGAATCTCTCTCCAGTCATTCTTCGGAGAAGAAAAATAAGCCACATATAAAAACTGCATAAGACTAGTACAGTTCGGTGCAATGCAAATGAAATTTGTGTTGTTTTCCTCACACAGCCCCGTAGTTTTCATTAAGATGTGAGAAGAGGGATTATCTCTAATAATTACTCTCCGTCGTCCTATCTCTGAGGCAAACAGGAGGAAGTGAGTCTGAAACCAACTGTCAAACAAACTCTGTTCTAGCCACACAAATGTGTTCATTTGCATTCCTGGAGGCAGTGTGCGATTTGCAGGGGGGAGGGGGATTGGGGGGATTTCACTCCCTCTGTATCAGACCATCCCCTCCTCTGGCTTTAATTTATGCATCCCAACCTGGGATGTTCATTTCCCACGCACTGGAGTAAAACTTTACATGTAATTTAAATTTGTGGAGCTGAACACTGAAAGTTTTTAATACAGTCTTACTATTAATACTATTAATGTGTTTCCTTATTAATTTTGAAAAAGTGTTACGTAGTAGTTAACCATTTCAAAACATTTAGAACTAAATCATCATTCCCATGTCGTCATTGTTGATTTCGTCTAAGGTGCGTCATCCGTTTACTTGCGAGCATGCGAGGGAAGTAGTGTGACAGTCATACCGCAGCAGTCGTACCGCAGAGTTGGGTGACCTGGGGGCTGAAATTCCCACCCCGGGCCCTGACACAGTGTGGTGACCGTCCCGGTACCTGTGCGAACATTCACTGTTAGGCCAGATTTTGGCAACGGTATGGCGCGGACTAACGCACCTAGGACGAGAGAACACATTACTAAATACCGCACCATCGTCTGCATCTAGTTCCTGGGATACTATTTCGTGGATCTTCTCTAAGTACTCTTTTCTTCCACCATCGTTTTCTTTTTCTTTGGTTTTCATTTCCGTTGTTAGCCGCATGTGCAAGCACCAAGTAGGCCGACGCTGCGATACTTTATCATCCTTTATACTGCAAGACCGACACACGTGTGGCACAAATTCTGTTGCTTTGGTATAAATTAACCTGCCGCATGCGCCGCAAGATGTTGCCTGTTGTAGCATGCTACAAGACGTCACCCCAGCGTAAACGAGGCTTTAGAGCCAGGTCTGTATTGTATGATGGATGTGAGGTGTTGCATACGAAACTATAACCTACAATCAGATTCAAACGTAGTGGAGAACTGTGAAGAGGTGTCATCCTGCAGCAACATAACGCTCGCCCACATTCTGCCAAACGGACAGCCGACGCAATAAAGGAGTTGAGATTCGAGGTATGAAACTTCCTGGCAGATTAAAACTGTGTGCCCGACCAAGACTCGAACTCGGGACCTTTGCTTTTCGCGGGCAAGTGCTCTACCATCTGAGCTACTGAAGCACTACTCACGCCCAGTCCTCACAGCTTTACTTCTGCCAGTATCTCGTCTCCTACCTTCCAAACTTTACAGAAGCTCTCCTGCGAACCTTGCAGAACTAGCACTCCTGAAAGAAAAGATATTGCAGAGACATGGCTTAACCACAGCCTGGGGGATGTTTCCAGAATGAGATTTTCACTCTGCAGCGGAGAGCACAAATTCTGTATGACACATTAAGAGCAAACATGTGGGTTCATCAACAAACTAGTTAACATACCACAGAAAAACCTAATTTCAGAGTATCATGTCAAGAACTGAAACTTCCTGGCAGATTAAAACTGTGTGCCCGACTGAGACTCGAACTCGGGACCTTTGCCTTTTGCGGGCAAGTGCTCTACCATCTGAGCTACCGAAGCACGACTCGTGCCCGGTGTTCACAGCTTTACTTTTTGAATTCCCGTCGTATACCTGTATGTAGAAGAATTTTGTAAACAAGTTTTACCTATAATGTACTTTTAAAGATATAACAAGGGATGGCTTTTCTGATAATGCATACGTGTGAATAGTGAGTTTCGGCACTAACATCTATTTATAAATAACTGTTTAACCACGGGTAACGCCACTGTCCAAGCTAGTAACATATGTAATTATACTAACCACCTAAGACATCCCCTCTACTGGTAAAAGCACAAATCGCACACTGCGTTGATGTCGTTTTTCCGTGTGTGTGTGTGTGTGTGTGTGTGTGTGTGTGTGTGTGTGTGTGTGTGTGTCAGTCATGTGGATCCCTAAGAATTTGGTGTGGTGAATTCAAGAATTCGACATTACTGTCACTTAGTGTTACTGTTGGAGCCTGGAGAGTTCTGTTCTGAATGGTGTGGAAGGTTAGGCATACTGTCTGTTTTGCACTGAAGTCCAGTCCATTCGCTTCAAACCATGAGTCTAGTTGGATTGTATTCCTTTTTACTGCTGATTGGATAGATTCATCTGTATTTGATGTAAGGACATCACTATAGTCAGCAAATGGAAATGCTTTACTAGTGGATATGTGGGGGCAAGTAGAAGTAATGAGGTACTAAAAACTGATCCTCATGGCACATCATGTTTAATGACTTGTCTCAAAGTGACCACTTCTAGGAGTCGTGATTGATTTTATTTATGTGGACGTATTGTATTCAGTCTTCAATATAACTGCTGAGACAGCCATGGGCAGTGCCCCTTACCCACGCAAATCCAAATTTTGTAAGCGTATGTTGTGGTTTACTACATGAAAGGCCACTGTGAGGTCAAGAAAGACACCTATAGCTGGGAATTTTTCATCAAAAATATGTAGAGCAGTATCAAGAAATTCAAATTTTGTATCAGTAGCTGTTTTATTTTCTTGGAAACCATAATGGGCAGAAGAAAGAATTGCTGCTTAAAAAAAAAAAGTATAGGCATTGATCTGGGAAATACTTGAAAATTTTACACAACTGTGGCCAGAAAGTAGAAGTTAACACACTGATGGACACGCCCGGTAGCAAACACTAGCGATGTTGTTACTAAAAAAGCAGTTCTGCAAGGTATGATTACAACACTGCTCACAGGTGAGGATGCATAGCCTGATAGGCACTATAAACAAATCTGGATACAGATGTGGAGTGATAAGGTGGAATAAAGGGCATTGACATGGCATGAAAACCCATATGTTGCAGTTACAACTGCATAATTATTAAGGAACGTACCACTCGTGTCCTCCAGAGAGACTATGCCAGAGGTGTAAGGAAAGGAGTATAAATAAGGGAGCCCAGAGGCTCAAAGCAAGCAGTCATGTCACCAAACTTTGTGTCTGGAACCAGAGAGAGTAACGATTGTTGCAGGCCAACCGCAACAACCGTCTGCTGATGAATTTCAGCAACTGGTCCTCTGAACGAACCGTCAGCTCTGCTATAGAGATGTGCCACAGTCGTGGCGAGGCAGATCCCAAACTTCGTACTGCAGAGGTGTGGGCAGCAGGGGTCAGCCGTCCTTTGCTCTCTGGGCGATACCGTCCGACAGACTGCGAGCCACTGTCTGCACAGGCGGAGCTGGGATGTGATATCGTGGCCTCCCCGATTTGAGGCTGTCCTGTCACTGAAAGAGCTGCCCTGAGTGGGCGACTGGAGCTGCTGAGGCTTTACTACAGTGACGGATGCCGGCTGTTATACTTCGGTGCTATATGCGGTGAACGCAAGGAATGCTCGAGGGAATAACCAGCCGAGCTCCAGAGAGCAGCCTGGGGATTTCGACTCGGCCAACACGTGCTGCTGGTCGTGCCACCCAGTCCAGGACAGTAGTCATTTCATGACAAGGATGGAGTAGCCAGGTGCTGTAGCAGCAGAGCCAGCACTGGTGTTTGTGCCGACACATGTACACGTACTGCACCATCGTCGTAGGGACCGACAGAGGCACTGTGTATTCTTCAGCAGAATGTAAATCGATGCCAAACTTCTCTGTATACCTCTGCGTGCCCCGTGCCAGTGAGCTGTACATTTTGTAATTTGTCCGGGCACAATTTCCAGTGCGGCAGACCTGTAGTAGCTACTTGTTCTGTGTGTAAGCAAACTGAACATCTGGCTAGTAGCTGTACTCAGTCTAGATTCTAGATGAGCACTGATTCACCAGAAGAATTAATTAGTGGTTAGACTTTAGTGTGTGTGGAGAAGGGTTAAATGGGAAGTTTTCTTTTCATAGCAGTTGGCAATTGAATTGCGGTAGAAGTAAGAGTATGCAAATGGTGGAAACACTGGCTACTACTAGTGTGGATGCAGTTGCTGCTGTAATACAGTGACTACTCGTGTTAAAACATGAATTTGAGAACGAGAGGCAGAGAAAGTTCGAACTTAATCGTGAGTAGACACTGGGGAAGTGTCAGGTTCAGCATAGTTGGAATCAGCCGAAAGTAAGTCTGGGTTGACAGTGCCTTCGGCTCCGTATGACCTGGCACTGTTCGCAGTAATTTGTTGCTTCTCAGACGAGGCAATGGAGGATGTGATGGTTTTTAATAGGACATTAGGGATGCTGTGGAAGTGCACAGGTAGTCAGACAAAAGGACACTGTATGTTGATAGTAGGCATTTGGCAGGGGACACTGAGGCATATGCTGTATATCGTGAGACATCCAGTAAAGCACAAACGTGTAAGAATCGCGTCTCGCGAGCCTGCAGGAATCGCTTCGTGGTGTCGTCAGAAAGCGTGACAGTGTTGCCTGGTATCGAGACCTGTAAGCAGCTCTGTTGACATAACTGACATCATCACCTGTTGGCCACAGCCTTTATACAGACTTGTTTCAGTTGTCGTTTTGGAATGTCAAGCCACTCCAAATTGTTTGAACGAGGCTTCCATAAAAAGAATTAAATGTTGAAACAATCTTTGAATGTGAATAATCTCGATTAAGGTGACATACTAATCCGCAATATCATTGGAGTTACATAATAGTCTTACGTGATTGATTGAAGCCAAATGATTACAAATTATTGGTTGAATGGCAGAGAGTTTTATAGTATAACAAATATTATGCATTCAGGACAATGTTTTATTTATTAAGTGCAGCTTACTAAGACATTTACAGTAAGAATTTGTCTTTGCACCCATACAAGCAGTAGCAAATGTGGGAAAATGGATGAAATGTAAGGGATATGTAGTGAAATGCCTCTTACATTTTTCCAGTTTGTGTATGATATCTGTACTTAATATGCATCAAAACACATGTCGGATGCTTGCTTATTTTCTAATATATGTTTTTGGGCTTGACCTAGTAGCTTTATTTTTTATTATGAAAATGTGTTAGTTATGGGAAAGTGCATTTAAATATGGCGCAAACAAAATATTAGGCAAACACAGATATCTGTCTGTTATCACAACCTTTATTTCTCATCCACTGAGTTCCACAATTCCAGTTATCACTTTTCAACCTAATGTAGGCCTCAGGCTATATTACAATTAAACTTGTTACTCCAGCCAAGCATTCAAGGGAAAAGGGGGCAGGCTGGCATGAAATCCAATATAGTACTCTAGCTCAGATATGTGCTCTTACCCAATCTGTGTTACCGATATGCTTAAATTTAGATCGTTGTTGATCTGTAAACAAACAGCTATATGTCAATCATGTTTTCTTCAAATCCAGTTTATTTTTATGTGATGTTTTGACAAAAAGAGATGAATGAGGGATTTTTAATAGTATCTAAGCAATACTGAGATCTCCAAATTCTATGATTGTTATAGTTGCATGTCACTGATTGTCAGTGTGTTAGGTAGAGATAAATGTGAAATAAAACATTTTAAATAAATCATGAAGCTTTCGGTCAGTTTCAACTAATAGACAGTCACAATTTTCTTCCGTATTTTGATATATATACATACTACACAAACAACCAAATGATACATGGTATAGGGTACCTTGTACCACTACAAATCATTTTCTTTCCTGTTCCACTTATAAGTAGAGTGAGGGAAGAAAGGCTATCTATATGCTTCCATACGAGCCCTGATTTCTCATATATTCTAAATTTTCTCAGTAATGTTGTAGAAAAAGAACTCTGTCTTCCCTCCATTCTCATATTAGTTTGTCAAGCATCTTTATAATACTCGCACATTATTTGAACCTATCGGTAACCTTCGTCGATCCATAATGGAAATTTACCAACAGACGTATGTATTGTAGAAATTTATTTTATTTTATGAACTTCTATGTGCTACCCCCCCCCCCCCCCCATGAACCATGGACCTTGCCGTTGGTGGGGAGGCTTGCGTGCCTCAATGATACAGATGGCCGTACCGTAGGTGCAACCACAACGGAGGGGTATCTGTTGAGAGGCCAGACAAACGTGTGGTTCCTGAAGAGGGGCAGCAGCCTTTTCAGTAGTTGCAGGGGCAACAGTCTGGATGATTGACTGATCTGGCCTTGTAACACTAACCAAAATGGCCTTGCTGTTCTGGTACTGCGAACGGCTGAAAGCAAGGGGAAACTACAGCCGTAATTTTTTTCCGAGGGCATGCAGATTTACTGTAGAGAGCTGCATCAAACCAGTCTCAGGACTGAAGACCACACCAACAACAACAACATGTGCTACCCAGTTTCGGCATTACATTGATGCCATCTTCAGGCCCCATTCATCATACTCGTAAAATTGATATACACGGAAGGAGCCATATAACTTGATCCGTGAATCAATCGTCCTACAACAGCTTAACACCTGAGTCTGTGTCGCCTAGCCACCAAGAGCTGTTGCAGGACAATTGATTCACGGATCCTATTATATGTCTCCTTCTGTGTATACAGATTTCACGACTATGGTGAGTGGGGCCTGAAGATGGCATCAATGTAATGCCGAAAGTGAGTAGCACATAGAAATTAATAAAATAAAATAAATTTCTACAATGCATACGGCTGTTGGTAAATTATTGCATCAAGAAGAATATTGGTAACCTATCTAGAAGCCCATCTTCGAGTCACTTCAACGTGTTGCTTTAATCTGACCTGGTGGATATCCAAACATTAGGTAAGTACTCATGAATGGGTCACACAAGTGCTCTACATGGGTGGTCTTCCCCTCATTCCCAATCTTGCAAGACATATCCATCTTCCCAGAGGAAGGAACTAATGGACCTGAAAATTAGAAATGTTATTTTATTCTAGTGCTGTTCTTATCTCATACTTCACACAAAGCATTTCATAATTTTACAATGAGTATTGTCAGCCTCACATATAGCAGTAACATTAAAATCCTGTTTAATATGAACCATAGTGTTAAACAGCATATGCATCCTTGAGTCCAAGCATTATTTTTAATTATAATTAATTATAGAAGGAGAGGCTAATAAAGTAGTTTTTCACTTTGTATTTTTTTAATATCTTAGAATTTCCAGTTTTCTGCCTGGTACCTAGCAGCAAACTGTTTGACTGTTGTATTAGAATATAAAATTCTATCCTGAATCATAGACAGGGATGTGTAGTCTACATGAACAATATTTTTACTTCCAGCATTTTGCAAGTTCATTTCACTGAACATAGCAAAACTACCCCTGTTATTAACAACAAATACTATTAGTGAGTAAATATATTAACATGTAGGTGAGACTCCCAAGGACACTGAAGAGAGTTTTGTAAGGTGCTGAGCTATCAGTTTTACACAATAATCTGACTCATGTGGCTAAAAAGTTACATTAAACTTCCACATCAAATTTGTATAAAATCCCAAGATTTTCAGATAGCCTCAATCACCGTCAGCATGGACTAAGTCTGACTGTCATAGAACTGGTGGGGTTCACAGTTTTACGCCCAGTGGATGGCACATGATTGGCTAAATTACATCATGATGACAACATGGAGATGGCATATGCTAAGATGACAATCTCTGCATTCATAGGCTATATTAGTGTTGCTGTCCAGCATGGCTTGCAGTGCCATCACTCATATCGGATTATGACTATCATACAGTATAGATACCCAGATATACGAGTGGTTTGAAGACTTCTTATGTAATAGAATCCAGTACATTGTCAATGATGAAACAAGAGTTCCATCAGGAGTGCCACAGGGAAGTGTGATAGGACTGCTATTATTTTCTGTATATGTAAGTGATTTGGCAGACAGGGTGTGCAGCAATCTGCAGTTGTTTGTTGATGATGTTGTGGTGTATGTGAAGATGTCTTCATTGAGTGACCTTAGGAGGATACAAGATAACTTAGACAAAGTTTCCAGTTGGTGTGATGAATGGCAGCTAGCTCTAATGTAGAAAAACGTATATAACGCAGATGAGTAGGAGAAACTGTTGTGGAATGTTCGAAATACTGCATTAAAGTTAAGTTTTTTAAATAATTCAGCATAATGTAGCAAAGTGATATGAAATGGAACAGGCATGTTAGAGTAAGGTATTAATGGTAGACTTTGGTTTATTAGGAGATTTTTGGAAAAGTGTAGTTCATCTGTAATGGTCTCTGCGCAAAGGGCACCAGTGCGACATGTACTTGAGTACTGCTGGAGTGTCTGGGATCCCCACCAGGATTAAAGCAAAGGTGGGCTGCAGATTTTTTATGAACAATATGCAAGTATTATGGAAATGCTTTGGGAACTCAAATGGGAATCCGTGGAGGCAAAGCAACGTTGTTTTTGAGGAATAGTTTTGAGAAAATTTGGAGAACCGACACTTGAAGCTGACTGCAGAAAGATTTTACTGCCACTAATGTACATTTCACCACTAAGATCAGATGAGAGAAATTGGGGCTCTTACAGAGGCATGTAGACAGTCATATACCCCTCTCTCTATTTGTGAGTGGAACAGGAAAGGAAATGAATAAAATATCATCAGTTTCCAAGCCACGTCAATTTGAAAACTCCGAGGCAAGAAAATGACCAGTAGCGGTACAAGATACCCCCTGTCGCACTCCACATGGTGGCTTGCAGAGTATGTGTGTAGATGTAAGACTATGTAAAGTTCTCCTCTGCAATTTTTCTTTCTCAAGTGCATGTTTCCATGTATTGATTTAGTTATACTAGCTAATTTGAAACCGTTTTAAAATATTAAGTTTTATATTCAGATATATTAACTTGTGTGTGAGATTTGATCTGTTCTTGTATCTAGCTAAAACTAAAACCAAGAGCAAGTAAACAAATAAATAAATAGCTAGGTGTGTTACCAGTGTCTCTTGAAGCTGTGACCATACAGTCTAATTTCTACTGCTTCCCTAATCACAGACACAGTTGGAGTCATGGGCCTGAATCCTTGTCTGTACAAACAGCCTGTTTATTCATTAGGCTGTTCTTGGAAACTGCTGCTTTTAGTGTTCCTGTACTTAAGGTGGCAATGTTCAACACAAAAATTAGCAACAGTCTGTATAGAGTGCCCTTCATAACAGATACTGCAATTACAAGTAATTTTATAAATCCTCAGTACTCTGAGGCTAAGAGTATTTTTGACAGATCGTGTCTCTCTAATTTTCCTGGTTGGCCAAAAGATCGACCTGATTCTGTCGCCAGTTTGGACTCTACTTATCTTACTTGTTGTTGCACCACAGAGTGGGAAGCATTCTACATGCTGGACCACATGGCTCAGTTGAATGGTATCAAGCCTTGTTTTCTTTGACAGATTTGACCTAATTACACAGGCAGAATATGCACTGCGGTGGTGGAGGTGGGTTAGATTTTGCATGAGTAATGGAAAGGTGAACAGGCATGGGCAAGGGACGAACTAAGCTAAATAGGAAATAAAGGGGTGAGGGTGAGGGCTTGAGGTGATGAGATGTTCAAAGCCATAAGAGATTATATCACAACATTAAGATAATACTGTGGAATGCACATCCTAATGCATAACTGAAATTTTTATAGCACTGTACTATACGAGTTAATAGCAGCCCCACTTTCTTCACATAATTTGTTAGATAGCCAATACCTATATTACACAACATCTCAACAAATGCAAACAATCTCATGCTTGAATATAATAGAGGGAAACATTCCACGTGGGAAAAAATATATCTAAAAACAAAGATGATGTGACTTATCAAACGAAAGCGCTGGCGCGTCGATAGACACACAAACAAACACAAACATACACACAAAATTCTAGCTTTTGCAACCAACAGTTGCCTCGTCAGGAAAGAGGGAAGGAGAGGGAAAGACGAAAGGATTTGGGTTTTAAGGGAGAGGGTAAGGAGTTATTCCAATCCCGGGAGCGGAAAGACTTACCTTAGGGGGAAAAAAGGACGGGTATACACTCGCACACACACTCACACACATAATGCAAACACAAACATTATTTCAATACTACTCATGAAGATAAAAAAAGTCATTAAAAATAGAAAACAGTAGACAATATCCAAACACGGTGAGAAGAAAGAAAGCCTTCACCCGTCTGCAAAACCACAGGCCAGACCAGTTTCACAAGGACTGTATAACTGCACCCAGCACCTAATGTCTGTCAATACCAGTCATTATAAGACGACCTCTACATTTACGTGTTAGTGTTGGCAAATGCAGTCACCAGTACCAGGAACTTTCTGTTTACGTCTTCCTTTCATCATGCATGATCATTTTCCATTTAATCACCCACAATCAACTCCACCTTTTTTTCTTGCTCCCCTACCCTCACTTGCGCATCCCACCAGTAATCATTGTAAAAATAAATTGATGTGTTTCTTTTAACCAGGATGAGTGATTTGTGTTTAACAGATAGAATAGATGACATCTTATCAGATATGAAAAACAGTACTGTAATTTTAATGCTATTCATTGTGTATTCAAATGCATATCATTTTCTTATATATAATGTTGGAGTACATGATCTCTTAAACTATTGCTTCTCTTCATTGCATTTTTGGTGTTTGTAAATTTTAAGACACTTTATTGTAATGTGACTTCTATAGTGCAGTGGCATTATAAGTCAATAAAGATAAATTTGCCAAGGGCCCAATGCTTCTCCACAATCCTCCTACCTATTCCGGTGCATATTTATCCATGCTTCTTCCTATCCCGACTCGCTCATCGATTGTAAATAATATTATGTGTAATACATACCTATATACAGTTGCGATAATTTAATAACACATTAATGCACTATGAAATTTCACTTTCACCTTATTATGTGTTTTTGCAACACCTGATAGACTTACAGTAGGTCTCCCTCCCTTATTTTAAGTTTGGCAATGCTACAGATTGCTAGCTGTCATTTATACAAGGTGTGAAACTTTGCTTCTGCCATTTTTCCCCAATATTGAGGCTTTAATGAAACAAATTGGTTACACATGTGTCATTCACTGTATTTTCCATCGCTGGCCACTACTTTCTCCCATCTTTTGGGCAATGTACGAATCCCGCATCGAAAAAATTGTTCATCTTTTGAAGCAATCCACGAATTGATCCAATTTGTAGCTTCTTCATGAGATCGGAAGTGTTGGTCAGCCAGGCCATGTGCCATTGATCTAAACAGATGATAGTCAGAGGGAGCAATGTCTGGAGAACATGGGAGTCAGGTAGCGCTTCCCATTTTAATGTTTAGAAGATGAAAATTTACCTTTTAATATTGACAGCCTACAAGACGAAAGTATCAGAACACTCTTTGCAGCCAGGATGGAAAGGAAACTGGTTGAATCATTTGAAGGAAGTACAGAGGAAATATATGACTATATAAAAGCTAATGTGAAAATCATAGCAACAGAGGTGTTGGGTAAAAAAGATAGCAATCACAACCGTGCAGCAGAGTGGTGGTCAGAGGAACTAGAGGTCCTCATTAGAGAAAAACGAAATGCATTCCTTCAGTGGTTGAATGATAAATCAGAAGAAACAAGGTCAATATACAAGGAAAAGAAGAATGAAGTCACGAAAAAAATAAGGATGGCAAAAAATGAAGCATGGGAAAGAACATGTGCCAAGGTGAATAGCAAATTAGGATTTGAGAGAGCAAAAGAAGCATGGTCAATATTGAAAGGGCTTCGACAGGATACAAAAAGCAAAACTAATCTCCAACTGATAACACAAAAGGAATGGGAAGAGTATTTCCAAAAATTATTAAATGAGGACAGAGAAGAATATCTAGAAGAAGGAACAGGGGAAGATAAAGGACATGAAGATGATGAGATCCATATTTTAGAAAGTGAAGTACTTCAGGCGTTGAGAACAGGAAAGAATGGTAAATCACCGGGACCAGGCAATATCAATCTGGAGTGTCTGAAATATGGTGGTGACAAAATTGTGAAACTGATAACACAGCTCTTCAACAAAATGATACATGGAGACTCAATACCCAACGAAATGAAGCTAAGTTACATTAATACAATATTTAAGAAAGGGGATCACAAAATTTGTTCAAATTATCGAGGAATTTGTGTTACAAACACATTAATGAGAATTTTTGCGAAAGTAATTAAACTGGAAAAAAATTTTAGAACCCAAGAAGAACAATGTGGATTCACGGCTGGGAGATCATGTGTAGACCATATTTTCACATTACGACAGATTTTGGAGAAACATAGGGAAAAATCAAGTATAGGATTAATTTTCATAGATCTAGAAAAAGTGTATGATACTGTTCCAAGAAAATTACTTTGGAGAACACTACATATGGCAAACATAAACCCTTCCTTGATTAAAATAATAAAACAGATGTATAAAGATAACATTTGCCAAGTGAAAGTTGGTAATAAACTTTCACAGAAATTTAGAACAAGCAAAGGCCTTTTACAGGGCTGTCCCATGTCACCCTCATTATTTAAAATCCATATAGATATTAGCCTTAGAACATGGTCTCGTAAATGTAATAGTATGGGATTAGAAATAAGAGATGGAGTTTACCTACATCATTTATTATTTGCTGATGATCAAGTAGTCATAGCACAAGATGGGGAGGATGCTAACTATATGTGCAATCAACTAGCAGTAGCATACAAAACTTGGGGTTTGAAGATTAATTACCAAAAAACAGAATACTTGACTAATGATTCAGATGAGCTATACATTGAAGGAAAGAAAATCGAAAAGATAAACACTTTCTGTTATTTGGGATCCATTTTAGAAATCGAGGGAAAATCAGACTCAGAAATCAATAAAAGAATTAGTAGCGGACGGAGGGTCATTGGGATGCTTAACTCAGTCTTATGGAGCAGGAATGTAATGAGCAGAACTAAAAAATTAATATACAAATCCATATTAGAGAGTGTGGTTCTGTATGGAATGGAGACCTGGACAATTAACATGAAGCACATTAAAAAATTACAAGCTCTAGAGATGGACTTTTGGAGAAGATCGGCAAGAATCTCCAGGAAAGAAAAGATAAGAAACACCAAAGTAATAAGGAGAATGAAAATAAAAGAAAAAATATATGACGTAATGGATAGGAAGAAATTACAGTGGTACGGGCATGTATGACGAATGGAGGAAGCCAGAATACCAAAATTGATACTGGAGTGGGAACCGGAGGGGAGAAGAAGAAGAGGACGACCTGTGACCACCTGGCTCCAAAATGTACAGTGCACAATGAGGAGAACGGGCGCAGAGGAAGAGGACACGCAAGATCGAAACACCTGGAGAAATATTTTGAGAGTATAGTTTAAGAACGTTTATTGTTTGTATTGTCATTTCCAGGTAAATTATTATGTTGGAGATAAGCCTCTGTAATGAGGAAAAGCTCAAAATAATAATAATAAAGTACATTTTGACCTCTTTTGCAATGTGGAGTCATGCTGCAAAATCTCTTTATTGTGCCTCTCACTGTATTGTGGCCGTTTGTCTTTCAATGCGCCCGTCATTGTTTCACTTGGTTTTAACACCTCATAGTACAAGACGCCGAACTGGTCCCACTAAATGCAGAGCATGATCTTGGAGCCGTGAATGTTCGGTTTGGCCATCGACGTGGAAGCATGGCCGGGATATCCCCATTGTTTAGGGTTATCGTAATGAACCCATTTTTGTCCCCGGTTACAATGTGATGCAGAAATCCCTTCCATTTTTGCCTCTGATGCAACTGTTCACAAACACACAAATGCTGTTCACCGTCTCTTGGTTTCAGCTCACAGGGGACCCAAGTTCCTTCTTTTTGAACCATGCCCATAGCCTTGAGACATTTTGAAATGTTTTGCTGTGTCACTCCTACTAATCGTGCCAATTCTTCTTGAGTTTGAAGCAAGTCTTCACTCAGCAATGTCTCCAGTTCTGCATGTTCAAAAACATTCTCTCTTTCACCACTATGCTGGTCTGCGACGTTAAAATCACCGTTCTTGAAGCATTGAAACCGCTTGCAACACATTCTTTCACTAATAGCATCCTTACCATACATACTTGAGAGCATTTGAAGAGACTCAGCCGCTGTTTTCTTCATATTGAGACAAAACAGTAACGTATGATTCTTCAGTGTCACCTGGTGTATTTCTTGCTTGAACAGTCCACGGGTGTACTGTTCGAGCAAAATGGTAACACCTCCCACAAATGACGAGAATTAGGCTCGTACATTGACATTTTGAATCAAGAACAACTTTATGATACATACACAAATAGAGTAATGATTGAATGAGGTTACGCTGACCGAGGTCCAAGCTAACTGCCTGACATCTGCGATCTGTTTCTTTCGACCGCTATGTACATGGTGGCAGCCAGTCAAGGAAATTGGTTTAAAAAATGTATTTCAAAGGCGCAGTCAAATCTTTAGAAGTTTACTCCTAGATTAACTTATGCTGTGCCTACGTGACACAAGTCACCTGTCTTTCAAAACTGAGGCAGTTCTGTCAAGTTAAAGCTGCTGATAAGAGACACCCTGTGACCTCTGCTGAAATGTATTCACGCCATTGGTTTTAGCCAATAGTGTGTGTGGGATACAGGTCACGTGTCTGGATGCTAGAGTGTTCTGCGGTGTGGAACACAGTTGCCTCACTCTGTTGCAATCCAGACCTCGAGCAGAACAGACGTCTTTTTGGAAGGCAGAGCCTCTGGCTCTGCTTTTCATGACCAGCCACCAATGTAAGTTAACATGAACTGCTTCCCCTTCCATTGCCCGTATCAATTAAATGTTTGACCTCCTAGACCAGCCATAAACCTGCTAACTTCTGACCGTAGGCGCACCCCTTGTATGCCATACGCTGAAATATTATATCTTTCCTGTGCTGTCATTTAACAGCAGCCCTGGATGCCCACTCTCAAGTCCCGTCCACTCGACCTCCTGCACACTGTCGTCACGAAGCATATGTAACAACCTTCCCCCCTTCCCTGCCCATATACAGTATAGCTACTTAGCGTTGTCGCCACCTATCGGGAAACGGTGTTAGCAAAGTTGCACACGATGTATAATCTGAGATTATTTTGTACTCCTCCCACTGTGTTGTCTTGTCCTTCTGCCTTCCCTTCACTTTCCAAACCACCCTCCCTTACTCATACCACACGTATTAATGATGAACTTTTGTTGGGATGTGATCTTTTGTGCCTTTATGATTCTTAGTTATCATGAAGGAATAAACCCTTTACATTTATTTTATGGTGTTACAGTTGATTTTGTTAACTGTCCATCAAAATTTGACACTAGATCCTAGCACCCCTACAATCATGCTACCTAGTTATATGTTATGATTGCTAATTTTGTAATGGCATAGCACTGTCAGTTGAGCACCAATGTTACAATAGATAATACTTGACATAATGAGATTTTCACTCTGCAATGGAGTGTGTGGTGATATGAAACTTCCTGGCAAATTTGTGTGCCGGACCGAGACTCGAACATTGGACCTTTGCCTTTTGTTGGCAAGTGCTCTACCAACTGAGCTACCTATGCATGACTCATGCTCTGTCCTCACAGCTTTTCTCCCACTAGGAGATGAGGTACTGACAGAAGGAAAGCTGTGAGAATGGGGCGTGAGTCATGCTTGGGTAGCTCAGCTGGTAGAGCACTTGCCCACGAAAGGCAAAGGTCCCGAGTTAGAGCCTCAGTCCGGCACACAGTTTTAATATGCCAGGAAGTTTCAATTCTTGACATGATATTCTGAAATTAGGTTTTTCTGTGGTATGTTAACTAGTTTGTTGATGAACCCACATGTTTGCTCTTAATGTGTCATACAGAATTTGTGCACGTATGGCAGCTGTGATGTTTTTTGACAGTCTCAAGATGGGCATTGCCTAAAATGCATTAATAAGAAAATTTAAATTAAAATTGGGCTCTTCTTGTTAGTGACTCAAAACGGTAATAGATACATGCTCAGTTACTCATATAATCATCATGGGCCTCTTGAGTGACTTCAGCTTGAAAATTTAACTGGTAACTGCAATAAATTATCACTACAATTACATATCTTGCATCTCAAAACAGCTTCTGTGTTCCAGTTACAATATTTAGCTGTCACTTACCTGTTATTGCTTGTTTAACATTTAGTCAACTATCTGGTGATTAAAATTTTACATTCCACCTCATTTCCTCGTGCATTTATTAAAAAAAGGAAATAATTGAAAATACTCACAACTTAGAAATAATAGTACTTCGTTGTTAGAAAACCCACCTTTATTTGTTCTATTTCATGATCCTGCCATTGTTTGTTTCTACCTTTTTTAAAATTCAATCGTTTTACAATTTTTTGCTATCTTTAGTGTATTTAAAAATATATAGCAGGTGATTCATACAAGCTACTGAAATACCAAGATGAGTTGAATCACAGCACTCCCAGAAATTCTATAGAATGAGTTAATACTGTGGTTAAGATCACTTTACAGAGAACTCTCTAAACAATCATTTAAAGTCTCATGTTGCAGTTTACCACTGTATTTGGTGAGATGCCAGTGTTTATTTAGGCACATATATTATTGACTTAACATGAAAGTTCAGTGGTTTTTAGAATATATGAGATTTGAAAATATATTCCAATTATTAGACAAAATTTACTTCCTGTATTTGCTTTTAAAGTGCATCTGAATTCAATTATCCATACTCTTTACTTTCACTTGGTTCTTTTGTTTCACTGCATCAGTTCACTTCCTTGTATTTTATTGTTTTGACAAATGCCTGCCAACTCATCAGACCTAACATATTTAACCTGTAACTAGTACCACCAGATTGGCCATGTTTACAGCAAGGAAGTTAGTGACTACACCATTTTTTGTTTTAGTGTGGTGAGACTGACACCATCCTACTGCTTGAAAGATTGCTCTCCCAGACAGAAGGGGTGTTACATTCTCATAATGAAATGAAAGTAAGTGAACAGATATGTTAATGTTGAGGTGTAACATGAATTTATGAGGACCAGGAAGCTTGCTGTTGGTTGTGTTTCTATGTACAAAAGCTGTTGTATACGTGTGTCCACATAGCATGAAACTGGTTACAGATTGTGACACACACATCACAAACATTTGGAACTGGCCAAAGACCAAAACTGGCCAGTAATACAATGAAGGCATCTTGCACAATAACACAGACAGCCCACAGTGGTTTCTCGAAATGGTTTCGTCGTTTAGAAATGTGACAGATAAATGGTTCTCTTCAATAATAATAATAATAATAATAATAATAATAATAACCCCCGTGGAGGCCCGGGAAAAGGATAGGCCTCCGGTATGTTCTGCCAGTCGTAAAAGGCGACGAAATGAACAAACCACTAATAGGGCTAACCCCCCTTTTAGTGTGATTAGTTGGTTCAGGACAGAACTAATGAAGCCTCGGGCAAGCACTGTCATGGTCGGGGACGACGCTTGAACCCTATGCCCGTCCACAATGGTAACGACACTGCTAGCCACACGGAAAATGATTTAAATCCAAATAGAGGTGTTTTGCAGGATATGCTTCCTGCAACCACCCTAGAAGGAAAACAAAGACAGAGGATGAGATGGTCAGATGAAGTTAACTGACACCTCACATTCTGTTATTACCAAGCAACAAACTTTAGGAACCAACACAACTGGATACAGATCACAAGTATACACAAAATTTATTACCAGATACCCAGAATTAAAATTTTTAACAGAACAACGACTAGCTGATCAGATCCATGTAATAATCAAAAATAACAGGATACCCCAGTCAGAATTAGAAAACATCAAACAAAAAGTACAACAAATACTGGAACAAAATAATGTGCAATCAGAAGAAGAAGAAGAAAATACAGTAATGGACTCAAACATCCCAGAGCAAACAAACAAAGAACAACATGCATCAATTAAACAATCAGAGGAAAACAAAATCTTAAGACAGCCACCAGAATAAGCACAAATAGAACACGAAGTGATGCACATGTTAGATATAGAAGAAAAATTTCAGCTGACATATATAGAATACAAAGACACAAATACAGACATTAGACCATTCTTGCATAGACCACCAAATAACCCACAAGTTGAAACAACAATAACAACTATCAACACAATCATACACAACAAAATAAATGAAAATACAACTACGGAAGAGTTACAACTACTGGTTTATATAGTAGCACTCACTACACTAAATATACACACTAGGCAGAGATCAGAACAAACCAACACACAGAAGAAACCCACAAAACCAGCATGGCAACACAGGCTACAGATCAGAATAGAAAAACTGAGAAAAGACATCGGACAGCTAACACAATTTATAAGAAATGAAATATCAGACAAAAAACGAAAAAGGTTAGGCAAAATCTCACAACAAGAAGCGATAGAGCAATTAGATGAAAAGAAGCAGAAATTACAAGCATTGGCCAAACGACTTAGAAGATACAAAAAAAGTTAAAATAGAGGGAAACAAAACCAAACATTCAACACAAACCAAAAGAAATTTTACCAGACAATAAATAACACACACATTAAAATAGACAATCCACCAAACATAACAGACATGGAACACTTCTGGAGCAACATATGGTCAAACCCAGTACAGCATAACAGGCATGCACGGTGGATACAAGCAGAAACAGACACATACAAGATGACACCACAAATGCCTGAAGTGATAATTTTGCAACATTAAGTCACCCAAGCAATTAAATCTACTCACAATTGGAAAGCCCCTGGAAAAGATAAAATAGCAAATTTCTGGCTAAAGAAGTTCACCTCAACACATTCACATCTAACTAAATTATTTAACAGTTACATTGCAGACCCATACACATTCCCTGATACACTTACACATGGAATAACTTATCTGAAACCTAAAGATCAAGCAGACACAGCAAACCCAGCTAAATATCGCCCCATAACATGCCTACCAACAATATACAAAATATTAACTTCAGTCATTACACAGAAGTTAATGACACATACAACACAGAACAAAATTATAAATGAAGAACAAAAAGCCTGTTGCTAAGGAGCACGAGGATGTAAAGAGCAACTGATAATAGATGCAGAGGTGACATATCAAGCTAAAACTAAACAAAGGTCGCTACACTACACATACACCAAAAAGCTTTTGATAGTGTACCCCACTCATGGTTACTACAAGTATTGGAAATATACAAAGTAGATCCTAAATTGATACAGTTCCTAAACATAGTAATGAAAAATTGGAAAACCATACTTAATATCCAAACAAATTCAAATAATATCACATCACAGCCAATACAGATTAAGCGTGGAATATACCAAGGAGACTCATTAAGTCCTTTCTGGTTCTGCCTTGCTCTGAACCCACTATCCAACATGCTAAATAATACAAATTATGGATACAATATTACTGGAACATACCCACACAAAGTCAGACATTTGCTATACATGGATGATCTAAAACTACTGGCAGCAACCAATCAACAACTCAACCAATTACTAAAGATAACAGAAGTATTCAGCAATGATATAAATATGGCTTTTGGAACAGACAAATGTAAGAAAAATAGCATAGTCAAGGGAAAACACACTAAACAAGAAGATTACATATTGGATAACCACAGCGACTGCATAGAAGCGATGGAAAAAACAGATGCCTATAAATATCTAGGATACAGACAAAAAATAGGAATAGATAATACAAATATTAAAGAAGAACTAAAAGAAAAATATAGACAAAGACTAACAAAAATACTGAAAACAGAATTGACAGCAAGAAACAAGACAAAAGCTAAAAATACCTATGCCATACCAATATTGACCTACTCATTTGGAGTAGTGAAATGGAGTAACACAGACCTAGAAGCACTCAATACACTTACACGATCACAATGCCACAAATATAGAATACATCACATACATTCAGCAACAGAAAGATTCACATTAAGCAGAAAGGAAGGAGGAAGGGGATTTATCGACATAAAAAACCTACATTACGGACAGGTAGACAATTTAAGAAAATTCTTTATACAACAAGCAGAAACTAGCAAAATACACAAAGCAATCACTCATATAAATACATCGGCTACACCACTACAATTTTATAACCACCTCTACAACCCTTTAGATCACATAACAT
Organism: Schistocerca piceifrons; assembly: GCF_021461385.2. Taxonomy (NCBI): domain Eukaryota; kingdom Metazoa; phylum Arthropoda; class Insecta; order Orthoptera; family Acrididae; genus Schistocerca; species Schistocerca piceifrons. Next base: position 122,338,864 of record NC_060148.1, on the reverse strand, counting down.
CAATAGATATGAAGAAAGTAAATTGGAAAAAGAAAACACTACATGGCAAGCACCCGTATCATCTAACACAGCCACACATAGATCAAGACGCATCCAACACATGGCTAAGAAAACGCAATATATACAGTGAGACAGAAGGATTCATGATTGCAATACAGGATCAAACAATAAACACCAGATATTACAGCAAGCATATTATTAAAGATCCCAATACCACAACAGATAAATGCAGTCTTTGCAAACGACAAATAGAAACAGTAGGTCACATCACAAGTGTATGTACAATACTAGTAAATACAGAATACCCCAGAAGACATGACAATGTAGCAAAAATAATACATCAACAACTTGCCATACAACATAAACTAATAAAACAACACGTTCCCACATACAAGTATGCACCACAAAATGTACTGGAGAATGATGAATACAAATTATACTGGAACAGAACCATTATAACAGATAAAACAACACCACGTAACAAACCTCACATGATACTTACAAACAAAAAGAAGAAATTAACACAACTAATCGAAATATCCATACCCAATACAACAAATATACAGAAGAAAACAGAAGAAAAAATTGAAAAATACATCCAACTGGCTGAGGAAGTCAAGGACATGTGGAATCAGGATAAAGTTGACATTATACCGATTATACTAGCAACTACAGGAGTCATACCACACAATATCCACCAGTACATCAACACAATACAGCTACATCCAAACTTATATATACAACTACAGAAATCTGTAATTATTGATACCTGTTCAATTACCCGGAAGTTCCTAAATGCAATGTAACATATACCGTACAGTTAAAAGGAAGTCACGCTTGATCAAGATCTGTGTCACTTTCCATTTTTAACTAGACATAACGTCTGAGAAAGAAAAGAAATAATAATAATAATAATAATAGTAATTATAATGACAAGAACTTTATTCATCATCTTATGATACAAGGATAATTTTGCTTAATTCATGAGTTCATAACAAAGGGCTACACATATGGACATTTTTTACAACAAACTTTGATATAATAAGGCTCAGGTCTAAAAGTTATTTACTTGTAGGTGAGCCTTCATTTGAAGGAAGAGAGCCTTTCACCTTAACAGCTAAGATGTGTACCAACAATATAAGGAAAATACAGATTACTAGTCACTAAAAATACAACACATTGAGTTACAGACAGGACAGGCATAATAAAAAGACACTTTAAACCAAAGCCTTCTTTGTTTTAAAAAAGGAAGACAAAAACACCCTCTCTTCCCCCCCCCCCCCCCCCACACACACACACACACACACAGTGAATGAATGACTGTGTATGTGTGTTTAATTTTCTGAATAAGGCTTTGGCAGAAAGGTAATGCTTCGCATCCTTTTGTTGTGCCTGTTGACAACTCAACATGTCTTCTTTATGGTGAGCAGCGATCTGCCTTTTCCTCATATTGTTGTTATTCCAGCCTGAAGTTTCCACTGTTTGATTTCAACTGAGATCTAATTTATTACATTAGTTATTTAAGAAATAACTTAAAACTAATACTGGATAATAAAGCGTTTCTATTAAATGATGCTAAAAGTACATAATGAGGCCTATACAAAAATGCCTTTATTCAGTGTAAAACCGAGATACTCATCCAGTGGCTAATGTGGATTGGCAATAAATATTCTTTCTAGTTTGGCTTTAAATTTTGCAGTGGAGAGTGAGCTGACTGAATTGACAAGCATCAATCCTGCATCTAGTAGGTTTCTCTGATAAAGTGCAGTTTGGTGGCTTATAAGATGAAACTGATGTATGTTTCTGGTATTATGCTTGTTCAAGTCAGTGTTTACATTTAGACTAAGAGCTTGGGGCAACATAATCAGTTTAAAAGTATACACTGACCAGCAAGAATATTATGATCATGAACCTACTATCAATATAAACCCATCCAGGCAATAGCAGCATCACCTGGTGAGGAATGACTGCTGGTGAGACACACACATGGTGCATTGTAGTATCAGTGAATATGCTGTACGTGTATAGAATGGGGAAGACCCATGACCTTTCTGAATTTCACCAAGGGCAGATTGTGATGGCCTGCAGGCTCAACATAAGCATTTCGGAAACGGCACCACTTGTTGGGTGCTTAAGCAGTGCTGTGGTGAGTGTCTTCAACAGGTGGTGAAACTAACTACAGGCATCATGGGGTTGGATGTCGGACAGTGTAGTCTGGGCAGACTGTGGTGGAATGAACATCGGAATTTAATGCTGGGCTGTGTGTGTGCGTGTGTGTGTGTGTGTGTGTGTGTGTGTGAACACACAGTGCACAGAACACTTCTAATGATGGGATGCAGCAGCTGACAATCGGGGCATATGCCAGTCTTGACACCACGACATTGGCAAGTGTGACTGCAATGGGCACGAATCTGTTGTCCTCCAGGGTAACAGCTCCTCGATACTTGTACTGCAGAATCCAACAAGTTGGCTGCAACTCCATTATGCTATGGGCATCCACAGGTCCAGTGGAGCTCGTGCGAGGCACCACGATGGCCGAGGAGTGTCGTACACTGGTTGCACGTGTGCACTCCTTCAGGACAATTGTGCAGAGTGTAATGGTACTTGAATTATGTAACCATTATGGCAGCTCACCTGAACCTCTCGATACCAGCATTATTCTACTGTGTTTCTGTGAAGTAGTTAACATATTTCTGAGACAACATTCAGATTCGATTTCATTAATGTAGAGGTACTTTGATACATTGATATGTTTATGTTGCAATGATATTATTCTTATGTGTATTCTTTCTTTTGTCACTATGATCTTTGACGTACCTGTAAGTCTTGATTTTTGGGCGCGTAAGCGATTATCAGTCAGTTAGAGAGTCGGACCTTGAGAAAGTCAAATCTTGGACATCATGTTGAAAAGACGTATATTGTTGTCAGCTTATAAAATGTGAACAGTGAGGAAGATGTTTTCAAGTATGTTTTGTATTGTGAAGTGATGTTTTGTGTGTTAGAGATATTGCAACAAAAGCAATAAAAAGGAAGTGTAACTTAAATTCAGAGTGCTGATTATTTTTTACATCATCATTGTGCTAACTTTCAAAGGTTGAATCTTCAAAGAATGGTTTGTGAAACACATCTATAAAACTTTTGAATATAGCAGAATAAAACCTAGGCCCTTTTGCATCCGAGCTTGGAATCACCACCACCTAGATTTTCGGCAATTGAGCCACAATTTTACAATGAGACCAGCGTGGGAAATACGAAAAGATAAGTGCCTAGTTTATTCATTATTACATGAAATGACTTTATTAACTGTGCTCCAATGACACCTGCCACGTAATAACTTTGTTGTTGCCCGAAAATGCAGTATTTAGCAGCGTGAGCAACACCACAATCATTATTAAATTTTGACCTTTGTTGTGGTAGGGTTGTTAGAAGAGCCATATTTCAACAAGATAATGTGCCATGTTACAACACCAGGAGTGTGATGGCGTGGTTCAAGGAACACAGTGGCGAGTTCCAATTGGTATGCTGGCTCCCTAAATAGCCAAACCTGAACTCGATTGAAGACATCTGGGAATTGATTGGAAGTGGCATCAGAGCTCATTGCACTTCTCCCCAGAATTTACCAGAATTAGGTGACCTGTGTGTCCATATGGGTTGTCAGCTCCCTTCATAGACCTACCAATGCCGTGACGCATCACTGCTGTTATCCGTGCCCGAGCTGATCGTACAGGGTATTAGGTAGGTGGCTATAAAGTTCTGGCTGATCAGTGTACAAATTTATAACAGTTAATTTCCCAGCTTTAGGGAATTGAACACAGCACGAGTCTCTTAGTTCTGCACTAAAAATTATTCTTACAGCCTTCTACTCCAACTTTACAAGCTTATGAAGATTTGCTCGTGTTTGGCATCCCATACTTCTAATCGATACTTTATACTAGAACACATTGACATATGATAAGCAGACATTATGTGGGTATTGTTTCGGTATTGGCTCTACATATTTATCGCAAATACATTTTAAGCCAGTTTACTTCCCAGTGAGTGAACATATGTATCCCAGTGTTGTTACTCCCATGATTCTGATATATATTGCTTTGATGGCAATATCAGTTCCACAGCACATCTGAATTTCAAAATATGTCTTGTGGGATAAAAATCCATTACTGCTGTTATCTTGAGTTGACAATGAGAGTACTTTCATTTGAATACTGAACTATATAATTTGTAATACAGTTTCATAGTGATCTTTATGCCTGCACACAATGGATGTAGCATCAGTATACAGAACTAGTTTTGAATTTGGGGAGCAGTATTTTGTCATTTACATAAAAAATAATCAACAAACGAAGGCAGCAAAGTACAAAGCCGAGGGTACCCTGTATTACATATCAGTGCACACAGATCTGTGTGTGCCACTCATCATTCTTAAGAGTGAAAACTGATTTTTGTGAGATCAGATTTTCTAAGACTAAAAAGAAGATATAAGATGTAGACTGGCAATGGCAAGGAAAGTGTTTCTCAAGAAGAGAAATTTGTTAACATCCAGTATAGATTTAATTGTCAAGAAGTTGTTTCTGAAAGTATTTGTATGGAGTGTAGCCATGTATGGAAGTGAAATGTGGACAGTAAATAGTTTGGACAAGAAGAGATAGAAGCTTTCGAAATGTGGTGCTACAGAAGAATGCTGAAGATTAGATGGGTAGATCACATAACTAATGAGGAGGTATTGAATAGGATTGGGGAGAAGAGGAGCTTGTGGCACAACTTGACTAGGAGAAGGGATCAGTTGGTGGGGCATATTCTAAGGCATCAAGGGATCATCAATTTAGTATTGGAGGGCAGCATGGAGGGTAAAAATCGTAGAGGGAGACCAAGAGATGAATACACTAAACAGATTCAGAAGGATGTAGGTTGCAGTAGGTACTGGGAAGCTAGCACAGGATAGAGTAGCATTGAGAGCTACATCAAACCAGTCTCAAGACTGAAGACCACAACAACAACAACAAGACTGAACAATTATCAGCATAATTACCCAGCAATTTTCCCTGAGTGTTTACTATCTCTCTCTATAAGCAACTGATGGAGATTAGCTAAAACAATATCTGTACTTGCAGATGGAGGTCTGTCTATATCCAAAATTGTGTGTCCTTTCACAACTACAGTTAATTGCAGAAAGTTCAGTGTCACCTTCAACACTTAAAGAACTTACGTCTTTGGGGCCCTAATTTTTGCCACTTTTGCAACATCACCTTAAGGCTTGATCTCCCTGCTAAATGATGAGCAGAAATGCTTTGTTAATGGGTGCATAATAAGGTTCTTTTTTGGTATACCTGTGCTCTGTAATACCTGAAACATCTGGTTTATTAACACATGCTATGATGTCCAAATCTTTGTGCTTACTTCCTCAGCTTGCAAAGTTTTGGAGGATAATCTTGAAACTGTATTTGGATTGGTGGATCATATCTGCAGATTTAATTCCAACTTGTGTGTTATCTAAATTTGCATAGTCACCACATTTTTTAATTTTTTATTTTTTGTTTGTAGCCATAAATATCCTCATTAAGCTTATCAGATGTACATGTCAACTGGGAAGAGGACACAAAACGGCCACACACAATAATAATAAAAAGAAAGATTTCAAAGGAGATCCTGACAGCTAAATGTAAAAGTCATTTGTTTTTGGATATATTACATCCAAAAGCTTAAGAAGGCTGTTAGTTTAGTATCTTCAAGGCATAATGCTGCTCCACCGAGCATCACAATAAATAGCCTGAGATAGTAGAGTACTGTGATACTACCTAAGAAGAAATTGATGCACCACTGGATGTGAAGTGCACAATTTACTCCACACAGCAGGTGCTCTAGAAGATGGACTCTCACTGTTCTGTGCCATCATGAATATTTCTCTGGTAAATACATTAGTGGTATATTCTACACTGACAGAAAATTGAATAATCACATTTTTGCTTAAAGTTCCTTAAATGGCAATTGATGAGACCATATCTGAAAAGACAGCTATCAACCCCACTTTCCACTGGAGGTATGACTACAAATTACCAAAATTCTGAAATGTGAAACTTGTAAACCTGGAGTTGATCTAGCAAAACAAGTAAGATCTGACATGTGTCCCAGATTGGACAAGAAAACAAAAGGTTACTGTCTTAGCTATAGCACACAAATATGCAGTGACTACCAAGTGGGTGTGATGACTATGTACATTTGTTTAACTCCTGGTTTAAGTAATTTACATCATTTCATTGCTGTGGTTCTTACTGTTATTCATTAATATCAGAATGTCAAAAACTACTTTGTTACTTTAAAATCTTCAATATGTTAGCTGTGGCCGACACTTATAAATGTCAACATAAGCCACTAACCCTGTGCAAAACAAGAAAATTTTTGCAATTTATTTGAAAGTCCTAATTAAGCTTCCATTTTCATGCATGTTTATTTTTAAATATTAAAACTGATGAGAGTTTCATTTCTAGGCCCCTAATTTTCAAATCTGGATGGCATCATCCTTGCACTGCAACTAAAAGTGCACCATGCATGACAGGTTCAATGTAATCTCTCCTGTCCACAAATTTGCACCTCACACATGTTGTTATCACAGGAAACTGCACCAAATATGTCAATATAATACTACAGTTCATTTTCCATATATCTAAGCAAAACCAATTCATGCCCATCCAAGTGTATCTCATCTGTGCACTGCATCTTTCCCTTAACTTTAGTGTGCTTTACAATAAATTTCATACAGAAAGTTTTCTGAGTAAATTACCCATTCCATACCTACAGCTAATGCTTGTGTAACCCAGTGTGCCTTTCAGATGTGTTTACTTGTGTGTCAATACATATGTCAGGTTTGGTTCTCAAGTGTGTCTTGAAATACGTACCCCACATCAATTTTTAAGTACTTAGTCTCAGTTGCAAAATATGTTATGCACTATCAGTGCCATTTCACTGCAAAAATTTTAAATCATGCTGGGGATATACCGATAACAAAGTTTCCGCATTTCTCAGAAATTTAATTTTAGTTGCTTCAGCCAATGAGAACTAGGGAACAAAGTCTTACACTGCCCTGTTTTGTGTGCAGTGGTCTCATGGTAATAACCAGATAGCAGCATTTTTACACTTTATTCTTACTGAGCAAAAATACTTACTTGTATCTGATATTCCTTACCATTTCCAGGCGATTTTTGGGTCTGCAGTATTTTTATTTCAATTTCTACAAAGCAAAACGATTAAATGACTAGAAAGTTGTTTACGAATTCAGTTTTAGATGCATATTTGGCATAAGATATTAACTGTCTAAAGGATAATTGCTCAGACAGTAATTAGCATTCTAGCTGTATCTTTTTAGCCAAGACTATTATAGATGCATATACTTTACTCTCAAGGTTCCTAAGTGCCCCCTTAACACATTGACTACCATGCTGCTGCCACCAGCGACAACAGCACAGCACGCTTAATGCTGTATACCTTACCTGGTGGTGAAACATGTCATTAACCATATCAGTAAACTTGTTAAATATAGAAAAACCACACCCAAGAAAGGCAGCAAGATAAACTCTCAGACAATACTATAATCTAAAAATGTAAAATTACAACTAAATAAGCAATTTCCAATTATGTGTACCAAGCAAATTATGCTTTGAGTCAGTGATTTCTTTTGCCACAATTGATTAAGAAACATGCAAACTGAAGGACTAGTGAATAATCATACTTCACCTGTGAAAAGCAGCAAAGCCATTAGAGACAGCTATGTGCATAGTCCAATTTATGTTGAAATTATCAACTTGGTACTTCAATTAAATTTTGTGAACTATAGGCAACACGATAAAGGAATCAAATGAAAAAAAACACAAAATTAATTTATTTATTAACATTGCTCGGATTTCCACATCACCATAGAGGTACCAAGCTTGATGCGTTACTCATTTTTTTTTTACGTAGCAAGTTTCGCCAGTAGGCCTATAAACCATGAAAAACACAAATAGCTACTTCTTGCTGTCTTCTCTTCTTTGGACTTTCACTTCAGAAACTCTGAAACATCCATTACAAAAATAGGTAACATCACTCACAAATCTGGATTCTGTCACTGCAATTCATAGCAATTTTACTGTAAAAATACTGACTATGGTCACTGATGTCATTTTGAACATTCAGAAATTTTCAAGTGTGAAGGAACATGTTACTGAAACAAAATATTAGAGTGATACTGAAGTTAGAATACAGTTACTACACAAATTCTGACCAACAAACGTTACAAAGATTGCAACTTAAATACCGAAGCCATTTCTCATGATAATATGCTGTTACCACAAATAATCCTCATAGTTGTACTGAAAGAAACTTTACAGGGTAACACAGTGCATCAGAATACTATAGCCACAAAGAAGGAAATTCTGTAGATTTACCAGACACTTTACTTTTCTTGCACATCATAAAATTATTATACGAAGTTACTTACCATCCATTGTCTGGAATATAAACTTTCCTTTCTCCTCTGCAAGCATGTGCTTTTGCAGCATGTGTTCTCAAATTTGCCAAGACGTTGAAAAAAATTGCAGTCATCCTGCAGGCACTTCACAGTAACTTCCATATTTGGCTCTATATGCACACACAAGGAAAATGAAGGATACAAAGTTTTCCATAATAGAAATGCTTTATCGCACATGCAACACAAAATCTGGCACTGTACATACACCCACACAGCATCACAAAGACTGGCTTGGCTCAAAGAATATCTGGGGTTCAAAAACTACCAGCGATACTGGCTAGCGTGAGAGATGACCTCATGTCATGATATAACGTCAAGATTCCTGAGGGCCTGCGAGCTGCTTCTGCAAAGGATGGCTAGGTTCAAAGAAATCCGTGGTTTGAAAACTGCCAGCGATATTGACTAGCGGGAGAGATGACGTCATGATCCCTGGATTACAGAAGTGTCAGATTCCAGCCGTCTGCTTTGACCCATGACATCATCAATATGGCAGAAATTGCTATTCTAAGCATCTCCAATATGGCACCTGTGATGTTACTACATACACATGGCAACAAACATGAAAATATGTATAAATAAGACAATAACATCTCCATCCAAAACTTCCATCAAATTAATGAGACAACTGGGGGAAATTGTGGGTTTTAGGGAGAGGTCAAGCTAAATATAAGAGGTTTTTTTAAAAAAAAACAAACAAACAAACACACACGGGAGGGCACCATGAAACACAACAAGACAACATCTACAAACACAACCAACTCATAAACACCGTGGCGTAATGACATCATCCACGACAACACCCTTACATCAATGCAGACAGGTGGAATCGGACGCTTCTGTTGACCCCATGATTCCTCAGGGCTTGCGAGCCGCTTGTCATTACACCTTCTACAGCCACAAGGCATTATACATAGCTATTTCAACTGGCACCGATGTCTCATTGGTTGGCCGTAAGAGCCAGTTAGTTGTAGCTACCGGTATGTAGATCTTTGAACGCTTCGTTATTATGATTTTCCCAGGAGCTATCTTGGTGTGTGTGTATGTGTTGTGCTTTTCTTAATTTCTCACTGTATGTTACACCATGGCTGATGTTGCACAGACTGGTGGTGTGGCAGGCTTGTGTGACGTATGGGGGTGAAGCATCACAAGAATATACAAGTAGAGCCTAGGAAAGAAATATTACATATTTATGATAAGCTGGTGACAGACGTAAACAAACACATGAAGAGACACAGTTCTGCTTCTGGAAAAGTAGGAGAAATGTTGGTTACCTCTCAGTCACCATTTAAATGCTGTGTTAACCTTAATGTAATAATGTAACACAACTGCCGTAACCAGATGGCTGGTTTATAGTCAAGTGTGCTATATTAGCAAAAATGTTATGGAGATATCACCAGTGTGAACGTCTGCAGTACCCTCTGTGCAGTGCAGACTGAGCAGAAACGTTCATGTATCACAAAAAGCCCACAAATGGGTCCAAGCTAAGGCTATAAATGAAAGGGTTGAGAGGGTTAATTACTATGCAAGTCATGGGAGGCGAATGCCAGAACTGCTGTAAAACTCTTTGACAATTAACAGGTAACTAGTACACTTAAGCAAAGTAAAGTGTCACTTGTGATGTAGGCCCTCTGGATAGAGCGTTTCCGAAGAGTTGGAGGTGCGGCCTTTCCCCTGAATTTTTACAGTAGTTTCATGAAGCACAAATAACTTATTTTAGATATTTAAGTAATGCAGGCCCTAGTTTCTCACTGCACCTTCACTGTGTTGTTCCACATCCCTGAAGATTCTGCTTCATAATTGGCAGTATTAAACATGATGGATGAATAAGTGCATTAATTCTGTTTACACGTTCCTTTTCCATCACAGTATGATATTAAGATATTAAGCAAAAACCCATTTTCTTTGCTATTTAGATGACATTTACTGAGTGCAATATGTTTTGATGCTCTCAGAGGTAAGAACTGATATACCACTTGGAGAGTGTTCACAACAAAAAATGGAGTTCAAAGAAATCACATTTAATTCTGTGGAAGGTGACGAAACTAAAGTGTACTGTATTGTATGTAAGTATTTGCCAGGTAACTAATGTTGTACATTGTTTGTATGTGTAGGTCTTTCCAATGAGTTAATGATATGGTGCAGTAATCGTTATCAGGAGAAAGAAAACTGGCATTCTACGGATCAGAGCATGGAATGTCAGATCCCTTAATCAGGCACGTAGGTTAGAAAATTTAAAAATGGAAATGGATAGGTTAAAGTTTGATATAGTGGAAATTAGTGAAGTTCAGTGGCAGGAGGAACAAGACTTCTGGTCAGGTGAATACAGGGTTATAAATACAAAATCAAACAGGGGTAATGCAGGAGTAGGTTTAATAATGAATAAAAAAATAGGCGTGCGGGTAAGCTACTACAAACAGCATAGTGAACATATTATAGTGGCCAAGATAGACACGAAGCCCATGCCTACTACAGTAGTACAAGTTTATATGCCAACTAGCTCTGCAGATGACGAAGAAATTGAAGAAATGTATGATGAGAGAAAAGAAATTATCCAGGTAGTGAAGGGAGACGAAAATTTAAGTCATGGGTGACTGGAATTCGACAGTAGGAAAAGGGAGAGAAGGATACATAGTAGGTGAATATGGATTGGGGCTAAGAAATGAAAGAGGAAGCCGTCTGGTAGAATTTTGTGCAGAGCATAACTTAATCATAGCTAACACTTGGTTCAAAAATCATAAAAGAAGGTTGCATACATGGAAGAATCCTGGAGATACTAAAAGGTATCAGATAGATTATATAATGGTAAGACAGAGATTTAGGAACCAGGTTTTAAATTGTAAGACATTTCCAGGGGCAGATGTGGACTCTGACCACAATCTATTGGTTATGAACTGTAGATTAAAACTGAAGAAATTGCAAAAAGGTGGGAATTTAAGGAGATGGGACTTGGATAAACTGACTAAACCAGAGGTTGCACAGAGTTTCAGGGACAGCATAAGGGAACAAGTGACAGGAATGGGGGAAAGAAATACAGTAGAAGACGAATGGGTAGCTTTGAGAGATGAAGTAGTGAAGGCAGCAGCGGATCAAGTAGGTAAAAAGATGAGGGCTAGTAGAACCCATTGGGTAACAGAAGAAATATTGAATTTAATTGATGAAAGGAGAAAATACAAAAATGCAGTAAATGAAGCAGGCAAAAAGGAATACAAACGTCTCAAAAATGAGATCGACAGGAAGTGCAAAATGGCTAAGCAGGGGTGGCTAGAGGACAAATGTAAGGATGTAGAGGCTTATCTCACTAGGGGTAAGATAGATACTGCCTACGGGAAAATTAAAGAGACCTTTGGAGAAAAGAGAGCCACTTTTATGAATATCAAGATCTCAGATGGAAACCCAGTTCTAAGCAAAGAAAGGAAAGCAGAAAGGTGAAAGGAGTATATAGAGGGTCTGTACAAGGGCGATGTACTTGAGGACAATATTATGGAAATTGAAGAGGATGAAGATGAAATGGGAGATACGATACTGCATGAAGAGTTTGACAGAGCACTGAAAGACCTGAGTCGAAACAAGGCCCCGGGAATAAATAACATTCCATTAGAACTACTGACGGCCTTGGGAGAGCCAGTCCTGAAAAAAACTCTACCATCTGGTGAGCAAGATGTACGAGACAGGCGAAATACACTCAGACTTCAAGAAGAATATAATAATTCTAATCCCAAAGAAAGCAGATGTTGACAGATGTGAAAATTACCGAACTATCAGTTTAATAAGTCACAGCTGCAAAATACTAACACGAATTATTTACAGACGAATGGAAAAACTGGTAGAAGCCGACCTCGGGGAAGATCAGTTTGGATTCTGTAGAAATGTTGGAACACATGAGGCAATAATGACCTTACGACTTATCTTAGAAGAAAGATTAAGGAAAGGCAAACCTACATTTCTAGCATTTGTAGACTTAGAGAAAGCTTTTGACAATGTTGACTGGAATACTCTCTTTCAAATTCTAAAGGTGGAAGGGGTAAAATGCAGGGAGCGACACGCTATTTACAATTTGTACAGAAACCAGATGGCAGTTATAAGAGTCGAGGGACATGAAAGGGAAGCAGCGGTTGGGAAGGGAATGAGACAGGGTTGTAGTCTCTCCCCGATGTTATTCAATCTGTATATTGAGCAAGCAGTAAAGGAAACAAAAGAAAAATTTGGAGTAGGTATTAAAATCCAGGGAGAAGAAATAAAAACTTTGAGGTTCGCCAATAACATTGTAATTCTCTCAGAGACAGCAAAGGACTTGAAAGAGCAGTTGAACAGAATGGACAGTGTCTTGAAAGGAGGATATAAGATGAACATCAACAAAAGTAAAACGAGGATAATGGAATGTAGTCGAATTAAGTCGGGTGATGCTGAGGGAATTAGATTAGGAAATGAGTCACTTAAAGTAGTAAAGGAGTTTTGCTATTTGGGGAGCAAAATAACTGATGATGGTCAAAGTAGAGAGGATATAAAATGTAGACTGGCAATGGCAAGGAAAGTGTTTCTGAAGAAGAGAAATTTGTTAACATCGAGTATAGACATAAGTGTGAGGAAGTCATTTATGAGAGTAATTAAATGGAGTGAAACATGGACAATAAATAGTTTGGACAAGAAGAGAATAGAAGCTTTCGAAATGTGGTGCTACAGAAGAATGTTGAAGATAAGATGGGTATATCACGTAACTAATGAAGATAAGATGGGTATATCACGTAACTAATGAAGATAAGATGGGTATATCGTAACTAATGAGGAGGTATTGAATAGGGTTGGGGAGAAGAGAAGTTTTTGGCACAACTTGACTAGAAGAAGGGATCGGTTGGTAGGACATGTCCTGAGGCATCAAGGGATCACAAATTTAGCATTGTAGGGCTGCGTGGAGGGTAAAAATCATAGAGGGAGACCAAGAGATGAATACACTAAGCAGATTCAGAAGGATGTAGGTTGCAGTAGGTACTGGGAGATGAAGGAGCTTGCACAGGATAGATTAGGATGGAGAGCTGCATCAAACCAGTCTGAGGACTGAAGACCACAACAACAACAACAACAACAACAACAACAGTAATCATTAGTGTTTATGTTGAGTATTATTAATCTAAATACAGATAAGAAAGTATTTAGGGTAATCCATGACTGGCAATATATTTTCAGAATATAACTTTAAACAACTCTACAGTGTCAGATAGACTTATTAAATTGTTAATCTGGATTTGCCCCAGCATGCTACATGTTTCTAAATTTCATTGTGGTGACAGGCTGATCTGTGGTGCAGCCCTAGGCTGAGGTTAGGTTGGAAGTATGGCATAAAGCATTCTGACATGGATTGTATTTACATACCACAACCATTTTCAGATTATACAACACATGAATGGGGCAGACTGTCTCCATTACCACAATTTCTCCAGCACCTTGCTTATAATAATTATTAGAGAGCGGATAATACTTGCTCCGTGTTATCTTGTGTGTGTTGTTGTGGTCTTCAGTCCTGAGACTGGTTTGATGCAGCTCTCCATGCTACTCTATCCTGTGCAAGCTTCTTCATCTCCCAGTACCTACTGCAACCTATATCCTTCTGAATCAGTTTAGTGCATTCATCTCTTGGTCTCCCTCTACGATTTTTACCCTCCACGCTGCCCTCCAATACTAAATTGGTGATCCCTTGATGCCTCAGAACGTGTCCTACCAACCGATTCCATCTTCTAGTCAAGTTGTGCCACAAACTTCTGATCTTGGCAATCCTATTCAATACCTCCTCATTAGTTACGTGATATACCCATCTAATCTTCAACATTCTTTTGTAGCACCACATTTCGAAAGCTTCTATTCTCTTCTTGTCCAAACTATTTATTGTCCATGTTTCACTCCATTTAAATACTCTCAGAAACGACTTCCTCACACTTAAATCTATACTCGATGTTAACAAATTTCTCTTCTTCAGAAACACTTTCCTTGCCATTGCCAGTCTACATTTTATATCCTCTCTACTTCGACCATCATCAGTTATTTTGCTCCCCAAATAGCAAAACTCCTTTACTACTTTAAGTGACTCATTTCCTAATCTAATTCCCTCAGCATCACCCGACTTAATTTGACTACATTCCATTTATCCTCGTTTTACTTTTGTTGATGTTCATCTTATATCCTCCTTTCAAGACACTGTCCATTCTGTTCAACTGTTCTTCCAAGTCCTTTGCTGTCTCTGAGAATTACAATATCATCGGCGAACCTCAAAGTTTTTATTTCTTCTCCCTGGATTTTAATACCAACTCCAAATTTTTCTTTCATTTCCTTTACTGCTTGCTCAATATACAGATTGAATAACATCGGGGAGAGGCTACAACCCTGTCTCACTCTCTTCCCAACCACTGCATCCCTTTCATGTCCCTCGACTCTTATAACTGCCACCTGGTTTCTGTACAAATTGTAAATAGCGTGTCGCTCCCTGTATTTTACCCCTTCCACCTTTAGAATTTGAAGAGAGTATTCCAGTCAACATTGTCAAAAAGCTTTCTCTAAGTCTACAAATGCTAGAAACATAGGTTTGCCATTCATTAATCTTTCTTCTAAGATAAGGTCATAAGGTCAGTATTGCCTCATGTGTTCCAACATTTCTACAGAATCCAAACTGATCTTCCCCGAGGTCAGCTTCTAACCAGTTTTTCCATTTGTCTGTAAATAATTCGTGTTAGTATTTTGCAGCTGTGACTTATTAAACTGATAGTTCAGTAATTTTCACATCTGTCAACATCTGCTTTCTTTGGGATTAGAATTATTATATTCTTCTTGAAGTTTGAGGTTATTTCGCCTGTCTCATACATCTTGCTCACCAGATGGTAGAGTTTTGTCAGGACTGGCTCTCCCAAGGCCATCAGTTGTTCTAATGGAATGTTTTCTACTCCCGGGGCCTTGTTTCGACTCAGGTCTTTCAGTGCTCTGTCAAACTCTTCACGCAGTATCATATCTCCCATTTCATCTTCATCTACATCCTCTTCCATTTCCATAATATTGTCCTCAACTACATCGCCTTGTATAGACCCTCTGTATACTCCTTCCACCTTTCTGCTTTCCTTTCTTTGCTTAGAACTGGGTTTCCATCTGAGCTCTTGATATTCATACAAGTGGCTCTCTTTTCTCCAGAGGTCTCTTTAATTTCCTGCAGGCAGTCTTATCTATCTTAACCCTAGTGAGATAAGCCTCTACATCCTTACATTTGACCTCTAGCCATCCCTGCTTAGCCATTTTGCACTTCCTGTCGATCTCATTTTGAGACGTTTATATTCCTTTTTGCCTGCTTCATTTACTGCATTTTTGTATTTTCTCCTTTCATCAATTAAATTCAATATTTCTTCTGTTACCCAAGGATTTCTACTAGCCCTCATCTTTTTACCTACTAGATCCTCTCCTGCCTTCACTACTTCATCTCTCAAAACTACCCATTCTTTTTCTAATGTAGTTCTTTCCCCCATTCCTGTCAATTATTCCCTTATGCTCTTCCTGAAACTCTGTACAACCTCTGGTTTAGTCAGTTTATCCAGGTCCCATCTCCTTAAATTCCCACTTTTTTGCAGTTTCAGTTTTAATCTACAGTTCATAACCAACAGATTGTGGTCAGAGTCCACATCTGCCCCTGGAAATGTCTTACAATTTAAAACCTGGTTTCTAAGTCTCTGTCTTACCATTATATAATCTATCTGAAACTTGTCAGTATCTCCAGGCTTCTTCCATGTATACAACCTTCTTTTATGATTCTTGAACCAAGTGTTAGCTATGATTAAGTTGTGCTCTGTGCAAAATTCTATCAGGCAGCTTCCTCTTTCATTCTTAGCCCCAATCCGTATTCACCTACTACGTTATCTTATGTATTTCAACTAAATTATTTTCTCAGAATAACACATAAATGCTGCACTTCCGTTGCGCTACTTATGCAGTGTGATTTTATTTTCGGAGTTCTTTCTGTGGAAGGAACAGATAGAAGCTGAAGAGAGCTTTCATTCTTAAGACCAAGGGAAAAACAGAAATGTGATTATCTCTGAAGATCTCGTAGAGTTAATTGCAAATGAAACAATTCAGAAGGAACTGGAGTAGCCAAACTATGTTTTTTTGCCATATGATTTTGAATGACGTGGAACAAGAAATTATATTTAGTAGAGTACTGGAGTAAAGACAAACTTCTGCGAAGCAATATTTTTGGAGAAGTAATGGCTAGAGACCACTATTCCAAATTACTATGAATGCTGCATTTCAACCATGATGTCGGTTCTACCAATGATTGTTATACAAAATACAGAACATCATCACTGATTTATTACAAAAAAAAAAATTTTGTCAGTCATTTCAGCCATTCCAAAAGCTGTGCATATATGAAAGTTTACTTTTTTTTTTATAAAGAGTGGCTGTCTTTCAAACAATACATCCCGTCAAAAAGAAACAGATTTGGAATAAAATCTTTTTTTCCCTGTGACTGTGAGACAGGATTTGTACAAGATTTAATTGTTTACATGGGATCATCTGCCCTGGTGGATACCAAAAATAAGGATACTGGAAAGTCAGGAGCGATAGTTGAAGCACTTGTAAAGCCCTATTTAGGAAAGGGCTATACTGTTCACATAGATAATTGGTATTTCAGTGCAGCTTTATTTAGAAAGCTACACAATAATTGCACAAATGTGTGCGGACCATAAGAAAGAGAAGGAAAGGAATGCCTAAAACTGGTGAATGATTAAAATGAGGACAGGCAACCTGTCAATCGTGCAAAAATTTAATATTCAAAAAGTGGTTGGATAAAAAAGAAGTCTATATGCTTTCTACCATGCACTCAGATGAATTTGATACAGTAAAAGTTATCCAAAAACCTGTATGCGTATTGGATTATAATAATTCAATGGGTGCAGTGATAAAGCTGACACGGTTATAAGCACTGTGGAATCAACACTCAAATCTCTGCAATGGCATCACAAACATTTCTTTCACTTGCTGGACAATTGTGTGTGAATGCCTATTGTCTTTATAAACACAAAAGGAAAGAACTGGTATCCATGGCAAAACTTCAATTGCAGTTAATTAGGGAGATACTGGAAGAGTATCATCGAAGCATAAAATATCAACACCGAACAGGCAATAATCATCCACTGAGCTTAACAGAAAGACACTTTTCTTCGGTTTACAAACTAGTAGAAGAAACTTAAATAGAAGGTGTGTTGTTTGAAGTGCAAATGACAGAAAATGAGAATCTAAGTACAAGTGTAAAAATTGTAATGTGGGTTTGTGTGTTGAACCTTGTTTTCAAATTTATCATACTGAATTACATTATTAAGAATCTTTCAAATGATCCTAAATGGCTTTTCTTATAATACTTATAAAATCTCCAAATATATTGTTATGTAACACTTAAATACAGTAACCTGCACATCATCTTTCTGACGCGCAATGTGCACAGTTCGCGGTACGCTGCACCGATCAGTGGCACCAGCTCAGCGAAGCAGACTGCTGTAACAAAAGGGTTAATCGAACAACATGTAACAACCCAAATTATGCTATTGTGAGTTAGCACTTTCTTCCACCAGTCCCTTCAATTAGAAGTGATGCTGGCCCAGATGGAACCACACTCAGTTTTTCTTATAACATGGAAATTAATGAAGCTAAAAAAAAGATCTTTGTGGTGAGTAAGCAAAATATCACTGCTCAAAGCTCAGTGAGCAACTGTAACCACCGAATCCTTCACCTACTGATGGAGTAAAATTACATCAAATGGAAGATCAAAGAAGAATATTGCAAGCCAAATCTATCACACAAAGACTGATTTTAACAAGAGAACAAACTTTCTAATATTGTCCATTTTAAGCACCAAGGTAGCTATTTTTAAGGCAATCTTTATACATATTTTAGCATACAACCACTAATTTTAGGAACATAATCCACAGCAACATGTTTTTGGGGTCAAGCTGCCATCATCCGGCTTCAAAATTAATCCTACATAAAATGCACTTCAAAAACATTCAAGGTAAAAACAGAAAAACAAATGAAATTACTAAGCTGTGAAGTCCTTGTCTTACTTGAAAAGTGGTAGCATCAGATTCCCTGCTTCCTTATCCATGTTAACACACTTCCTTCGAAGTGCTGCTTTTAAGGCACCACTTATTTATAAACACGTGTGCAGCTCTGACGTGCACTGAGAGGCAGCTGGTGTGACTGATGTTTACTGCCTTACATAAACAATGTTTTGAAGAATATGCAGATAAGGATGCAGGGAATCTGGTGCTTCCAGTTTTAAAGTAAGATGTTAGTCTCCATGTCTGAATAATCTTATATTTTGACCTCCAGTGCTTCTGAAGTGCATTTTATGTAGGGTTAACTTAGACAGCCTGATGATGAGAGCTCGACTCTCGAAACACATTGCTCTCGACTTGTTCCTAATATTAGTGACTGTATGCTAAAATATTTATAAACTGCGGAACCTTTTCACACCCAGCTGCATAGACAGACATTTCAGGAAAGACCTCATAAAGGCATGTTTGGAATGTTTCGCTGTACAGAATGAGATAAGACACAAGCGGCAGACCCAGACTGGAATATTTGCCTAGGTCATGGACAGTAACGACTGCACCACATACCACTCTCAAGATGAAGGCCCAAGAAAGAAAAGCTTTGTGCCCTGCCGACAACCAACCTGACGATTGAAGAACTAAGAAGAAGAAGACAAACAACAGAACCACAATTTCATTGAGAAAATGAGTTGCAGTCAGGCCTTCTTACTGAGCTTATTGCAACTTGTATTCTAGTCGTAAGTACTGAAATATTATAAAACTCAGTGACTCACCAGATTTATTAGCAATGGGTGACTGCCAACTTCAAAGTCCTCCGGCGATTCATCAAGCTGGAAAAATTTACAACAGATGTCAGATTTATAATGTTTTCGTGGTGTATGAAATTTACATGACAGAAATTATGTTTAAAAGGTTTAATTCTCTGTTTCCTTGTGGTACATTACTGAATACTTTTGACACTTCACTTTTCACTTCAAGTAATCATAAGAAGGGCCCACATTTTTATGACAAGTCATATTTTTTCCTGAACTTCATGGTGAATTTAACAACAATTTATGCATAAATTCAGGTGATATAGTATAGATAAATGTACTTCTATTATACATCCAAAGCCATATTTACATCTTTTTTTTCAGTAACAGGTCATATTTCCGCCAACTTTTGCAAAACTTTATATATTTGTTGTATCTTATATGGACACACGAATAAAAACATGAAAATGTTTCTCACATGACAATGTTTCAGATTATAATGCCACAAATAAACACAACAATTACTACAAAGCTTTATTTATCACGACTTTAGTAGACTGGTAGAAGCCGACCTTGGGGAGAATCAGTTTGGATTCTTGTTGGAACATGTGAGGCATACTGACGTACGACTCACGATTTATCTTAACATAGATTAAGGAAAGGTAAACTTATGTTTCTAGCATCTGTAGACTTAGAGAAGGTTTCTGACAATGTTGACTGGAATAGTCTCTTTCAAATTCTGAAGGTGCCAGGGGCCAAATGGCTATTTACAATTTTTACAGAAACCAGACGGCAGTTATACGAGTCAAGGAACATGAAAGAGAAGCAGTGGTTGGAAAGGAGTGAGACAGGGTTGTAGCCTATCCTCAATGTTATTCAGTCTGTATACTGAGCAAGCAGTAAAGGAAACAAAAGAAAAATTTGGAGAAGGAATTAAAATCCACGGAGAAGAAATAAAAACTTTGAGGTTTACCAATGACATACTAGTTCTGTCAGAGACAGCAAAGGACCTGGAAGAGAAGTTGAATTGAATAAACAGTGTCTTGAAAGGGGGATGTAAGATGAACATCGACAAAAGCAAAACAAGAGGATAATGGAATGTAGTCGAATTAAATCAGGTGATGCTAAGGGAATTAGATTAGGAAATGAGACACTTAAAGTAGTAAAGGAGTTTAACTATTTGGGGATAAAAATAACTGATGATGGTTGGGGCTATAAAATGTAGACTGGCAATGGTAAGGAAAGTGTTTCTGAAGCAGAGAACTTTGTTAACATTAAGTATAAGTTTAAGGGTCAGAAAGTCTTTTCTGAAACTATTTGTATGGAGTGTAACCACGTATGGATGTGAAACAAGTACAATAATTAGTTTAGACAAGAGAATAGAAGCTTTTGAAATGTGGTGCTACAGAAGAATGCTGAAGATCAGATGGGTAAATCATGTAACTAATGAGGAGGTACTGAGTAGAATTGAGGAGAAGAGGAATTTGTGGCACAACTTGACAAGAAGAAGGGCTGGGTTGGTAGGACATGTTCTGAGGCATCAACGGATCACCAATTGAATATTGGAGGGCAATGTGGAGGGTAAAAATCGTAGAGGGGGACCAAGAGATGAATACACTAAGCAGATTCAGAAGGATGTAAGTTGCAGTAGTTACTTGGAGATGAAGAAGCTTGCGCAGGATAGAGTAGCATGGAGGGCTGCATCAAACCAGTCTCTGTACCGAAGATCACAACAACAGTAGACAAGTAGCATTACACACTAGTCAGTTTGCTGATGTAAGACACTGTTGGGTGGGGCCAACAAAACATTCTCAAAACTAACAAAGGCACCTCCCGACATGATAAACATCACACACGTGGTCACACTATTCAGTCAGAATATAAACTCAAGTGGTTCAACAAAAGCGGTCCATCAGCATGGAGTTGCAAGGTTTCGTTCGTGAGTTTGATGATAAGTTCTTTAGCACTGGTGGGGAAATGTTATTTTGTTAATTAAGTGAAGTCAAAGTTAGTGCAGAAAAGCACTTTAATGTGCAATAGCACTGTAATACCACCAAATACAGCAGCTGTGTGAAGAGAAGTGCTGAAAATGGCAGCAGACAAATGCTGTTAGTTGAGCAGACAGGTTCATCTTCAATTGTACAAACATTTAAAGACAGGAGAAATGATGGTGTCTTGCAACATCCCATCTGAGAAGCTGAAGAATCCACATTTCAGACAGTTCTTGAGAAGTACACAAAACATCCTGTTCCAGGTTAATCTATATTGAGAAAGAACTATTTATCAGTGTGCTACGAAGAGTAGCTCAAAAAAAAAAAATGAATTAGTGTTGCTGAACTAAAGATCAACGTCCCTATACAAAGGTACCAATGTGGGGGGGACATTATGTTGCAGATGTTATGGGGTGTTCTGAAAGTTGACAGGCCTGGAAAAATGTTCCTCCTAATGCGTGAAGCTCTTGAGAGAGAGTACAAAATTCAACAGTTGCCATTTTGTTTCACAACTCTGTGAAGCTACTGTGACAAGATGTTGTGAGCAGAGAAAATGTTTTGCTTCTGGCAACAGATGGTGCTTCATACACGGCTAAAGCAGCCAAGGGCTCCAAATTCTCTACCGCAGTATGGTTTATGTCATTTGACTCATTCATGCGTTACGCAGAGTTGCAGAAGAGGTGTGATCAAATTGCTCCGATGTAGGAAAATTAATTACTTGTGGCATAATAATTAATGTGAACGTCCTGCTACAGGTACAGAAATCCAAGGAATGAGCACCTTCACTGCCCCTCCTTCCCCCACCTTGTGCTTAGATGACTGGATTCCTGTCTTAATGCTGCTGAATATTACTGGATGATCCACACTAAAAGAAAGGTAATCTTTTGTGAACTCAATAGCTATGAATCAAGTGCTACCAAAACTGTGAAAGAGGTCTTTACACACACACACACACACACACACACACACACACACACACACACACACATACACACCTTGTCTGGAAACTTGGCATCACCAATGCCAACTTTCCAGTGGTAACAAAAGCCATCACAAGACTGGCAGCTGCTGGTATTCAACTGCATTTTGGAAAATGATGTCAACAATGAAACAGGTCAGCAGTTATTGACCTCTCCTATCACCTTCTTAAAGAGGAGTTTAACAATGGTGTATTTCAGTTTCTCTGGAAAAATGTCTTGACTCAGTTGATGCATTACATATTTCCAATAACATGAGGCTTATTTTATGAGAATAAATCTTTAGTACTCTACTGGAACACCATCAAAACCAGATAAGTTTTTATTGATGAATAAGTTCAAAATGGAATGAAATTTTAATCACAAAATAACTGTTACATGATAAACATCACCGTGAAGGTTGACAAGTATTAGACTGGTGCTTCACGATATGACACTTGCTGTTTCTGTGAGTGCATTTAGTTGATTACACTGTCAGTTTTAAAAGAAAACAGCTGCAGATCCTAAGAACAAAATCTGTAACTGTGTGCTACCAGCCGTTCTGCCAAGTTGTCAGTTACATTTTATGCACAATATTTCGACATCTCATGCAGCCGTCTTCCACGGATGCTATGAGTTTTGCTGTTACTCACTTCCCAGACTCCAACCAGACTGTGTGGAGTGGAGTCCACCCCGCAAGTGCACAAAACAGTAAAACTCACAGCACCTAAAGAAGAAGGCTCGTCCAGTTGTTGAAATATTGTGCACGAGATGAAAACGACAACTCAGCAAAACACCAGAGTGTACACCTTTGATCAGTCACCCTGAGATAACCAGAGGGGTCAACAACAATGCTGTTTAAAACACAAAATTGTTTGTCATGCAGCATTCCATACTCCTAGATTTCTGTAAAGCATCTGACACGGCACCACACTGCCGACTGTTAATGAAGGTACGAGCATACGGAATAGGTCCCCAGATTTTGCGAGTGGTTCAAAGACTTCTTGAGTAACAGAACCCAGTACATTGCGCCTGATGGTGTGTGTTCATCAGAGACAGGAGTGCTCCGGGAAAATGTGAGAGGAAAGTTGTTGTTTTCCTACATACGTAAATGATTTGGTGGACAGTAGTCTGCGGTTGTTAGCTAATGTTGCTGTGGTGTAAGTTAATGCAGATGAGTAGGAAAAACAAACCCACAGTTTACAAATAATGAGATGCTTGACACACTCATGTCAGTTAAATATCTAGGCGTAATGCAAAGCGATATGAAATTGAATGAGCATATAAGGACTGTAGTGGGGAAGGCGAATGGTCCACTTTGGTTTATTGGGAGAATTTTAGGAAAGTGAGGTTCATCTGTAAAGGAGACTACATGTAGGACACTAGTGCAACCTCTTCTCGAGCTCTGCTCGAATGTTTGGGATCCACACTAGGTCGGACTAAACGAAGACATCGAAGCAATTCAGAAGCAGGCTGCTAGATTTGTTACTAATATGTTTCAACAATAATCAAGTATTATGGAGATGCATCAGGAACTCAAATGGAATCACCTGAGGGAAGACAGCGTTCTTTTCAAGGAGGAATATCCAGAAAATTTAGAGAGCCACCATTTGTGGCTGACTGCAGAGCGATTCTACTGCCGCCAATGTACAGTTCCCACAAAGATAAGCTCAGAGAGATTAGGGGCCACATGGAGGCATATAGACAGTTGTTTTTCCCTCGCTCCATTTGCAGCTAGAACAGGAAAGGAAATGACTAGTAGTAGTAGAGCATGCCTTCCAACATGCACCATACAGTGGCTTGCGGAATCTGGATGTAGATGTAGATTCATATGAACATTGTAATTTGTCATGTAGCTAATATGAATTTTCAATTCTTAAATCTACCGATTCAGATAATTTTAGAAGGAATGGCCAACAAGGAATGTTTTCCATTTTCTTATTAACTGCCAAATGTTCCTGCCCAAATATCTTTGCTTTCTGTTTGTAGTATATGTTGAAATCCTTTGCACCAGAGTATGTAACTTAACTCCGAATACTAGACCCAAAGGAACCTGTGCAAATCACTTTTCAGTTGAAGGAAATTTTTATTATAAGCAACAAAAATCGTTGTGACATAAATGTACCAGGAAGTGAGTGTAAGAATTTCGAGATCCGTAAAGCAGCCTCTGCAAGGGGCACCACCATCTATCTACTTTACACAATATTCTTGCTGCTCATTTCTCCTGAATAAAAACATTATTTATTTTAACAATATTGTGAAAAGCCATACAGAGGACTAGAGGATGGACGGACAGATGGACTCTCTCTCTCTCTCTCTCTCTCTCTCTCTCTCTCTCTCTCTCTCTCTCTCTGTCTCTCTCTCTCTCTGTCTCTCTCTCCCCCCCCCCTCTCTCTCTCTCTCTCTCTCTCTCTCTCTCTCTCTCTCTGCCACCTGTGACCACTGTGGCTGAGCTGAGTCGTATATGCGCCCGACAGGAGCAGCTATCCAGTTGTGATGGTAAGGAGGCGGCATGGGGTGCAGAGTGGGGTGGGGGAAGGTGTCGTGCTGCTTGTGGGAGCTTGCAAGGGCGCATTGGGGATAGGGTAGGGTATTTAGCTGCAGTTGAGAGGTTTGTATGTGTGGGGAGTGGGGGGGGGGGAGAGGGGGATGGGAGGGGAGGCAGTGGGGAAAGGAGGAGAGAAGAAGAGATGGGGAAAAAGACTAGTGACTAATGGGTGTGTTAGTGGAATAGAAGACCGTGTATTGCTGGAGTGAGAGCAGGGAAGGGGATAGGTAAGTGGAGGACAGGGACTAATGAAGGCTGAGGCCAGGGGGGTTACGGTAATATAGGATATATTGCAGGCAGAGTTCCCACCTGCGTAGTTCAGAAAAACTGCTTCCAAGGTAGTCCTACCTCTGATTGGGTAGAAGATGTCTGACCGGAGTATGTGGTTGGGAGAATGTACGGGATAGGTCTTACCTCTAGGTCTATTTCAGGGCACAGTGAGAGGTAGTCAGAACTGTTGCTCCAGTCGTACGTGGTTCCGAGGCACGAGATGAATGCTGCTCTGTAGCCAG
The DNA here is from genome assembly GCF_021461385.2 of Schistocerca piceifrons. NCBI lineage: Eukaryota > Metazoa > Arthropoda > Insecta > Orthoptera > Acrididae > Schistocerca > Schistocerca piceifrons. The sequence goes on along the minus strand of NC_060148.1, from coordinate 122,313,532 downwards.
ATGGTGAGTAAGTAGGAGGTGGTAGATGGCTGGAGAGACAAGGTATACAAGATCTGCTTCTGTAAAAGGTCGGGAGGGTAATTTCGGTCTGCGAAGGTCTCGGTGGGATACTCGGTATATTTGCTCTGGCACTGCTCGTCCCTGCAGATGGGATGACCACGGGTGGTTAGTCTGTACGCGAGCAATTTCTCGGTACGGAATGGGTGGCAGCTGTCAAAGTGGAGGTACTGTCGGTGTTTGGAAGGTTTGGTATGGACGGAGGTACTGATGAAGCTATCCTTGAGGTGGAGGTCAGCATTGAGGAAGGTGTTGAGGTTTTGGGGGAATGTGGCTAGGGTGACCTCACCCTCAGTCCAGACCATGAGGGTGACACCAATGAATCTGAAATGGTGAGGGGTTGGACTCTGGGCAGTTAGAAATATTGCTCTAGATGGCCCATGAATAGTTTGGCATAGAATGACCCCATGTGGGTGCCCATAGCTATTTATTTTATGTGCTTTCTCCCAGAGGACAACTCCTTATGAACACTATTGGGGGGGGGGGGGGGGGGTAAGCCAACATCAAACAATGTAAAATTCAGAACAAATGATATATTACGAATAAGTGTGGCTTCAGCTGCCAAAGTCCGCCAGTCGTGTGTGTGTGTGTGTGTGTGTGTGTGTGTGTGTGTGTGTGTGTGTGTGTGTGTGTGTGCGCGCGTGTGTTTCTGACAAAGGCCTTGTAGGTCAAAGGCTTATTTGTGACAGTCTTTTTGTTGCGCCTATCTGCGACTCATCATCTCCGCTATATGGTGAGTAGCAACTTTCATTTTCATAAAACAAGCCAACAATTTGTTTTACATTTACACAGTGGAAGATGCTACGAACAGTGTTACCTTTACTGTATGGCCATTAATGTGTACTTCTGTTGCCACCATGTTTGAGTGCAGTACCCATTTCCAGCATTAAGTGCGGCACTATATACCGTATGGCCTAAACACTTCTTGAAACAGTTCACACATTCTAAGCAGCCACTAATTACACTATAGCTTGGAACATTATGGCGAACTCACTCAATTTGACCTTTCACACAAAATTAGGGTCTCAACACTGCTGTGGCCTTCAGCACAAAGACTGGTTTGAGGCAGCTCTCCGTGAAGTCTATCTTTGGCAAGCCTCTTTCCTGATCACAGTATAGGTACAACAACCTGCATCCACTTCAGTTTGCTTAGTGCAATAAAACCTTGTTCTTCCTCTACAATTTTAACCCTATCCCCTCCATCACCAAACTGACAATCCCTTGATGCCCCAGCATACATCCTCTTTTAGCCAAGATGTGACATAAATTTCTTTTCTTTCTAATTTGATCCAGAACTACTTCACTAGTTATCCATTACCACTTATCTTCAGCAGCCTTCTGTAGTATGACATTTCAAAAGCTCTTCTCCTCTTGCCTGAAATGATGACCGTCCAAATTTCTCTTCCATACAAGGCTATACTTCATATAAAGACGTTCACAAAAGACTCCCAAAGATTTAAATTAATATTCAATATTAAAAATTTCTGTTTTTCAGAAACGATTTGCTCGCAACTGTGGCAACGCATTTGATACGCCAAGCTGGCGGAGACCGTTCCTAGGGCGTGCGACATCTCAGTTGCGAGTGGCAGTGGACGGCAAACTGGACGGCAGCGGCTGTGGTGAATTTGACAGTTCCTGACTGGCTGCTACCATAGCACGAACTTAAATCTTCAGTGTGCAGAGTACTACAGCTTTTCGACTGGCTGCTCGGCCGGGTCACAGAAGCGGAACACAGCCTCAATCGCCTAACGCCAATGCTAACAGCATGCAGCAAGTGTCATTTTGGTGCGGCCACTGGCACTGCCCTCTTAACACAATCTACTTGCCGACTTCTCAGCCCTGCCGTGGTTTGTGCAGCTGGCAGACACTGGGCTGCCAGCAGTCCGTGATAGGTGCGCTGCAGCAATTTGACTCTTACAGCTGCAGTCTTGTTTCTGTACAAGACATTTCTTTTTGCTCCCTGTATTTTATGCGTGACAACTTAAGAATTCCAAATAGTGCATTCTGAGCAGTGGCAGCAGGAGAAAAATATAAACGTATTAAAATCCGCAGGCTTTTGGAATCAGTGTCTTCTCCTCTCTGGTGCCTAAAGCTCACCAGACCTTTTCCTTCACCCCTCTTTCCATCCCCTTCAACTCTTCTGTCAGAAGAATGAGCCACTGGCTCTGTAAGCTTGCAGATTTCAATATCTTTGTACATGTTTCCTCCCGCCGCCACTTGGTGAGTAGATTTTTTACCTATTCAATTACATTATATTTTCAAAAATTGATTAATTTTTTTGATATATTAAATAGTGTATTCCAGTCCACAGTGTCAGAGATTTAACACATCTATCTAAAATGTATGCTTCAATCTATCTTCTAAGATAGATCATGGGTCATTATTGTCTCAACTTAAGCCAATTCATTACCAAATGCAAATGTCTTAATAACAAAACTTACCACATGTTCTTCTTTGAGAAGCACTGGGACAAGTGAGACCAGCACAGGCTCTTCTGCCTTACAATATGCCTGAAAAAAGAATTGAACCTGTATCTCTGTACACTAGATATTAAAAGTGACTAGTTAACATTAACTTTAATCTAAACAAAAGGGAATTCAATCACAACTAAAATAAAAAATGCAAAGTTAGGCAACATACGCAACTACACATTGAGCAACACCCTCAGTCCTACCAACGAACAATTGGTACTAACTGTACACAATTTTGACAGGAGAGTGCGTGATGGCAACCAGCCCACGTCCACAACAGAGTCATATGAACTTACCCTACATTATGTCTTGTAGAATTACAATGGCTGTCTCTAACAGAATTACTTTCTCTGTGTCAACCAGCTCTGATTCCAGAAGGATCAGCAGTGCAGAACCCAACTTTCATTCTTCTCTTATGACATTGTGAGAGCCACAGATTGGGCCAAACAGCTGAACAGATTATTTCTAAACTTTCAAAAAGCATTTGAGTTGGTATGATGCCAATGCTTATGGACAACAGTACAACTGTATGTGATATCAAACAATATTTATGACTTCATTATCCACAATAGGCAGCACGCAAATACGGGCTGTACCTATAAGTATGACACATTATCCTGGTGAAAAGCAAATATCGAATGTAGCCTGCATTACAAAATTTTTGGGAAAGTTCAATTAGACAGTACTTTTAGTTCTATATCTCTCTCTTCCCTTCTTCAAATCCCACATAACTAAGGGTGAACACCCCCCCCCCCCCCCCCGTCCCTCCCAATTTCTTTCTCTCTCTCTCTCTCTCTCTCTCTCTCTCTCTCTCTCTCTCACACACACACACACACACACACACACACACACACACACACACACACACACACACACACTCACTCAACTGCACCTATTGACAGTTGTGTTCGTTTCTAGTAATCGAGCAATTTACAATTTATATTACATCATTTGTCAGTCCTTGAACAATGTGCAAATCATCTTCAAGACTCACTACATTTAACAATAATTTCCTAACAATATGAAATCCCTGTACACAATGGCAACATTTGCAAAGAGCTTCACAGAGCTAGCAAGCTAGCCTACCTGTACACTTATGCACAGTAGGTTGGTTGGTTGTTTCGGGGAAGGAGACCAGACACCGAGGTCAGCGGTCTCATCGGATTAGGGAAGGATGCAGAAGGAAGTCGGCCGCGCCCTTTGAAAGGAACCATCCCGGCATTTGCCTGGAGTGATTTAGGGAAATCATGGAAAATGTAAATCAGGATGGTCGGACGCGGGATTGAACTGTCGCCCTCCAGAATGCGAGTCCAGTGTCTAACCACTGCACCACCTCGCTCGGTTGTTGCACAGTAGAATTTTGACTAAATACAATGTGTATTTTCCAATTCACTCACTATCAACTGTAGTAGATAAGAAATTGCATCCACAGGCTTTCTCTGCTACAGCTAAAGGACATTCAATTAATAGGTATCTCATTAGTTCAGAGTGTAGATGAAAGTCAACAGGGGAGGGGGGAGGGGGGGGGGGGAGAGGAGAAATCAGTCAATAATCTGCCACTGATTAGAAAACAGATTGGAACACCGTGGTCTGATGAAAGAAAGAGACTTCATTCTGAAAGGATGAAACAAATTTGGGCACAAAGAAAGGCCAACCATCAAACGTGACATTGATGGATTGTACCTCGCGTGGTCCTACTGGGCCCATACGTGAGTAATAATTATCTGTCACTTATTATAACTTCATCAATATCAACTGCATGTTGCTGTGGTCTTCATTCAAAAGACTTTTGTTTTACGCTGCACCCCAATGGTACTGAGTATGTTACACCATGAGTGGTCAAATATCTGGTCTTTTTACCACAACGCATTTATCAAGTGCTATAAAACAAGGAAACCCACCAATAAATTACAACACTCTACCTACTGACCTATACTGAAATATTTATGTCGGCCCACAGTGTAATGTACCTCAAAGCTCTTGTGCCATTAGGCGCCATCATCAATAGCAAAAGGCAACAGCAAACATGCACTGTCAAACACAAAACTCTTCCTCGAACATCTCATGTTAGTATGTTATGCTCTCAAGGCACAGTTGTTAAACTAAAACTGCCGCTGTCACCTACCAAAAATAGCACTCGACTGCAAAGCATAAGTCAGAGCCCTCAACAATGTTACTTTCTACAGTAAAATTTATGAAAATCAAAAGTTCTAAAAATTCTAAAAACAATTACTACACCTGTGTTTCATTGTGTGCATCCATATGGAAGGCAACTGAAAACATTAAACCTAATGCCGCTAATTCGAATAAATCTGTTGCTGTTCCCTGAGGAGATATCGCTAAGGTGACACTAATGTCGTCCAATTTAACACGCAAACTGTGCCTCGAGAGTGTAACCTGCCAATATGAGATGTTCTGAGAAGAGTTTTATGTATGACAATGCACATTTGCTGCTGGATTTTACTGCTGATGATGCCTAATGGCACAGAAGCTTTATGGTATGTTACATTAAAGGGAGGTATAAATATTTTTATATGGGTCAGTATGTGTAGTATTGTGATTTCTTAACTGGTTTCCATATTTTATAGCACTCAATAATGAGGTAACATAGTCCCAAACATATTGCGGTAAAAGTATCACATGTCTGACAACTGGTGGCATAACATCCTCAGTACCGATTCACATGCCTGCTGTACAATGGCTTTGCAACAGATAAGCAGCTTCCCACATCAGTGTATCCCGATCAAACCTCTTCTTCATGCACAACTACCACAATCTATATCTTTTTGGACCTGCTTCCCGTAGTTACACATAGGTTTCCCTCTACAATTCTTACCCTCCACACTTACTTACCGAGTGGAACAACACGGCACTGAAAACGGACTACTTCTGTTCTCAGAGAGCTGGCAATGACGTACCACATTTTCCTCTGACACGGTCCACTGTGTGGAGCAGTAGAACCGCCCTTCTGAGGCTCAAATCCATTCACAGGACACAACACTAGCACACTCACTCTCCACATTAAAGGGGTAGACACAGCACTGTCCACGTCCTGGTGCAAGCCAGCCTACCTCAATGCAGGCTACCACTAGACACAGAGCTCCCGCCACATTGCAGCCCTCAACACTGCAAGTCTTCCAAAACAGTGCGGCCCTTGTGCAAACCGATGAGCCACCACACTCCCAGATGGGGCAGTCATTTAGCGAAACCACTCGACCCACCGTCAATCTTGCCACGACTGAAACACACACACCGAGTGAGGTGGCGCAGTGGTTTGGACACTGGACTGGCATTCGGGAGGATGACGGTTCAATCCCACGTCCGGCCGTCCCAGTTTAGGTTTTCTGTGATTTCTCTAAATCGTTCCAGGCAATTGCCACGACGGTTCCTCTGAAAGGGCACAGCCGACTTCCTTCCCCGTCCTTCCCTATTCCGATGAGACCGATGACCTCGCTGTCTGGTGTCCTCCTCTAAAACAACAGAAACACATTACAGAAGGAAACTGTGTTTCCATTTCGACCCAGCAGGTATTAATAGCTCACGTCAGTAAAAACTTTTTTACTATCTAGATCCCGTGCACTATAAAACATTAAAATGTGAAGACTAATTTCAGTTCACCACACAATCATCTTCAGATCACTCATGGTGAAATATGTATCAGCAGATAACATATTGAAAACCCTGCATCATCTAGAGTATTTACATAATTATAAGATGAGGTTTCTTTCCAAATGTGTCATTCAAAAGCTACAGGGTTGTCTTAAATTGGCTGATTGAACTACTTTTCTGAGGTCACCATTATCACATTGTTTAGTAATGTGCACAGTAGTAGTATTACATTTACAGTGGTCATCATGAAGATGAAGCTTTGTGCAATTTTATTTTAAATAATTCTGAAGGGCAGGGCTCGGCAAATGATACATTCCGACAAGCTCGAGAGTTCCCAATACACTGAAGTGCTCGGTACAGTATCGGCGTTACTCGAACGATCACGTGACACTGACTAGTGCAAGAGATACACAAGAAATAATGAACTAGCCACAACAGTCTATTGCTCTGATTGACATTTGACAGTTTGGTGAAACACAGGAGGAAATAGAATTTAAGTCTATCAACTTACAAGCTTTTGTTGTATTTTAACAGGTTTCCAATAAACATTCTCATACATGTATAAATATTCTACACAAACATTAATGCAATTTTTTAAGTAAAGGTAACATTCAAATATAGAAATTTTTGTCCTTCAAAGAACATTAGTTGATTCAGAAACCAGATCAAAATTTTATTTGGTTATGAGACACTGTAATGATTTACTACGTAGATTGCAAATGAGAAATTTGACCACTGTTCATGTATTACAATACCATGTAAAAACATTACCTGATTTTACTCAGCTGTATACCACATTGGTGAAATTCAGTTGAAACAAGAAGGAAAATTAATATAGAATGACGTGGCTAACAAAGGAAGTATATCATATTAAACAGACTGTAATTGTCAAAGCAAAAATAAATTACAGTCGCAAGACCCGTTGTGGAGATAGCACCGACAGACATCAGTAGATCGCGGGATGAGCAAAACTTCGAGAGTGGAACGCAATCTTAAATGCAATCTTTTATTTACATATTAGTTGGTGTTGTTACATATGACCTGCATACTAGCAATCAATAAATGGCAAAAGTTTAGAATAGTTATAAGGTTACCTTTTTGGCAGATACTTTATGTCAATAAAAGAGTTTGTAATTCTAGTTAATCAGAATCTGTTAAAAATAAATTTCTCTCAAGGAGCCTGTCATTAAAAAAATGAATAAATAAAAAAATTTTAAAAATTTGGCCATTTTATATTCAGGGGCGTCTTACACTCAAGTAAATACAGTATGAAGCTGGCAGCGTGCCAGTATGAGTAACACCTTTGCAGCTAATCAAACACTACACTTTGAGATAATAATGTTTTATTAGTCAGCACAGTAATAAGACAAGCAACTGATAACACACGTAATATCATAATCCCACTTGTTACTTTAAGTAACACACATCCATTATCTGCACACACACTGATGCTCGTGCCATGGCAGGTAGCGAGGTACTGACTGCTGAAGCACACCATCTTTCCACCGTCGGTCATTCGCAACATTGCTGACAGACAGGTGAAGAGTGGTGTAAAAGCTGAGGTAGCTACACGTTTTTATTTGTCGTTAATCACTTCCTTAACCTCCTGATGGATCTGTTATTGTGAAAAACGGCAAGTTCAACCACAGTTTGGAGTTGACAAACTGTAGATGAATGAGTTTAAAGGTCAGAGGAGGGCCATGGTGTATGGCCTTGAGTAGGACTGTCCCTAGTAGAGCACTGTGCTGCTCAAAACCACCTTCAGGTTGATGAAAGCTTACAATTTTTTCAAAACTGCTCTAAAATGCTATTCTTGTGGGTGTGTCATCACTGGATTATATGCATCATAAAAATCTTAAAATATGCATGAAAAATGCTTAAAAATGCACAAAAAGTGCAGAAATCTGCAAGATCAAATAATAAAAAAACATAGGAGTTACTGCGTGCATTACATCTCAAAGTCGAACCTGTGCATATCAATTACGAGGAAGAGTGCCAGCCATGCCAAACATCGGTACATTTAGAATGTTGATAATACTTTCTGAATAATTTCTGGTAGAGGTTAGGAAGGGGGGGAGGGAGGCTTTCTGGGATTATTTTCTAAAAATTTGCAAAATGGGGACTCATACTGTATTTCAAGAGTTGTTCCTTCTCCACTATTGTTGTCGGTAACAAACAGACGCGATGTGAGTTGAGTCACGGCAAAACAATCGATACGTACAGGACCAACTTCGAGATATACTGCACGCAGGGGGGGCACACTCAAAAACCTAGTAATATTTTATTTAAAAAACAACACATAATCATGAATTTTTTAACATCATTAACTTTTAATTAATACTATTGGACCAAAGCATCATTTACAATTTATTTTACATTTTTCTAGTATTGTAAATACATACAAACAAGTACTGTTCCAAAAGTTTGGTGGTAAGATTGTGTCTTCGATCACTCAAAACATTTTTATAAGTAGAAAAGGACCGTTCTACATCAACTGAGGTGACTGGGCAGTATTTGAATTTGGATGCTATGTTGGCACTTACCGTTTCTGGTAAAAGTTCACCCGTCCCATTAATAAAACTATCAATATGGTACAAGGGTTCAAAGCCTGGGTTATTGTATAAAATGTTTTCAAATTTTTCTATAAGTTTCCTCGGAAATACCTCCGGCAATGAGCAGTTCACTAGAATAATTTCATTCATTAACTGAATAGATTCATTCAATGCCATACATTGAGTTTCAAGCTTTTTAATACTTGCAGGCATATGGGAAAAGTAGTGCTAATCACAGCAATGTCTTTTTTAATACCGGAATCATTAAAAGCTTCCTTGGATTGGCAAACTGCCAAAGCCTCTGCACTATTCATTTACTACCCTTCTAATGGCCTTGAAATTTTTATTGTAAAATGACACAGCTTCAACCTACGTACCCCAATGAGTTATGACTGGAATAATTTAATGATTATTAAGAATCCGCCTCAATTGCAAATAGAAACCAGATGTTGACCTAGGTCTCGGCGCGGATAACCGTGCCTTCTTCGGAACACACTAAAAGTACAAACTGTATTAATGCTGGGCGATGCCTATTTACGCAGTTTGTAGTTTTAGTGTGTTCCAAAGAAGGCATCATTATCTGCACCGAAACCTAGGCGAACATCCTGTTTCTATTTGCAAACGAGGCGGACTCGTTATAATCATTGCACATTTGGTAGTTTTTCTTTGTAGGTCTTGATGCGAGCAGGAGCCTTTAGAAACACTTTCTCTGTGGGTGAAATCAGTTTACTTACATTCAGCAAGGCGATGTGCTCAGTGAACAAAGCACATCACACGAATCAAATTACGATAAAATACTCTGAGGGCTTTTCCTGCTTTGTTCATATAGGGAGCAGCATCTCAAACACAAACACACTTGCATCTGCAGAAGATTCTGGATATATTTTTCTAATACCCTCAATCACAAATCTAGTGATCGTAGAATGATTTACTTTTTCAAGTTCTTTGCAGATCACTAAATAGGAAGAAGAAGGCTCTTCTTTTAAAACATCACCAATTAAATTTGCAAAGTACAGGCCACAACTGTCTCTGCAGTTTCGTCAACTGAAATCCAGATCATGTTGCCCTCGAGTTCATTGCGTATTTCTTCCAGAACATTTACGCACATTGTCGGTATGTAATTTTTACACAATGTCGATTCATCTGGTATATTTTGATTTAAGCAATATTTCTGCAGGAAGCCTTAGAGGATAGAGTTTATAAGTTTGTGAGGAGGAATATTGCTTGCAATGAATGCTCTGCACAGATCCATGTTAAACAGACTTTTTTGGTTACCTCTGAGAAGTCTTTGCTACTGCAACTTGCTGTTATCAGAAATTTTTGTCATCACCTTTCTTCTGCATTCCTGTGATAGGAAGATTTGTCTCGGCATGCTGATCTACTTGAAACTTTTTCTTTTTTGCACAAAACATTTTTTTCACAGACTTGACAACATAAAATAATTCCGTCATATGTAAATGTTCCGGGACGGTCAGCTATCCACGAAACGACCATTCTTTTTTCGGGTGGTATGGCACACGACATGTTATACACTGCACATCATTAACACGTTCAACTGTGTACAAGTAAGCAGAAAGCTAAACTGAAACAACGGATGTGCGACTAAAAGCTCGCGTAATTTAATTTATTTGTTGTGAACGCATACGGCAGGAGAGTGGGGGGGGATTAACCGGGGGGGCACAGGCGCAGGAGCACTGACGCTGTACGCCTCTTCCTGTTCCTATTCTGTAATGATTTCGCCATGCAGTGGGCTTTCGGTTAGCTATTACACGCAGTTTTAGGTGCAGTGAATGTGTGAGACATAGAAACTAGATAGAGCTAGAGACTACCCATCTCAATTTTTAAAATATTGTAAAAAGAGTGAAATATGTAATGTCACCAGTTTTTATTAAAATATGCAATAACTGGTGAAAAGGAGCGAAATATGCAAATGCATATGCAGCATGCAAATGCGTATAATATGGTCCCTAGTCTTCACCAAACATCCCTCAGTTGGGATTGCGCCACAGCTTCAGCATACGGTCTATAGAGGACTCGTGCATAATGCTCGAGGAAGACATCGTTTTGAAATTTTGTCAACATTTAACTTGTAACAAGTATTAAGTTTGATGTCTGTACTTCCTACAAAAAGTACATAAAAATTCTCTAAGTTGACTACGATTTAGACCTCCGTAGTGCTGTTAATTGTCATTTGGGCCAAGGTTACATTTTTTCTTCATTTAGACAACATTTTCGCATTAAAATACATTTGCTACTTGAGTACCAGCAAGAACAATGATTTGCACAGTGGAACTGCCAACAAGGTTGGAGCCTGCAAAAACAGCACAGGTCCCATTCGTGTATTGCTGGTGGGAGCTGTCAACTGACAACTAATTTATATACAATAATATAATGTTGTGAAAAAGTTCAAATATTACAAATATGCACCAATGAGAGGCTAAAATGACAATATAACACTCTTCTCTCCCTGCACAAGAATCGCAAATTGTGTGGGCATACGGGATGTGACTACACGATATATAGAAGTCTGGATCAGTCCCGGGGGAACATTCAGATCGCCGAAGCAGTTAAGGTGAACGCTCGTAACGAGTGGAAAATTTGAGTTCGAGTCTTGGTCCGGCACAAACTTTCGTGTGTAACAAAATGCTGACATCGATGCAGATATTAAGTAAGTAGATTTATTTCATAATGTTAATACACAGCTTTTAGCCATGCGTGTCTGAAGAGCATTATATTGTGACGATGCAGACACTGTATAAACACAGACATTTTATGATATTGCAGTGCCTGTGTTGTTAAAAGTATGATGCAATGTTCCTTTGGACATACATGCATGCCCAAAAGAATAAGCACTGTGCTGACCACAGCCCACATGGAATACACAAAACATATTTGCAGTTGCAAATATGGACAACCATCAGCTGTATAATGGAATGGAAACAACTAAAATTTGTGCCATACTGGAACTCGAACCTAGGTTTCCTGCTTTACACGAGCGGTCACCTTAACTGTTTTGGCTATCTGTGCACAACTCTTGGCCAGGCCCAAACTTCTATATGTACCCCACGTACTGCAATTTCTCTCTCTCTCTCTCTCTCTCTCTCTCTCTCTCTCTTTCTCTCTCTCTCTCTCTCTCTCTCTCTCTCTCTCTCTCTCTCTCTCTCGTTTGGCAAAATTCGCATCTATTTTTGTTGAGATTCATATTTCTTTTAATGATTAGATGCACCTACCTCAAAGGTTGTCACGTGAGTGAAAATAAACAAAGCCTTATTTCTTTGAAACTGACTGCTACAGAAAGGTGCTGATTGGGAACTTTGTGACAGTAATGTTTGCTTTTGCAAAAACTTCCAAAACCTTCTTCTTCCAAATTAGCCTTTTTTTTCTTCATTTGGCTATATTTAAGAATTTAAAAATGATTGTTCTGTTGAAAAGCCACAGCTTTTTCCTGACAGTGAGCTGAATGCGTCTCTAATTTAAGGTGTTTCTGGACATTATCTCTCTTTTCTACACAATTCGATGATAACAAAATCTACAAACTATTAATTTCTATCTTTTGTGGGCATTCATAGGTGTGCGACACATGCTTTACAATGCTACAGACAGAGCAGACAAGGCAGCTAGCATAGAAGCAGAACTGAACATATCATAATGCTATGTTAACATTAGGAGAAGAATTTTGGCACATAGTGCAGACACTACAGGCTATAGTGACAGATGACCACAAGCATAAACAAACTAGAATTTTGACTGCCAGAGGAAGAAGGGTGGTGTGCAGAAACAAACCCCGCCTCCCTTTCACATGGCAACAGCCAACAGTATTGTCAAAGGGATCACCCATCTCCTCTAACGTTGTAAGGTTCGTACTCGAAATCCGTAACAGATCAGGATTAGTAGCTTCACCTATTCAAAATCAGAAAATGATAAGCAACACGTGACACAAAATATTTGGGGGAAAGCTACAGCTCAACTGCTTGCTGATGTTAGCGGACTATTGTTAACGACTCAGTGCAGGCCTGATATCTAGCAGTATTCGATACAACCACTGCTCAAAACATACTCCACTAATTCGCCACTTTAGAAATGTCCATATTAAACCATATTTTGGGCTTTTTTAACAAACAAATGTACACATTTCTTTGTTATAAATACTAGGTCCCACAGCTGAGTACTACATTGTGTTACACAGCACGTATCTTAAATAGACCATTCAACCGCCCACAACTGGCCTGGCATCAGATCATTTAGTGCACTGATATGTCGTTGCATTTGTACACTTTCATTTTGCAGAAAGGTTCTTATACACATTACCTTTACAAATTGGCCTTCACCAGAAGATGCACAATACCATTAACCAAAAACTGGTTACATTTTCAATATTTTTATGCAGGAATCAAGCTATTTCAAATTATCTCTGATAAAATAGTTCATCTGGATACAATTTACTACAAAATAGCATCTAAAACGTAATTTTGCATTTTGAAGCAGAAACGTAAATTTTTCCAATCCTATAAATTAAGTGCAAGAGTGCAGGTTGTGACGCACAGATGACGACATATGGAAGTGTTTCTTGTCATGACTCCTGTATGGATAGCCAAAGTGGTTATGGCGACCTAACACATAAATCGGGAGATCCGAGTTTGAGTCCCAGAAATCCGGGTTTGAGTCCCAGTCCAGCACGAATTTTCTGCCATCTGATTTATCCTGAAACTGCAGCTATTGCTGGTTGTGTCCTTTCCCAGTAACTGAGCAATGACAGTCTTTTCATCTGTTTACACATCTACAGTACTTCACTTGCCTGTCCCTGAACCACATGCACATCATCATCATCAAGTCCTCTAGCATTTAACAATAATTTTCTAGTTATGTGAAATCACTGTACACAACTGTATCATTTGCAAAGAGTCCCTTAGAAATATCTACCTAATCTGTGTGTGTATACACAGTACAATTGTGGCTTATTATAATGCGTATTCTCCAGTTTGACTTTCTACTATAGTATAAAAGAAATTTTATGTATATGCATTTTCTACTACTGGTAAATGAAATACAATTAAGATTATCTCATTACTTCAGTGTGTAACTGACAGTCAGTATTTCATGAATACTTACACCTTCTTCTTCTTTGAGGAATATCTGGACCGGTGAGAGTGTGGCCGCTTCATCCACTTGGTCATTCATCTGCAAGTGGAAAACAAATTAGTCAATGATCTTCATAAAAAAAAAAAAAAACAACACAAGGAACTTTTATACGAATTTTAAACGAGAAATAACCAAATACAGCCCACTGAACTTGGAAACTGAAGACAGAAATGGAAATATGTGCAAACAATTTCCAATATTTCCAAAACCATTTCAACTACGAAGAACCACAGAAAAGTGGTCTTGAAGAGCTCGACAACCAGCCCTAACTCTGAACCGTCCATCACTGAGGAATTACAGTCATTTCAAATCTCAAAAACCACAAGGTCTCAGAGAGACCGAATCGAGCTGAACTTTGAGGAAAAAATGTCTCAGACGCTCACCACAACTTTTTTGAAGAAATATGAATACATGAAAAACCCCTAGATGAATGGAAGACGGCCCTCGTCCACCCACTCCATAAGAAAGTGTCCCAAGCAGATCACAACTATGGAGGAATCTCCCCCTAGACATAACATACAAGATACTCTCCATAGTCTTACTAAACAGAGCAAAATCCCAGTTAGACAATTAACTTGAAGTATATGAAATTGGCTTCAGGAAAGGAAGAGCCTGCCCAAAACAAACACTAAACCTCAAAAACTTCATGACATACCAAAAATGAAGAGCAAAATGATATGTTATGACTTTCATTGAGTTTTTAAATCATGCAACTCAATACACCAGGAATCCCTTATATATACTAAAAGAATTAGCCCTAGATAACAAAAAATATAAATCCAATCACAGAGACCCTTATCACCACATATTCCAAAGCCAAATTCATGGGAGAACACTACCCCTTTTGAAATAAAAACTGGTATAAGCTAAGGAGATGGAATCCCCCACTGCTAGTTAAGTGCTCCAAAGAAAAACTTGTTGGAGACTGGAACACAGAGATAGCGGAATCTGCCTAGGAGCACAAAACAAAAGGCATCAAAGCCAACTATCTAGCCTTTGCAGATGATATAACCCTACTAGCTTAGACCTGGGAAATAGCCAAAGAACAGACCCTTGAACAGAAAAAACAGATCTCAAAACCCTCAAAAAGACCAATGTAACAACAAACATAAAAAACCCATCACAACATTTTAAAATGGAACAACAAAAAGTAGAGATAATAAAAGAACTCAAATACCTTGGAGAATCCATCGGCTGGAATGGGCTCGAGAAAAAGGCAATGGAAATTAGAAGTAAAGTTGATCTGGTCTTCTATCTCGCAAAAAACACATACAACAAAAGGTCCCTCTCACAGCACACAAAAATAAGCATTGTAACAGTGTAGTAGTCAAACCAGAAGCCCTGTATGCAGCTGAAACACTATCACCAACCATGGCCTAGTTGAAAGACTGGAGATAGAAGAAACAAAGATATTAGAAACATTTCTTGACCCCAGATTTCACAACAATTAATCCGCACCAAAAATGAAACCCTTTACCAAACTACCGAAAAACTCTCAGACACAATTAGGACAAAAAGAATTCATTTTTATGGATACATCTTCATTCTGAATGAAAATAGATCAACTGAATAAATTATGACTACTTCTGCAGGAAAAAAATGGATTACTGAAATGGAAAAGGACTTCAGATAACCCCAAATCACAAGAGCTATGTTCAAAAATAAAATGGAGAAAAAGAGAGAGGAGGAGAAGAACACAATGGGAGAGAGGGAGGGAAGGAGAGGTTGCGGGGGGGGGGGGGGGGGGGGGGGGGGGTAGGTTCCAAAATCAAATCCAAACGAACATCCACATCTCTGATGAAGATAGGAAAGCAAGATCAAAAGAATGAAACAATACTGAGCTGCTAACAGATAGGCACAAAACATTAAAAAGTGATTAATTTAACATATCGCAAAGTCGGGTGAAACAAAAATAAAAAGAAGACTCTGCCGTTATTATAATGTGTGGTTTCTAAATTTCCTCAATATTAAGTGTGTTGTTGTTGATGATGTAGCCTTCAGTCCAAAGGTTGGTTTGATGCAAATCTCCATGCTAGTCCATGCTGAGCAAGCCTCTTCATCTATGCATGATACTGCAACCTACATCCATTACAACCTGCTAGCAGTAGCCAAACCTTGGTCATTATCTCCAATTATTAACCCCCCCTCACCCCCCCCCCCCCCCCCCCCCCACCCCCAGTTACTTTCCCATTACCAAACTGGTGATTGCTCAGTATGAGTATTATTAACCATACCCTTCTTTTAGTGAAACTGAGCCACAAAACTCTTTTTTCGCGAATCTGATTAGTTACTCCATCTATCCACCTGATCTACAGCATCATTCCACAGCACCACATTTCAAATGTTTCTATTCTCTTCTTATCTGAATTGTTTATCAACCATGTTTTATTTCAGTACCAGTCTACACACAAGACAAATACCCTAAGAAAGGACTTCCAAACACTTATACTTTTAGTTTGATATTAACAAATTTCTCTTTTCTCAAAACACTTTTCTTGCTACTAACAGTCTGCATTTTATATTCTCCTTCACTGAGCATCATCAGCTTTTTGTTGCCCAGATAGAAAAACACATTTCATTTCCTAATCTAACTCCCTCAACATCATGATTCATCTACCTTCCACTGACCTTGTTTTACCTTCGATGGTGTTCATCTTACAGCCTCTGATGAAGATATTACACATCCCACACCACACTGCTCTTCTAATTAATTTGTCGACTCTGAAAAAATTACAGTGTCTTCGGCAAACCTCAGTTTTTATTTCTTCTTTCTGAACTTTAATTTCATTTAAGAATTTCTCCTTGGTTACCTTTACTGCATGCTCTACGTACATATTGAAACACATCGAGGATAGGCTACAACCCTGCCTCACTCCATTAACAACCACTATCTCCCTCTCACGTCATTCAACTCTTTGTGACTGCCGTCTGATTTCTGTAATAGTTGCAGATACCTGTTTGGTCACTATAATTTATACCTGTTATCTACAGAATTTCTAAGAGTATATTCCAGTCAACATTGTAAAAAGCATTCTCCGAATCTGCAAATGCTATAAATCCAGGTTTCCCTTTCTTTAACCAATCTTCTAATATAAATCACAGGATAATTTTTTCCTCACATACCGCTACATTTCTCCACAACCTGCACTTACCTTCCCTGGGATCGGTTTCTACCAATTTTTCCATTCTTCTGTAAATTATTTGTGACAATATCATGAATTATTAACCAGAAAAAATTTTCACTCTGTAGCGGAGTGTATGCCATTACGAAACTTCCTGAGTAAGGCTGTGGCTAAACAATGTCTCTTCAACATCCTTTCTTCCAGAAGTGTTAGTCCCACAGGTTTTGAATGAGAAGCTTGGAAGGTAGGAGATATACTGGCAGAGGTAAAGCTCTGAGAATGGCAAAGATCTCTGGTTTGAGCTCTGGTCCAGCGCACAGTTTTGATCTGCCGGTACTTCAGCAAAAAATAACTTGTTTTGGAAAAATATTTTATGCACAGCATCATGTACAGCGCATATTTTCAAATTACAAAAGTATAAATACGAATTCCACCAATTAAAGCACGGTATCTTTCGAAGCACCGAAAACGAGATTGCGATGTGCCATTGCCACCAATCATAGCTCAAGTTACAGTACTCCCCAGCCAATGACAGCAGATATTCAGAGCACAGGACTTGTGTTGTAGTCGGCCAATAGCAACATCACTGTTAAGTAGAGCGAATATGCAAATAGGAAAAGTTAATGGTTTGAATTAACATCCATTCAGTATAGCTACATGAAAAGATAAGCTATCACCTACAATATACCAGTCATCGGAAGCTTTTTGCCATTTTTTTTTTTTTTTAAGGATGCTATGGATCCTTTGACAAGCACTCCAACTTTTCCATAGAAAAGCCAATTACATGGAAAATTGCTCAAGATTTCACCTCGAACTGCTTTTGAAGGATAATTTTACTTTTTGCCACCGTTATTGCATAATTTGTAATCTATGACAGAAATAAAACAGATATGAAAAACTAAGCTTGTCCTTTTTTAGTGTGTTACCTTTCAAGATATATCAAACACAAATACGCTGATTGGTTGATTGGTTGGTTGGTTGGCTGGTTGGTTGGTTAGGGGGAAGGGACCAAACAGCGAGATCATCAGTCCCATCGGATAGGTGAAGGGTGGGGAAGTCGGCCATGCCCTTTTATAAGGAACCATCCCAGCATCTGCCTGAAGCGATTTAGGGAAATCATGGGAAACCTAGCCAATGGCCTTGCTCCAGTCGTTAACAACGGTTCCCGTCAGGTCACCGAAGTTAAGCGCTTTCGGGCTTGGCTAGTACTCGGATGGGTGACCATCTGGTCTGCCAAGCCCTGTGGGCAAGCGAGGCGCACTCAGCCCTTGTGAGGCAAACTGAGGAGCTACTTGATTGAGAAGTACTGGCTTCCATCTCGTAAACTGATATACGGCCAGGAGAGCGGTGTGCTGACCACGTGCCCCTCCATATCCGCATCCAGTGACGCCTGTGGGCTGAGGATGGCACGGCGGCCGTTCGGTACCATTGAGCCTTCCGAGGCCTGTTCGGAGAGTTTTTTTTTATGGAAAACCTAAATCAGAATGGCCAGACGCAGGCCTGAACTGTCGTCCTGCCGAATGGGAGACCAGTGTGCTAACCACTGTAAGGAGTTACTCAGTCTAATATGCTGGAAATATTTAAATAATGGCATAAATGGCTGGTCTTCTAGATCCAAATTTTTTCTACACGGCTGTCCCTCAAAGTGTTAAGTTTTGAGTGACAGTCAAACGTTCTGTGATTTAAGAAATTAATCACAGATTCTCACATGTGACGTAAGTCATCTTGCATAATAGGAAATTTACTTCGTAAATAACGCTTCTCAAACCGCCATCCTCAATATTTTCCCATGACCTGTTATAAAAGTAATCTTTTGTGACATCATACTCATTGAAAGCAGTTTGTTGTTACAAAATATAACACAGTCTTCATCCTAAAGCCTTCAACACATTTTGCTGTTGGCAGACACTTGTGTGTGCACTTTGTTTTGTAGTAAATGGTGCACTTTCTTTGCAACTAAAATTTTATTTTGGTGTTATTCTCTCATTTATGTTTTCTTTCTGCAATATTATCCTGCTTTAGTGGGCCAAAGTAAAATTTTTGTTACGAATATCAGCTCTTACTCGTCAAAATTACAAGAATTTAACTGGAAACTAAAACAATGAAAAATTATCAGAAATCTTAAAGATTCCTGTGTTCTCCCCAGATTTCCCAGTTAGCCTGGGGTATATACACCCCATGTCTATCCAGCAGCCTTGTTTCAACTTCAGTCTTTCACTGTAGCAGATATGATATGAAACTGCATCCATACAGCTTCTCTGCGATAGCTATAAGGAACAGAAGTAATATTTATTCCTTGAGCAAAACTTTCAATACCCAATATTGCATAAATTAGTCTTTATTGTGGACAACCAGTTTTGACAGTTCTGTCATCCTCTGGTCTTCAAAAAAAGTTTGTTATGAAACATGTTCCACTGTGAGCTTGTACCTTATGCCACACTGCTTAAAATGCAGGATATTATACATAATATTGTCCAAAAATAAAACCATTTACAGTTAAAAAGCACCTCGTACATACGAGCACGTTTGCATAAGTAGTGCTCACAGAGGCTTGTTAATTCTTGAAGCACATGATATACAGCAAAATGCACATCTGTTTATGTTTGCAGAAATGTTCCACACATTGTGGATCCACACCTCAGCCGAAGTATATGGTGCAACTACAGTTTGATGTATACTGTACATTTTAAGACTTAACGAGCCTCTGTGAGTGCTATGTATGTGAACATGCTCGTGTGCACAAGCTGCTTTTTTAACTGTAAATGGTTGTGTTTTTGAAAAACCTATGTGCTGGGTTTTATCCATAAGCTACAAATTCACAATGGCACATGTTTCATCACAGAAATTTCTTAAGACCAGAAAACGACAGCTCCAACTGTTGAAACCGTCTGTCAACAATACAGACTAACTTATGTGATCTTTGCTAATGAAAGCTTTTTCCCCCTCACAAAACACAGACTGCATCATCCAAGTTCTCAACATGACAGAATTCAGTCAATATTCACATTACTGCAGTGCATACTCGACAGTCAATGTTTCAGAATACTTACAAACTGCACTTCTTTGACAAATGTCTGGACTGATAGAAGTGGTACAACTCCATCTCACTGGCCAGGTGTCTGAAAGCGGAAAAAAAGGGTCACTCAATTATCTATCCTCTTTTCTTTATTTCCTCTTTTTTTTCCCTTTAAATTAGTTTTATTCGTACAGCCATCTTACAAACGGTTTTGTTGTTCTTTTTTTTCCCCTTTCTTTAAAAAAAAAATCAACATTACACAATATTATAAGGGCATTTAGACATGAAGTTACAAATTCTCTTACACAGTGTTCAATGGGTACAGTGGATAAGAATGACTGTTGTTATTGTCAAAAGTATGATCATATGGTGTATAAAGTGAAACTTGAGACTGGATTGAGGACTTTTTGGTAGGGAGAACATAGCGTATGATCTTGGATGGAGAGTCATCGCCAGATGTAAAGTAACTTCGGGTATGCCCCAGGGAAGTTTGTAGGGACCCTTGCTATATGTGTTGTACATTAATGACCTTTTAGACAATATTAATATAACAATGGAAATAATCAATTATTGATAATACAATGTAATGCCACTGGCTCTGAAAGCTTGCAAAAGTCAAATCCTTTTGTGTGTGTGTTCCCCTGCCGCCATTTGGTGAGTAGGAAATATTAATAGTAACATCAGACTTTTGCAGATGCTGCAGTTACCTATGTTGGAGTACTGTCTGAAAGAAGCTGCATAAATATTCAGTGAGATCTTGACGAGATTTCAAAGAGGTGCAAAGATTGGAAACTTGCTTTAAAGGTTCAGAAGTGTAAAATTTTGCACTTCACTAAATGAAAAAAATGTAGAATCCTACGACTATAACATCATTGAGTCACCGTCGGGAATCAGCCAGCTCATACAAATACCTGGGTGCAACACTTTGTACGGATATGAAATGGAATAATCACAAAGGTTCAGTCACGGGTAAAGCAGATGACAGGATCCTGTGGAAGTTAATCAGTCTACAAAGGAAATTGCTTGCAAATCACTCGTGCAACTGGTTCTAGAATATTGATCAAGTGTGTGGGGCCCGTACCAGAAAGGACTAACGAGGGATAATGAATGTGCACAGAGAAGGGCAGCACAAATGGTCACAGATTTGTTTAATCCACGGGAGTGTGTCACAGAGACACAGGCATAAGGAACTGAAATGGCAGACTCTTGAGGATATACATCAACTATCCCAAGAAAATCTATTAAGTATGCTTCAAGAACCAGCTTTAAATGATAACTCTAGGGATATACTACAACCCACTATGTATTGCTCACACAGGGATTGTGAGGATAAGATTAGAATAATTACTGCATGAACAGAGGCATTCAAACAGCCATTCTTCCCATGCTACTTATGTGAATGGAACAGGAAGAAACCCTAACAACTGATACAATGGGACATGCCCTCTGTCATGCACCTCACAGTGGTATGCAGAGTGTAGATGTTGATGTAGATGTCGATGACAAGTACGACACCTAGTAGTCTGATTGGCAGCATTTAATTGTTGAAATATTCTTCTTATATTGCATAGGTTTCTTCCATCTCATTTTACACTAAAAATCCTGAACTTACAGGACTGAATATTTTAGTTGCTCTGATAAAGGCACTGGCATATCTAAGGCAAGGCTTATCATTCTCATAACAAGCCAGCTGATTACTCACAACTGCACAGTTATTTATTTATGCAAGTCCTCTATTAAACAAATTTTGAAAAGTACAAGTACTGTCTACCAATTATAAAGCAACATATTTTACACGCTCAATGCACTGTAACATAAAACCTGACTATAAACAGTACTTTTAGCTTCCTCTCTGGGAGAAGAATACATAAATTTTTGGGCAAATTTAATTTTACAGAAGCAACACGTTGCTCTCGGAGTCATCAATCTCGACACTGGTCCGATGGACATCTCCATGCTACTTTATCCTGTGCAAGCCTCTTCATCTCATACTAACTACTGCAGCCTACATCTTTCTGAACCTGCTTACTGTATTCCTCTCTCGGTCTCCCTCTATGATTTTTACCCACCACACTTTAGTGATCCTTTGATGTCTCAGAATGAGTCCCCTCAACTGATCCCTTCTTTCAGTCAAATTGTGCCTTTCTGTCAAGTTGTGCCACAAACTTCTTTTCTCCCCAGTACCTCCTCATTAGTTACATCATTTACGCATCTAATCTTAAGCATTCATGTGTAGCACCACATTTCAAAAGCTTCTATACTTGTCTAAACTGTTTACAGTTCATTTTTCACTGCCCTGCATGGCTACACTCGAGACAAATATTTTCAGAAAAGATTTCCTAACACTTAAATCTGTATTCGATGTTAACAAATTTCTCTTTTTCAGAAAATTCAACAATGGAAAATCCAGGATGGAATGTAACAATATTATGAAAAGCAAAGTTGCTACTTACCATATATTAGATATGCTTTATTTACTTGTGACAGTCTTTTTTTTTGTGCCTATTTGTGACTCAGCATCTCCACTATGTGGTGAGTAGCAACTTTTCTTTTCATAATCTTCTTCAGAAAAGCTTTTCTTGACATTGCCAGCCAACATTTTATATCCCCTCTACTATGACAATCTTCAGTCATTTTTCTGCCTAAATAGCAAAACTTATTTACTACTTTCAGTGTCCAGTTTCCTAATCTAATTTTCTCACCATCACCTGATTTAATTTGACTACATTTAATTTCCTCACAATTGCCTGATTTAATTTGATCATATTCCACTATCCTTGTTTTGCTTTTGTTGCTGTTCATTGTATATTCCACTCATTTCGTTAAGCTCCTCTTCCAAGTACTTTCCTGTTTCTGACAGAATTGCAATCTCATTGACAAAGTTCAAGGTCTTTACTTCTTCTCCTTGGACTTGTAATTCCTACTCCCAATTTTTCTATGGTTTTCTTTACTGCTTGTTCAATGTACAGACTAAATAACATCAAGGGTAGGCTACAACATTGTCTCACTCCCTTCCCAGCTACTCCTTCCCTTTGATGCCCCTAGACTTTTGTAATTGCTCTCTGGTTTTCTGTATAAGTTGTAAATAGCCCTTTGCTGCCTGTATTTTATCACCACTACCTTCAGAATTTCAAAGGGAGTATTCCAGTCAACACTGTCTAAATCTACAAATGCTATAAATGTATGTCTGACTTTCCTTAACCTATCTTCTAAGATAAGTTATAGGGTCAGTATTGCCTCGTGTGTGCCTACATTTCTCCGAAATCCAAACTGATCCTCCCCGATGTTGGCTTCTACCAGATTCCCCATTCTACTGCAAATAATTCCTGTTAGCATTTTACAACTATTACTTATTAAATGATATTTTGATAATTTTCGCTCCTGTCAGTAGCTACATTCTTTGGAACTGCAATTATTACATTCTACTTGGAGTCTGAGGTTATTTTGCCTGTTGCATACATCTTGCACTCCAGATAGAGTTTTGTCAGGTGTGGCTCCCCCAAGGCTACCAGTAGTTGGATCTCATCTACTCCCAGGACCTTGTTTCGAATTAGGTATTTCAGTGCTCTGTCGAATTCTTCTCATAGTATAGTATCTCCCATCTCATCTGATCTACGTCATTTTCTATTTCTGTAATATTGCCTTCAAGTTCACCTCTCTTGTAGAGACCTTATACATACTCCTCCACCTTTCAGCTTTCCCCTCTTTGCTTAGGACTGGTTTTCCATCTGAGGACACACCATATAGTTTTTCAAATAAACCAACTTCCCCACTTGATTATAGTTTCTTGTTTAACACAGACCCTGTATCAACTAGATGCAGTATAAATGGAGGTTTGCCTGTGCCTCTTTGTGTTTAGGAAGATGAACAATTTCTCAGAAAATACCACAAAACAAAAAAAGAAAGAAAGAAAAAAGCTTCTACATTTCAACACTTCTAGAACATTCTCCATACCTGTAACTAAAAGTGCAATACATCAGCCCCAAATTCTAAAAGACAATAATCAGGGTTGCCACAAATTTCCAAGGTATTTCCCTGATTTCCGGACAAGTTTTAGCACTTTTCCATGACAAATTTTGAGATCTCAAAGGTACGTTAAGACGTAAGTTGACAATCTGTCTTTGCAGGTATGGTACAATAGTGCAAATGAGGAAATATTTTAAAAATCTAGCAATCAGATGGGGTTTCCTGATGTGAGCAAAAGTCTTAAGTACTAACATCAAACTCTTTTGTAATGAACTGTTTTTAGATCGGGAAACCAAGCCAAATAGTATGTGTGTTTCATTTGGCCCACTGATATTATTTTACTTCAATAAAACAAAACACACATTGTGATAAAAATGCATATTTCCTTGGAGTTGCAAGACAGATTTAAAATACCTTCACTGATTTCAGAAATAACCTCAGGAAAAAGCTGGCCTTTTGAAAGAAGTGTATAAGGTGGGAAAGAATTGTGTAAAGCAACACTGCAGGGGACCCCCAATGAAATATCGATTCTACAATGTTCATTATTGTCGGTTATTACCCACTGTGCTATATCTATTATTTTACAGGTATTCAGGGATTTTTCTTTCGAGAAATATATAAGCACAAACCGCCAGCAACTGGCATAATCTTTTTCTTCTTATTTTCCACGCTTTCTAACATATACAGTACTTTTAAGTGCCAAAATGAACTATAACAAATAAAATGTCTATAAAATGCCACTCTGTACAACATACTTATGACGAGACAGTTGTAATTCCTGAAGTCCATCGCCCACGGCCTCTGGCCTGCCGGGGAACACCACAGTCCTGGGCCCACGGATAAACCGTGAAAATCTGCTGCATTACGTCACACACAAACAGAACCAGCCTGCGGGCAGGTCGGTGAGACTAGATCCGACAGGCAGGGCCTGCACCTCAGTGGGAACCAAATGGCTTTAGGTCGGCAGGCCCGATCTGTTACAGATACCCACAGGAGCAGCCTGCACTTTTGGCCCACCTCGGAAATCCTGCGCACGGCCAGCTCTTCACGAGCAACAGACAGCTAGTTGAAGAAATGAGACCATGGTGATCAATCCGTGCAATAGGTAACTTGCTCAAATACTCTGAGAATCAATAATAATGAGGATAGGTACTACGGTAACTCACCATAATGATGATTGCTGAGGCTCAGACAGACATGTAGAAAAAACAATCACACTCTCACAACTAAATGTTCATCCTAAGTATTTGACACAAAATGAGAGCGCACACACACACACACACACACACACACACACACACACACACACACTCACTCACTCACTCACTCTCTCTCTCTCTCTCTCTCTCTCTCTCTCTCTCTCCACTCAGACACAACTCAGTCACACATAACCTCTGTCTCCGGCCACGGCATCTGCAGTTTCTGAGAATCAGATCCAAACAAACTACTACTCTTGCCTCCTTGGCTCTCGTTGGCAGCTGCTAGGCTAGGGGCAAGAAGTGGTGGCAGCACTGACTGCAAGCTGAGGGGAGTGGTAGGAAGGGAAGAAGCAGTGGGAATGAGGAAGTAAGGAAGCGGCGCACACACTCGGCTGCACCCAGCCGCGATGATGCACGACACCTCAGTAAACAAACCATTTCATTTTCTGAGACAAAATCCAAATATTTCCAGTGTTTTTTTCATATTTCCCTCATGTGTTTGAAATTCCCTGATATTCACTGATTTCCATAATCTGTGTCAACCCTGATAATATTGGAATTTTCAATGATGTTTACCCAGCCCCCCATTTCCTATCCTCCTAGTGATGGTCATAGTAGCCTCTGCACCCATTCACAAACTCACAGCCTGTGAGTTCCCTCCGTGCTCTTAAAGCTCACTGAAAATCAAGTGCTGTTTGTCACATCCTTTTTAAAAACTTCAGAGAACACAGATAGCATAGGAATGGGTCTAAAATTCCCTACATTATCCTTTTCTCATAGAGCAGTTCATACAACTGACCATTCCCAAAGCAAAAATTACAAATGTGGCTGATTAATGGGCTAACATATGTGCCACAGCATTTACATATTCTGCTACACATCCCATTTTAATCCACGGAAATCCTTAGTCTTTGGCAATTTAATTAGTGACTCAATCTCCCCATTGTCAGTACCACAGAGCTGTAATTCGTGAAGCAGTCACGAAAAGCCATTTTCTAAGAGTTGAATTACTCCCTACAGAACCTAAATTTTAATTTAATTCAATATCTGTTTTTAGAAAGTGACTCTGTAAGTGTAACAAGATAGCAAAGCTATCATAGTTGTGGCATTGCTGTCCACTGACCCTGTGTAATGTGCATGAATTTTACTGAGAATTTTCCGAGAAGAGAAGAGGAAACTGATTTCGAAACTTAAGTGCCGAGACAAGTCATCCACCAAGAAACAGTTGCAGTTCTGCACTAATCCTGACAAGATTTGACTGTATGTTTATTGAACAAAAATTTGGAAATTGGTATGATAAAGATAAAGATAATATTTGAATAACACAGTTTGGAAATGGTAGGAGTAAACTTAGTAAAGACTACTACAAATTTTTGAGAACAATTCTCATGGAGAAACATCAGACTGGCTAACAGTGCTTCAAGAATGGATAAAAAACTGTCTCAACCACAATAAAACATTTATTTAAAAGTGTTACCGGTTTCAGTCAGATTGTGACCATCTTCAGACCATTTATATGGCGACGGTAGGCGATGGCGCAGTGCTGAATGGGACAGGTGTTATGACTCCACAAAGTGAGTTTTTGACATTCATGGAGTAATAACACCAGCTCCATTCACTGCCACTACCTAGCATCGTGGTATAAATCTTTTGAAGATGGTCACATTGCAACCGAAACTGATAAACATTGTAAACAAATGTTTTATTGCGGTCGAAACTGTTTTTAATTCATTTTTAAAGTAAGAGTTTTGTCTACTGTGTGTATTCCAGTGATGTAATGATATAAAAAAATAAGAGAGTTTTATAACAATTATGCATGAAAGGAAAGGACGTTTCAATATTTGTAATTAATAATTTTCAATAGTCTATAATTTAAATGTTAAGCATAAATGACTTTTTGCTACCAAATGTGGTTGACCACAGTGGACTTCTGACTAGGGCAGTTTGCTCAGGTGACTTGCTGAGCCGAGAGCATGTGAGGTGTTTTGGGGTCTTTTGTCAGTGGACGCCAATCTGGTAATGTTGTTTAGGCAGCAAAATGCTACTCGTGCACGAGTGTTGAGTAAAGAATTTTGGAAGTTAATGTTTTAATGTTCAAACTGAAACATATCAGTGTTTCGTTCAGTGGTTCTGAGATATCAGTAGATGGCATCCTTTTGTGCACGACTTAACTTTTTTTTTAGATTCACATATATAGTTTATCCAAAGACTGTAAGCCATTTGGCCTATTTCATTTGTTCTTGTTATAATATTGAACAAGTTCCAGCATCTCGATATCATAAGATCTCATCTTTCATTTTATATTTGGTGTCAACGAATTCTGTGTCTAGGTGTTAGAGCTCGAAATCTGAAATATTGTGAATAAATCAAGTGTTTCAAAAGTCTTGTTTACATTCATCAGATTTGCCCTGATTCCAGCTTTTTAAATATATCACTCAATGTATTTTTTAAAAATTCACTGACTGTATTTCATTGGCTACTTGTTTAAAATTAAAATGTGCACTTAAGGACATAACTGCAATGGTGGACAACCACTCCCCTCCGTAGATGAACTTTCTGCTACTCATTAGGTTGTTCAGTCACCCCTTTGGTGGGGAAGTAAAGTTGGTTCCTTTGGTATGCACATGGGGTACTTATTAGTGCATGCTGTTACTGCTTATGTTGCAACTTAAGCACTGTACATATACCTGACTTAACAGTAAAAAAATCAGCAGATATGTAGATGGCACATTCAGAACATATAATCAAATTGAAGAGCAAATAGAAATGTTGTTATGTAGATTCAACAGCTTTCGTAAGAACAGCCATTTCACACAGAGAGAACACTAGAAAGATAACAATATAAACTTCTTTCACATGACAATAACAAATACAAAGCAGACCCTGAACATCAATGTGCACAGAAACCAACACAAACAATCACTGTCACTGCAAATCCCCCCAACACACACACACACACACACACACCAACACATGCAAAACAATCTGCATTCACTGCTTTCTTAAACAGAATACAGAAATTCCTAATTCGTGCTGGCGACAATGACCCACAAACACACACAATCAAATAGATTTCACAAAACAATGGCTATGATGAATATGAACTAGGTGCGCTATCAAAACACATACCAGAAAACAAAAGCAAAAAAACTGACAGGGCCATCAGCCAACATACAAAAACCCAACTGTGTAACTATACCACAATTCAGAGCCATTTTATACAAAACAGCCAACCTGTTCGAAAGCAGAGGTATCAGGATCACTTCTGCCAACAACAACTTAACTGGTTCATGACATCTCACAATCAACAGAAGAACTGAGCAAATTACAAACTTACAGAGCTATATGCAGTCATTGCAACTACTGTAATACTACAATGATCAAATGGACAGAAATTTTAAAACCCATTTTAAAGAACTTGTTGACCGTTTCAGACTTGATGAACCTAAGAAGTCAGCCACAGCAAAACACATGGACAAAACAGGCCACAGTGTTGCTACAGCATAATTTCAAAAAGAGCTGGAAAATGGCAATCTCGGAGGAAATGGATGAGTCATCCACGTTAAAAGTTGAAAAACAAGATCGTAAATGAAACAGTGGAGTTTAAGAACTCACATTTCTTGACCAACTTCAATTCAATAGAAAACATATACACATTAAGATCATATACAAACCTAGGTCCCAGCAACACCTTTGAAATTCTTTAAAATAAAATTTTATAGTGTCATTTCTACAATAAAATTATCACAGTCTCCCATTCTGTAATATATGTTGTCGAGAAATATCAGTGATGTGACAGTATAATATGTAGAATGCATCGCAAGTGACTGCCAACAGCCGGGTAGACATACTGATAGGTAGATCAAAACACAGTCTGTTCTGACTGCCATGTTGCTTTGTTCCAGAGTCAAGTTCTTTTGCGATATCGTGTTTCGAGTTACCTTCAGCAATTTGTCAATGATGGCTAACAAATTCATAGAAATGTTCATAGAAATGGAGGTTGCTGAACACACCGTAAGAAGAGAGCCACTTCAGATGAACAAAGTGAGTTGTTATTTAAAATTTTTCCATGTGAACAGCAGACCAACAAACAAAGAGGCATCGCCTCTTATTAAGCTATCCTTCTGTTTCTCTGCAGGATGCCCACAGCAGCTGCCAAGACTACACACATAAACTTTAACATCTACGCACCCTTGCGCTAAATATTTTTCTACTGCCACTGCAGCTCAATGATGATGCCTAACCTCAAAGTATGTTGCTAATTAAATAATTTCAGTAGCCAAACAAATTTTGTGACTGGTAGCAGTATTCCAAAAACCTTTTCATATTTAAGAAACACGCAGTAGCAAAAAGCCTTGTTGCGTATCATTTCCTGGCCACATACGTGTCCTTGTCGTGTTCGCCATTGTGGGTGCTACACTAGGTTTCCGGTATTCTGGCGATAGGGGATACGGTTCCGCAGGGAGAGGGGTGAGATATCCATAACCCTTCTACATGTACAAGCAGAGCGAGGGAAAAATGACTGTCCACATGCCTCCTTAAGGGTCCTAATTTCTCTTATCTTCGTGGTCCTTACGTGAAATGTACATTTGTGGCAGTAGGATCAATCTGCAGTCAGCTTCAGATGCCGGTCCTCTAAATATTCTCAACAGTGTTCCTCGAAAAGCGTGTCACCTTCCCTCCAGGGATTCCCATTTGAGTTCGAGTTCCCGAAACATCTCCATAACACTTGCAGGCTGATCGAACCTACTAGTAACAAATCTAGCAGCCCACATCTGCATTGCTCCAATGTATTCATTTAATTCTCCCTGGTGCACATCCCTGGCACTCTAGAATAGGTTACTCAAGAACAGATCGCACTAGTGTCCTATATGCTGTCGCCTTTACAGATGAACCACACTTTCCCAAAATTCTCTCTATAAACTCGAGTCAAGCATTTGCCTTTCCTACTACAATCCTTACATGCTCATTCTATTTCAGATCACTTTGCAATGTTACACCTCGATATTTAAACAACATGACTGTCAAGCAATGCACTACTAATAATATAATCAAACATTACAGGTTTGTTTTTCTTGCTCATTTACATTAACGCATATATTTCTACTTTTAGAGGTAGCTGCTTTTCATCACACCAACTAGAAATATAGTCTAAGTCATACTGTATCCTCCTACAGTCACTCAGTGATGATACTATCCCATACACTACAGTATCATCTGCTAACAGCCACAGATTGCTGCTCACCCTATCTGCCAGATCATTTTTGTATACAGAAAATAACATAGCTCCTATTACACTTCCCTGGGTCACTCCTGATGACACGCTCACCATCGAGAACAAGATACTGTGTTCTGTTACTTACGAGCCACTCATATATTTGAGAACCTATTCCATATGCTCGTATCTCAGTTAACAGTCTGTAGTGAGGCACTGTGTCAAATGTTTTTTTAGAAATCCAGGAATATGGAATCTACATCCTGCCCTTCATCCACAGTTCAAAGGATGTCATATGGGAAAAGGAAAAGCCAAGTTTCACATGACACATGAGTGATGCTTTCTAAAACTGTGCTGACTGAAGGACAGAAGCATTTCAGTATTCAGGAAATTTATTACATTTGAATTGAAATTACATTCAGGAACTCTGTAGCAAATCAATGTTAAAGATATTAGTCTGTAATTTTGTGGACCGGTCCTTCAACCTTTCTTACATACAGGAGCCCTTTACGCTTTTTTCCACTCACTATGGACTTTGAGTTGGGCAGGAGATTCAAGCTAAATGCAAGCTAAGTACAGGACCAATGCCATAGAGTACTCTTTGAAACCAACCTGGCGACACTTGTTTTCAGCTGTTTCCCTTGTTTCTCTATGCCAGAGGTACACTACCGCTCATTATTTTCGATACACCGTGCTATTTCATATTTACAACACAAATCGAACATTATTCTTCACAAAATATTATTATATTAACTTCCACATATATAATACAATCGCAATCATTATATTTTACTTTCATTAAAGTACCCTCCTTTGGATTTAATGAATGTCTCACAAAGTCGAAGCATGCGGTCAATCAGTTTTTGTAGGTATCGTGGATCTATATGATTCCACACATCCTTAACAGTACTCCAGAGATATTCCTTGCTGGATATATTAACTTGCATGATATATCTGTACACTTCATCCCAGACTATTTCAGTGGGATTACAATCAGGGCTTTGAGACAGACATACCATATCATTCAGTACTTTCTGTTCTTCCCTTGATGCAATGTAGTTCTACAGTATGCTGACCAATGTTTTGGGTCATTATCCTGTTTTAAGGTGAACCCCTTCCCTATTAAGTGCAATCCACTTCATATTGCCCGATACTGAAGTATGCGGTGGTACTGCTTCTGATCCATACACCCCTCTATTTTCACTACGTCACCAACTCTATCCACAGCAAAACATCCCCAAACCATAATAGAACCTCCACCGTGTTTAACTGTAGGTAGAACACACTTCTGGGCTACCGTTTGCCCTACAAATTGGCGAACAAATATTATCCTTCTGGTTCCAAAAATCTCTAACTCTGATTCATCGGTGAATAACACCTTCAGCCACTCTTCCAATGTCCAACTACGGTGTTTTCTAGTCCATTCAAATCTCTTCTGTTTATCTATGGGCCTTAGAAGGGGTTTCCTTACTGTGAAATATCCTTTCAAACCCATTTCAGTCAGTCTCCTTTTTACTATTGCAACAGATATTGCTGTCGTGTTCACTTCTACCAATTCTGCATGAATTTGGGGTGCTGTTTTGAATCTGTTTCTCTTACTGGTAATTCTGATATATTTATCTCACTTTTAGTTGTTTTACGAGGTCGTCCTGGTCATGGTATGTCCTTATTGCTACCTATTGTCTCCTGGCAGTGAAAGGTGTATTGCACTCCCCCTACAGACACACTACACTGTTTCACAATTTGGCGAATAGAGAAACCTGCTTGGCTAAGTGCTACAATACCAGCCAGTTTTTCTACGGACATCTCCACTCGTGAAGCCATACTAGCAGTGTGCACACTTCAATGTCACGAAGGAACTGAAATGCAGGAACCACATGTTATGTATCTTAGCAACGCTTGCCATTCACTGCGGACATCACATCACTACAGGGAAAATGCAGGTCCACTAAATGCGGCATCTGTCACCAAATAGGTAAACAAACATATCAGATAGGTACATAATATTTATTTATACAACATTGTTTGTTGGATACTGTTGTATCTCTATGACCACAAACAAAAATCATGACATGTGTACAACTGTTGTACTATTCGTTTGCTTCATCAACCGTACCCAAGGTATTAGACCTTATCTACAGAATCTAGATGTCATTTCTTGGGTGTACTGAAATTAATTAGCAGTAGTGTATCTGTTATTGTATCTTCCATATGAGGGACCGCGCAGTGGTCAAACTATCTAACCTAAAGACATCACACACATCCATGCCCGAGGCATGTCTGGTCCTTATACAGGACCAGACAACTTCATCATCACACTCTAATTAAAACTCAATAGAGAAAATATTCTTATCAATGTCTCTTCGATATACGTTCCACGAATTACTGAGCAGTACGTGTTGTTAGTGGGTGTCAATAACAGGCAATGGAAATGCCTGAATTCTGTTGCTTAAATCGATCGGGTGAAAGCAGTTCGGAATTCTTGAAATCGAGGAGTCGACCGATAGCATTTGTAGGGTTTGCAGGAGGAGGCTAGTGCTGTCTGGCGTGGAGCTGGTGTTCCAAAGTATTCACCATCAA
The DNA here is from genome assembly GCF_021461385.2 of Schistocerca piceifrons. Taxonomy (NCBI): domain Eukaryota; kingdom Metazoa; phylum Arthropoda; class Insecta; order Orthoptera; family Acrididae; genus Schistocerca; species Schistocerca piceifrons. The sequence goes on along the minus strand of NC_060148.1, from coordinate 122,280,606 downwards.
CAGTTACCTTCCAATCCTGGAAAGACTACAACAATAGGAGGTGTATTTCTGAGTGTGGGTGTGGATTCTGTCCAGTCATTTTGCGAACACACATACACTACATATGCGCATGCCTTATATCACATAGCAGATCCATAAATTCCAACTGTTTTCATGGAAACTGAGTGTGGTATTTTTGTGCAACTTTTTCCTTTCTGACTCTAAACTGTTCACCATTTTTGTCTTTGTGTATATTTTTGACACAAGTTGGTATGAACCAGCTGGAAGTGGTGTCATAAGTGTATGCTATGTACACAATCCAGTCCCACTGTTGAATCTTGGATTTATTCCCGACTGTAGTTAGATATGGGGCTTTCTGGAGACTTCTCACATTGTTGGGAGGTGAAGGCTATTTTAAAATGAAGACTGAAAAAGCCATTATTCAACTGAGATTCGATCCCACACCTCTTGGTTTTTAGGCATGCACTTTACCATTAAACCACCAGGTCCAACATGTACTTGGATAGTTCACCTACAGATAGCAAATATATATATATATATAAAATGTGACATATATGGTGATATCTTTTGATTGCAATTAATTAGAAACTTAAATTATTTACACACTCAAGGAACCATAGAGCTTAGTACTTGACATAACTTTCATTGTCATACCTATACCTGCTCCTGAGGAAAAGGTGTCTTGACAGGCAGGCGAACAGCAGACTGGGGCCAATAAATAGCAAAAAAATATTGTTTTATGTGACATAGTAAGAACTCAACAGTTTCTGGATTTTATTCCTTTACTTGTACTGTGAAACCGTGCTTCTTGCTAAATTTTACTATTGTAAGTCAATGTAATGCACGCTATAGGATTTGACGAGTGGGTTTGTGGGTGTCAAATATGCGAAATAAGTGGCCATACTGCACTGACTTGGAGAAGCTTAAATATTTTACATTGCCAAGGAACCATAGTAGCTGACAAAAAATTTCAACTTGGTACACTTGATACCTGTACCCATTCCCAGAAAAAAGGAGTCTCAACAGATGGATCAATGTTGGGGCCACTCCTGTTCCTTATTTATATAAATGATATTCCCTCTAGTATTACGGGTAACTGGAATTGTAAACCCTGACCTTGGTCAGACACTTAATCATTGATCAGATAATCGAACAAATATGAGGAGTCTTCTATTAAAAGAATCCACCGGTTTGGACAGTCACGTAGAGATTATCCAGGCGAAGACACCATTCGGATACGGTGGGGTGTCACGTAGCGTACAAAGGGGAGTCTGAGCACCTAGCAATGCACTGAATGAACAAACAAGCAATATATTCCACATAAGAAGGTGCTAAAATTAATTCTTTAAGGAAAGTTGATAAATTGAAACATTTAACAGGTGTCTTAGATCAACAGAACATAGTTATCACAGCCCTTCAAGAGTTAACCGAGACACTATCGAATCAGGGGGATATCGAATTTATAAGGGACCACCAGGAGAAAGGGTAATAGAAAATCTTCCCCAATTTGGTGTGGGTTTCTTGGTACACAATAGAATATTTGATTCCATTGACGATCTTTCGTCCAATTCCTCAAGAATGGCATTATTAAGGTGGAAAACAAAAGATACACACTGATAAATATTCATGCTCCAACTAATGTTAAAAATAGAACTGACAAGGATGGAACAGAAAAATTCTGGGATGAACTTGATCAACTAGTAAGGACCATACTAGAAACTAACATTAAAATTCTGCTTGGAGACTGTAATGCGAAGACAAGACGAGAGAAGAAATTTCGAGGTGTGGTGGGGCGATGGCCAGCTCATAAACTTATGAACAGAAATGGGGAACGGTTAATTGAATTTTATTCTACAAATGGATTGGTGTTGAAGACAACAAGGTTTAAGAGAAGATCACATAAGTTAATGACAGGGAAATGTCCTAACGTCAAGCTAGTAGAGTTCCAGATAGATGTGGCCATGGATCAGAAATACCATAAGGAAGTCTATTTTAAGTGCTGCATGGCGTTGATGTTTATTCAGACCACCACATTTCTAAAATTAAAATCTAACTGACACCTAAAAGAAAAAGCAAACCTCAAAAGTTACATACAAAGAGAACATATGATCCTAGTCATAATATTAATAATCAAATATATTACGAGAGATCAAGAATACCTTTAAGTGACAATCTAGAAGCCACTGTCAATTGATTAAAAGCCTTAGCTGAAGAAGTAGCTCCTGTAAGGAAACGCAAGAAACATGGTTGGTGGAATGAGGAATGCGATGTAGTGATTCAATCTAAATGTAAGACCTGGTTAAATTACCAACAAAAGAGAACTGAAAGCTCCAAGGAGGAATTAATAAATGCTAGATAATCAACTGCCAAAGAAATCAGTTGGGTTAAAAGGAAATTTCATAAGGAATTGCTAAAAATCTATTGAGGGTGCTTTCAATCACCACAAAACCAGACATTACTAACAGACATTCAAACAGTACCAGTCGAAATACACTCCACCTACTCTCATGATGAAGGATACAAACGGAAAGGCAGCACACAACAATTATGACAAATCAATGATATTGGCTAAATATTTCAAACAGTTACTAAATAGTTTGGAACCTGAACATCATTCTGAATCTGACCCCTATCCAAGAAACAAAACACATTTAGAAAGACTTATACCACCATTTCCAGATGAAGTACAAGCAGTGATTAACTCACTTCGGAATTATAAAGCAGCAGGTGAGAACCAACTAGTGGCAGAACTTTGGAAATATGCAAATGTACAAATTAACCTGAACTTACACAAACATCTTACTGACATTTGGAATACTGAGAAGTTACCAGAGGAATGGAATGTTGGGATAATCCATCCACTACACAAAAAAGGAGATAGATTGGATCTAAATAATTATAGGGGTATATCCCGGCTGGATATTACTTATAAAATTTCTGCCAAGGTTCTGTATTTCAGAATTCATTAAGAGCTTGATGGTGAACTAGGCGAATATCAAGGAGGCTTTGATCCAGGACGAAGCTGTCCTGATCAAATTATTAGTCTCATATGGATAATGAAACAGCGAAGGGTCAGGGACAAGAAACTAGTGATCACGTTTGTCGATTTTAAAAAGGCCTACGATAGTATTCATCGTGAATCTCTACTGTCAATTCTTAAAGAATTTGGTTTACATCAGAAACGTGTCAACCTCGTTGCAGTCACCCTTCAAAATACTAAAGCTAGAGTAAGGTTCAGAAATGAATTCTCTAAACCTTTTGAGATCCATACTGGCCTATGACAAGGCAATGGATTGTCTCAATTATTGTTCTATTGGGTGCTGGATAAAATCATGTGTAAATGGAACAAGATATGTCCACCACCTGTTAAGACTGGATGAAAGATTCGACTTAACTGCCTTGCATTTGCAGATGATTTGGCACTGTTAGCAAACAATATTAATGAAGCAAAGATTCAGACAGAAGAAATAGAATGACTAGCGGCAAAGATCGGATTGCAAATTTCGTTTGAGAAAACAGAAATGATGCCCAGCTTTCTCGGTTGACACATCCCATATCATACTCCATAATGATCAAAAAATTAAAATAAAGTTTAAATATCTTGGTGAGATTATCAGAAGAGCATCAGTAGATAGTAGAACATTAGAACTTCAGTGAGCGCAGAGAACAACGTGGCCACCTACTGAAAACAATCTCTCTCAATAAATGCTAAATTTCGACATTACTCCTCCATCGTTAAACTGGAAGACACATATGCAAGTGAAACACTATTCCGACTAAATACTCAAGCAACTGACAAATTGCAGAAAGTTGAGATAAGAATACTCCTAACAATTATCAGTAAGAAACATCAAGTTAATGGGCAGAGGAGACTTTTGCCAAATTCAGTAGTGTATAAACAAAGTGAATCCATTTTTTATAAAATGAAAAAAACAATGATTGAATTTTTCGGCCACATATCTCACCTTCCAAATACTAGAATCCTGAAGCAACTTTTTGACTACTTCTGGAACAGTAAAACCAAAAACATCTGGTTTAAAGAAGTACAAAGTGATCTGGATGAACCAAACATCACCACACACCAAATTCAACAAAGTGAAGAGAAACTGCTTCTGAAGAACAAATACACACGGCTGAGATTCAAACCATCAGAATGGAAGAAATATGTCATACCTGCAGAAGAACGAGCAGCCAGATCCCTGTGAATGAAGAAGTTTTGGAAAACGAAGGAATTGCTGACTGCTAAGACCTAAATTTAATCACTGTAGACTCTGTTGTATTATGTTTGATTTTAGTGCTCCAATGTGGGCATAAACTATGTAAATAAATAAATAATTACGGGTAACTCTAAAATATTTCTGTACCTGATAACACTAGCTTGGTAGTAAAGGATGTTGCGCGCAACATTGGCTTGGTTTCAAATAGTGCAGTTCATGACATAAGTTCTTGGCCTGTAGAAAATAAACTAACGCTAAATCACAGTAAGACTCAGTTTTAACAGTTTCTAACACAATTCCACAAAACCTGACATTTTAATTTCACAGAATGTGATTAGTGAAACTGAACAGTTCAGATTTCTAGGTGTTCACATAGATAGTAAACTGTCGTGGAAAGCGCACGCTCAGGATCTTGTTCAAAGACTTAATGCTGCAATTTTTACGATTCGAATGCAATCTGAACTGAGTCATCGCCCAACATGAAAATTAGACTCCTCTGCTCTTCATTCACTTATGTCGTATGGTATTATGTTTTTGGGGTAACTATTCCCATTCTAAAAGGATAGTTTTGGCTTAGAAACAGGTGGTTCGAGCAATAAGTCGTGTAAGTTAACGAACCTCTTGTAGACCCCTGTTCACAGGTCTGGGTATTTCGACATTGGCCTCTCAATATATATATTCCTTACTATCATTTGTTGTTAACAATACTAGCTTATTTCCAAGAATAAGCAGCTTTCACTCAGTTAATACTCGGCAGAAATCAAACCCGCATTTGGATTGGACTCCCTTAACTCTAGTGCAGAAAGGTGTGCAGTATACCGCTGCAACCATTTTCAAGAAGTTACCACTAGAATTCAAAAATCTAGCAGTAATCCATGCGCTTTCAAATCTAAACTAAAGAGTTTCCTCATGGGTCACTCCTCCTATTATGTTGAGGAGTTCCTTAAAAATTAAGCTGATTCTTACGTTATATTGCTGACTGGGTTTACTGAAACTTATGGCTTGACGTTTCTCAGGTTCATACACATTTTATTTTTATCTGTTATTACTTTTATGTTGTAATGTCATGTACTGACATGTTCCAGGACCTTGGAGATTTGCTCCTCAATTTGGTTTTACAGAACTTGACGCATAAATAAATAAAATAAAAATGGCCGCATGGATAGGCAGACAGACGGACGGATAACATAGTGATCTTGTATGGGTTCCATTTTTATCAGCTGAGATAGGGAACTCTAAAAATGAGGGATTGTGCAGTTTATTAATAATGTAAGGCACATAGGCCCACATTTTGCATGTATTGTTACATATTAGTACACATATTTTGTTTGTGTTGTATTATTGTTTATTTGAGGTATTCCTTGGGCGATGTGTGGCATTAGAAATTTGTCAGCAAATGCCTTTATGTCACACCAAGTACACGACAGAGGTTCCAACTCTACATGGATGTCTTAAGGAGCGCCTCAGAGTAAGAGATATCCAACACTGTCAATGAAAGCTACACGCAAAAATGCTTCTGTAAAAACTTGTACAGAAAAGCTGACAGTGAGTACTAAAAGTTGCTCTGATGTATATACAGGGGTAGCATATAACAAGGTACTCTGTTATCTAATTCTGTTGATAACTATTTCCCAGTATGAAGGAATAAATAATAATGATAAATAATAGTAAAGAATATAGTGAAAAGGAAAATACTTTATGAGTAACAAAATTTTAATGGATTTTACATACAGCAGACTCTCTCACATGGCAGTCCTGGAGTGTAACATGAATCTGGAATGGAAGAAATTTGGTTTGACAGTTAAAATAGAAATAATTACTAACAACTTGCTACACATATTTGTAATCAAAATTTACTATATTTTTGTCATCTCATGCCTTGGAGTTAGATATCTGGACTGTACTGAAACTTATAATACATGAGGAGGCTAAGTATTTGCATCAAGAAATTACTACAGGAATTTATTACCCTTTTCTGTATGGACTTTGATCCTGTAGCAAATTTATCAAGACTGAAGATTATTTTATTACACCACTGGCCATTAAAATGGCTACATCACATAGATGACGTGGTACAGGCGCAAAATTTAATCAACCGGAAGAAGATGCTGTGATACGCAAATGATTAGCTATTCAGAGCATTCACATAAGGTTGACGACGGTGGCGACACCTACAGCGTGCTGACATGAGGAACGCCGCCAACCGATTTCTCATACACAAACAGCAGTTGACCGGCGTTGCCTGGTAAAACATTGTTGTGATGCCTCGTGTAAGGAGGAGAATTACATACCATCACGTTTCCGGCTTTGATAAAGGTCAAATTGTAGCCTATCGCGATTGCTGTTTATCGTATCGCGACACTGCTGCTCGCGTTGGTCGAGATCCAATGACTGTTAGCAGAATATGGAATCGATTGGTTCAGCAGGGTAATACAGAACGCCGTGCTGGATCCCAACGGCCTCGTATCACTACCAGTCGACATGACAGGCATCTTATCCGCATGGCTGTAGCGGATCGTGCAGCCACGTCTCGATCCCCGAGTCAACAGATGGTGATATTTCCATGACAACAACCATCTGCACAAACAGTTCGACGCAGCAGCATGGACTATCAGCTCGGAGACCACGGCTCTGGTTACCCTTGATGCTGCATCACAAGCAGGAGCGCCTGCAATGGTGTACTCAATGACGAACCTGGGTGCACAAATGGCAAAATGTCATTTTTTCGGATGCATCCAGGTTCTGTTTACAGCATCATGATGGTCACATCCGTGTTTGGCGACATTGCAGTGAACGCACATTGGAAGCATGTATTCGTCATCGCCATACTGGCGTATCACCCGGCGTGATGGTATAGGGTGCCATTGGTTACAAGTGTCTGTCACCTCTTGTTCACACTGACGGCACTTTGAACAGTGGATGTTACATTTCAGATGTTTCACGACCCGTGGCTCTACCCTTCATTCGATCCCTGCGAAACGCTACATTTCAGCAGGATAATGCACGACCACATGTTGCAGGTCCTGTACGAGCCTTTCTGGATACAGAAAATGTTCGACTGCTGCCCTGGCCAGCGCATTCTCCAGATCTCTCACTAACTGAAAACTTCTGGTCAATGTTGGCCGAGCAACTGGCTCGTCACAATTCGCCAGTCACTACTCTTAATGAATTGTGGTATCATGTTGAAGCTGCATGGGCAGCTGTACCTGTACACGCCATCCAAGCTCTGTTTCACTCAATGCCCAGGCGTATCAAGGCTGTTATTACAGCCAGAGGTGGTTGTTCTGGGTACTGATTTCTCAGGATCTATGCACCCAAATTGCGTGAAAATGTAATCACGTCAGTTGTAGTATAATATATTTGTCCAATGAATACCCATTTATCATCTTCATTTCTTCTTGGTGTAGCAATTTTAATGGCCAGTAGTGTACATGTGGAAGACAAATAAGGAATAAAATAACATCAATTTGTGGGAGCACCTTCCTACAAAGAGTAAGGGTAAGCTATTATCATGGAAAACCTGACAGTCTTATCAACTGACCAAAACGTAGTTTCAAAATTCAGGGTATCTGAGTAACTACTGGCTCTTCAGACTAGGTTTAGGCACTTGGCAGATAAAACATCTGGCACTGCAATGGTTTAAGATTATATTTATTTTGGAAGTTTCATAGATGACAATACATTTGTCTCATTAACTGTAAGAGTCTGCTACAAGATGAGAAGTAGTTAGATTATCACAATGGGAACAAGATGATAACTGGCAGAAAGTTAAGGAAAAGTATTTTAGGCATATACGAACTGACATACAAGATGTAATTGGTATAAGCTGCCAAAAAAAAATCATGTTAGTAAATCACAACCAAATGATTTAAAACATCTAGTAAAATGTTTGTCCATTTCCTACAAATGTTCCAGGAAAAAAAAAAAAAAAGTGTTCGACTCAGGACAATGTTTTTGGAAAAGTTGACACTGGACAGCGCACATGGATTAGATGTGACTTGTGGAAACATTATGCGTAGTAGACTGGAAGAATCCATTAAAGAGAATCAAAAACTAAGGGAGCCTGTCCCACACATCCTCCAACACAGGTATGCTTATGTAAATAATCGGTTCGCATTATTTACTGCTGTGCAGGGGCGGTGGCAAGGGGTTAGCTATGGGGCTATAGCCCCCCCCCCCCCCCCGATGGGGTATCATGTTACACTGGATAAAATGGCTTCAGAAATCAGCAAATACATAACTTCAACAGATTCAACCATTTTTATGATTATATAGCAATATAGGTTGCAATGTATTTCAAACACATTTCAACAAAAGAATAAGAGTAGCAAATAGCTTACTATCTAAACCAATCAATATCATTTAACTTAAAAAGGGCATCTTATTATTTATTAATATACACTGGATGAATATTAATGTACGAATACCACTTACAATAATCAAGGAAGCTAAATAGGCCTATGCTGGGTATGCCTACCAACACAAACTGCTGACCCCAGACAAAAAACTTCGAAATTGCCGGACATCTGGGACAAATCGTATTATTTTCACGAGCACACACATTCTGTAGACATGTTACCAAAAACTATTACCAAAAACTACTTTAAGCAACACCAAATTTTAACAATTGGTAGGTGGAGGACCCCAACTCTCGTTTAGTTAAGTGATATTCCATTCCCCCAAAACCCCCCTTGACCGACTTCTAGGATCACCCCTGCCCCTGCGCATAAAGATATAGCAAGAGTGAATCGGAAACAGGTAGGCAACAACAGATCACATGGTAAACAAAATACTCATCACAGATTGAACCGTGTTTGACTCACGACAGAATAACTAATTTTAATAATGTGCACAAGAGGAATGAACACAATCCATGCCAAGTAGCAGCAACACATTTTCAGTACCACTTTTCTGTAAATGTACGGGCAGGTATAATCGATGATTTAATTATTGGGCCTTACGTTTTACCTGCATGATGGATTCCTAACAATTACCGAAACTATCTAGAGGAGACATTGCTAACAACTTCATTGGAAAATGTTCCATTAGCCATATGTCACAACACATGGTTCCCCCATGGTGGTGCTCCACCCCACACTGGTCACACAGTATGGAGGTTGTGAATGGACGATTTCTAGGACAATGGATAGGATGTTTTTGTGCACATTGATGGCCAGCATGCAGTCCTGATTTAAATCCACTGGATTTTTTTCCTTTTCGGGCCCTGTGAAGGGAATTACTTATGTCCAGAAAGTAAATAGTGTGGATGAACTTACACAGAGGATTTTCGATGCTGCCAATACCGTGAAGGCAAATGAGCACACGTGTGAATGAGTGTGACAAGACTGGGTTCACCATCATGAAGCATGTGTTGAAATGAATGGCGGGCATTTTGAACACTGGTGTAACACTAAACAAAGTAATGTGGGTTTCATTACAGTACTATTGTAGCAAAGGGAAACAACCTGCATTTAATTTTCATTGCAGTTTTATTGTAAAAAGAGAAAACAGTTGATTGTAATTAATGCACAACAAATAATAATTTGTTCATTTTGTACTACGGGAAACACATTTTATTTTATGTAGCTTTTCTTTACTACCATGACCTCCTTTACGGTAATGTTGTAAAAGAGAAAAATCTGGTTGTACTTAATTCATTGATTATGTAAAATGGATTATACGTTGTCAACCACCCAGTGACTGTTTAAACTGCTTGTTTCAGTAGTATTTTAATACCTAGACACCACGCAGCATTCTTGTACACGTCCAATGCTTACATTGCTCTGGTTCATCCATTACCTTTCTCTCACCACTGTGTCAATGTCTGTAATAGACAAGAAACGCTGTATGCCGTTAGATGACAATGTAAACAGAAGTGCATCAACTATCAAACCCACAAATATCTGCCTTTTAGTAATACAAAAATAAAGAATGTGATACAGTGATACCTCAATAGATTTTTTTTGTCAAGCACAATGACATGTACTTGCTATATAATTATGGCAGCTTCTATCATTTACACCCTGTATAAGTGTGACTGGATGGTGGCCTAAGAACTTTGTACCCTGATTAGAAGGTACCATTTGTTAGGGTCTATTATGATGAACAAAATGATGTAAAAATTCATGACGAATCTTAACATTAGTATTGTGGTCAAGTAATGTTTCTTCTTCCTTCTTTTCATTAAAAAAGGATGGAGGGGGTGAGCACCTACCTGGTGTAGATTAATGTAGTGCGAAATCTTTCTCCCCTTGCTACAAGGAAGAACCTACGAGGGTAAGTTAATTATTATACACAAAGTAATTACAAAATTTTATTGTAATCAAACAGGAAACTTAACAAGAACATCATTTTTCGACATGGCCTCCTTGCGTTTCAACACACTTGGTCCATTGTTGTATAAGCCTCCTGATTCCCCCATAAAAGAAGGTTCTCAGTTGAGCTGTGAACCGGGAATGCACCGCTTCTTTCACTGTTTCATCCGAGGCAAATCGACGGCCCCTTAATGCCTGTTAGATTGGACCAAACAAGTGATAGTCAGAACAGGCAAGATCAGGATTATATGGAGGATGATCCAGTACTTCAAATTTGAGTTTCTGGAGCGTTTCAGCAGTGTGGGCAGCAGTATTCAGAAGGGTTTTGTCGTGCAACAACACAACACCTTTTGACAGCAGTCCTCAGCATTTGGGCATTTGCTTCGAACTGCAGGCTTTAGCCTGGCAGTAAACATCTCACTATAACGTACATTGTTTATTGTTGTGCCGCTTTCCCCATAATGTTCCAGTATTGGGCCTTGTGCGTCGAAAAAAACAGTAAGCATCAGTTTTCCTGCGGACGGTTGTCTCTTGAACTTTTTCTTGCATGGCGAATTTGGTTGTTTCCATTCCATACTCTGCTGTTTACTTTCCGGCTTGTAATGATGCATCCATGTTTCATCACCAATAATGGTCTTGTCTAAGAAGTTGTTCCCTTCATTACCATAGCAATCCAAATATTTTTTGCAGGTGTCCAAGCGCATTCGTTTATGCAACTGTGTGAGTTAATTTGGGACCCATCTTGCACAAACTTTATGAAACACAAGTCTGTTGTGGATGATTACATAGGCAGAACTGTGACTAATTTGTAGACGATGTCCCACGTCATCAATAGTTAATCGTCCATCTAAGAGAATCATTTCACATGAACGCTCAGTGGTTTCTTCATTTGTGGCGGTAAACGGTTGTTCGGCTCCTTCATCGTGTGTAACACTTGTGCGACCATTTCAGAATTTTTTCAATCCATTCCTAGACACTCCGTTGTGGCAAAACACTATTCCCGTACTGCACTGAAAGACTTCGATGAATTTCGGCTCAATACGCCTTCTGACCACAAAAAACGCATCACTGAATGTTGCTCTTCTTTGGTGCAAATAGACAGCGGAGCAGCCAATGAACAAAGCATGCGTCATCAACATAAAATGACGGTACTACCAAAATAAACAAAAATATAACTAAATTGTGGATAACAATTGACTTACCCATGTATCTAATAGTAATTAAACCCTTTTTTCTCTGCAGAGACACAATTCTTTTCCTTTTTTCCCCCTGCTACAGACACTGGCTAGTTTTTGGCTGGAATTGCTCAGAAGGGAGTATCCTCCAGAAATGGTAATGCTAACAGTAATCAAAATGCTTGAAGAAAAGGAACATCCTCTAAGTCATCTATGAGAGGTAGTTATAATTTACTGATGTTGGTGCCTTAACAAGTGTAGGTTAAGGTTATTATGTGAATAAATGATTAGGTCTCTCCAACAACAAATTACATAAGAAGTTCTTATGTTGTATAAGTTAAAATGGGTTTTGTATATTTCATCTGCTACATGACAAAACTGGGTTTATACTGTTTTATACTGGGTGGCAGTAATATTAATTGGTATGGATTTTCGGGGGAGGTTAATTTAACTTACTTCACGTAGTTACATTAATTGCTTAACCTGGTTTAACTAAAGGATTAATGATTAATATATCTAAAAACAAAGATGATGTGACTTACCAAACGAAAGTGCTGGCAGGTCGATAGACACACAAACAAACACAAACATACACACAAAATTCAAACTTTCGCAACCAACCGTTGGTTCGTCAGGAAAGAGGGAAGGAGAGGGAAAGACGGAAGGATGTGGGTTTTAAGGGAGAGGGTAAGGAGTCATTCCAATCCCGGGAGCGGAAAGACTTACCTTAGGGGGAAAAAAGGATGGGTATACACTCGCGCACACGCACACATATCCATCCGCACATACACAGACACAAGCAAACATTTGTAAAGGCCTAATTTCTAATTCTAATTTCTAAATTCTAATTTCAATTTTCCGCCGCTCATACCTCACCTGTCTTTCAACATCATCTTTGCCTCTGTACTTCCGCCTCGACTGACATCTCTGCCCAAACTCTTTGCCTTTACAAATGTCTGCTTGTGTCTGTGTATGTGTGGATGGATATGTGTGTGTGTGTGAGTGTATACCTGTCCTTTTTTCCCCCTAAGGTAAGTCTTTCCGCTCCCGGGATTGGAATGACTCCTTACCCTCTCCCTTAAAACCCACATCCTTCCGTCTTTCCCTCTCCTTCCCTCTTTCCTGATGAAGCAACGGTTGGTTGCGAAAGCTTGAATTTTGTGTGTATGTTTGTGTTTGTTTGTGTGTCTATCGACCTCCCAGTACTTTTGTTTGGTAAGTCACATCATCTTTGTTTTTAGATATATTTTTCCCACGTGGAATGTTTCCATCTATTATATTCATAGATTAATGATTAAGCAAGACATGCTAACAGCTAATTGGCTCTCTTTGCAGTGTAGTCCACAGAAGTAGTGAAACAATGTCAGTACAAATAGTTTAGATCAGGCTTATTGCAGTTTTACCACACTTACTGAAGTCAAGGAAAATAATCAGTTTCTGACCTTAAACATACTTTCTTCAATTCCTTTTACTTAAACTTTCATGTTAATTATGTCTGCTTTTTAAAAGGCATACGTTCCTGATACATAAGGTAAACATATGCATTTTTTTTCTTGCTATTATCATTTCTTATTATTTTCCTCATCATTACTATCATTTTCATTTTATTTTCAAAATTCACATAACCACTTGAGTCTTACGGAGAGCATGTTGTTTGTGAGCTGTTTGCATCATCATAGCTGTTTCCGCTATGTTCTTGACAAGTAACGGAAACAGATGTGATGATTAAAACAACGCACAAACAACATGCTCTCAGTAAAACTCAAGTGTATAAACAATTTTCTCAGTTCAAAATCAGAGAAATGGCCACTGAAGATCTGCCTCATTCCAATCGCCCCTCGACTGCTCGAAGCGAGGACATTGTGAGCAAAATGCGTGATCTGATTAACAAAGATCTATGCAGGCAACTGACCAATTTGAAGACATGCTAGGGTTGTCCTGGAGCTCAATTCAGTGCATTTTGACTGTTGATTTGGGGAGGTGTAAAGAGGCAGCAAAGTTTGTGCTGAAAATTATCACCACAGATCAAAAGGATCATCACGTTTGAGCCTGTCACAAACTGAAGGATACATTCAAAGACGATCTAAACTTTTTCAGCAAAATCATCACAGGTGATGAGCAACAGTGCTATCGGTATGATCCAGATAGTACGCTATAGTCAATTCTGTGGAAGTTAACTGGCCCACATTGTCCAGAAAAAGCTCGGCAAGTGAAATCGAACGTGAAGACACTGTCACTTTTTTTATTTTTTTTTTTTTTTTTACATCAAACGGATTTCACACTCATAATTTGTCCCTCAAGACCATACAGTGAACACCAATTCTATATGGAAGTTATGAAAAGTCTGCACAAGAGTTTGGTGTGAAAACGTCCAACTTTGTGGGATTCCAGCAATTGGTCCCTGCATCTTGTCAACACTAACACACACACACACAGCTATCAGTGTTCACCAGTTTTTGTCCTCAGCAAAGTTGACTACCTTGACCCCCTGCCTTATTCGCCATATTTACCAGCCTCTGACTTCTTCCTGTTCCCGAGGATAAAAAGAGACTTGAAAGGGAAGTTTTCCGCTGATATCAAAGATGTAAGACACAGTGTCACGAAGGTATTAGCACTTCACAAAGAGGACGATTTTAAAAGGTATTGCCAACGCTGGAATGAACATTTGGACAAGTGCATTAATGCTAATGGAGTTTACTTAGAAGGAGGTCAAGGTTGTGTTTGAAAAACAATAAAGTAAATGTTTTCTACAAAGAAATTCCAGTGATTTTGGGTCCCCCCCCCTTTTGTATTCACTAGTCCCACCCACCCCCACCGTGTCACATAGAACTCCTAGAAACAGCTTCCTGAAAATGTTTATGCACCCCTCTAAATGCGAGTTATTACTGCCAACACTAAGGCACTCTTTCTCACCTGAAATCTTGATTGTGGTGGGAGATTGCTAAGCAATACAGCTAGGGATATAAGTCAGGTCAAATAGCAACAACATGGTTGAAGATAAGTTGAGAGACACTACAAATGTGGATACCACACTAAGAATGTTTACAATTTGAGCATGAAAAACTTTGTGATTACTGAAAAGAACAGACCGCTTCCCATATACTCCATTCTACATTACACAAAATGTAATCAATGTGTGTGTGTGTGTGTTTGGTGCTGACAGGTGAAAATGTAATTTCACTGATTAGCAAGGATACTGCAATGGGGTTTGTCACTGAGTGAACACTATTTGATCATGTGGTGCAATACAGTGCTATTTTTCCCCATTCTGTTTTGTCAGCTTTTTGGAACAGCAGATCTAGTGCTGTCCATCACTTTATTGTGATCTTGTCCCCTTGTTACTATTTAATACAAAATGTCAATTCCTCTTCTTAGTACTATCGAGGCTTAGGACTATTATTACATATCTTATCGTAATCATTATTAAACGTGATATATGATACCAATATGGATAACGTGGAAATTATCACCTGTGCTTCTGGTACCTGTGGGCTAGTTTATATCAAATCGCCAAAAGATTTTGACACCAGAGTGTCAGGTATTTATTATTTTTTATTTACAGTATATACCCACAGAGTAAACAAAAAGTAGGCCTAATAAATTTAATATTCTGTTGAAGCACAGGTTATTTGTTTTTCAAATAACAAGAGAAGCATTTTTTGAGATTGCCATGAAACTTCAAAACTACTGTTGCTAGAAATCTGAAAGTGATGTTAACATAAATGACTTAGATCGAAATAAATTCACCGAATCCAAGTAACTTGACATCAGTTGTTACAATACGGATGTCCTACCAGATGGTCACGTGATAATTTGTGCCCAACGGAGACTCGAACCCAGTTTTCCCACTTATCACATGTGCTCGCCTCAGGATTAGGCTGTCTGTACTTGCCTCCCAGACCGACCAGCACCTATGGTGTCGGGATGAAGACAACGTAATGTATAGAAGTTTGTGTCGATCCAAGAGGTGTGCACAGATAGCTTCATTCTAAGGCAACCGCTCACGATAAGCAGGGTATCTGGGTTCGAGTACCAGTCCGGTGCAAATTTTCAAATGTCACTAACAGGTAAAACATTAGTACCTAAAATAGCTGACACCAAGTAATTCACATTCAGTTAATTTATTTTGATCTGAATTCAAGTGGCTGTTAATCATTATTAATGTAATACTCCATATTGGTGCAGGCCCTAGATTATAATGAATAGGTCTCTATTCTATACAGTCTTATTCCCACTAATGCAGGCATACAGAATTAAGCTGCAGGCATTCAGTGATGAAAGTAAGACTACAGTATAGCAACGCAGTGTTTGGATCGGTCCAGGAGGTATGAACAGATAGCCTAATGGTAAGAGGACTCCTTGCGATAAGCGGGAAATCCGGGTTCGAGTCCCAGTCTGTCACATATTTCCATATAACACCAGAAGGTACAACATCTGTACCTAATACAATGGCACCAAGTTATTCCTATTTAGCGAATTAATTTCAAACAGTTGTCAATTACCATCAACATAAATAATGTAAATGTCTAGGTTTGAGCTTTGATTAGAAATCTAAAGTGATGCTCAATTTTTTATTTTTTTTAAAAAAGTTTGGTAAGTGTCAAAAACAGTCCTTTTGTTTACATACAATGGGTTAAATTTCAAGATAAAGAAAGCAAGGGTATTTGAAATACAATGTTAAGACCATTCTATTATGTACATTTGAAGTTGTTTAAGTAACAAGCCGTGAAATGATGGCTTTTCTTCAGGACTGATAACCTCACTGTTTGGTCCCCTCTCCCAAATCGACAAACCAACAACTTTCCTCCAGAAGCAAAGCTATGGTATCAGTCTTACTAAGAACTGAACTACATGTTTATCAATCCTATATATAGTATGAATATGATGATGTATTTAAGTAATAAAAGTTACCCACCGTAGAAACAAAGGCTAATGATGACTTTAATGAACATCATTTGCATTTTGTTTGGAAAGGTTTAAGCAATCCTTTTCTCCCACAAGAGAATAAAAATGAATAAAATAAGATTACACAAAGCAGTCACTTGAGCTATGTTACCTAAAGTCTCATTTGTAAGATGCCTTTTGTTTGGATTTTACAACAAATTGTAAACAAGAACAAACAAAGTGGTTATTATGATACTTTATCAAACATCAAAGTACAGACTCTCCCAGTGGCCGTACTGGGCTCAGCTTACCCTAGAATACAACCAGTTAAGATGTGTAAGATACTTCCAGATATAGATAAGGAAAAGCAATGAAGCAGCTGATCCTTTTGGGCACAGAACACTAACTTTTAATTTCTTTGAATGTTTGCAAGCAACATACCATCAACTTTGAAAAATGGTGGGCTCATCTTGGTTCAAGCAGATGCAATCAATCGAGGTTCAATGACACATTTTCTGTAGAGGTCTTCTGTTTAGGAATGGTCTATGGTCTGTGACCTGATTTATCATTCACAGCATATGGCTTAAATGCAACCTAAAATTAACACATTGGAATGAGAGAGGGAAGTCCCTGGGATGATTTCTGAATCGCTTGGTTCTGACGGTATTCCTTTGTTCAAATCAGATTCCGACAATGGTTTCTTGAGCTATTATTGCACAGCTGTTGGTGTGTCATAATTTCATTTTCAAATCAACACCGCATTAGCAGAAAGTCTGTTGTCACTGGCCCATAAATACGCTATAAGCACTTTTACGATTTGTTATGAGAAGACAGTGAATTCTGCTTCATTATTGTTGAAGTCTAGTGAATGCTGCCATTTTAAGATAGGCTGTTGAATGGAAAACATTAAATATCACTGTGTTGCATTTTACGCATTCTAAAATGTCTATGTGTAATACATGTATCCGAGTTCAGTATTATCCTCATTACAGTATGCAACCGAAGGACACATTGTGGATTGGCCGACAGTCCACCTGTAAGACTGAATTTCATACATCAAAGCACAAATGCGTAATTTTCAGCAAAATTATATGTTATGAGAACTTGTGAGTCATCTTGTATCATAAGAAAACTGATTGCCCCTTAATAACATTAGGGAACCATGACCTCAGCAGTTTGGTCTCATAAGACTTTACCACAAATTTCCAAAAAATTTCTCCAATAACATAACAGCGTAACTATCATCTAAAAGTAGAATAGAAGCTACACCAAAACTTCCACTCCTCATTATTGATGATCCTTTGTAACTTAAGGAAAATCAATGTAGTGCAGTAGACTTGTGCATTTAAAAATCAATTCCCCTTTCTATTCATCCTCTCCTCACCTTCAAATTTTATCAAAGGCAAACAGAAATACGGCAGCAATACATTTTTCTTAGACAAATAAAAAGTGTGTTTTTGAGATTTTCAAATAGATTTTGTCTTCAGTTTTTGCAAGGAAAATTTAATCTCACAGTAATTAACGCATAGTTCAGGTGCTTTCAATTGACAAGAGTTAACTATCTAGCTTCAATAGTTATAGAGCTATATGCAGAAATATTTTCCAAAAGGTTTGGAAAATCACGCAGTTTCTCACGATTTCAAAGAAAAAAGTCTAGGATAGGGAAACGCTGTTGGAATTCGCGGTGTTTGTTAACTACCTGGGTATTGTCAGATGTTCAAAAAATGTGACACTTAAGGGCCATTCCGTGCCAAGTGGTTTAATATCGAGAAACGTTCCCACATGAACATCATGGATTTTGATGAAATTTTGTATGGACATTCACACATGTTCTCAATGAACACTGGTAAAGTTTCAGTTTCAGAAATTCAATACTCTCGGAGATACAGTCACTTGTTTAAGACCATAGCACAGCTTTCTATAGTGCGTCCTTGAATTTTCAGCAACTTTGAGATGAGATATCTCTGTAAGTGTTTGCATGAAAGAAACATCTTATACAACTTTCAGAGGTCTTTAAAGTAAAATATTAAGAAAAGGATTTCTGAGCAATTTTCATATAGATAATTTGAAGCAAAGTTGGGCAAAAAAATAGCTGTTTAAAAAAAAATGCGAAATTTAGTTTTTTATATCTCCAAAAGTAATTGTGGGATGTACATGAAACTTTGCACACCATAACTCACTAACACAAGGTCTTAGAATATAAAATTTCATTCTCCTATTGCTTTCCATTATTTCACAAATCTAGGGTGAATTTGACGATTTTTCAAAAAGTGCTAAAATGGGTATATTTAGTCAAATTTTTCAAAAAAGTGTTTTCTCCAAACTCTTCTAAACTATGGTCATTAGAAAGAACATATTCTAAACTATCTAGAAAAGTGGATTTGGTTTTGAAATGCAAGCATATAAGGCCCCAAAAAGTAGCATCATCAAAGAGGCACACTTGAAGTTTGAACACATTTTTCTGGCACTCAAATTATACCTGAAACCTTTTATTATGCCTAATAAATGTTTATTAGTGCCTTGAATAATTGAAATAAAAAGATCTGGTAAGTAGGCAATGGGACTGTCAGAAAAACTTGAAAACTACGAGAAGTAGGCCTTCTGCTTTTATCGTAAGTGTTCATCTGCATGAAACTCTTCTCATTTGAAAAAAAAAAGAGATCATAAAGAATACAATGAATAATAGCTTCATATTTTTTGTACTTCTCAAAATTGTAAATATTTACAAGTGGAAAATGAAGACCTAATTTTTGGATTCATTTGTATAAAACATTTTTCCAAAAAAGAATCGGTTTGCTTGGATCATGCAAGTGATGAAAATTTTCCAATCAGTATTGCAGAGATTTTAATAACTAGGCGTTGTAACCTGTGAATTTTTGTCTTAAAGTTATTAGGGAAACATTTGAAATTGGTTGGTTAAACATCTAAGAGTTTTAATTTTGTATTTAATCACACTTAAATGTAGCCTACTACCTTCGTAAATACGTAACCACTAGTTTCACAGAGAAAATTCACAAGATTCACTGTTTATAGAAAATATAATGGCAACAATTACTTTAACAATCAGATTGTTTCATTATTGTGAGCCTTGTTTGAACAATCAGTATTTCAGTGGTGTGTTTGCAGAATAGTGAGTGGGTTCTCTTGACTGAGTGTGGCTTGTTAAGTGATTCGTAAGACCATCAAAGTTTGTAATCTAATTTACAAAAAATTGTTTTGATTGTGTCTTTTATAGCATAAATCTCTTATTAGATTTTTTCATTGGTATTATACATTGTGTATAATTTCATTCAGTAGCAATTTGTCTGAAATTTTAGCAGATTATAATTTGCACTTAGAGGCCAAATACATTATTTAGTTACTGATTAGAGATGGATGCAGAAGGGAACAGCATACCTTCCTGCTCAATTAGGCAAGGAGATAGTGGAACAAAGTGTCATGTCACTTTCTTTGCCAAAAAAGCTGCTTTAAAATGGTTTGCGGATTTTAGCGATGAGGAAAAAGAGTTGTTGGTCTGACGTTCTGAAGCAAAGCTGGACAATACCTCTCAAGTTTGCCTACACCAAGAAGCCCTGTTATTGACACAATATGAGAGTTTACAAAAAAAAAAAAAAAAAAAATCCTTCAATCCCTTTGGGAAGGTGAATCATAATGTTAAGGCAGGAATTCGCACTCTTGATACTGAAACAGCTAATAAGGCTTCTGATATGTTGAAGAAGCAGCTTGTTAATAACATAAAGCCAGGTCAGAAAATTTGTCCGGATTGCAGGACTACCTTAAATAAACACTTGGATGAAGCTTTATCAGCCTCATCATCACATTCTGATGAGGACTTTACACCAAAAGAATTAAATAGTAGCTTATTGTCTATGGGTATTTCACCCCTGAAGGGAACAGCAAGCTACAGAGATAAGCCCCAATTTGTGAAGAAGAAAATTCAAAAGGCTCAAAATGTGATTAAAAACAGAATTATAATTGCAGTGGAAGTAAACCGACAAATTGAAGATGCTAGTGAAATTAAGGAATGTGGAAACTGTGCCGACTATGCATATTTGCTGACTGATCTGAAAGTCAAGATGCAGAATGCAATTCATAAAGAACAGATGCAAATTTTAACCTTGGCACCTGTAAGTTGGACAGTCAGCCAAACAGCAGCTCAGTTCAGCGTGTCCGAAAGAATGGTGAAGAATGCTCGGAAGCTTAAGGCAGAAAACGGCAGTCAGGCACTCCCCAAAAATAGGCAAAGCAGGAAATTACCAGCAGAAGTTTTTGAAGATGATGAGTATAGTACGGTGTGCCCTGGAAAAAAAGATAGTATTTCAGTTAGACTTTTAGATAGAAAGACATACATGCAGAAAAGATTGTTACTTTGCAATTTACGGGAAATGTATGTTATCTATAAGAATATAAATGGTCCAGAAATAGGGTTCTCAAAGTTTTGCGAACTTAGATCCAAATGGCGTGTAACAGTAGGATCAGCTGGATGCATGCAGTTTGCGTCTGTGCAATTCACCAAAATGTTAAGCTTGTGCTTAGTGGAGCTGGTACACGTGAAAATTATAAGGAGATTCTCAGCAAGGCAGTTTGCAGTTTGAACTCTAAACAGTGCATGCTACATCACTGTGAAAGGTGTCCTGGGCCCGAAGCTATAGCGTCTGAAATTGCCAGCTATTTCCTAGATCATGAGACACAGGAAGTTATTGTGTTTAAGCAATGGATACATACTGATTGGATCACACTGGACAAAATGGTAGTGGATGAATTTATTGAAGATGTAAAAAATAAAATATGGAGTCTGTCATGCCATTGTTACATTCCCTAAATGTCATCTGAAAGACGAAGAGCTTGTTGTCCTAATGGATTTTGCAGAAAATTATTCTTTTATCATTCAGGATGCTGTGCAAGGTTTCCACTGGGACAATAGTCAAGCAACAATTCATCCATTTGTTATCTACTTTCGTCAAAATGAGACAGCAGAATCTTTAAGTTTTTGCATTATCAGTGATTGTTTGCGGCATGACACTATTACAGTTCACGTTTTTATCATGGAGCTCATCAAATATATAAAAGCACGGTTTGCACAGATATCCCACATTCATTGTTTCAGTGATGGCTCCAGTGCTCAATATAAAAATTTCAAGAATTTCCTAAATTTGTGCTATCATAAGAGTGATTTTGGAATGACAGCCGAATTGAATTTTTTTGCTACTAGTCACAGGAAATCACCTTGTGATGGGATTGGAGGTACAACAAAGTGGTTAGCGGCAAGAGCAAGCTTGCAACAGCCACTTAATGGACAAATTCTTACTCCCGTAGATCTGTTTCACTTCTGCTCTGAAAACATTAATGGAATTAAATTTGTTTTCGTCAGTTAAGATGAAATTGAAAAAAAATATTGTGTCTCAAGAAGAGAGGTTTAAACTTGGACAAACTGTAGCAGGCACTAGAGAAAATCATCACTTTTTACCTATTGATGAAACAACAATTCAGGTCAGCAGAGTTTCAAATGATTGTTCATCTTTTCTAGCTAAAATGGGGTCACAGTAATGAAGGAGGCATATTAATGTCTGCTCTCCAACCAGGACAATAAGTTGCATGCGTCTACGAAAATGTGTGGTGGATTGGGAATATCTGTAAGACCTCCAAGAGCAAAGGGATGCATTAATAAACTTTATGCACCCACATGGTCTAGCAAATTCATTTTATTGGCCACCAAGAAGTGACAAGTGCTGGGTTCTGGAACACCACATTATTGCAGTTATTCCAGCTCCATCAGTAAATTCGTCTGGCCGGCAATACACCATTCCTCTTGATATTCATCAGAAAATTAATGGAGCATATCAAAAATTGAAACAGGTTAGAGGAAACAATCTAAGGATCCCAAGAGTGCCTTCTAATTTTACACAGGTCACTTAAATAATTTTACTATCAGGCTTGGGAACATGTGTAAAGAAAACCTTATCAGGCTTGGGATCTTGTGGTAAAGAAACCCATCCGTGGCTGTTGTTGCTAAGCTATTGGGCATGGCCCCTATGGCAATGGAAATGCTGGTTTTCTCAGGTGAAATGAAACTAGCAGTGCTTAAACCACCGTGGACCATAGCAACTCATTTATACACTTCTTTTCATCAGTAAGCTGGTGTTGTTCATTAAACAGGCAACTAATAATTAGATGATAATGCAAAGAAATTTTACGATTTACATTCA
Source organism: Schistocerca piceifrons (assembly GCF_021461385.2). Taxonomy (NCBI): domain Eukaryota; kingdom Metazoa; phylum Arthropoda; class Insecta; order Orthoptera; family Acrididae; genus Schistocerca; species Schistocerca piceifrons. The sequence continues at coordinate 122,257,810 of NC_060148.1, read as the reverse complement.
TTCTTAATAATAATTGTGTGTGTGTGTGTGTGTGTGTGTGTGTGTGTGTGTGTGTGTGTGTGTGTGTGTGTGTGAGAGAGAGAGAGAGAGAGAGAGAGAGAGAGAGAGAGAGTGGTGGGGGAGGTGACAATTAAGAAATAACATTGTTTCTATTTTTATTCTTTTGCTATTCGGACTTAAGCTAGATCCTATTCATCAGGACTTCTTATTTCACTTATCCCAGACATTGATAAACATGAATAAGGCAAAATACAATATGAGTGCCAGAAAAATGTGTTCAAACTTCAAGTTCGCCTCTTCGATGATGCTACTTGCATTGCAAAACCAAATCCACTTTTCTAGATAGTTTAGAATATGTTCTTTCTAATGACCATAGTTTAGAAGAGTTTGGAGAAAACACTTTTTTGAAAAATTTGACTAAAAACATCCATTTTTAGCACTTTTTGAAAAATCGTCAACTTCACCCTATATTTGTGAACTAATGGAAAGCAATAGGAGAATGAAATTTTATATTCTAAGACCTTGTGTTAGTGAGTTATGGTGTGTAAAGTTTCATGTACATCCCATAAAAAACTAAAGTTAGCATTTTTTTTAAACGGCTATTTTTTCGCCCAACTTTGCTTCAAATTATCTATATGAATATTGCTCAGAAATCCTTTTCTTAATATTTTACTTTAAGGAGCTCTAAAAGTTGTATAAGATGGCCAAGTTTTGTTTCTTTCATGTAAATAATTACAGAGATATCTCATCTCAAAGTTGCTGAAAATTCAACGACGCACTATAAGAAAGGTGTGCTATGGTCTTAAACAAGTGACTGTATCTCCGAGAGTATTGAATTTCTGAAACTGAAACTTTACCAGTGTTCATTGAGAACATGTGTGAATGTTCATACAAAACTTCATCAAAATCCACAAGGGTCATGTGGGAGCCTCTAGACCACTTGGCATGGAATGACCCACAACTGAGACATCAAGGTCCAAAACATAATCAAATTTGTCTGATCTAGTATAGCCTACGCTGGGTACAAAATTAAGGCAGTGGAAGAAGCGTTAGAATAGTGGTATGAGTGAGATGAAGTTCAAATGTATATTATGAGCTTCAATTACGGCAAAACTGAAAGCATCTGTCTGCCAATGCTTACGCATTTTTCAATGTAACGTGACGTACCTAACATAGTTTCAAAAATAAACGAATAACAAGGATGATAAATACTTGCATTGCATTACATGCTCATTCTTCAAGTTACTGTACTATTTGTTCACAGGCCTTGATTAACAGCAAAAGTGGTACACTAGTGATGTAAAACCACTTACAGCCATATATTAAAATGTACAAAAACTGGAGATCTTTGGTAACGTTTTCTGAATTCAAATCGTGCATGACTGAACACAGTAATCCCGTTACCACTCTATTATTAATTTGTTTTTGTTTGTAACCAATAACAAACATATCGCTCCACATATTATTACGGAATAACTGTAAAACAAATGAACAGAGACCAAAGCTACCAACGTACTACGTAGCTTTGGCGACAAAAACCAAATTATTGCTTACCCAACAGTTGCAGGCAGATCAAAATCGCGAAAGTATCACTACTCCCTCCTCAATATCACAGTTTTTTTTAATTGTTTCAATCATTAATTCTATTTCTAAAGGTGTTTAATTTACGTGAACCTGTTGTATCTTCATTTTAGTTCATCGAAAATCACTCTCACTGACACGGAAGTGAAAATTTTTTTATATCCAGACTGCTTTTTCAAATTCTTTCGATCGCCCATTTGCTGCATCAGTCACAGCTAGAATCTGGAACGAAAAACCAATCTAATCTGGGTGAAGCCGTGGGTTTTACGACACGATAAAAGCATTCAACAAAACTTGTTACGTGAGCTTACAGTGGAAGACGTCAAGTCGTACATCAATTACTTAAGAATGGATGAGCATACATTTCTGTATGTGCTCAGTGAAGTGTATCCTCATATCACAAAGCACAATATTCAGTTAACAACTGCTACGTCTTCAGAAGACAGGCTCACTGTAACACTCCGATTCCTTGCTACAAGAGAGGGTTATGTTAGGTCAGGTCTCGTCTCCGATCTTCTTAATCTATTTTTGTATTCAGGGTGCCTTACGTTGTAAAGCGCCTCATCAGCTTCATACAACTCTATTAATTTTGTAGTTGTCAGCACACACCAATTGCATTTACCGGCAATGTTTATAAAAACACTACAGACGACAGAACGCTGCAGCGATGCTAGTGCTCCATGTGGTGGTAACATGTCACATTGCAGCGAACAGAAGACAAGCGATTTCTTTGATCAAATCTACAGCGAGGCCCTAGATTTGATCGAATATTGGACGACATTTGACAAAGTCTCTATTACACCATCAAATATCTTTGACAAAGATATTGGACAAAGAAATTTGATAGTGTAATACCGGTCTTAGTGAAATGAGGGATGCTCAACTACCGGACCTACTGATAGATGTCTCTAGCGCGTGCCGGCCAAAGATCATATCATTGAGTGTCCGCCAGAGGTTACTGGTGCCCGCAATATCTGAATTTGGCAAAAAAACTGTGTCAAAACACGGATGAAAATGTTTTACGTTCTGCACCCTCATAAGTCTTTTATATTGGATGTTCTAGATGTCTAAACATCAACATAATGAAGTGTTTCTAATCTAGCGAGAAAAAACAGTGACAGTTCTGCTTTGAAATTCATAAATTCGAGTGTGTTTTGGAAGTTTGACAAGCTGACCTATAAATCGTTTACTATTATTTTTATGAGTGCTTTACTTATTTGCCCGTTTTAAAACCCTATTTAAGATTCAATAGAGGTCAACAGATTAGCTTACTTGCCAAAGCTTTTAACTACAGGTATAATTCGGAAAATCAAGTGTGGAAAACAGTGAAGACGTCTCTTGAAAAAAAATGTTGACATAGTTTGCTTACGGGTATAATTGCTGACAACAGAAATTACAACTGAACTATTAAAGTATTACTTACGTATAAACGGAAAAAATTATTATTTTTCGTTATCTGTAGTGATGCATTACCGATCTGCATATATGCTGACACTTTAATTGCTACTTGCACTTACGAATTTGGCCCTCTCTTTGATCAAAAATTTAAATGCCACGATTTTATTAACGCATGGTGTATTTTAACTGAGTGATAAGGTAGAAGCAACAGTTTTTGACAGTGCTTCAGCCTTTGATAGAAGACAAGAAATACTTTTAAATGAGACAAACACAAAGGCCAACGTTAAGGCTCTTCTTAAATGCATGACTTGTACCATTTGGAAGTTAAATCAGGTAATAATATTATATTGGACTGATCCATAATGATGTAGTAAGTGAAGGAACTTGTTGAAAATAACATCAATCACAGCTGTTAATTTTAAGGTTGGGGTGTCTTAAAACTGTAATTTTCCAGTCTCACACCCAAACAATGACTGGTACCATGGTTTTATTTTAAAACCAAAATTAATTACACTGTGAATTACAACCATGGAATTTTATTTCTGTGAATCTTGGTTCCAGTCTTTGACATGGTGTCAATCACTTGAATGACTGGTGGTCATTATAGGGCCCAAGCAGAAAACAAACCTGAAAGCGAAAGCTGCAGAAGCTGGCCAGACAGGCACCCCAATGGCTGCTACAATCTGTGTGAGACAAGGGTGACATTATATTGCAAATTTAGTGTAAAAAGTTCCATATTGTCTGAATTTGTCCTATACTGACAGGACATTCTAGTCCAGTCGATTTTCTTATCTGCAAAAGTACACTAGCCAATACCAGTGGCACAAAGGTAGTGCCAAATTACAAACTATCCCATAACAGCAGAAGTATTGCTGGACAATGTACAGTAGTAAATAATATGTAATAACCTGAGAAATTCAGAATTGGTTTGAAGAAATAGAACAGTATTTGGAAAGAGAGTAACATTTTGAAAATAACAAATGATGCAAGTAGAGTTTTCAGTTCTTATGAAAGCTTGCAATTTCCCCCCCCCCCCCCCCCCTCTCCTCCATTCTCAAGGGAAACATGTGATAACATAAAAGTGCAAGAAAGTTGTGTACAATGTTGGAAATGATGAAAAGGAAAATCTCACTATGCTTTTTACAGCATATGCTGTTTTAAAGCTTGCTGCTCCTAAGAACATGCTTTTCTCCCTCCCCCCCCCCCTCTCTCTCTCTCTTAGCATACATAAATGATATCAAGAGTCCAGTAAATGGTACTCATATAACCCTGTTTGCGGATGACACAAACATTGTAGTAACTGACATAAACCGGGTATTGTCAGTATTTGGAAAGAGAGTAACATTTTGAAAATAACAAATGATGCAAGTAGAGTTTTCAGTTCTTATGAAAGCTTGCAATTCTCCCCCCCCCCCCCTCTCCTCCATTCTCAAGGGAAACATGTGATAACATAAAAGTGCAAGAAAGTTGTGTACAATGTTGGAAATGATGAAAAGGAAAATCTCACTATGCTTTTTACAGCATATGCTGCTTTAAAGCTTGCTGCTCCTAAGAACATGCTTTTCTCTCCCCCCCCCCCCCCTCTCTCTCTCTCTCTTAGCATACATAAATGATATCAAGAGTCCAGTAAATGGTACTCATATAACCCTGTTTGCGGATGACACAAACATTGTAGTAACTGACATAAACCGGGTATTGTCAACATCTGCAACCAGAGTTATAGAATATTTGCAAAATTTGTTTGAAGTGAACAAATTAACCATAAATATCTCTAAAACTAATTATATCCATTACAGGAAAGCAAAGTCACACTCTGATCTAGATCTCAGAATACAAAATAAAGAAATTGTGAAAGTTGCTACCACAAAATTCTTAGGTGTACATAGAGATGAAAATTTAGACTGGAAATCCCATATCCTGTATGAATGTATCAGAGCTGTTTACTTTGCTTATATACATTCTGCTATTACCTATGGCCTCATCGTCTGGGGTCATGGTAAGAAAACTCTCAAAACCATCTTCACTCTACAAAAACGAGCTGTTAGAATAATTACCAACAGTTCAAGGCTATCTCCTTCAAAGCAATTGTTTAAACAGCTGAATATTCTACCCCTACCGTGCCTCTATATACAGAAAAGCGTAATTAATGTAAAACGAAATATTAACAATTTCCAATCCAACTCAGATCTACATACTTACAACGCAAGAAAGTGCAATGACATTCATATAAAAAGAGTTAACAAGGCTTTGGCGCAGAAACAAACAAACATACAAGGAAGCAGATTGTGTAACAAACTACCGGTAAAGATAAAAGAAATAAAAAAATTGTCTTCATTTAAAGAAGCAGTATTCAAATTTTTAATGACCAACTGCTATTGTAGTGTAAAAGAATACCTGGAATAGCTTCATACTAAACAATTATATTTATGTACTCTGTGCCAATAGTAATTTTTATCTGACTGTTGCTATGATCTAAATAAATAATATGTACAAAAGTGCTAGAATTGTATGTGTTATATCTAAATATCAACTGTGTATTCCATGTAAAAAGCCTTTCTCATACATGAATGTAAATAATCAAAGTTGTACGTGCTATTTCAATGTGGTCTGATGTTATGTAGTCTACTATGCACATGTGTATTTTGTATAGTATTGTTCACCCTATATGTGTGTATATATATACTATTATATAGATGAGGTGACTTACCGAACAAAAGCGCTGGCAGGTCGATAGACACACAAACAAACACAAACACACACACAAAATTCAAGCTTTCGCAACAAACTGTTGCCTCATCAGGAAAGAGGGAAGGAGAGGGGAAGACGAAAGGAAGTGGGTTTTAAGGGAGAGGGTAAGGAGTTTTTAGAGATGTCAGTCGAGGCAGAAGTGTAGAGGCAAAGAAGTTGTTGAAAGACAGGTGAGGTATGAGTGGCGGCAACTTGAAATTAGCGAGATTGAGGCCTGGCAGATGACGAGAAGAGAGGATATACTGAAGGGCAAGTTCCCATCTCCGGAGTTTGGATAGATTGGTGTTGGTGGGAAGTATCCAGATAACCCGGACGGTGTAACACTGTGCCAAGATGTGCTGGCTGTGCACCAAGGCATGTTTAGCCACAGGGTGATCCTCATTACCAACAAACACTGTCTGCCTGTGTCCATTCATGCGAATGGACAGTTTGTTGCTGGTCATTCCCACATAGAATGCATCACAGTGTAGGCAGGTCAGTTGCTAAATCACGTGGGTGCTTTCACACGTGGCTCTGCCTCTGATCGTGTACACCTTCTGGGTTACAGGACTGGAGTAGGTGGTGGTGGGAGGGTGCATGGGACAGGTTTTGCATCGGGGGCGGTTACAAGGATAGGAGCCAGAGGGTAGGGAAGGTGGTTTGGGGATTTCATAGGGATGAACTAACAGGTTACGAAGGTTAGGTGGACGGCGGAAAGACACTCTTGGCGGAGTGGGGAGGATTTCATGAAGGATGGATCTCATTTCAGGGCAAGATTTGAGGAAGTCGTATCCCTGCTGGAGAGCCACATTCAGAGTCTGGTCCAGTCCCGGAAAGTATCCTGTCACAAGTGGGGCACTTTTGTGGTTCTTCTGTGGGGGATTCTGGGTTTGAGGGGACGAGGAAGTGGCTCTGGTTATTTGCTTCTGTACCAGGTCGGGAGGGTAGTTGCGGGATGCGAAAGCTGTTTTCAGGTTGTTGGTGTAATGATTCAGGGATTCCGGACTGGAGCAGATTCGTTTGCCACGAAGACCTAGGCTGTAGGGAAGGGACCATTTGATGTGGAATGGGTGGCAGCTGTCATAATGGAGGTACTGTTGCTTGTTGGTGGGTTTGATGTGGACGGACGTGTGAAGTTGGCCATTGGACAGGTGGAGGTCAACGTCAAGGAAAGTGGCATGGGATTTGGAGTAGGACCAGGTGAAACTGATGGAACCAAAGGAGTTGAGGTTGGAGAGGAAATTCTGGAGTTCTTCTTCACTGTGAGTCCAGATCATGAAGATGTCATCAATAAATCTGTACCAAACTTTGGGTTGGCAGACTTGGGTAACCAAGAAGGCTTCCTCTAAGCGACCCATGAATAGGTTGGCGTACGAGGGGGCCATCCTGGTGCCCATGGCTGTTCCCTTTAATTGTTGGTATGTCTGGCCCTCAAAAGTGAAGAAGTTGTGGGTCAGGATGAAGCTGGCTAAGGTGATGAGGAAAGAGGTTTTAGGTAGGGTGGCAGGTGATCGGCGTGAAAGGAAATGCTCCATCGCAGCGAGGCCCTGGACGTGCGGAATATTTGTGTATAAGGACGTGGCATCAATGGTTACAAGGATGGTTTCCGGGGGTAACAGATTGGGTAAGGATTCCAGGCGTTCAGGGAAGTGGTTGGTGTCCTTGATGAAGGATGGGAGACTGCATGTAATGGGTTGAAGGTGTTGATCTACGTAGGCAGAGATACGTTCTGTGGGGGCTTGGTAACCAGCTACAATGGGGCGGCCGGGATGATTGGGTTTGTGGATTTTAGGAAGAAGGTAGGGGTGCGGGGTGTCGGTGGGGTCAGGAGGTTGATGGAGTCAGGTGAAAGGTTTTGCAGGGGGCCTAAGGATCTGAGGATTCCTTGAAGCTCTGCCTGGACATCGGGAATGGGGTTACCTTGGCAAACTTTGTATGTGGTGTTGTCTGAAAGCTGACGCAGTCCCTCAGCCACATACTCCCGACGATCAAGTACCACGGTCGTGGAACCCTTGTCCGCCGGAAGAATGACGATGGATCGGTCAGCCTTCAGATCACGGATAGCCTGGGCTTCAGCAGTGGTGATGTTGGGTGTAGGATTAAGGTTTTTTAAGAAGGATTGAGATGCAAGGCTGGAAGTCAGAAATTCCTGGAAGGTTTGGAGAGGGTGATTTTGAGGAAGAGGAGGTGGGTCCCGCTGTGGCGGAGGACGGAACTGTTCCAGGCAGGGTTCAATTTGGATGGTGTCTTGAGGAGTCGGATCATTAGGAGTAGGATTAGGATCATTTTTCTTCGTGGCAAAGTGATACTTTCCCACGTGGAATGTTTCCTTCCATTATTTATATATATATATGTATATATATATATATACACTATGTATTTTTTGACAAAATCCATGCAATGTAAATTGTCTCTGGATGAATAAACTACTATTACTACCAAGAACATGAGGGTGTCACAGTGGAGATTTGTTTTCTGGTACAGACGTCTGATACAACTATTCCACAGCAAAGCTTACTTTCAATAGGTGCAGTACCAGTGCACTCCCATAGGATAACAGAATATTATGTCCTCCAGGAATCACATTGGGTACACCACATAAACTGTAGAGCAACTACAATGTTTTGTGAGCAAGTTATACCAGTCAGTATCTTTAATTTTAACATAATTCTTGACTCCCATAATTACTTGCTTATATGTGTGCTTGTACTACAGGTTATTGGTAAAGCAAATACTAATTGGATAGGTCTTCACAATTTAATACTTAGCAGAAATTCTGAAAAAAAGTGAAAGTGTTTTATTAGTGTATCACCTCTATGGTGAATTAAGAGGTACTGACTGGTTTCTTTGAACATTTAATAGAAGCCTTCTTTTTACCTGCTATTGATTAAGAGCCATTCCAAGTTCTGTACAGAACAATCTTTCGCATTTTTCATGATGTTTGTTATTCTGTACACTAATATTTCTTCTTCTAAATGGTAAATAATGCATTCAGACATTGTTGGTATTAAAGGTAATTCATGAAATAAATTATATTTAAACCAGAAAATTAAAGGTTCCACATGGCACATGAAAAGTACCTGACTACACCCATGTATGTGCAGATTCCAAAATGTCTGTGAATTTGAGTTACAAACTTTTTTAAATAGAAATATGAAGAGCACAATACTTTGGGTCTACAATAACTCAAATGTAAAATACTTTATTTTTCTATGGGGAACTTTGTTCTTTACAAGACTTGTGCAACTGCTTTCACTCTGAATGGAAAACTAAATGGTTTATGTTAAAGTTAACTAGCAAAAAGTGTAACCATTGTTACATATTTTCTGTGAAGTAAGATTCCTTAATGTTAATTCCTTCCTTTGGCATCATAACTTGATAATTTCAGTTCCTTATGCGACATATGAACTAATAAAATGAAATGCTATGACAAAACAAAATCTTTTAAACATGTACTACACAGTTCAAATCAGCAAAAAGTGTAACCGTGTAATTAAGGTAAATGTTGATGAAAATTAGGCATGTAACATGAATACTGAAATTTCCTAGATTTCCAAGTGTAACTGTAATCACTGTATTCTGTACTTTGTAGTGCTAGAAAGATAATTACATATGATTATTTGCATTCTCCCCCCCCCCCCCCTCAACACAGGAAAATATAACAGAAAGACCTCCTAGCAAAATAAAGACAAAATTCACAATATTAGGTTTTGCCTGACTCAGGCCCCCTTATTCTAGAATGGTTCTAAAGTAATAAGAATGCTTACAATCAATTGGAACATTGTGTTCATTCTAGGAAGTATTAAAACAAAAATTAACAGAGTAACAATTTTATTGCTCTTATGTTGCAGAGTATCCACAAACATTACTTTTTGAAACATAGGGCCACTGCATACTCCACTATATCACACCCATCCTATGATTAAACTGTTTTCTTAAAGTGATAAATTCAAGTTAACGTAGTTATTGAGGTAAATATTTTCTCACACTGAAAGCCATTTGTCAAATAAGTCCCAGTACATAATTTTTTCATTAATTTCACACAAATCACCTGTTTTTAAAGCAAGTGCATAATTTGTAACACCAAACATCTTAAAATAAGCTTATATAATAAACAATTCTAATTTTGTTACAATATCTACACAGGATGTAAAGAGTTAATTTTACTTCAATGTGATTCATCCTTTCAAGTTCATCATTGCACAACCACAAATCTATGTACAACATAGTTTTAAGAAATCTGTAAAAATGTCACACCCATCTGCATGGAATGTCCCATTACATAATCTTTTCCAATTTGAGCGCTATACATGATTAAACGATATGAGTTTATTTAACTTCTGCCTTATACTTGATTTGTTGTTTAAAATTTTCTCACCAAGACATTTTTTTCCATATGTTTTTAAGCATATGCTGGAGTACAGGGATGCAATCTTACAAATAAGTTGAGTCTGATGTAATCCTCAATCGCAATTTTATAATGGTAACCATGACCAAGAGCAGCAGATAGCTAATCTACAATTTTATTTTTAACACAATGCAAAATCTTGGCCTGAATATACTTCTGTCACATATCCCCAGCAATCACAAACATCTGAAACAGTTTCTCTGAATATTCTACAACAGGGTACACGCAGTCACTTGTTTCAACCAGTTTTCCCCAGTTAACAAAATTCTACAAATGCATTTTTATTGGCCATATTGGCAAAAGCATAGAGAGCATCACATTCTAAGGCAGATTTAACTACTGGTGGCTTCTGTATGTGAAGACAGTCTTTGTATGTGATCTGCCTTGACAGGTGCAATGATACATACCCTGAAATATAATATAATATTTTTTGCTTGTAAAATGAGAACTTAATCTTATCATCAAGAAGTGCACACCACTTCTCTACTTCATTTTCTGCAGCACTTTCATCACTTTCTACTACATGCTTTCTTGCATGAAAATCATAAACAGGTGGCAAACAACACACATTAAAATTTGAGCAATTCCCATTCATTGCAGTGACACTGTTACCTAAGACCAACTTTCTCATGGCACATTTGAACTGGTATGCATTTGGAATGTTGTTCCAATCACCTCTGGACAGAATGCAGGAAAAAAAAGCCCTTTGTGGTCTTGTGACAGTTTATATGTTAGCAAATACTTCAGAGGAGACTCAACACAAAGCATACTTGCCAGAGCTATGTGCCTGACTGATTGCATATTGAAAATTATCCCAAAAGCAAAAGTATTTCTTGCATGGAGCAGCAATGGAACACCAATGATTTTTAAGCTTTTGATATAATTTTCAGTGCCTCTGAAAATACCAAGCCAATAAGATTTGTTGTCAAGTCTCAGGGGACTCTTATACCCTTTACCTAATGGATTTCTGGAGTTCAGAATATCAAAAATCCTGTCAATATAATAAAAAAATTCTACTGTTGCTTCACTTCCTTTAAGATTTGGATCACCAACCCTCCTCAAAAACTCTATACTATCTGCCACGCTAGAACTCATAGTCTGTGCAGCTAATGAAACATTCATTTTTCTATTTACATAACTTACATGTTGTCCTGATAGTTTGTTGGCAAATGTCATACCTTCTTGTTGTACCTTGTTCAATTGCTCAATGAAATGCCATCTAATAATGGCAGTTGGAGACTCAATAGCAGATACTTCTGCTAGAGCATTTCTGGCTAACTTAATCATATGACATGTCCAAGATACAATAAACATTGTATTTTTCCACAGGATGAGGAATGCGGTTTTTAAAATCACCGTTGTAAAAGTTTAAAGTACAGCCATGTGAATGTAAAGTGCTTACATTTACCTTGCAGCCATCACATGTAACACCAAACACTAATGCCAGAACGATGCAGCCTCTCTAAAGCAGATTTTATCAGTGTGGCCTGATTATTTGCTGTGCACCATTGATAAAGAAATATGCAATCGGGCATTTAAATTTGCCATTAATAGAGACAAGCATGAAAACCAGAGCCTCAGATGCCTCTATTACTTTTTTTGACTGAGGCACTTCCCCACCAAAGTCTAAAAAATCTGTGTATAGCTTAGTTCCTTGGTCCCAAACTACTTGCTTCCTAATTGCCATACTGTCTACAATTAGACATGAATCACTAAACTGGTCCCTTACAATTGGGTTCAAATCAATGGACTTAAAAACACTTGCCTCCCATTTGGAAATCAATGATTTATGGGGAAGAGGCATTAATTTTTGCAGGTATTCATATGCTGCTGGTAATAAAAGTACACATCCATCGCAAACATTTTTCACGTTAGTTGTGTATCTATTACCCTTTGACGAGAGAGAATTGTTCACTAAATTGCACACTGATTCCACTTGTGTTCCTTTCTGATGATGGAGGAAGTTATGTAACTTCTTGGGATGATGGCCCTTCTCCTTCAATGAACTTATGATGTCATCCATGGAAAACACTTTCTTCTCTCTTCTTCGAAGTTTTTCACGGACGCACTTCAGTTTAGGTTTTAATTCGTGCATAATGTCTGAGAAAAAATTGCAAGTTTCGGTCACCATGTCTTCCATTTCTACTTTCGACTGTATACCACAATCAATTACTGAAGAACCAACTGCACTCTGAAATAAAGAAATAATTTCGTTATATATGAATGAAATAACTCAAGGCTTGATGAAAAAATAATATAAGAAAGCTTTGGGGATGTGAAAACATCATAATAACGTTTTCGACACAATTCGCAGCTTCTGCATTGGATAAATGGGACATGCTTTCCACGGAAGAATTCTCATTGAGAACATTCTACACGAAATCAGTAGCTCCTGCAGGGGGCAAATCGAGCACGGATTCCATGACAGAACGCTAAAAACAAAAATATGGACCTGGATTACAACATTGCTTAGACCTATGTAGCCCATTTGTGTCCGTACGAAATAAATTCACAAAAGTAAAAAGCAGACACATAGCAAGGAAATTAATTAGCTACCTCAAATGGAGAAGCATCGTTGTCACTCAAAACTCAAAATCCTAACAACATGTCGTCGTGGCTGTTTATTTGGTTGCATCAAATATGTCGGAAAGTCAAAAACTGATGGTACTGCTTCGGGTTTGAGACGTTTCTTCCACGTTCCAGGGCTCAGTACATAATCATCTTGTCGGAAATGGATTCTGCAAAGAAAACTGCAAGACGTAGGATTAAAACCTTTCCGCTTCACGGAAGTAATCCACTTCTTTAGCAGCTCTGGGTGCTTTAGAGGAAACCTGTTCAAAAACATCGAACTAGCAAACGCACTAAGTCTGTTTTTTTATCGTATTGTATCGGTAGTCCTATTACCTGTGAAATGGTAAGTCACTTTCCTTATTCCATCGCTTCGTACAGTTGAAATTGGAACAAGAAATCACCATTTCGATATTCCTTATACACCGTACAGACCGAGAGAAACTTTTTGCCAAATTCGAATTTGGTGGACAATACAGACGACAGTGATCAGCTGGTAGAGCCATCTATCGGTAGGTCTGGTAGTTGAGCATCCCTCATTTCGCCATCTTTAGACGCCTGTGATCAGGAGCATCAAAGTAATTCTGCTGTGGCAGAATTGCTTGCTGTAGAAACATCATTTTCAGAAGGCGAAATGTTTAGTTCAAGTTGCGTCGATCGCGGTGTCACCAGCAATCCACTTTTTCTGTTTGTCTGTCCACTCGGTAAATAAATTCATAGAAAAAAGTGAACAGCGAGATGAATGAAGTGCACAGAAAACTAATATAGGTGAACTTGAAAGACGTAATCCATCTCCAGCGGTATCCCCGCAAGGTTACCGCCCTTCGATTGTGCCATTCCAGCACTAATCGAAGTGCTAGGTTTTTCAGGTGCCAGCCAGCCAGCCAGCTGAGCAGCAGCAGGGGTCCAGCCGGCAGCAGCCAGCCAGTCCTCCTGCAGCAGCAGCAGCAGCAGCAGCAGCGGCGTCGGTCCAGCCAGCCAGCCAGCCGGCCAACCAGCCAGCCCAGGAGCAGCAGCAGCAGCAGCAGCAGCAGCCCCGGCCCCGTTTGTGGCAGCAGCAGCAGCTGCGGCGTTCCTGCCACCCATCGTCACTGTCAGCACCAGCGCCAGCAGCGTGGGACTCTGGTCTTCATCCGTCTTCGTCTTCCTCTGTCTTCGTCTTCCTCCGTCTTCATCTTCATCTGTCTTCGTCTTCCTCTGTCCCCAGTTATTGTCCTTTCTTTTTCGTCCTGTGCGTTTTTGTTTCTCCCTGTCGTCGGCACCCACCACCACTACCACCACAGCCATAGTTTATACTTCCCCCTCTGCCGCCACCACCACCATAACATGGTGTGCCCAGTCACACCCCCCTCTTTCCATTCCGCCTCTTCTCACTCTCCCTTCGTCCTCGCTCTTTCGTGCCCCCTCTCCAGCGTCTTCCTCCCGCTCCTCTCCCTCTGATCCTTTCCCCCCACTCCCCCGGCCTGTCACTGCAGCTCCAGCTAAGGTGGTGGCCCGTCGGGCCACTGCCCATGCCCAACTATCCCCATCGCCCTCACCATCACCGCCACCACCATTACTGTCGCCGTCGCCTTCACCGTCACCATCTCCAGGGCCGACTGCTGCGTCCACACCGGGACCTGCCCCTTCCCGTCACCTCCCTATAGTTCCCGTCCCTCATATCACCACCCACCCTTCTGCCGCCGTTAAACACCCCAGTGGCACCACCACTTCCTCCGCTCCCAAAAAGGCCCCGCCCGATCTTCCTTCCCCCCCCCCCCAGGATGCCATGGATGTCTCCCCACCAGGCCCTGTTCCCTCCTCCTCCTCCTCCTCCTCCTCCTCCTCCTCCTCCTCCTCCTCCTCCTCCTCCTCCTGCCCCCCTCTTTATACAAATACCTCCTCTCCCGTCCCAATCCTTCCCTTCTCGAAGCCCGGAATCTCTCCCTCCTCCTCCGCCAACACTTCCCTGGTCCCCCATGTCTTTCCTCACTCCCAGACGGGATTCCATTCTCATCTCCTCCCCCAGCCCAACCCTCCATACTGACATCCTCTCCCGCCTCCCTATCACCCGTTTTGGCCCCAACGCCTCCCTCACCCCTGCTCTTTCTCCGTCTCTTACCCACCAACCCCAACCCCCGCGTCGCCCGCCGACCCTCTCCGCCGTGATCACTCGGCTTAGCCCGACGATCACGGAGGAGGTGTTGGTGGAGCTCAAGGTGCATCCCACAATGGAGGTGCGGGCAGTCCACTGCATTTTCAACTCGGCCAGCCCTACCTGCCTTATGAGGGTTTTCTCCGAGGACGCCCCCTCCATTGACCATCTCCTGACGGAGGGTGCCCTCCTCTTCAACCAGCGCTACAAGATCGACCCCTCCCGTTCCCCTCCTCAATCCCTCCGCTGCCAAAGGTGCTTGCGGTATAATACGCACCCAACATCTGAGTGCCGTGAGGCCCCCACCTGCCCGCATTGTAGGCAAGCGCACTTCCTCCGGCAGTGCCCTAACCTTCAATCCCCTCACTCCTGCAATACCTGCAATCTTCCCCATCCCACCTACTCCCAAAAGTGTAAAGCCCGACCCCCTCCGACCACTCCTGAACTCACCGTCCCTCTCCATCCTCTGGACGCCCCCACCCCTCCTGGCAATTCCCTTCGCCTGCCCCCTACCGCTGAGGACATCATCAGATTCCTCACCATCATCCTTCAGAATGTTCATCCTTTTCAGCGTCCCCCCACTCTCCAACAGATATCCCTCGCCGCCCGTTCCATTTCCTAACTCAAAATGAACGCCACCTACTCCAACAACCAGGCCCATTTCACCTTCTCCCGTCTCGACACCCTTGTCTAAATCCCTGACATGGCGCGACAGCACCGTACCCTTTTCAACAATATCTGCTCCCTTCCCACCAACAAGAACCTCTTCCTCCACACCCTTGCCACCCACCGTGTGGATGCCTTCCTCCTCAATGAAACCTTTCTCCAATCCCACCACACCGTCCACACTTCGCCCTACCTGCTCCACCGCTCTGATAATCCCCTCCCGATTGCGCATGGCGGAGTTACCATTGGTCACTACCGCCAGATCCCTGTTCGGCTCCAACCTCTCCTTCCCGACCCCACCGAACACCTGATCCTTAGTCTCTTCTTCCCTGGACTTACCGTTACCTGCGCCACCATCTATGTCCGCCCTAACGCCCCTATTCCCTTCGACTTCCTCTCCCACATTACATTGACCGTACCTTCTCCTCCTACGTGATCGCCGCCGACCTCAACATCCATAGTCGTTCCGCCACCCAGTTACGGTGGTGGCATTGGTTCCTCTCCTCCCTTCAAGACGACCTCATCCCCATCCACCAGCACACCCGTCCCGAATCCAACTCCACTCCCGATGTTATCCTTTCCTCCCCCAACCTCCTTGGCCACATAACGGTGGATGTCCTGGAGCCTATTGGTAGCGACCATCTCCCTGTCCTCTTCACTGTTTCAGATGTTCGTCGTCCCCGCCCAGACCCTCGCAACTACAGCTCCCTCACAGATTTTATTCACAAACAAATCTCCTGGGCAATTTCATACTCTCTCCCTCTCGTTAATGCAGTCCTCAATTACAAAAGAGTGACGACGGACTCATCTTCGTGCCCAGGACCACCCAGGCCTCAAATGCTTCTATACTTACAACATCTACATACACACTGCTCAAATCACTGCACAGAGCACGAAAGAGGGTAACTTTTACCATACTAGTAATTTCCTGTACTAATCCACTCGCAAATAGAGTGAGGAAAAAACAACTGCCTAAAAATGTCAATACAAGCCCTAATATCTCACATCTTATTGTCATGGACCTTGTGGAAAATGTACTTTGGGAGCAGTGGATTCATTCAGCAGTCAGCCTCAAATATTGGGTATTACTTTATGAGGCCACACCTACAACTTTTTCAAGTTGAGCCCTGAAATGGGATCCTCTCACACTTATATCTTTCTCGCACCAACCAGTGTCACCTTCTAACACCCTCCTAATCTCCGTACCATCCTAGTCAGACTATATGACATTCCCAAACCATTACCCGCACTCCAGTGTTCCTGCCATTGGGATTGTCATAGTGTAAATCCTTCTCCGTGCAGCCCACTGTGTTCTGTGAGACGTGAATTGATGATCTTTTCTGCCAGTGTGATAGATGTCTTGAAATTACAAGAACACCCTTAGCTGCTTACAGGCATCGACATACGTCAACGGGGACAGATGAAAATGTGTGTCCCGACCGGGACTCAAACCCGGGATCTCCTGCTTACATGGCAGACGCTCTATCCATCTGAGCCACCGAGGACACAGAGGATAGCACGACTACAGGGATTTACCTCTGGCACGCCTCCCACGAAACCCACATTCTCAACGTATTGTCCCGCACTACATTCGTAGTGCCCCCACCCATTATACTCATTACTCGCGGCGCGTTGCCGATTCCCGTAAGAGTTCGGGCACTGTTTGTGCATTCGCACAGAAGAAGTTAAGGCTCACCGGCCACTTGACCATCTTCGTCTTCTGTGCAAATGCACAAACAGTGCCCGAACTCTTACGGGAATCGGCAACGCACCACGAGAAATGAGTATAATGGGTGGGGGCACTACGAATGTAGTGCAGGACAATACGTTGAGAATGTGGGTTTCGCGGGAGGCGTGCCAGAGATAAATCCCTGTGGTTGCACTATCCTCTGTGTCCTCAGTGGCTCAGATGGTTAGAGCGTCTGCCATATAAGCAGGAGATCCCGGGTTCGAGTCCCGGTCGGGGCACACATTTTCATCTGTCCCCGTTGACGTATGTCAATGCCTGTAAGCAGCTAAGGGTGTTCATTTCATTATAATTTCATTCTAATGAGCTGCATGGTATCTGTTCTTTCGGACATGTCTGAAAGAACAGATACCATCTTAGTATATATATAGGTGTCTTGATTTGTTAGGTGATTACTTTTGAATGGAACCATTACATGGTCCCATTGTAGTGGGCGTTCAGTTTTTATCTGTCAGCCCTTTGTAAGTGGTTGGAAATAAAATTTCTGCTGACTGCTGATAATTTTTTACCAGCAACTGTTTGTGCTGATGCAGTGTCTTTCTTAAACTGAAGGTCTATTTTCATCCTAACTTCTCTTAAAACTAGTTCTTTCTGACTTTCCTGTCCTAAAAAAATGTGCTGCTGTGACACCAGTAAGAACTAGTGTTTTGCCACTCACGAGAGTGACCCCCCCCCCCCCCCCTTTAAGTCCCCTGTCACTAGTCCAGCCAGTTTACCAGCCAGTTTACCATTGAGTTTCTATCTGAGGCGAAGGCTGTACCCAGTATAATCCCATCTGTTAACAGACTCAATTGGATCCACACCAATATGTGACAGAGCACCTGCCATAAGCAGCTACTAAAACTCCAAGGATGTTTACTATTTACAGTATACAATCAAGATCTACCGTATAATGCCAGTTGCTCTGTGAGACTGTTTTTAGATGATGCTGTTCTCTGTAAGAAGGTCGAAATGCCAGAAAGCTGTAGTAAAGTGCAAGAAGTCTTGCGATGAATCCGTTATTGGTGTACAGACTTGCAGTTGGCCCAGAATGCAAATAACAACATGCTGTGTGTAAATAGCTAGAGAGATTCACTACTGCCCAATTACACTACTGTTGACAAACCACCATATAAATCAACAAACTTGACATACCACAGACCAAACATTCACAATGACCTAAACTGGATTGACCATATAAAATTAAATGTAGGAAAGCCTGATGCCAGGCTGAAATTCATTCAAAAAATAGTAAGGATATTTGATTGATCCATGAAAGGAGTGGCTTATAGAACATTTGTACAAGCAATTCTGGACTATTTTCTCATCAGTCCCAACAATACGAAAAAACTATTTCAATTTTTTTCACAAAATTAACCTTTATCGTTGTCATGACCAACAAATATGACAAGAAATCGGCAAATGCAAACAATGAATTGTTTTCAGGAGGTGGTTTGACTTTGGAATATAATTTTTAAACATTTTTCATATAATTAATCTCTATTATCATAGTAATCAATGAGTATAAGAAGAAATGGGTAAAAAGTAAACAGTCAATTGTTTTAAGCAGGTGGTTTCACTTTGGAACCAATGGGACATATGATTTTAATCACCCATTATTTTAAGTGATATATTGAAAGCAATATCACATTTTTCCTAGACACGATCCGACATTCCAAACACCCATGATCTCATAATGCCTAAAACAAACTATAGTCCAAAATAACAATAAAATTAGGCATAAAATGTAATAAATTCATTTTGAAACCACTTGTGAAAGCAGGAGCATAAAATTAAATTTACAGTACAACAATATGGAAGGAAAGTTGCTACTCACCACATGGCGGAGATGCGGAGTCGCAGATAGGCACAACAAAAACACTGTCACAAATAAGCTTTCGGCCAGCAAGGGCTTCATTGAAAATAGGCCCTACACACACACAAAACTCTCACATATGACAGTGTGGCTTCAGTTGCTAGAGACTGCAGTCATGCGTGTGAGTTGCATGAGAGAGACAGAGAGAGAGAGATACAGTTTGTGTGTGTGTGTGTGTGTGTGTCTGTGTGCGTGTGTGTATGTGTGTGTGTGTGTGTGTGATAGAGAGAGAGATAATGTTACATTATAATAACTTAAGAGATGCAATCTCCTACAGTCCCAAAGCAAAGCTCAATCTGTGTGCTGACTGGTGCTTTAAATTCTGTGTAATGCATAATTTTCAGTTTCAACATTTTGTTGATACATGACGAGCAATGTTTTTTTTCAGTATTTCATTAAGTGTTTAATAACAGATCAGTCACAGTTGCAGTACAAAGTTTGACAACTAGTTTTAAACCAGATGGTTCATACTCAAGCCTGACCTACTGAGACTGCACTGAAAGTGCTTGATCTTCACAACAAACATCGCCTGTAAGTTTGATTCTGACATGCTAAGTAGGGGCACGTTGAGTGTGAGAGTCATCTGCGATCACTTTGTAAAGCACATACTGCGACTCGGATGTGTCTTATGAAGATCAGGAACTTTCAGTGTAGCCCCAGTAGGTCAACCTTGACAATGAAAAAGTTGGTTGAAAGCAGTCGCCAAACATATGAACAGCAAGTTTTGTTAACACAGTGCCTACCCATACTTGGGAAAAAAATCCATGAGAATTTCAGGTATGGGGGGAAGATGGTGCCATAAGAAGTTCATGATAAATCAATGGTGAGCAGGAGGGAGGGAGGGGGGGGACACACAATAATGATGTTCCTTTCTTCTCAGCTAATATATATTATCTGTTGTTCGACTGCAGTTTTTAAACATCGATAATTTATATGGAATAATATTCATATAATTAACACATTTAGAAACAACTAAGTATTTTAAAATTTGTGTTTCATATAACTCAATAAAATTAAAATTCAGTACTGCATAAAAAAACGAAAAAAAGAATTCCCCAACATTTTACAAAATTCCATGAGATGCCTCAAATTTTTCCCTAAGAATTCCAGGGTTTCCAGAAGAATTGCCACTTTGGTTAATAAACACCGAGTGATAATGCACTATATTTGTAGAAGCACCTCAGTATACCATTAGATTTCTCCATCTTGCAATAGCAATGGTGGTTTCTACTGATGTCTCTATCTTACAATAGCATTGGTGGTTTCTACCTCAAAATGAGAGAGAGAGAGACTGGGGGGGGGGGGGGGGGGTCTAGAATAAAGCTTTTGTGGATCATGGAGGTGTTTACTGTTGAAATTGTGAGAGTGTATATTCCAAGAACAGCCAAGCATTGAATTACTTACTCCCAAATGCATGTTGTGAAATGACCACAATGAGAAACTTAGAGAAATGTGAGCTCCTACAGAATTTTATTGAGAGCCATCCTTCCTTTGACTATTTGCAAATGGAACAGGTGGAGGGACAATTGACAGTGGTCCCAGAAGTACCCTCTGCCACACACCACTGCAAGGTGGCTTGTAGTGTAAAGAATTAAATGCAGACTTGGTTCTTTCTACACTTCTTCCTTCCAGTTTCACTGGACTGACCCATTACTTTCTTGGCAGTTTCTGTTCAGTCCTTCCCATTTTTATTGTTCATCTACCAAATGCATTTGTTCTGCGTATCAGTTTCATAGTATTATAGTTGCATTTTCTATGCAACCATGTAACGTGGGATGGTACAGGTAGTGGCCTCACTTCATGTTAGACAGCAATCATTGTACCATCTCTCATAATCTATTAATGACAATATTTTCTTTACCTAACTCTACCTCCTGTACAGATTCATGAACCAGTAAAGCACAGTTACAGTGAGACATCAGTTATTTAGACTAGGTGAGACCATAGGCCATCAGGATTATCAAAAAACCAGATAATCCAACCTCATTGTATGGAACTAAGTAACAAAGTTGGTATCCTTACCTCACCAAGGAGTAAATCTACCAATGTGTTGTGTAAATCAGGGGAAACTTTTCGAAGTATCTCACCGACACTTCTATTCATAATCATGGAGGAAGTGCCAGTTTGGACTTATATTCGCCACGGAGAAACAAACGCAAAACAGTATTGCTCATAATGAAATAAATTTAAAAATGTTACTAAAATATATCTGTTTAAAAAGACAGTATAAACATTCTTCATACGTAATGCAAACTACACACGTGTGTGTGTGTTTGTGTGTTTACTGTAGCACATTTCCTTTCTTTTTGTGTGTGGCTGTACCGGGTGAGGTGGCGCAGTGGTTAGTACACTGGACTCGCATTTGGGAGGACGATGGTTCAATCCTGCGTCCGGCCATCCTGATTTTTTTTTTTTTTTCTGTGATTTCGCTAAATCACTCCAGGCAAATGCCAGGATGGTTCCTCTGAAATAGCACGGCCAACTTCCTTCCCATAATCTGATGAGATCGATGACATCACTGTTTGGTATCTTTCCCCCAAACAACCTAATCCAACCCAACTAAGCGCTTCTGATTTTTGGTGAGTGGTCTTCTTTAATCTAAAAGTATGATCACAATATAATGTTTTTGCAAGAAAATCATGTGCCAAGATCTACAGTGCTTCATAGTAATATGTTGTCACTCTCCTGAACTCAACTTCTCTTTCATCATCGGGGGTCCTGACTCAGTTTTTCCAGGCATACTGAGATTAGGATATGAAGTCATGCAAGGGGCATACATGTTTGTTTATGGCCTGGAGCTAGTGCAAGGGGCATAGCAGCAGTTTCATGGTTCAATGCAGTAACTTCTTTCTTTCTCTGAACTAAATGTATTTTCATCTTGACAAAAAAAAAAAAAAAGAAAAAAAAAGATATGAGCTTGCTGCAATTTTAAACTTGATGAAATGTGAACAGCCTGTACGGCGGATGTAACTAGGTTACTTATCTTGTTTTCTTGCTCATTATCCTGGAATTCTTCACAAGAACTGGATTCAGCTCTAAAGTTCATTTAGTGTGCTATGTGGATTAAGTAACAGATGTCCCTTTATGCTTTTCATTACATTTTCATTTCTCAAAGTGGCACAGCTAGTCTGTTACAGATCCTCTGATTAACAGTGCTGTCTAGTGAACGAACTCACACTCTGGCAGTTGGTTTTGAACAATTACTCCATTGTTAACAGTACAGACTTTAGATATTAAAATTAAAAATTATCACATCAAGTTATTTTGACATACATACAAAATTGTTTCAAACACTGTTATCAATTTCAGGCATATAATTCAGCCAACAAACAGTTATCACCCCAAGTTTATGCCAAACATGCAGGACAAGCAATGAATTTTATACTTACTTTATTATTGTTATTATTATTATTTATTATTGTTATTATTATTATTATTATTCACATACAGGTCCAATAAGACTATATGAGGTACAATCCATCTTTGGCACTTTTTATGGTTGGCCTTCCTTTATGTCCAAATTCGTTTGATCCTTTCAGAATGATGTCACTTTCTTTCATCAGACCATGGTGTTCCAATCTGTTTTCTAATTTCCCTCTGACCAGCTTTCCAATCAAATATCTTTTGTCTGAATGTTTTTCTATCTTTATCATATGCCTGAATTATACTGGCTTCTTTAAGATCCTTAATTACTGTGATCCATTTAATTGGCTCAAATCTGGCCTTACTTCTGTTTTCATAGAATTCTGCAATTTGCTTTTTTTTGTCAACCTAGTGTGTGCTATTCTTTTAATGCGCCCATAAAATTTAAGTCTTTGTTATCTCGTGCAGTCTTGTATTTCCTTATTACTTCTCAACCTATAAGTTTCTCCATCAGTAACTGTGGGCCTAATATTTTCCTAATACTCTATCTTTCTTTCTTTCTTTCTTTCTTTTGAATTTCTTCAATATCCCTCTTTCTATTTAAATTTAAAGTTTCTGCTCCATTAAGTAAATGAAGTACTTGAAACTAGGGGCAAGGACTAGGTGTCAAGGACAGTAGGAAGACCTCAGATAGGTGGGAATCAAAATGGTTAGTCTTACTGAGGTTGTCAGGGAAGGGGTGATTATCATGGAGAATAGGGTAATGTGAGGTGGGATGGCTACCAGTAAGTTGGTGGAAGGCTGACCATTACTTGAGGACATGACAGGGAGGATGGAGGTATGTGCATGTTTGGCGCCAGTCCTGGCGTTTCTTTGCTGTAAGGAGGTTCCAGATGTGTCGCTGTAATTGCCAGTGGTAGATAAGTGTATCCTGGCCATCAGTGTGGAGGAAGGTGTGGTAGAGCCTGCAGGATTCACGAAGAAGGAGGACAGCTTGTGGAGGAAGTGCAGGACGGTAAGGGTGGATGAGTTTGGTAGGAACGTGGGCCTCCACAGCATCAGTGATGGTCTTCTGAAGGAAGGAAGAGGCGTGGATGATGTCAGCAGGATGGGGAAAGGTGAAGGGGTTGCTGTCATCCCGTGAGGCAATGGATTCCCAGTAGGCATCCCAGTCAGGGTGGCAGTAATTGTGGATGAACTTTGGAGAGGCAACTTAGCAGTGGGCTGTGAGGGGGGATCACGGGCAGAGGAGACAGTGAGAAGGACAGGGAGGTGGTCACTACCAATGGGGTCGAGAACATCTGGGGTGGAGTTACTTTCAGGACAGGTGTGTTGTATGGATGGAGCAAGGTCACCATGGAGAGTGCCAAGGAACTGATGCCACTGCCAAAGGGTGGCAGGGTTACAGCTGTGGATGTTGACGTCAGCTGCAATCACATAGACGGAGAAGGTATGATCAATGTGGGAAATGAAGTCATAAGGGGGGGGGGCTGCGGATATAGATGGTGGCACAGGCGATGGGGAGGGAGGGAAGAAAGATGCCGGGGAAGAAGGTTTTCAGTTGGGTCACTGAGTGGGGGTTGTGGCTGGTTGGACAGGGAG
Source organism: Schistocerca piceifrons (assembly GCF_021461385.2). Lineage (NCBI taxonomy): Eukaryota > Metazoa > Arthropoda > Insecta > Orthoptera > Acrididae > Schistocerca > Schistocerca piceifrons. The sequence goes on along the minus strand of NC_060148.1, from coordinate 122,233,761 downwards.
ATGCTTAAGGTGGCCAACAGCAACTCCACCTCAGGTGAGGATTGTCAGTGTGGTGAAGAGGATAGGAAGAGGTGCAGACAACATAGTGAGGTTGGAGGAAGGTTTCATTAATGATGAAGGAGTCGACCTGGTGCTGGGATAGAGTATGCATGAAGAGGTATTTGTTGACAGGGAGGGAGCGAATTTTGACATAGAGGAGATGATACTGTTGATGCACCAGGATGTGGGAGGGGGGAGGAGAGAGGGACTTAAACGAGGGTGTCTAGGCAATTGAAGGTAAAGCAAGCCTGGTTGTGGGAGTAGGTGCCGTAGGTATTCAGATGGAAGACAGAACGGACGGAAACGGAAGTCTGCTGAAGGGTGTGGGGGCATTGGAAGTGGTGGATGCTCTGCAGGATGATGGTCAGGAACTGGATTATGTCTTCAGGCATAGGGGGAGGGCGTTCGGATTGTTGGGGAGGATGGGCTGGTCAATGGGGCGAATGGGGATAGTGAGCTCAGGGTTGGTGGTAGTGGGTTTGGCTTTCCATTTGGAGGAGTAGGTGGGGTGGGGGTTCATTGCAGGTTGAACCGTAAATTTACTTTCAAAACCTTTTCTTAAGAATTTACTTTATTTACTAGCAATTCATCAAGAACATTAACACATTTAATCACACTATGTGAGTGTGCAAGTAGTTGCCAATGGTAACTCAAGGCACAAATTAATTTTTTTTAATCAATGGAAATTTTATTCCTAAAAGCCTTTTTTTTTAAACAGATTTAAAATTATAATCAGAAAGCACCCTGTAAATATCAAGTTACAATTTATTCAGAGGCAGAAATAACATTTTTTGTTTTTGATAGTATGAGCTTTTGGGCTGAGAACCTTGCCACTCCCTTTTAACACAGCTGTAGTCATGACCACTCACAACAACCTATGAAAGACTACATTGGTGCAAATCTGCAACACACCAGATTAATTTAAAACTAAAAATTTTAACAATTCACACAAACACATAAACTATGCACCTGGTAAAAGGGATGGAAATGGTACAAAATACTAATAAAAATTATTTGCCACTGAAAGTGCAACTTGTTTTTAAAAGAACTCTTATGGTGGAAGGGTGGCAACTTTATATACTAAAATGACCACTTAAATAAAATCCATGAAATGCAGTTTTACATAAAATGTACCAACATGCTCTACATTACACATATACCACCTCCCAAGATGATAGGCAAGATAAAAACATATTTCAAGAATTTTGCCTTTACACATTAATTCTATAAATTCGTTAACATTGAATCTGACAAACATGACAGACGCAGCTATTAACGTATGTCAGATTGACAGGGGGATTACTGAACAACTCGAACTGCAGCTTGTTCTAACCCGCCCCAACTCTGCAAGGGAAAACGGACAACCACATTCATAAATAACCACCTTCCTGCAGGTGGGCAAATGGAGAAGAATGGTGGGACAACCCCAAAACAAATAGGCTGGTAAACTCACCGAGAAAGCAAGTAGAATTTAAGAAGAAAATGAAACAACATATCTCCACTCACTCAACTTCTAATAAACTGTGATTTCTGTCGAAGACCTGGCGCAGCACCCCCAACACTCTCCCGAATCGTCCGCTGCCAGCCGCTTCAATGGATGCAGGAAGGCGCACCGATCTCCCATCTCATGGTGTCGCAGCTCGCCCCAGCCAGCTCAATGTCATGGTTTGACTCTTGTTGCTCTCGTGTCGACCACGAAGCCACTACCCCTTTCTATACGGCGCGGCCCACTGGACTCACGTGGGGACCTCACATGCACTGGCGCTCAAGGCGGACTAGTCATCTTGTGTCTCAGTGTGTGACCAACCAATCGACTGATCCAACCACCAATAACTGTTGCCCAAGCAACTCGAGCAGACTGGCAGCCTAACACGCAGACTCAGATGCAGGAACACAACCCGACCGGGTGACCACTAGCTGAGTTCTGTTACTGACGGAGTGTCAAGACTCTCATTTTCTGGCTTTAAAGTTTGATCCAAACTGCAGCCATACCAGCACTCTGACGACAGACAGACACTGACTGCCCCACGCTGACCCGGCTGACCAACTCCAGACTCCTGAGACTGACAGACTGACCGACTGCCGAGCTCATAGCACCCCTTAAATGCACGTTAACAGGCAACCTTTCCCACCAGAGGGAGACACCAAAGCTGCGATTGCCACAGCGGCGCCACCGCCAGAAATGGAGGACGACTGCTTCACACTACGTGCTGTGGCGTGCTACTAAAAGCAGCAAATTTTACCACAGCTCACAAGTGTTGCAGGAAGGAGGAGAGGCGAGGCTGGGATACTGTTTAAGGAAGTGGCAGGCCTTACAATGGGGACAGGTGGGGGTGGGGGTTCTTGCAGTTTTTGGTGAGGTGGTCATTGTACAGGAGACAGCATTGGAAGTGGTAGGATTGAGGAGGGGAATGGGACAGGTCAATGGGGTGGTAGTGATGAAAAGCAGGGCTCCCTGTGTGAGGAGGTGATTGATGGAGGAGACGGACCCAGTACAGATATGCCTATGGAAGGTAGTGCCAGAGAAGTTGTTAATACGACAGGCTGAGCAGATTTCCAGGGCGAGATGGATCTTTAGTTCCGCCAACACCTCCGCCTCGGTGATCACAGGACTGAGTTTTGTGATCACAGTGGTGAGGGTTGGCGGATGACGAGGGGGTTGGGGGTGCTGAGGAGAAGAGGATGTAAAAAATGGGGTGAGGGATGTATGGGGGCAAAGGTGATATGGGGAAGGTGCCAGAGGAGATCAGTATGGAAAGAGGAAGTGGAGGATTTGATGAGGAGTCTCTGTGTGGGATAAGTTGAGTAATTGGGGCACTGGGGATGTATTTTCAGATTTCAAGGGTGGGGGGTGCGGGCATCTACGGATTTCGGATCTCAGTTGGTAAGGATGAAGATATGCAGGGTGAAGGCTCGGGAGGCAGGAGGAGGGGTGGCATCCATGAAGGGATCAGAGGGAAGTGGGGCGGGCATTGGTCTTTTGGAGGAAGGGGTGGAGATGAGGTCACCACTTGGGTGCTTGGGAGGTTTCTTGCTGGGTGTGGCCTGGAAGGTGAGGTGAGTGACTGGATTGATGGGGTGGTGGGAGGCATGCCCCTCTTGTGAGATGACAGAACTGGGAATGGACGTGGGGCACTATGTGGTGGCGACTGTGGTGCTGCAGGTGGTGACTCAGGTAGGGGAAGCATGAGTAGTTGTAGCAGGGCAGGTGGGGGGAGGAAGTCGTTTCGGTTGGCGATAGCAGTGGGAGGGGGGAGAGCAGGAGCAGGAGCAACATATTGATGGTGTTCCAGGAACGAGGAGGAGATAGAAGGGGAGGAGAATGAAGAGGGGAGCTGGAGTAGAAGGGTTTGGCCCATGAGATTACAGTGAGCGCAGGCGAAGGGGAGGTGTAGATGATGGTGGTAGTGGGGGTGTCCATGATTGAAGGCAGTGTCCACTGGTGACAGGAGTCGCCAAAATGGGAAAAGAACTAAGACAGGGGCCAATGGTGGCGAGCACAGAGCGGCGGCAAGTGTCAGGTGGCAGGTGTTGGGTAGCAGCGATGGTGAGCGGACGGACAGATGGTAGTGGCCAGCAGACAGATGGCAATGGTAGGGGCTCTTCCAAAGCGACGATTAGACCCTGACTGTAGCCCAAACAGCGTAATTCTACTCTTTGCAACTGAGGGGATCCAACCCTCGTATCCAGTAAGGGATGTTTTTTCATATGTGATATATTACAATACAGCATCATCGGTCTTTCGAGGTCTAACTGTGTTGGTGAGGCAGTAAATTTATCCACACGGCATCACTGCAATACACTTTGGAGGTGTGATGGTGGGACTTACTGTACCACCCTCCAATGGTGACAGTACTACATCAGTCAGGCAGAAAAACATAGCCGGACATTGGTGGGTAGGGTGGGAAAGCATTGGGTTTAGAATTGGGGCTTGTACCACCAAAGAATGTAGCTGCAGTGGGTGTGCCAGGTCTATTATTAGCCAAGATCAGTATCCGATTCTTCAAGGATGGTTAGAGGAACCAGATATTGATGCCAGCGGTGTATAAGTGTGGTCCGAACATGGCATAGCCCATGGACAGCGTACCGCAGGGCATTCACTTTCTCATAGAGTCACTGTGCATTGTTGCATATGGTTGTCTTGAGGGGGACAATATCTGCTTCCTCATGGAGAGTCACAATTCTCTTGAGTGGTGGAGCATGCATGCTGCATCTGAGAACCTTGTTCTACATGTGCTGCAATGCCCGCACCCTGGTGACACTAGCTGTGGCTTATACAGCGGAGCCATAGGTGTGGGCAGGCAGGATAACTGCTCAGTAGATGCGGAGTTTGGTACGCGAGTTCCCTAATGCGAAAGAGGAGGTACAAATCACTGGTCAAATTTTGCCCCTTGTTGGTTACATACACCACATGTCAGTGGAATAGTAACTTGTTGGTCGATCCAGACCCCTAGATAGGGACCAGTGCACCTGCCCGCCTGCAACTAAAAGATTGAAGTGGAGGACTGGGCGGCGTTTCATGTAATAGACAGCCATAGTTTTGGTGACATTAAGATCTACTCTGTTTTTCCGGCACCAGGTGATGGTGGCATCTATCTGTCACTGGAGGCGGGCGATGACGGCATCAATGGCATGGCCAGTGGCATATGGTGCTATGTCGTGAGCATATTGTGCCAGGTGGCACTCAAGGGTGACTGGCATATCACTCACATGGATATTAGAAAGAATGGGAGACAGCACTGATCCTTGTGGAGTGCCTACCGACAATTGGCGAATGCTGGAATGCATTCCCTGTTGAGCCACTAGGGAAGACCTACTGCAGAGGAAGTCATCTACAATCTTGACATAGATATCCGGTGTAGGGGTCTGAGTCAGCATCTTGTGCACTTGGTTGTCATGCCATTGAGTGAGGTGGCGCAGGGGTTAGTACACTGGACTCGCATTTGGGAGGATGACAGTTGATTCCCGCGTCCGGCCATCCTGATTCAGGTTTTCTTTGAATTCCCTAAATCGGTTCAGGCAAATACTGGGATGGTTCCTTTCACAGGGTAAGGCCAACTTCCTTCCCCATCCTTCCCTAATCCGACGAGACCGATGACCTCGCTGTTTGGTCTCTTCCAACAAATCAACGAAAATTGTCATGCCAGAACTTGTCGCAGGAGTTCTTCAAGTCGAGAAAAATGGCAGCTGTCGACTTGATGGTGTTGAAACCTTTGGTGACTTGTTCAGTGATTCGTAGGACCTGAAGTTTGGCAGAGAGGTGCGAAGTAAATTCGAACTGTTCAGGTCGAATCGTCCCAAACGCCGCGAGAGATTGGGAAAAGCGATGGAGGATCACAGATTGATGGACCTTCGCCCTGGTATTTAAGAGGCTGACGGGCCTTTTGTTAGTGGCGACCGCAGGGTCCTTGAACCACTTGGGGATCACAATCAGCTGGGCATGATTCCACTGAGGGGGGAAAAAGCCCGACGTGAGACAACCAGTTAAAATCTTGGTGAACAAGATGAGAGGTGTATGCGGAAGGCGGCAATAATGTTCATTGAAAATTCCGTCCAATACAGGGGCTCACCGGCCACATTTCCGTCGTAGGATCCGCTGCCATGGGCGTCAGGGGGCAGACAGAGGTGGACGGTTGCGGAAAGCGGCAACAGCTATCAGGACATTGTCTTCGTCGTGTAGTTCGTCTGGGGAAAGGTTGGGGCAAGTATGTGGTTTTTGAGGGGATCCAACCCTCGAATGTGTGGTAAATGTCTGCTGCGTAAAGTATTATAATTCTCGTAAATTGTATTTAGGAACTGCAACTGTCAATACCTATATAGGGGTCACAGCAAGTGGCCATTAGTTTTCTAAATGTTATCGACTACATAATGAAACAGGGACCAATCATGAGCTATATTTCATCCAGTCTCTTTACGGTGAGAAAAGTGAACATGAATCATGAAACACATGGAAGGATATGTCACAAGCAAAGTGGCCATTGGCTGCCGCTAGCGTGTGCCACATCCAGGTGGGAACACAATTCCTCCAGAAGATGCGTCACCACAAAAAACGGTTGCCGCTGTCGTTGCTGGGAACTGACCTTAATACATACGACGCTAGTCTGTCATCTTTACCTATCGGACACGTCGAAGACCCTAATTCACGCATTCAGCTCGGTTTTTTTTCCTTTTTAAACTGACATTAAAAACTTCACTCCCACGAACAAACAGTGCAGTAACTGCAAGAGCAGCTAACGCTCTGCCATCTGTTGGTGGCGCCAAGCAAAAGTGCCGTGGCCGTTCCACTGCTCGATAATAGCCTATTGTGGCAGTCGAGTTTTTTCCGCAGTTCAACGTTTCAAGGGAGAGTAGTTGAATTAAAGCTCAGGCTAATAGGTATATACTTTTAATTATTTGATTAGCTTCCTATGAATCATCTTGCACTTGAGCGATTTACGACAAGAATATATCACACTCATTGATGAATTCTCTGATGAATGTTGTATACAGTCAGTAATGGTTGACCAATGTGGCCATCAGTGTATCGTGTGTGCCGTCATGTTTAGTGTTCAGTGTTTACCGTCACACTCCATCGTTCACCAGTGCCATCGTCTCCTTCAGTGTTTGTGCGTCGTCTCAACAGTTTGCAGTGTGGCTTATCGTCGAGTGTGAACGGCTCCGTGTTTGTTTCTCTGTGTCTCCTGTTTTATTGCCCACCATTTTGTAACTTTTATGTTTTTCTCCTGTTTTTGCTGATTGTACCTTCTATGGCTGAAGAGCAGCGTAGTATGCTGCTGACAGCCTGCCTGCTGTACAGGCTTTAAAATAACAATAAAGTAAAAAAAAAAAAAGACCAATGTGGCCATCCCCCCCACTCCTCACTCTCCCATCTCCCTCACTATTTGTCACCCCATACCTGGCTCCTCCCTCCCGCGCATCCTCTGATCCCTTCCCTCTACTCCCTCCCACTGCTCCTTCCGTTTCCGCGGCCCCCACTGGGGTGGTCACCCGGAGGGCCACGGCCCATGCTCAGCTCTCCCCTTCGCCTTCATCATCCCCGTCGACTTCGCCATCGCTCTCACCATCTCCGGCGCCGAATCCAGCATCGGGACCTGCCACTCCCTGCCACATTCCAGTTCCTCCCATCCCCCACACCTCCTCCGCCGCTGTCAAACGCCCCAGTGGCACCCCTGCCTCCTCTACTCCTAAAAAGGCTCCGCTTCATCTCCCTTCCCCAGCCCATGATGCCATGGATGTCTCCCCACCTGTCCCTGCCCCTCCCCCTCCTCCTCCCCCTCCTCCTACCGCTACCTCCTCTCCTGTCCAGATCCCTCCCTTCTTGAGGCCAGGAACCTCACCCTCTTCATTTGCCAGCATTTTCCCGGTGCCCCATCTCCCTCCTCACTTGTCGCCGTGATTCAGTCCTCATCTCCTCCACCAGCCCTACCCTTCACACAGATCTCCTTTCCCACATCCCTTTCACCCGATTTGCCCTAATGCCTCCCTCACCCCTTCCCCTTCCCCCCCCCCCACCCTCCCGCCAACCCCAACCCCCGCATCGCCCGCCGACCCTCACTGCCATGATCACTCGGCTTAGTCCGATGATCACGGAGGAGGAGGTGTTGGCGGACGATCACGGAGGAGGAGGTGTTGGCGGAGCTCAAGGCGCATCCCCATCTGGAGGTGCGTGCAGTTCGCCATATACACCACTCCGCTGGCCCCACCCTCCTCATGCGGGCCTTTACTGAACACGCCCCTTCCATAGACCGTCTCCTGAAGGAGGGTGCCGTTCTCTTTCACAATGCTACCAAGTTGACCCTTCCCGTCCCCCTCCTCAATCCCTCTGCTGCCAGAGGTGCCTGTAGTATAATGCACATCCGACATCTGAGTGCCATGAAGCACCCACCTGCCTGCGCTGTAAGCAAGCCCACTTCTTACGGCAGCGCCCCAATCTCCAGTCCCCCCTCCTGTAATACCAGTAACCTCTCTCATCCTACTTACTCCCAGAAATGTAAGGCCCGACCCCGTCCTGCCATAGGTCACCACCGCCAGATCCCAGTTCGGCTCTAACCTCTCCTTCCTGACCCCATCGAACACCTGATCCTTATTCTCTTCTTACCCAGCCTTACTGTCACCTGCACCACCATCTATGTCCGCCCTAATGCCCCTATTGCCGTCGACTTCCTCTCCCGCATTAACCGTACCTTCTCCACCTACGTTATCGCCACCGACCTTAACATCCATAGTCGTTCCACCGCCCAGTTATGGCAGTGGCATCGGTTCCTCTCCTCCCTTCAAGGTGACCTCATCCCCATTCCCCAGCACATCCGTCCCAAATCCAACTCCACTCCCGATGTTATCCTTTCCTCCCCTAACCTCCTTGGCCGCATAACGGTGGATGTCCTGGAGCTTGTTGGTAGCGACCATCTCCCTGTCCTACTCACAGTTTCAGACGGTCGTCACCCCCGCCCCAACCCTCGTACTGACGCTCCCCCAAAGTACGTCCATGACTATTCTCATGCCAACTGGAATGCCTACTGGGGTACCCTCTCCACCCAGGTCGATAGCCACCCCTTCACCTACCACCACCCTGATGATGTTATCCATGCCGCCTCCTTTCTCCAGCACACCTTGTCTGAGGCTGTGGAGGCCCACGTCCCTACTGTCGCCATCCATCCCCACCATCCTACCTTACCCCCACAGGCCATCCTTCTCCTCTGTAAATCCCGCCGTCTCTGCCGTGGCTTCCTCCACACACGTGACCCGGACACACTATGACGCCACCGTCAACTCCAGTGACATGTTCGAAATTTGCTCGTGGCTAAGAAACGCCGGGACTGGCGACAGACATGCACACGTTTAAATGCTATCCTACCTACAAACTCGTCCAAGTTCTGGTCTGCCTTCCGTCGCCATAACAGAACTAAACCCTCCCCATACTATCCTCTTCTCCATGCTGATCATCCCTTCCCTGACACCCTTAGTAAGGCCAATCAATTTGCCTCCTACCTCTCCGATATCTTTTCCATCCCTGATGATCCCCAGTTCAATTACCCCCTCTTCCCGGAAGTCCACGATCGAACAGACATCTCTGTTCATTCCCTCGCACCTGGTTTCCAGTACTTGGACAACATTGCACACACGGAACTCAATGCCCCTATCACTACACAGGATCTCACTGCCACACTCCGCACTCCGCAGTCCTGTCCACTGGCTACTACCCTGACGTGTGGAAAACTTCCCATATCCTGATGTTCCTTAAACCTGGTAAACCGCCATCCGCCGTCTCCTCCTACCGTCCCATCAGTCTTACCTCAGTCTTCAGCAAGGTCCTAGAATCCATCCTCACCCGGCGCATCCACCAGCATGTCAGTCAGCACCGCCTCCTTCCCGTTACCCAGTGTGGCTCTCAGCCGTCCTTCTCTTCAGATGACCTTCTCCTTCACCTCACTCATCTCCTTTCCGAACAGCTTAATTCCCGCCACTCCGCAATCTTCCTCTCCCTGGACCTCGAATTTGCCAATGACCGCGTATGGCATTCCGGTCTCCTCTTCAAGCTCCAAACCTACGCCCTTCCCATTAACTACGTCCGTCTGCTCGGCTCCTTTCTCTCCCTCCGTCCTTTCTATGTCACCATCCATAACACGGACTCCTACACCTTCTTTCCCTCTGCCGGTGTGCCGCAAGGCTCCGTCCTCTCCTCCTTCTGTACCTTTTGTATAAGGCGGACATGCCACTGCCATCACCCCCCCATCCACCTTCTCCAGTTTGCCGATGACACTGTCTTCCTTGCCTTGCCCCAACCCTGCAGCGCTCCCAACACCTTCTCCAATCCCATCTTGGCCGGTTCACCGGTTGGTGCAACCAGTGGTTGCTCAAGGTCAATCCCTCCAAAACCCAGGCGATCATTGTAGGCAAAACCACCCCTTCCTTCTGCCTCCTCAAATTCTATCTAACTGTCTATGGCCATCCTATCGCCCTCACCCCCACCCTTAAGTACCTTGGCGTGACCCTCGACCGTCGCCTCTCCTGGACCCCCCATGTCTTGACAATCAAATCCAAGGCACACTCCCGACTCCGTCTCCTCAAGCTCCTTTCTGGCCATACATGGGGTCTGGACCCCTCCACCATACTCCACACTTCTAAATCCCAAATCTACCCTATCCTTTGTTACGCCCATCCGGCCTGGATCTCCGCCCCCCTTACCTTTTATAAATCCCTTCAGATCCTTGAACGCCATGCTCTCTGCTTCACCTATCGCATCTGTCTCCCCTCCCCCACATGGATCCTGTACGACCTCATTCCGTTCCCCCACCTCCTCCTTTTCCTTGAAAGGATACGGATCCTGTACACCTCCCATAAACTCGATCATCGTCACCCGCTTGTCTCACCCATCCTCTCCCACGACTGCCCGCTGCTGCACCTGTATTCCCAGTGCTTATTGCCACCCCCTGTTTTAATTCCCTTTGTACTTCGGCGTCTCCTGTCAACCATGAGGACTGCCTGCAATCATGGACACCCAAACTACCCCCATCATCTACACCTCCCCTTCACCTGCCCCCACTGTAGCATCATGGAGTGCTTCTTCTGGGATTAACCCACCTCATCCACCTCCCCTACACACAGTCTCCTCCCCATCTATCTGCTCCTCATCACTGTATCCCCACCTGCATGTCACTCTTGCTCCTACCCCTGCACCTGCTGCTGCTCCTGCCCCTGCCCCTGCCCCTGCTCTGACCCCACCTTCCGCTCCTGTCGCCCACCAAGATGACTTTCCCCCTCTCCCCCCTGCAACTACTTCTGCTTCCCCTGCTCAAGTCACCATCCGCTGGGCCACAGTCGCAGCCACAGAGCGCCCTACCCTCTCATCCGGTACTACTGCCTCGCAGGAGGGCCCTGCCTCCCACCACCTCCCCATCCATCCAATCCCTCATCCCTCCTCCCAGGCAACACCCGCAAAAAATCTTCCAACCAGCCCAGTGGCGACATCTCCTCTACCCCCTCATTCAAAAAGCCACTGCCCGCCCCACCACCCGCTGATCCCCACTGTGGATACCACCCCACCTCCCTCCTCTCCAGCCCCCTCCCTGTATACCTTCGTCCTAGCCACCCCTGATCCGAAATTCCTGTATGCCCCCACCCTCACCCTTGAAATCCGGAAGTACGTCCCCAGTGCATCCATCACCCAACTTATCCCTCGAAGAGACTCTGTTCTCATCAAGTCTCCCTCTTCATCTTTCCAAACTGATCTTCTCTGGCGCATTCCCTACATCAACTTTGGGCCCCATGCATCCCTCACCCCATTCCTTACATCCTCCTCTCCTCGTCAACCCCAACTGCCTCGTTGTCCGCCGACCCTCACCGCCGTCATCACAAAACTCAGCCCTGTGGTCACGGAGGCTGAGGTGTTGGCGGAACTGAACGCCCACCCTGCCCTGGAAGTCCGCTCCGCCTGCCATATTTACAACTCCTCTTGCCCTACTTTCCTCATCCGTATATTTGCAGAGTCCGCCTCCTCTGTCGACCACCTCCTCACGCAGGGTGCCCTGATTTTCAACTGCCACCACCCTGTTGACCTGTCCCATTCCATTCCTCAATCCTACTGCTGCCAGCACTGTCTTCTGTACAAAGACCACCTCACCCAAAACTGCAAGAACCCACCCACCTGCCCCCATTGTAAAACCTCCTACTTCCTTAAACAGTGTCCCAACCTCACCTCCCCCCCTTCCTGCAACACTTGCAATGAACCTCACCCCACCTATTCCTCCAAATGCAAAGCCAAGCCCTCTCCCACCAATCCTGAACTCAGTGTCTCCGTTCGCCCCATCGACCCTCCCACCCACCCTAACAATTCCCTCTGCCCTCCCCCTACAGCAGAAGACATCATTCAGTTCCTCACCATCGTCCTGCAGAATATCCATCCCTTCCAGCGCCCCCACACACTCCAGCAGGTTTCCCTTGCTGCCCCCTCTGTTTACCACTTAAACACCTACGCCACCTACTCCCACAACCAGGCCCACTTTACCTTCACCCGCCTCGACACTCCCGTTTAATCCCCTCTCTCCCCTTCCCGCACCCTTCCCACCTCCAACCTCCTGGCGTGTCAACAGTATCAACTCCTCTACCTCAACATTCACTCCCTCCCTGCAAACAAATACCTCTTCATGCATACCCTCTCCCACGTTGACTCTTTCATCCTTAATGAAACCTTCCTCCAACCCCACCATGTTGTCTGCACCTCCCCCTATCTCCTTCACCGCACTGACAATCCCCTTCCCCTAGCCTGAGGTGCAGTCGCTATACATCACCTCAGGCATCTCCCTGTCCAGCCCTTATCCAATGTGGCTTCCGGCCTTCCTTCTCCACCGACGACCAGCTCCTTAACCTTACCAATCTTCTCTCCGCCTAACTTAACTCCCATCGCTCCACTATCTTTGTTTCCCTTGATCTCCAGAACGCCTATGACTGGCATCCCGGGCTCGTCTTCAAACTTCAGACCTATGCTCTCCCCATAAACTTCGTCTGTCTCGTTGCATCCTTCCTCTTCCATCGTCCCTCCTATGTGACTATCCACGATTCCAACTCCCGTACTTTCTATCCTTCTGCTGTCGTGTCCCAAGGTTCTGTCCTTTCCCTCTCCTCTATCTTCTGTACACTGCTCATATGCCAAAATCTCCCCCACCTGTTCATCGTCTCCAGTTTGCTGATGACACCACCTTCCTAACCCTTTATCCTACCCTTCAACGGTCCCAACGTACCCTCCAAACCAACCTTGACCAGTTCACTGCTTGGTGCAACCAGTGGTTCTTCCGTATCAATCCCTCCAAGACCCAGGTGCACCACTCGCTCCTTCCGCCTCCATGATTTCTACCTTACAATTTATGGCCGTCCTATCCACCTCACACCTACCCTCTAATACTTTGGCCACACACTCGACCACCACCTCACCTGGACTTCCCATCTCCTTACCATCCAAAACAAAGATCACAACCACCTCCGCTTCCTGAAACTCTTGTCCGGCCGGACGTGGGGTCTGCATCCTTCCACCACACCTACAAATCCTTGATCCGCCCCATCCTCTGTTATGCCAGCGTAGCTCGGATTTCCGCCCCTCCCCGGTTCTATAAAGCCCTCCAAATCCTCGAACGCCATGCACTCCACCTCGCGTTCCGCATCCGCCTTCCATCCCCCATGTGCCTCCCTTACGACCTCATCCTCTTCCTCCACCTTCTCCTTTACCTTGAACACATCCGCACACTATATATTGTCTGTCGCCTTGATCCCCCTCACCCCCTGGTGTCTCTGTTCCTCTGCACCCCCAACCAGTTTCCGCACCTTTACCGTTGTGTCCCATCCTCTCTCCATCTCCACACCCTCTATCTCCTTTCCCAACACAACTTCCACCGTCTACCCCTCCCGGATGATGAGCTTCGCCCTGACATCTACCCTTCCTACCAACTCTAACCCCATCTTCCTGCCTCCTCCTCAGGGTGGAGGCGAGAGACTCCTCCCCCTCTCTCCTCCTGTGGCTTCCCCCTTCTGCTCCCCCTCCCTCTCTTGTGCCCCCTTTCAGTGTATCTGCACTCCCTCCTGCCCTGTCTCCCCTCTTCATCTCCCAACCCACGTGTCTCCTGCCTCTCCGTGTACCTGCTGATGCCCCTACTCTCTTCATCCCGCCGCGTCCCCTGCTGCCCTGTGCCCTCCCCTCCTTTTCCATCCTCTCTGCCCTTTCCCTCGGCAGGTCCCACCTGGCAGTTTTATTCTTCATTGTGTGAGCTACAAGTGGGTTTTAAGCGTGTTGTTCTAGAGTGTTTTTAATACTGTGGCCGACTTTTAACCTGTGCATGTCCATTCAGTGTCTTCTCTGTGTTTTAAGAATCGCCAGCAGTGTTTTTTAACTTTCTGGTGACTTTTTTAACTATCCCCCATGAACGTCTGTCTCCATGTCAGTCTATTTTTACCTCCATTTTCTCCCTTTACTCTGTTTTATGTTCCCCTTTTTTTATCGCCTTATGTATGTAACATTTCATTCTTATTTTAGTTGCCATGTCACTTGGCTGAAGAGTGGCGGATTGTGCCGCTACAGCCCTCCCCTGCCCATACGGGGCAGGGGAATGAAATCACAATAAAGAAAAAAAAAATAGTTTTGCACCATCCATAACACGGATTCCTACACATTCTACCCTTCCGCCAGTGTTTCCGAAAGTTCCATCCTCTCCCCTCTTCTCTACATTCTGTACACGCCGGACATGCCGCCGCCTGCACCCCTCTCCACCTTCTTCAGTACGCTGATGACACCGCCTTCCTCGCCCTCACCCCCACCCTGCAACGCTCCCAACACCTTCTCCAATCCCATCTTGACTGGTTCATCAGTGTAACCAGTGGTTGCTCAAGGTCAATCCTTCTAAAACCCAGGTGATAATTGTAGGCAAAACCACCCCTTCCTTCCATCTCCTTGATTTCTGTCTCACCATTTGTGGCCGTCCTATCGCCTTCACCCCCACCCTTGACTGTTGCCTCTCCTGGACCCCCCATCTCTGGACAATCCAAGCCAAGGCACGCTCCTGACTCCGTCTCCTCAAGCTCATTTCTGGCCGCACATGAGGTCTGGATCCCTCCACCAACCTCCATACCTATAAATCCCTCATCCGCCCTATCCTCTGCTACTCCCACTCTGCCTGGAGCTCCGCCCCTCCTACCTTTTACAAATACCTTCAAATCCAAGAACACCATGCTCTCGGCCTCGCCTACCGCATCCGTCTCCCCTCCCCCATGTGGATCCTGTATGACCTCCTCCTTTTCCTCAAACGGATACAGATCCTCTACACCTCCCTGAAACTTGATCCCCATCACTCGCTTGACTCTCCCATCCTCTCCCACTCCCATCCACTGCCATGCCTGTATTCCCATATCCCAACTGCTCTCCATCTCTCCACTATCCATACCTTCTCCCAAGGTGGCTTCCACCAGCTCCCCTTCCCTGATGATGCCCTCATTCCCTACATCTACCCGTCCTATCAACTTTGATCCTCCTCTTCCACTTCCTGTGTTTTTTGCTTAGGGCACCCTCTCTCCCTCCTCTCTTCCTCCCCCCTCCTGCCCTGGGCTTCACCTACACCCCCTATACCTTCTTTCTTCCCCCCTTCTCCTCTGCCCCTGGTATCTACACTCTCCCCTCTCCCCGCTCCCCCACTTTTCCCCTTTTGGCAGGTCCCCGGACTCGCACACATCAAGTGAACATTTGCGCACTGGAGATCATCGCCATCGGTTCTGTGTGTGTTTTCGTGTTAGTGCTTCAGTGTTTTCACCACCCACGCTGCATCAATTCATGTGTATCATCTCAATCGTCAGTGTTCGAGTACAGTCCTGACATTTTTTTTAAATTTTCTACACCTGTGAACGGCTTTGTGTTTTTTTTGCTCCCGTGTCTACTGTTTTTGTGCACCATTATGTTTTGTGTTTCTATGTCCTCCTTGATTCTATTTGTACTGTCTGTGGCCGAAGAGTGGCGTACTATTGCCGCTGCCAGCCGACCTTTATATGTAAGGTGTGAAAATAACAATAAAGAAAGAAAAATTAGTTCTACCTAGTCTAGGGTCCCTGCTAAGGTGCAACAGCAGCACCATATTCTGTTCAACAACATCTGCTCCCTCCCCACCAACAAACATCTCCTACTCCACACCCTCCCCCACCACCATGTGGATGCCTTCATCCTCAATGAAACCTTTCTCCAGCCTACTCACACAATTAACATCTCTCCATATACCTTTCACCGCACCAACAATCGCCTTCCTGTTCTGCGTGGTGGAGTTGCATTGGCCACCTCTGCCATCTTCCTGTTCGACCTCAACCTCTCTTCAATGACTCTACTGAACACCTGATCCTCGGTCTCTTCTTCCCTGACCTTACCGTCACCTATGCCACCATTTATATCTCCCCTAATACCCTGATCCCACATGATTTCCTCGCCGACATAGACCGCACCTTCTCCTCCCACATGATTGCCGCCGACCTCAGCATCCACAGCCGCACATCCACACAGTTATGGCGGTGGCATTGGTTTATTGCCACCCTCCAAGGTGACCTTCCCCCTCTCCTTCAACATACCTGCCCAGAATCCAATACCACTCCCAACGTAGTCCTTGCCTCCCGAAACCTCCTTGGGCGCATTACTGCAGACATCTTTGACCCTATAGGTAGCAATCACCTTCCCATACTGCTCACCCTATCAGGCAGACCTCGCCCTCACTCAGCCCATGACCCAGACTCACCCCCGAGACTCGTCCATGATTATTCCCGTGCCAACTGGGATGCCTACCGGGATACCTTAGATACCCAGGTTGGACGCCACCCTCTCACCTACCAGCACCCCGATGACATCACCCATGCCGCTTCCTTTCTCCAGTGGACTTTGTTGGAGGCCGTTGCAGTGCACATCCCCACCAAAACTATCTACCCTCACTGTCCTACCTTACCACCACAGGTCGTCTCCTCCACGAATCCCATCACTTTTAACGCTCCTTCCTCCACACCCGGAACCGGGACACACTCCTCCACCTCCGACAACTCCAACACCATATTAGAAACATGCTCAAGGCCAAAAAACGCCAGGCCTCGTGACAGACATGCACCAGTCTTAATGCTTCACTGCTTATTAACTCCTCGAAGTACTAGTCAGCTGTCAACCACCTTACTGGCACAAAACCTTCTCCTCACTATCCTCTCATACAGGATGACCACCCTTTCCTGGACAATACCAGTAAGGCCAATCATTTTGCCTCCCACCTGTCTGATGCCCTTTCCATACCTGATGATCCATAATTTGATTATTCCCTCTTCCCTGATATCCAGGACTGCACTGACACTTCTCTCCACCCACTTGCTCCAAGCTTCCAGTACTAGGGGGCCACACCATCAACCGACCTCATACCAATACCATCACAAAAGACATCGTCACCACACTACACACCAAATGCAACACAGCTCCCGGTCACGATCCTATTACATACCACCAACTCAAAGAAGTCCCCTCTCCTTCGTTACAGGACTAGCCACCATCTATAATGTTATCCTCTCCACTGGCTTCTACCCCAACCTGTGGAAGACTTCCCGGATCCTTATGTTTCCCAAACCTGACAAACCCCCTTCCAACACCACCTCCTACCACTCTATCAATTTGACATCATTCTTCAGCAAAGTCCTGGAGTCCATCCTTACCTGCTGCATCCACCACACCTCCACCAGCACTGTCTCCTTCCATTGACCCCATGTGGCTTTTGACCTTCCTTCTCTGCCGATGATCTCCTCCTCCACCTGACACACTTCCGCTCCACTACCTCAATTACTGTCGCTCCACCATCTTTGTATCCCTTGACCTTGAATGTAGCCTCCTTCCGCTCTCACTGCCTCTCCTATGTTACCATCCACAACTCCACCTCTTATGCCTTCTACCCCTTGGCACGTGTGCCCCAAGGCTCCATCCTTTCCCCTCTCCTCTACCTCTTATATGTGGCAGACATCCTGCAGTCCCCACCACCCATCCGTCCTCTGCAATATGCCAATGACACCACCTTCCTTGTTCTTGCCCCCTCCTTCCTACATTCCCAGCGCCTCCCCCAGTCACACCTTGACCTTTTCACCACCTGGTGCAACCAATGGCTCCTTAAGATTAATCCCTCCAAGACCAAGGCAATCATCATAGGCCATACCACCCCCTCCTTCCGCGTTCTATATTTCTACCTCATCATCTGTTTCCACCGCTTTGCCCTCACTCCCACCCTCAAGTACCTTGGCATCATCCTCGACTGCTGCCTTTCCTGGAACCCCCCCCCCCCAATCTCACATTCCAAGCCAAAGTATGTAACTTTCTGTCTCCTCAAACTCCTCTCTGGTCGAACATGCGGATTAGACCCTTCCACTATCCTACATACCTATAAATCCCTCATCTGCCCCATCCTATGCTGTGCCCACCCAACTTGGATCTCTGCCCCCACATCTGCTAGAAATCCCTCCAAGTCCTTACTGCATCCGTCTCCTGCCCCCACGTGGATACTTTATGATCTGATTCCCTTCCCCTGTCTCCTCCTGCTCCTAGAACAAATACAGATCCTATATGTCTCCTGCAAACTGGATCCCCCCATCCTTTGGTTTCACCCATCCTCTCCCACCCTAGCCCATTGCCCTGCCTGTACCACAGTGTCCCACCTGGTCTCCATCTCCACATGCTCCATACCCTCGCCCAAGGTAGCTTCCACCAACTCCCCTTCCCAAATGATGTCCTTGTGCCTTCCATCTACCCCTCCTACCAGGTCTAAACCCTTCTTCTTCCCCCTCCTCAGGGCTCCCTCTCTCCCTCCCTCTCCCCCTTCCCTTCTTCCTCCTTTTCCCCAGCCAAACACCTTCTTTTTCCTTTTCACCTCCCAGGCTTCCAGCTCCTTTCCTTCTCCCCTCCACTGCCCCCTCCTACTCCCCATCGTCTCTCCCCCCTTTTCTTCCCCCATCCTCCCTTCACCCGGTGGTAGGTCCCCTTAAGTACCATGATTTTTAACGTTTTCGTTGTGGTGTCAGTGTTACTGCAGTGCTGTGTGCAGTGTTATGTTCGATCAGCACCAACAGTGTCACCAGCATCATTCATTTGTGTTCCCACAGTGTGGCGTTTCTTTGTTCTGGTGTTGACACTGTGTTGATTCTCTGTATGTGTGTATGGCTCTCATCTATTTTGTTTCTAAATCTACCGTTTATACTCATCTATTTTTGTTCATGTTTATTCATCACTTTATACCATTCTATGCTATGTGTTATTTTCTCATTTGACTATGTTTTTTCTGTAATTCTTTTGGGTGAAGAGCGGCATATTGTGCTGCTGCCAGCCCACCCCATTCTCAGGAGTGAAGTAACAATAAAGACAAAACAAGTTTAGTTTTAGGAGCAGTAAATGGCTAGTGAATAGCAGACGAGAAGGTCCTATGAAGAAAGACCCTGTCTATCTTTATAATAATGTTGAGTTTTGTCCGCTCGACGTCGAACAAAACCAATTCATGAATAAAAAACTCTTGGGGAATGCAGTTAACCACACTGTTTGACATTTCAAATACGCCATCTCAACTGATGATGAAGAGGAGACTGCCACAAATGTTCGACAATCCGTATAAAGCTGTGAAACACTCCAATGGCACACGAGCAATCGGTTCAACTCTCCATATATCAGTGCCAGATTCATCTGAATCGACATCACAGACCTGCGTTGACGATGAAATGGTAAAATTAAGTGGAGTTATTCGTGTTTATAAAAAGTGTGCGGAGAATGAGATTGTGCAGACAGCTAGACTTCGCACAAAACTGTTATGGTACAAGGACAGTGCCTATCATTTTAAATGCAGACAGCAACAGAAACTGTATAAAAAGGATCAAGTGAAGGGCAAACAAATTTTGAATACTATAGGATCCCAGTGTTTAAAAATAGATGCCACTGGCTTGTTGTTAAACCAGATTAGCATGCCATCTGCAAGATGGAAGACCAAACTAAGCTGTTCGCTCTAAATTTATTATATTACAGCACTCAGGCATACAGGTTTTGTCAGAATGTTTTATCTTTCCATCAGTGTGCACGTTACACAGGTATATGGAAGGCATACAAATAAAATGTAGGATAAGTGACAATATGTTCCATCTTTTAAAGCAGAAGGTACAGCATTTCTCCGATACTGATAAACTAGTGCATATGTCATTGGATGAAAAGTCTTTAGAGGCAAATTTAATGTATGACAGCACTTCTGACAGTGTTTTTGGCTTTCAGGGCTTGGAGTTTACATTCACAGTATATTTATCCCACTATTTGGCAGTTGATTTCCCCACTTAGAATAATATAAAGCTGAAGGTCGTACTAGTAGCAACAGACGGCAATGACTGAGACACAGTAGACCTACGGAATGACAAACTGGGCGTCGATCCCTTTTGCATGTAGAGGTAGGCGTCTGTGCTTCTTAAGTGTGAATCTATGTGTTTATATTCCGTGAATATAAAGGCGGTAAGCTGCAGTTCTATGCAACGTCAAAAACGTTTCTTCACGAGTGTGCGTAGCTTGCCACTGGATTCATGAGTTTTACCCCTACTTGCGCTTATTTTAAAATCATTTTTAGAAACATATATGTCTTCTGATGTTACACAAACTCTTGGAAGTAAAAAAAAAATAATTCAAATATTTCTTAAATCACGTAGCAAAGGGATGCAAAAGAAGATTATGCTTACGACACATCGTAAGTTCTGCTTCCTCTCCGCTTTGAGCGCTAGTGTCGCTCCACTTGTCAAACGGTAATAACGTTTACGACAGTGAGTGTTGCGACTGTTATGTTAGACTGTGATAAAGCCCTGAATAAAAAAAGTCTCCTTCTTTATTGTGATTTCAACTCCTCTCAAAGTGGGCGCATTGACAGCAGATTAAAACCGCACTTCAGCCAGAAGTTACATAAACTGTATTTAAAAGGTAGTTAAAATATGTAAAAGATTCTAAAGAAAGTCATCCCCTCTGCTGGCTTCTGCCCCAACCTGTCGACAACTTCTCGCACCCAACAAACCCCCATCTGTCACCTCTTCCTATAATCCCATGTGCATCAACAAGGTCTTTGAATCCATCCTCTCCCGTCGTCTCCATCACCACCTCCATCAACACCACCTCCTCCCCATTACCCAGTGTGGCTTCCGACCCTCATTCTCCACCGAAGACTAACTCGTTAACCTCATCCACCTTCTCTCCCTCCAAGTTAACTCCCAACCAACTCCTTAACCTCGTCCACCTTCTCTCCCTCCAGCTTAACTCCCATCGCCCGAACATTTTTGTTTCCCTCATCCTCCGAAATGCCTACGACAGCATGTGGCATCCCAATCTACTCTTTAAACGCCAAACCTACGCCCTGCCAATCGATTTTGTCTGGTCGGTTTCTTCCTCTCATGCTGTCCCTATTTCACTCCCCAAGCCACCAAATCCTATCTCTTTTATTCCACTGCTGGCGTCCCCCAGACCTCCATCCTCTACATACTCCTCTATCTCCTGTACACTGGCAATATGTCCAAATCACCTCCTCCTGTCCACCTCCTCCAATACGCTGATGTCACCACGTTCCTGCCTCTCTATCCTACCCTTCAATGGTCCTAGCACACTCTCCAAACCCACTGTTTTCATTTCTACCTCACTATTTATGGTCATCCCATCCAGATCACCCCCACCCTGAGATTCCTTGCCCTCACCCTCGACCATCACCTCACCTGGCCCCCTCACCTCCTGACCATCCAGCAGAAAGCCCATTCCCACCTCTGCCTCCTGAAACACCTGTCTGGCCAGACATTTGGACTGCAACCTTCCACCATCCTTCACACCTACAAATCCCTCATACATCCCATCCTCTGCTATGCTAGTAATGCCTGGATCTCCACCCCCTTCCCCACTTCTATAAGGCTCTCCAAGTGCTAGAATGACATGCACCTTGCTTTGCCTTCCGTATCTGCCTTCCTTCCCCTGCATGACTCCTGTATGGCCTCATCACCTTCCCCCACTTCCTCTTATTCCCCCAATATCTTCACATCCTTTACACTATCCACAGGCTTGGTCCCCCCACCCCCTGGTTTTCTCCTTCATCTCCCCCACACACCCATTGCTGCAACTCTATTGCTGTATCCCTCCCTCTCTCCATGGCATGGACCTGGGCGCTGGTGTTTAGTGGAGGAACAGAGCGAGCTGAATTTCGCGAAGTCCCTGTTTGTGGAATCCGTGTGCATTTTTACAGAAGATATTTTCGTTACACAGAAACGTATTAATACGTGCATGCAGAATATGTCCCATAACAGATTGACATCAACAACACAAGTCTATAACTATGTGAATCTTTCATAAGACCCATCTTGGAAATGGAATGACATGTACTTTCCTCCAACACTACATACCCTTCGTTGCTCCAGCGATCTGCAAAGATAAACTACTTCTAGAAAGGAGACAAGGCAGATGCCAGACTGAGATTTATTGGAAGAATCCTCAGGAAATGTAATCCATCAACAAAGGCAGTAGTGTACAAGACAGTCGTTTGACCAATACTTGAGTACTGCTCATCAGTATGGGATCCGTATCTCTAAAAGGAAATAGGCACTATAAAATAATAATCTCTCACGGAAACCACACCATGTGGTAAAAAGTATGAATATATAACTTTATGTGTTCTTCAAAAATTTGTAATTACGATTTTAAAACGTAATATTACAAATAGCAGCCATGAAATAAAAGTCCACTGATGATGCTGCAATTGTAGTGAAACACGTTTCGGATATGAAACAAAATAGTGGTTTGCTAAAGGCGGACCCCATCCAAAAACATTTGTACGTTCAGTTTCTAAATATTCACATTTTTCTCTATGAATCGGCAAGCGATTACATCACACCCGGTGGTGAGAATACATCAACGTCATCCAGATTCTAAAACGCATAGGGAGACATAATAGTGAACTTTGGAAATGTGCCGTATATTTCCTTTGATGGCTGCATGTCTCACGCGATTTTACACAATTGTGCCATTAAATCGCCCATTTACGTGACGTATTTACAAGCACCAAATTGACCATCACAACTACATGCCCGTACTACACTGAAAACCACTGTGAAGTACATGGCAGAGTACTTGGCACGGTAACAATTTCGAGATTTTTTCCCGTTCCGTTCGCGTACGGAGTGCGTTAATGGCGAGTGCTGAGACGTCTCGGTGTTGTAGCCGGCCTGCCTCTGCCTTCAGCCTCCTTATGGCAGTGACGCGTAGTGGCTGGAGAGCGCCTCTGGACTCCTTGCTTAACAGTCGCCTGCGAAATATCGTAAGCGGCCTCTCGTGGGATAACTTGCACTCTCTTCAAGTGTCTGCCGATTGTGTTGTTTTAACACTTGCGTGGCACTCTCACGTGGGTCAACCACACCTGTGATTATTTGTGCTGCCCTTCTCTGTATACGGTCAGTAGCCGCTGTCGGTGCTATCTCGTGTGGGAGTCACACACTTGACTATCATACTATGACAGGACGCACAAGTAACCAATATTGACTGCAGTTGGCTCCACTGTCCGAGCAACCTGCCAGAGGTCCGAAGCCATCGTCACTACAAGTCACCCCAGCTCACTAGTTTACAGTTCGTCAGGATCGGATAGCGGAACAACTAAGATGGCATGTAACAAAAAAAAGGGTGCCCCCGAAACAACTCCGGGTTAAAATTTTGTTACAAATGGGAACGGAATTACGGACACTCACGCTCACGGTATGTCTACTGCGTCAAATCTGAGTAAAAATGCGAGATCGGGACGGAAACCTCCATTGGCTTCTGCCGCAACATCTGACTGCAATGCTACTGTCGATGTCTGCGACTCACTTTCCGCACAGTGAGACATAAATATTTCGAATTCCTGTATAGTCTCTTAACACTGAGACTTATCCCGCCCAGACAGTTAAAATTGTTGCTGACCTTACCCCTAATTATTACTCCCTATGACATCAGAGAGTGACAGTATGCAAACTGTGATAGCTTAGTAATTTGTATCTCCTCAAAATGGGCAATTATTCTGACTGCAAAAGTTGCAGAACCTAGTCGCCTTAGAAAATCTAAATTACTTTCCAATTAAGATTGTGATATATATGTACACCCAAAAATTTAGTATGCTCTACCCTGTCTACTGACTTCTGTTGGTGAGTTATATTTATTGAAGTAACTGTAATTTTTACAGAAGAAAACTAGGTGTATTGGGTTTTTTTCAAAGTTTAAAGTAAGTCCATTTGCAGGAAACCAATTACTGTCTTTTCCAGAGACTTTATTTCCATTATTTTGAATTGGATATTCTTTTGCTGGAGTAATAATGATGCTTGTATCGTTAACAAAGAGTGTCAGTTCAGCTTCAGGTTTCAGATAAGAAGGAAAATCGTTCACATATATCAAAAACAATAGGCGCCCAAGATTGAACCCCATGGAACACCTAACGTAATTTTACCCCAGTTACATGAAGTGGGACAATTCCATAAATCACTTGACCCATACAAAGAAACTTTTTGTTTGCTGTTCTGTAGGTATCACTTAAACCAATCTTATGCTATTCCATTTACACCATTGTATTGTCTTTCTGTAACATAATGTCATGGTTCACACAATCAGATGCTTTGGACAAGTCACAGAAATTCCTAATGGTGACATTTTACTATTTAAAAACTATTATGTGGACAGTGAAATTGTATATTGCTGTCTCAGTGGAACAGAAGTTTCGAAATCCGAACTGTGATTTACTAAGTATCCCATTCACGTTGAGATGGCTAACCACTCTTGATTACATTACTTTCTGTTAGATTTTTGAAAATTATGTAAGCAAGGATACTGGCCAATAGTTATTGACATCTGTGGTGTCCCCCTTTCTGCAGAGAGGCCTGAAAAGTGTATATTTTCACCTGTCTGGGAAAATACCTTGAGTTAGTAATGCATTACATATGTGACTCAGGACATCAGTTATAATTGCTCCACATTGTTTTAATATCTTATCTGAGATGTCATCTACTCCAACAGAACATTTATTTTTCAAAAACGTAATAACTTTACTTATTTCAGAAGAGGTTGTTAGGTGAAACTCAATCTGACTAAAATTTTTCAAAACTGACTCTTCTGTGTACTTTAATAGTAATATTACTTCCTCCAGTGGTTACTTTTCCTGTCTCCCTTCTAACAATATTCCACATTGATTTGATTTTATTGCCAGAGTTGTTAATTTCTTCTTTGACATACATATTTCTTGATTTACTTACAACTTTTCTGAGAGTGTTACAATAATTTTTATAGTGTAAAACTACTTCTGGATATTTACTAGTTCTTGTTGTCTCATACGGTTTTCTTTTTCTTTCTGAAGACATTGTAATACCTGTAATAAACCAAGGTTTCTTTCAAAAGTTTGTGGTGTTACATTTAGTAATTTTCTTTGTTAAACAATGTTCAAAAATGGATAAAATTTATTAAGAAATATGTTGCATTAATCATTACCATTTGGCTCATTATATACATCTCCCCAGTTAACATTTCTGAAACTTTCTCTGAAGTGCTCTATAGATACCACGCTGAGCAACCTAACACTTTTACTTAATGGCTTCTCAACTGGACATGCTGTTAGGTTCTGTAAGTTAATCAGTTGTGCATCATGGTCTGACAATCCATTTACCACAGGGAAAGCATGTGTTTGTTTCATATCCTCTTACAAATACATTATCTATTAGAGTGCTGTACTTGTAGGGAAATTGACCACTGATGCTAAGTTATGTGTTGTTAATAACACTTCTAGTTCACTTTTCCTATCAGAATTACTCAGAAAGTGTAGTTTGAAATCACCACGGATTAATAAATTCTCCTTTTTGTCTGACAGACAGCAAAATAGGGAGTCAAACTTTATAATGAATAGCTCCCAGTCTCCTAATGGGGACCTGTACACTGTTGCTACTATCAATACTACATTATCTAGGTGAACTTCACATACAGAAACCTCAAAGTGCTAATCAACACAAAATTTGCTTACTTCTATAGTTTTGTATTTAATGGCTCAAATGGCTCTGAGCACTTCTGAGGTCATCAGCCCCTAGATCTTAGAACTACTTAAACCTAACTAACCTAAGGACATCACACACATCCATGCCCAATACAGGATTCGAACCTGCGACCGTAGCTGTCATGCGGTTCTAGACTGTAGCGCCTAGAACTGCTCAGCCACTTCAGCCGGCGTTTTGTATTTATACCCTTGTTTTATGAAAGTGTCAAATCCTCCTTTATCCATCCTAGATCTACAAGTCAAAAATGCTAAATTATACCCATTTATACTGTTCACTATCCATCCCCACTGTTCCATGGTGTTCAGACAGACAGAGTATATCAATCACTTTCTTATTTTAGAGACCATCTAAACACGCTAATAGCTCATCTACTTTATTTTTTATTCCCCTGATATTTTGATGAAGTAACTTGATACTGCCCTTAGCTTTGCCCCTATTTACTGTACATGAAGTTTCTTTTATTCTATGTATCTTGATTGTTGTCTGTCTGGACTTTGGCTTTAAGCTAAAAAGCCTGTCTACCTGGACCAATTAACCACAGGTATCACCTCTTGTGCGACTGCCTCCCCCCCCCCCCCTCGCCCTTACGGTTTCTGCTAATAGAGAAGCTAACTTATTTTCCCCCTTCCTGTTTAGGTGCAGGCCGTATGTAGTGTATCCCCACCTACCAATAGCATTAACTGGAACAACACATACGTGAGATTTTGTCGGTGTCTGGAGCAGCACATTCAACTCACTGTTAACATACCTTAAAGCAGTGTTTACCCAGGGTTGATCATGGCGCTGAAAGACCTCCACAGACGCCACATTTGTGTGCCCAGTTTCTGCTCCTATTTTTATCCAGGTCACTTCTAATACTGTATCTCGGATTCATAGCAAGGGTGTTTCCTGCTCCCACAACTATAATTACCTGATCTTCCTTCTCAAAGTCGTTGCGTAGCTGATCTTTCTGTCACCTGCCTAAGGCTAGCACTTCGTTTCACAAAACTTGTTTCCTGGTACCCCGCACCTAATTTCTCACACTCCGCCCATGAGAGCTGCCTATAAGCAGACTTCTTCTTTTCCTATTCTGGTTTGATTCTGACCTGTCTTTCTTCTTTAAGCTAATATTCTGCTTCAACCTACTTTCAACTACATCTGGATGAGGCCCTTCCTCCACTTCAGATAGCAACCCAAACTGATTTATTATTTGAATTTCTGGAGTCTTTTCAAGTGTTTCCCTTTTTCGCCCTTTGCTTTCTACTTTTTCCCAGTTCCCAGTCTCTTTTTCCTCCCTTAAATTACATAATTCCTAGTTCGCGTTTTCTAGTTCAGCCTTAAGGGCACAAATTTTTGCCTCATGTTCAGCGATTTTTCTGTCCTTTCTACATAACTTACACTGCCATCAAAGAGCCTCATTTTATTACCTCCACGAAACCATAACTTACAGTCTACACAGAACACCGCTTCTTTCAAATTTCTATGGCAAACAGCCCCTTTGTCACATATGGTCTGATAGGCAAACTTAACACAATAGCAGACAATAAGTTGACACAAGACCTGTACTAATCCGTAAATAAACACTAATGTATACAAACTTTTAAACTTATTTTCGAAAGTTTTAACTACATGAACACTGTATGAGAGAAACGAATTAGTTAGGATTTGAAAGGATAACTCTAGTCAAAAACAAAAATCTACACTCGTGCCATATTTACGCCTAAAAAACGTAAACAAACTAGCGACTAACAGCCTTTACGAATTACTTCTTTTAAGATCGAAATACAGTCAGGAAACCGATACCTTCAATAGATAGACTACAGGAGAAGTAAGTACATTAATCTAAAATTTAATATTAACAAAATTAGCTCTTATTTCAATATTAATCACTTACCGTAGTGAGAGCTTTGTTATAATAAATACTGACCAGAATATGCAGTTGGTAAAACTGAAACCACAAAACTTGGTACAAGTAGTTTCCCAGTAACTGTAAACCATTTAAAAGACTTGCTTGACTTTATTGATAACTTGGGAAATTTCACCAGAAAGAATGATGATAGTTCACAACAGACACTCGCTATTCATAACCAAATATTGGAAAATATGGTAAATTGTTCTGAAGAAACTGAAAGTAGCAACATTAATTTCTTATGTGAGGAAGTGAATTTAATGGGTGAACAAAAGAAACATTACAGGTATTAGCTAGATTTTATTATATTTTGTAGGATTTTATTTTCAATATCACCAGTGTCTTGTGCTACCCTGTCCTAATACACTGCATAAGATTAGTCCATATTTTGAAACACACCAAACAGGTGAGTATCTAGGTGGCAATTTTCTGTTGTACAAAACAGAAGATACAGTTCCTTTGTGAATCAGATTATGTTGTTTCACTAATGGTTGACAAAATTCACTTGAAACACTATTTGGGCTACACAGGAGGTAACATTTTGGAAACTGGATTCAGTTCTAAAATTGTGGCAACTAGTGCTCAGGTTTTTATATCTCCAGTTAGGAACGTAAATGGTGAAGAACTCTTCACTCTAATTAAGAAAATATTTCATAGACTACACGCAATTTGTTTTAAGGGACTCTGGAAAGGCTCAAAATCATGAAAAGTTCAATTTTTACTTTTTTGCGTTTTCTTAATCTGCAGACTATTACATTTTAATAGATATATAATTTATTCAATTCCGAAGACTACAACTATTTTTAATTTTTTTTTAAGTGTGTTCTACATGGGCGTGACCCACTGTGGCACTGTTAAACTGCTGTCAAATGGTGTTATTATTAACGTCCGTGTTCATCAGGTACATTTTAGTGGTGTGAGATAAAGTATGTGTTGTGGCTAACCTGTGATGGTTAATGTGGTGTCACCGCCAGACACCACACTTGCTAGGTGGTAGCTTAAATCGGCCGCGGTCCATTTAGTACATGTTGGACCCGCGTGTCGCCACTGTGTGATCGCAGACCTAGCGCCACCACAAGGCAGGTCTCGAGATACGGACGAGCACTCGCCCCAGTTGTACGACGACATTGCTAGCGACAATAAGGACGAAGCCTTCCTCTCATTTGCCGAGAGACAGTTAGAATAGCCTTCTGCTAAGTCCATGGCTACGACCTAGCAAGGCGCCATTAGCCTTACCTACTTTGAGAGTTATAGTATAAATGTCTCCAGAAGAACGCTGTATTCATCAACGAATAAAGTTAAGTATAAAGCAGCTACGTACTTTTCTTGCTACCATTCAATAGTTATCCTGTTCCAGAATTCACGCCCGTCTGCGTTAGATAGCGTGCCTATCGGCCCCCTCAAAATAACACTGTGTCGGCACTTCTGTCGACACATCATTTGACGACGAGGCTTAAAGGATCGTGTTCTTTCTCCTTGCTTTGCTCTGATTTATTTGTGTCATGGCTTCGCCACAATCTCCAGATGTACTGTCCGAATTTTATCGCTTGCAGAATCAGCAGACGCAGGCGTTATTGGATGCCCTTGGACAGCTCGTCCAGGGTCAACGTGCCATTCAAACCGATGCGGCAGCCGCCGCTTCACCGGTACCGCAGCCACAACATGCAGTTGCACCGCCGTTTCGCAGTTTTGATGCGGCGCACGAATCGTGGACAGAATGGTCCCGATAGTTCGCCTTCCATCTAGCCGCCTACAGAATGCAAGGTAATGAGCGGCAGCCGTTTTTGCTTTCTTGTGTCGGTGTGTCCACCTACCGTGTGATAGTGAAATTGTTTCCCTGACGCGACGTAGCAACTCTGTCCTACAAAGAAATTTTGTCTGCTTTAGATACCTATTTCAAAGAAACAGTTAATGTGGTTGCAAAACGGTATACGTTTTTTCGTACAAAATGTACGGCCGGTCAAACTAATAGGGAGTGGGTAGCAACATTGCAAGGACTTACTAGGGACTGTGCCTTTGACTGTGACTGTGGCCTTTCTTATTCAGATACAATGGTACGTGATGCAATTGCACAGAACGTTTCTGATGTTCGCATACGGGAGCAAATTTTGAAACTAGTTAATCCCTCCCTTCAACAAGTGATAGACATATTGGATAGGCAAGACACACTTGACTGTGCTCAGGAATCTTTTGAAACTTCGCCAGCAGTGTGTAACATTAACCGGCCCACCGGGCAAGATGCGCGGCCCGGTCAACTGCCCTCGCGCACACAAACGCAGCTGCCGCCGCGCTCTAAACCAGGAGTGCCGCGCCAGCACACAAATGCAGTGAAATCATGCCCGCGGTGTGCTACTCGACATTCGCGTGAACGTTGCCCATCACGCCAAGCTATTTGCTTTTTCTGCAATAGGAAAGGACATGTTCAAAGTGTTTGCCAGAAAAAGCTCAGATCAGACCATCACAATCATTCCAGGTGTAGTGTCGGTAGCTGGACCGACACTGTGAAGTGGATTGCTGAAAAGAATGCTAAACTAACGCTGTGGCCGATAGTGCACGTTCGGCATAGAGCATTAGTCTAGCGTGCCTTTCTTTTGGCTACTACCGTGTGGCGTAACAGTCTTGTTACGTCACAACAGATTGGCGACGAGGATGGGATTAACTAGTTTCAAAATTTGCTCCCGTATGCGAACATCAGAAACGTTCTGTGCAATAGCATCACGCACCATTGGATCTGAATAAGAAAGACCACAGTCACATTCAAAGGCACAGTCCCTAGTAAGTCCTTGCAATGTTGCTACCCACTCCCTATTAGTTTGACCGGCCGTACGTTTTGTACGAAAGAACGTATACCGTTTTGCAACCACATTAACTGTTTCTTTGAAATAGGCATCTAATGCAGACAAAATTTCCTCGTATGACAAAGTTGCTACGTCGCGTCGGGGAAACAATTTCACTATCACACGGTATGTGTACACACCGACACAAGAAAGCAAAAACGGCTGCCGCTCATTACCTTGAATTCTGTAGGCAGCCATGTGAAAGGCGCGCTAGACTAATGCTGTAGCCGATAGTGCACGCATACAGCAGACGGGCGTGAAGTCTGGAACATGAGAACTTATGAATGAATAAGAAGAAAAGTATGTAGATGCTTTTTACTTATCTTTTTAATTATCCTTGGAATACATCTGTCTTGAATACTCGTAAGCTATAGGCACTGATACAAATGGCTCCTTGCTAGTTCGTTGCCATTAACTTAGCTGATGGCTATTCTGTCTCTCGGCTAATGAGAGAGAAAGGCTTCGTACAACTGGGCGATAGCTAGGTTCGCGTACAACTGGGCGGTAGCTTGGTTCTCGTACAACTGGGGTCGAGTCCTCTCTCGTATCACGAGACCTGCCTTGGTGGTGGCGCTAGGTCTGCGATCACAGTGGCGACACGCGGGTCCGACATGTACTACATGGACCGCGGCCGATTTAAACTACCACCGAGCCAGTGTGGTGTCTGGCGGTGACACCACACCAGGCCCTTTGCTTCGCGCCGGAATCGAACCAAGGACACTCAGGATCGTGGACCTTCGCCCATGGACATTCATGTAGTTAATTCCGATTTGTCCAGTGCCACTTTCTCTAACAGTGACTGTGTTCGTCCCACACAAATTGTGCGTCGCCGGAAATCACGTCAATTAGCAAGTGATTCTGTACAAGTGTCTGTTCAAATTGCACAAAACAGTCGCTCTTGTCGTCAGCAGGACAATAAACTTTTTGTAGATTTGGACTTTAATGGCAAGGTCATACCGTTCCAGCTCGATACCGGAGCTGCAGTTTCATTGCTCAATCACGACACGTACAAACAACTGGGCAAACCTCCATTGCGTGCCGCAAATGTTAAGTTACATAGTTATTCAGGACAGAATATACCTGTGTCAGGACAGTGCAGCCTTCTTGCCACATACAAGGGACATACAAAACTTGTGTCATTTTATGTTCTTCGTTCTTCTACTGCAGTGAACTTGTTTGGTTTAGATTTATTTCAGTTATTTAACATGTCTATTGTAAATCAGGTCCTATCAGTGAATCAAACTGTGCCTTCAGACAGTGTTTCTCGTCTGTGTGACGAATTTGCAGACATTTTTGCACCGGGCTTAGGTTGTGCTAAAAACTATGACGCACATTTGGAACTGAAAGTAAACGCGGAACCGAAATTTTTCAGAGCGCGCAATGTTACTCACGCATTGCGTGATGAGGTCGCACGAACATTGAACGATTTAGAATCGCACGGTGTGAGTGAATGTGCGCAATGTCTCTTCCATTTCAGCTCCGCTTCCTCGCTTACGCCGTACAGGTGTTCCGTTTCTCTGGACGACGGAATGCGAACGCGCCTTTCGCCAGTTGAAATCGGCGTTGATTTCAAATACTTGCCTTACGCCATTCAATTCCCAGAAACCCCTTTTGTTGATGGTTGATGCGTCGGATTTCGGGATCGGTGCTGTGCTTGTGCACAAAGTTGGCTCGCATGATCGCCCTATTGCCTTTGCGTCAAAATTGCTCTCATCTGCGCAAAGAAATTACTCACAGATAGAGAAAGAAGCTTTGGCTCTCGTGTTTGGTGTTACTAAGTTCCATGATTTCTTGTATGGTCGTCACTTTACCCTCATCACAGACCACAAACCTTTGATGTCGCTTTTTCATCCGAACAAGCCTGTACCTCCGCGTACAGCGCAGAAATTCATTCGCTAGTCTATTTTCCTCTCACAGTACCGCTACGATATCTTGTATCGGTCCACTGCTCAGCACAGAAACGCCGATGCGTTGTCCCGCTTGCCTGTTGCTGAGGATAAAGCATTCGATTCTTCCGAACTTGCTTGCATGTTCATTGATTCGGAAACCGATGAAGTGGTCGAATCGTTTCCGATTGATTTTCGTCGTGTAGCTGCAGCCACAGCTACTGACCCTGTCCTTGCTACTGTTTTGCGTTTTGTTGATACGCAATGGCCTTTGTCAAAGTCTCGGATCGAGGATCCGTTGTTTCGCCGATTTTTTGCTCACAAGGAGAGACTTTTTGTTCG
This sequence comes from Schistocerca piceifrons, assembly GCF_021461385.2. NCBI lineage: Eukaryota > Metazoa > Arthropoda > Insecta > Orthoptera > Acrididae > Schistocerca > Schistocerca piceifrons. The sequence continues at coordinate 122,201,200 of NC_060148.1, read as the reverse complement.
ATGTGGTGTTTTGTTGTTGCGTTCTGATAATGATCAGTCCAGAGTAGTGGTCCCACGTTCGTTACAGTCCTCTGTTTTACGGCTTGTTCACCAAGGACATTGGGGTATAGTGCGAACGAAACAACTTGCTCGTCAGCACTGTACTTGGTTCGGAATCGATGCTGCGATTACGAATATGTGTTCTTCTTGCATGGCGTGTGCCGAACAACAATCCGCACCGCCGCGGAAAGTCTTTGCATGGCCAAAAGCCACTTCCTCTTGGCAACGCTTGCACATTGATTTTGCTGGTCCATTCTGGAATGCTCGATGGTTGGTTCTGGTAGATGCCTTCAGTAATTTTCCTTTTGTTGTCCGGATGTCTTCCACGACGTCCTCTGCCACCATCCAGGCGTTGTCTGCTATCTTTTGCATTGAAGGTCTTCCGCAGACTATTGTTTCCGACAATGGCCCACAATTCATGTCCGCAGAATTTCAGTCATTCTGCCAGGCCAATGGTATTCAACATCTGACATCCGCGCCGTTTTCGCCTCAGTCAAACGGTGCCGCTGAACGATTGGTCTGGACTTTCCAGTCACAGATGTTAAAGTTGAAAGAGTCGCATTCTCGGGGGGACGCATTGTTGCTCTTTTTGTCGTCGTATCGCTCTCAGCCCCGAGATGGTCGCTCGCCGGCTGAGTTGCTCCATGGTCGTCCTCATTGCACCTTGATGTCTTTGCTGCATCCGCCGAATCAGGTTCCTGTGCAGCGGCAGACTCCTGCTTTTGCTCCAGGCGGCGTTGTATTTTATCGCAACTATCGAGGTTCACGGCGTTGGTTCGCAGGGCGCATTCTTCGCTGCCTCGGCCGCGCGATGGATTTGGTTTTGGGGGCCTCTGGTGAGGTGCGTCGGCATCTCAATCAGCTGCGCCTCTGTCGTCGCACGGGTTCTGCCGCTCCCCGTCTGCTTTCAGCGACGGTGCCGTCCGGACAGCGCCCTGGGGACCCATCTACCGGCTCGCCTCATCCCCGGGTGTTACCGACGATGCCTTCCATTTTGCCCCATGGCGACGCGCCGCCGCCGCCGCCGCCTGTTCTCCAGCCGGCGCCGCCCACAGTGGATGCTTTGCTGCAGCCGCCAAACGCCACCCAGGGTCACGCGCCGCCGATCGCTTCCCGTGACCAGCTGTCCTCTGCCATGGAACTCCCGCCCGCTCCGGACCACATGACGTCATCGCACGTCGGCTACCCCGACGCAATGGAGGTCGACCCTTCGGCCCCTCTTGTCTCTTTACGGGCGCATACACCGCATGTTGACGTGCACCCTGGACTAGGTTTTCAGGCGTTTCCTAGCTGCCCTCAGACCGAATGGCCGGGTGCGGGTGGCACAGCCTCGCCTGTTGTTAGGCTCCCCACCTCATCGCATATGTCAACATGGGGTCCTCCCCACGGCGGGCAGAAGCCTTATCTCACGACCGTTCGCCGATTTGCGGGGGAGGAATGTGGTGTCACCGCCAGACACCACACTTGCTAGGTGGTAGCTTAAATCGGCCGCGGTCCATTTAGTACATGTCGGACCCGCGTGTCGCCACTGTGTGATCGCAGACCTAGCGCCACCACAAGGCAGGTCTCGAGATACGGACGGGCACTCGCCCCAGTTGTACGACGACATTGCTAGCGACAATAAGGACGAAGCCTTCCTCTCATTTGCCGAGAGACAGTTAGAATAGCCTTCTGCTAAGTCCATGGCTACGACCTAGCAAGGCGCCATTAGCCTTACCTACTTTGAGAGTTATAGTATAAATGTCTCCAGAAGAACGCTGTATTCATCAACGAATAAAGTTAAGTATAAAGCAGCTACGTACTTTTCTTGCTACCGTTCAATAGTTATCCTGTTCCAGAATTCACGCCCGTCTGCGTTAGATAGCGTGCCTATCGGCCCCCTCAAAATAACACTGTGTCGGCACTTCTGTCGACACATCAGTTAAATATATATCTCTGGTGTGATTGTCGATTGCTTCATGTTTATTTACTCTGTCGTTATCTCGAAAATATTCGTAATTAATTCTGTTTCTTGAGTCTCTGTTTTGTTGAAGTATAATAACGAGTAAAAGTAAAGTTATTAGAAATCCTCTGAAGGCTTTTAAGAAAAGCAGAAATGTTGGAAAGCCAAGGGTATGTGTTATTACTGTAAACAATAAAGACGATAACCAAGCGAGTGAACCTAACCTCTCAAGTACACCTGCCCATAGCAGTCAAAGTGGGAAAGAAAATACTTCACAGAAGAAGCTTGGTTCAATGAGTGAAAACTATGAATGTTTTATGGGCGAATCGGATGTGAATGAAATATTTGATATTTCGGTTCTCAAAGGAAGTTTTTCAAGCTGTGTAAGATGTATTCATTGAAGTGAAGTTGGTCTGGAACTCTCCATAATAAAGCACGTAGGACTTGCAAGTGAAATACAACTGAAATGTGATAAGTGTTCATACATGACCACCTTTTGGAACAGTGTTGCAGTAACTGCAACTGAAGAAAATGGTAGCAAAATCTACAAACACAACAACGAGCGATGCTTGCTTTAGACAAGGAACGCCTTCGGGCTGCAGACAGGGCTGTAAAGAGTCTAGAAATACAAGCAAGAGTAAACAGGAGGAGGAACAAGAGGAAGCTGGAGGAGGAGTTTGCAGAGGATAAAGATAATCCATCCTATGGACCTGGAATGCACTAAAAAGTTAATCCAATCTTTGTCACTCAATTCCCAAAACTTTTATTTTCTCATACTAATTACATGTTTTCTAAGGATCTTCCAAACATATTTGTTTCAAACTTTCAGTAAATGTTACACAGTACCTTCTGCATAATTTAACACAGCCCTTTTCCAAAAAACTGTATATTTTTGAATATGTAAATAAAAAATTGCAAAAAAATGTTGTGAATTTTCATTACAATTGAAAAAAAATCATCTTTAATAACAGAACTAAAATTTTGTAAAATCCCTGTGTTAAGTTGTAGCCCATATTCCAATAAATAATCTGTAAAAAGTTCAACTTCCTACCTCAAATACTTTGTGAGGAAAGATGTAATTTATAAGCGTTATTTTAACATTGCAAGTATAGGGCGTTCCGGAGCCCCTTAATTAGCCTGTGTTGTTAGTGATAAGATTTCAATTAACACATGTGCCACATCATTCCCCTTCTCAACTGTCAAATTTTTACAAACACCCCTGTGATGACACAAAACCCCTCTTTGTGATTTATGTTCTGTTCACATATTACAATGTGTGAGAAAGAACTGAATCAGTAAGAAAGATACTGATGAGAAAATAAAGTACCCACAGTTTGAAACAATTTCAGAAAGTATACATCTGCTAGTGACGAAGTTCTCTGCAGTTAAAAAGCTACATGATGGAGCGCATACAGAGATAATAAAATCTGCCAACAAACTTAATTTAAAGGCTTTTTATAAAAGCAACATTGAGCAACAAAATGCCAAACCTGTGCTTAGTAGTTTCAGTGAGATCGCTTATCGGGGTTTGTTAGCCTTGGAGGAACATTATCTTGCTGAAAGTTTTGAGAGCACTGCTAAATTCATCAAAATTAATTTGTACATGGTGGAATATTCTAAATGTTTGATGTCCTGGTAGATTATCCCTTTCAAGGATGCACTGCAGAAACCACTTTCCGGAACAAGCGACAAAAATATCAGATATGTAGAAAGTTGTTCATCGTGGTTGGACATATGGAAATGTCGTCCTGAACACACATTTGAATTATCCAATAGCACACATTTGGCCATATCAGACACCATTCACAGTCTAGAGATGACCAAGTACTGCAGCGAGGACACGAATTTTAAATATGTTTTGCCATGAAATGTTCAGACAGATGCCGTAGAAGCGAGATTTGGGAAATAGCGAACAGTGGAAGGATCTCAATGATTGGTATCTTTGGTATCTTGAGACAGATTTTGACATTCAATTCAAGGTTAGGATTCAGACTCTGCTGTCCCTGAAAATTCCATCATCTGCTCTTTGAGAAGTTGGAATAGATTCAGATTCTTTTATAACTGACTGTGAAGATGATGTGACCTTACCTCCAACAAACATTTATGCTATAATCTATTTCAGTGAGGAACAAATTCAGTCTGTTCAGGAATACTTGCCTGTTTTCACATACTCATGAGGGTATTATGCTAGATCTGTTCTTAAGAAGCTGAGATGTGAGACATCTAAAACGTATTTAGAGCTAGATAAAAGTCTTTTAGTAATAGAAAATGATGGACATATAAGAAACACGGGCAGAAATAGGTCGTATTGTCATAATAATGAGGTTATTAATGCTGTTATTTTTACTTATTCGGTAGCTAAAAACTTGATGTCTAAAGAACATGAACACAGCTTCATGAGATGCTCTTCCCAGAGAAATTTCCTGTTGATGCAATTTAAAGAGACTGCTACCTAAGGGAGTTGTCTTGTAGTAAGGTAGATCACACAGACTACAGAATTATTTAGTGTGTACCGGTAGTAAAAGTAGGGTGTTATGTTTCTCCATAACGGTACTAACAGTAAAAAGAGAAAGTTTTCAACTGTAAAGTAGTTTGGAATAAATTTTGTGACAGGATAACGAACATTTACATTTGTCATTTTCCCCTCAGTCCTAATTTTCTCTTCTCGAAATGCGTAATTGCAGTTTTAACACTGAGTTTGTATAATACTAAGCCTATATTTTACTTACAATGAAACTGTAAATAGGTCGACGTCTTGAATACAGGTGTTAATACTACAGAGTTAACAAACACGTACTGTCGTGAGCAAAACATTGACTACCGCGCTGTCACCTGTTGGCGACGACAGACAATAGCTGTGTGGCCGCCGTTCGCCATCCAGTAGCAACCGACAGCTGGCATTCACGTTTATTTCGCATTTTGACGTCAAGTCGGGAACTATTTGAAGTAGAGCTCAAATCAACAACTGTATATCTCTTGTTCTTTAAAGACGTTTATATAAGCGAACGATGGTTGACACTACTTACTCCAAGAATATTTAATACTCGTTCCCACGGTTCGTGACAAATGCATATAGTTTACAACTCTGCTTACGCGGTAAGTCACAAAATCCACTTTATTAGTAATTGTGTAGATAATTTTTGGCAGAGGTTCACCATATGCGGTGTGCGCCTGTTAATCAGTGTTGAAGCTTTGCAGTGTATACGCGCTGGCGCGTGTATGCCGAATGTGAAGAGGCTAGGTAGTAACTACGATGCGTAATAACGTCAATTCGTCTTTCATTACACAATCCAGAAGCACTTTTACTGATGCGTTTCGAACGAGCAAGACAGAATTACTCTGCAAGAAAATAAAGTCGCTACAAAATAATAATATTCAACATTGATGATCACTTCCTTTGTAACGCGTAACTTAATAAAACGTGCTTCAACTTCTATCTGTTGGGGCAGAGCATGTTCGATATTGGAAAATAATTCAATGAATAGAGAACCTCAGCCCATTAAAATAATGTTCGATTGAGGACGAGGCTGGAACGACATAACCAGGCAGTCCAACGCCTCGACAGCCAGGCGTGCAGAAGACTGCAGGGGTTTGAGCCCACAGCTTCTGATACACAGGCCTCACGGCCAACTGTGACGTCATCGCCGCTAACCCGTCGCTGCATTACCGCAAGAGCCTGTGATTTTCTTCTATTGTGTTTGCTATCATTTGCAAAATCTTACTGCTTGTTAAGAAAAACGTTGTGAGAGAAACCGACATACACCACAGCCTGTAAATTACACTATTAGAGTTACTGTGATAGAGATAGTTTTAGTAAAAGTTAGCAGACAGGATGAAATAATTATTCTGGTGATTGTAAGTTTAATTACTTAGTCAGAACTGTAATTCACTGAGACGTAAATGATTCACCAAAGATCGCATCTATATTGTCGCCTGGGTTAGTTTAATTGTAAACTGTCATGCAACCAAGTTTTAACAAAAAAAGACCAAAGGGAGATTTCATAAATCTGACACCTCTGTCTGTATGTGCCATCAGAAGTGTCAAACATGTACCAGAATACCGCTGTTAATGAAACGAAATCTTTGTCAGTAAAATATAGTCTTAATATTGTACACTTGCAGTGTTAACAATGCAATTACACGTATTGCGAAGAGAAAATTAGGAATGCTGGGAAAATTATCAATGCAAACGTTTGTTAAACTGTCACAAAATTTATTCCAAACTACTTTACAGTTGACAGTTTTCTCTTTTTGCTGTAATTACCGTTATGGCTATCGTTAATTTTTTAACATAATTATTGAGAAACATATTACATGTTACTTTTACTACCTACTGAAGAATTCTGTCGCCTGTGTGATCTGCCTGAAGTAAAAGAAGACCCCCTTAGGTAGAAGTCTTTATTTTTAATAACATCTAATCTTAAAAAGTAAACTTCTCTGGCAAGAGGATCTGATGAAGCCGGTTTGATGTTCTGCAGAGACCATGATTTCAACAAGCGAATAAGCAGAAATAACAACATTAATAACCTCATTGTCCTTCACTGTTTTCTATTGCTGATAGTGTTTTACCTCACTCTAGATATGTTTTACGTGTCTCGCATCTCAGCTTCTTAAGAACAGCATTGGCACAGTACCCTGAAAAGTATGTGTAAAAAAAGGCAATTATTCCTCACCAGACTGAATTTGATACATACTGAAATCCATTGTGCAGTCAAAGTTCGGTTGTTGTGGTCGTAAGCTGACATCATCTACACATTCAGCTTGCCAAGAGTCTAAATCTGTTCCAACTTCTCCAAGAACAGATGTTGGAATTTTCAAGGGCAGTGGGGCCTGAATTCTTAGCTTGGAATCAATTTCGAATACCTGCCCCAGAGATACCAAATAATGTCATACTGCCATTGTTTGATATATTCCATATCTTTTTTCTGCAGCATCTGTGCAAACCGTTCCTGGCAAAATATATTTAAAACTCGAGTCCTCAGTGCAGTACTTGGACATTTCTAGAAGAGCCTGAGGGGTATGAGACATGTGCAAATGAGTGTCATTGGATAATCCAAATGTGCGATCAGGACAATGTTTCCATATATTCAGCCGTGATAAAAACCTTTCGAAATATCTGATACTGTGCTGGAAAGTTGTTTCAGCAGTGCATCCTTGAAATGGATATCTCTAAAGGTCAGCTAATATTTAAAATGTTCCACCAAATACAAATTAATTTTGATGGATTTAGCAGTGCTTTCAAAACTTTCAGTAAGATAATGTTCCCCCAGGGCAAACAAACCTAGAACAGTCCTCCCATTGAAAATATTAAACACAAGTTTGATATTTTGTCACTCTAGGTTGATTTTATAAAGGACTTTAAGTTTCTTAGCAATAATTTATGATCTGTGTACACTCCACATCATGCAGCTTCTTAACTGCAGAGATTTACGCCATAATAGGTTGTGTACTTTCTGAAGCAGTTTCAAACTCTGGGTACCTTATGTCTGATCTGGATCTTCTTTATTGATCCAATTGTATGTGACACATCTTAATATGTGAATGGGATGTAAAACATAAAAAGGGGTTCTTTGTCATTACAAGGGAGATTGTAAACAACTGTCAGCTGAGAAGGGGGAAGCAAAGAATGATGTGGCCTGTCTGTTAACTGACATTTTGTCACTAGCAACACAGACTAATTAGTGAATCAACATGAACTGATTCACAAAGAAATTGGAACCTCTGATTTGTATACAACAGGTAATTGCCACCTAGCTGCTCAACTGCTGGATGTCTTTGGAAATGCAGACAAATCTTATGCCGTGTATTAGTTTGTGCTCCTTATAAACTTGTAAGTGTATGGTGATCTTGAAAATAAAATACTACAAAACATAATACGGTCTGGCGAGTATCTATAATCCTTCCTTTGGACACGCACTAAAATCACTTTATCACATAAAAAAGTAATGTTGTTACTTTCAGTCTCTTCAAAAAAATTTACTGTATTTTTTAAACAATTGGATATTAATAGTAAGTACTTTATTATTGAGGTATCATTGTTCTTTCTGATGAATTTTTCCAAGTTATCAATAGCGTCAATTAAGTCATTTAATCCCTCTGTGCATTACCTACATTTTATGCACATTTAAATACCCTGCGTCCAAAGGACCTGTTGTGTCTAATTCGAGAATTAAAATGGAAAAAGTATCTCCTGGATATGAACCTGAAGAAAAATTTTGTTTTAAAGCTTATCAGTATAATAAAAGACAGCTGTGATCATGTTTAACGCTTTTATTAAATCAAAAGTAGTACATTTTTAACCCTGAATAATTTTCATTAAATAAATTACATTACTAAAACTGTTCTCACACTGGCGGTTATGGTATTCACAAAGAACAAATCGCTAAGCATACAAGGATGACATTAATTTTTACAATTGATATACACCACACTTCTATGGTCCTGGCACACGTTTTGTGCATTTACAGAACACTGTCTTGGTTTTTCTGTCCTTTGAAGCAGGGCACAATGAACACCGTCTCTTCTGACGACTCACTGTGCTGTTGTTACTACTGCTGTTTTGTGTTTTAGGAATAGTAATGAACTTTTCCCTATACAGGTAGATGGATTTCTGTAGAAAGTGATTAGGCGATCTTCTGGTCATAAATGGTTATATCATCTCAACTGAACTATCCTTAATGAATAGTCTCCTCTTGTGCAAAATCCCTTTGTGATCCATGGGATGTTGTGTTTTGAAAAGAATAAAGCGATTTAGAGTGCATACATCCCTTATGGTGTACCAGAGAGCCACTGGTCAGCGTTTACTTTGTCCTTTGCATGTATAATCAGGCACTAGTTGATCCATAACATACGCACCATCCTTTGTTTAGTTAAAAAATTTCACAATCTCAGGCTTCAGATTTGGATACTGTTCATCTACAGATTTGTCATGATGCATGGAGTGTAGGAGGACTACACACTTGTTTTTCTTTGGTGAAAAACCAACCATCTTCATTTGAACGTCCCGCTCTGCTCCTATTTGGCATCACCTCTTTTGGAATTTCTGTTTTATTCATCATTGTTGTTCCCACAACAATTAGGTTCTTACACAACACATGTTCTGCTAATGGTACACTTGTAAAATAATTATCTACAGTAACATTTCTGGCTGCACCAGCAATATATTGCCTGCAAGGGTCTTCTCTGTGGTGAGGCCCACATTTTTCTGGGGTGGCTCACCTGGTCCTCTTCCCGTGTACACAGGCCTGTCAGTGACATAACCAGCTTAGCTTTGCACATCCAGAATATCTTCATTTTACACTTTCCAGGCCTGTTTGGCATATATCGCGCAAACCCATAACAGGCCCCTAAATGGAACTAGCTGTTCATCCACAGTTACATTACTTCTAGGTATCATTATTTTCTTGCACTGCCAGTAAATATTTTCTGTTTGTCATAGGATATAAGATCAAGCTTATCGGTTTGTAACCTAGCCTCTTTGTTCTTTTGTCATCGATTCTAACGAATCTTCTTATTGCCTGAAACCGACTGAAAAAGTTCCTTGATTGGAACATCCAAAACCTTATCCTCTCCAATATGAAGTAAAATCACCCAGAAGGCGAGCATTTCGTCTCTAGCTAGATCATTCCAGTTTATTTTTCTTGGCACAAAAACTCTTCCTGCTTCTAAGTTTGAGTGTATCACAATTTCATCCGCAATGGCTAGAGGAATAAATAAATCCCAAGCATCTTTGGGGGTGTTACTGATTATGCCCCTTGCTGGTCCTGGAATACTTATTCACTAAATTATGTGCAGGCATTTTATTTGGCACTGGGGGCACTAACCCCACTGCTTACCATTTGGAGCAATATATATGGTAGCATTTTCACTGCTTATTTGTCCTGAGGCATTGTTACCTATGTCATTGTCATCATTATCATCATCATCGTCACTAACACTAACGCTAACTAAATTTCGCCAAATTGTGTGCAGGTATTTCATTCGGCACTGAGGGGCACTTACTCCATTGCATACCATTTGGAGCAATATATATGTTAGCATTTTTATGTTTATTTTTCCAGAGGCATTATTACCTACATCATCCTCATAATCATCATCATCATCATCACTATCACTATCACTATCATCACTACTAGTCTGTTCTCCACTCAGAGAGCTGCATGGCGCTCCCTGAGGAGCAACTTCATGGTTTTCATCTGAAGCTATACTTTATCTAAAAGAAAATCATAATCATCAGCTTCCCATTGACTAACAACTGATTCAAAATTTGGTCTTGATAAGTGTATGCTATCTCCTTTCCTGTTCCTTTTTATAGATGTAGATTCTGACATTATATCTGAAAAAATAATGTGAAGAAATAACCTCTCTTCTTCTGTCAACTGAAGGATTGTAACTGTTGTTCATTTTGTTGTTTAGTGTTAAAAGTGACACTTACCTTTCTTCCTCGTTCGTATCGAATATCAAACACACCACTGCTGAGCAGCAAACTCCCACAACATTACTGTATTGCTTCACATACTCGTAATAACCCACTACAATATTTCACTCTGTTACACAACACAGGGATATGCTATCTGTTGTGAGTTGTAACAATTATATTTTGTGCCATGATAACAATGTTTAGGTGTACCAATAGCGCATTCTCTGAATTCCGACAAAATGTAGTCGATTACACCACAATCTAATTTGATAACACTACAACATGATCCATAGATCGGGCCCATGTTATGTAAGTGTGTGTATAAAGACGAAAATGTAAGTGTCACTTAAAACTAATCTTGATTTCTAAGGGTACCTTATCGTGTTACTGGAAACTGCTAGGGAGCATACCTGATAAGCTGGGGCACAATTTTAAAAACTTTCAAATAGTAATTAAAAGTTAAAACTGTCTGCAGGTCTGGTGAACCCAAGGTATGCATACCAGGGTCTAATGGTTCAGAGTTAATGGAAACGTCCTTGTACCAAGTTTTGTGGTTCACTTTTACCAGCATGTAACTGCATAGTCGGGCCAGTATTCATCATGACAGAACATGAAAGTGTAAGAGTATCTGGCGTTTCTATTAGAGCAAAACTAATTTCACTGTATGACTTTATAGCATGCCAATCTTTGGATAGCTTTAGCGGCTCTAAGCACTAAAGAAAGCCATTTAACTCCACGAAACGTCTTTCCTGTCCATACTAGGCACAAGTTGCCAAATTGGCTGCAATAGCTAGTTCTAAGTTTCTGTTTTCCATCGCTTCCATTGAACAAGAAGCTGACGAGAGGTACTTCAAATAGACAGAATCGATGGTACAGTTACTGGTTTAAGACGAGGTTTCAGAAGAGGCACAGAACATTTCTTTACTGTGGATCTGTCGAAATATTCACCAAGTCTCAGAATGAGGTCCTCAGTGAAATGCAGACTTTGAAATAATGACAAAAACTTTTTTTTATTAGCTGCATATGATAATGCCCAAGGGCAAGGTTCCCATTAATACTAACGCACACATGCGATTTGTGTCAGTTAATTTCAGAACAAATTAACCAATACTGACTCGGTATTTTGAGTTATAAAGTTGCATAAGTAAATTACAGTCTGCTAGTGATTCAGTTCTGCATACAGTGAACTTTCTGTGCCGTAGATTGGCATCATGTCTACTGAAATTACGTTGTTCCTGAACAACTGAACATCATGCTAACACGAATACACAGCAAGCTGGCCATCCTCTCTATATTAAAGCACACATACTGTGACACAATCTAAGTGAATTTGTAATGTCTCTTAGCAAACCACATATTATATGTGGTAAAAAAAGGGAGAAAAGAATAATTGAACTGGATGATTGTAATTGTGCGGACAACGATTGTGTGAATTTTATGTAATAAAGAGGAAGCATTATGTGTCATGTTTTGATCTTGTATAGAATTATGAACTGATTTTTTAAAGATATTATCTGTGTCGGCGAGTACTGAAACCGCCACAGACGATACTTATTAAATATCAAACAAAGATGAGAATATGTGACAAGTATAAATAGTAGTGACCGAATATTAATTTCTCTGTCGTCTTCTTCGAGTTATGTGAGTAGGAAGAGCCTGTGACGTTATATTGTATGCTTGCGTAGCATTCTTTTGTCACGATTGAGAGACGTACGCCATTCTCATTGTAAAGGTGTGTAATAATTTAATCTGTTTAAATGTTTTGAATAGAGTTACTTAGTGAAAACTTGCATTATGATTTGTAATAAGCTTGCCTGGTATTTTATCCCATCCTTTTAAGACATATTCAGTTATTTAAATATTACTCGTGGTGCAGAACTGCGCTACGAACGAACGAGCCGCTGCCGCGGCGCATTCAAACTGCATTATATGAAACCAATCATACCACATAGAAGTGGACAGGTAATAGTAAACTAAAATTATTTGGTTCAGCTTTCGCAATTGCAGAGCAGAGCAGCAGATTTTGTGATGTGTTTCACAGGTTGATGCTGGCTGCTGATGATATATTATTAAGAGTGCAAAAAGATAATTTATCTTCATAACATAAAAGAAATCTTGCTGTGCGTAGTTCTGGCCTGGCAAACCTTATAGTAAAAACATCTTTTTCTATGATAATAGTCTCATGTTCTCGTGTTATTCGTGGTACTTATTGGTGTTTTACTGATAACAAAAATCCACTTCAAAATTTTCATGTTGAACAATCATTGCATACTGTAGCAACCGTATTGATAACGAAATAATTTTCGTTAACCTTTTCAATAACTGTAAAGTAAGGAAGATATGTTGAATTTTATGGCACGTTACAGTAACGAAAAAATGTTCCTTTAATAGAAAGCCAGATCCAGAATAATAAGAACATAATATATTTTGTTTTGTTGAACATTAATGATCCAAAGAAAGTCGCAGCACAGCAATACTAATAGGTATTTCAGGGCTCTTTTCGTAACAACATGTTGTTGTGGTAATAGTGGTGGTCTTCAGTCCTGAGACTGGTTTGATGCAGCTCTCCATGCTACTCTATCCTGTGCAAGCTTCTTCATCTCCCAGTACCTACTGCAACCTACGTCCTTCTGAATCTGCTTAGTGTATTCATCTCTCCGTCTCCCTCTACGATTTTTACCCACCACGCTGCCCTCCAATACTAAATTGTATTCTTGATGCCTCAGAACATGTCCTACCAACCGATTCCTTCTTCTAGTCAAGTTGTGCCACAAACTTCTCTTCTCCCCAATCCAATTCAATACTTCGTCGTTAGTTATATGATATACCCATCTAAACTTCATCATTCTTCTGTATCACCACATTGCGAAAGCTTCTTTTCTCTTCTTGTCCAAACTATTTATCATCCATGTTTCACTTCCGTACATGGCTACACCCCATACAAATACTTTCAGAAACGACTTCCTGACACTTAAATCTATACTCGATGTTAACAAATTTCTCTTCTTCAGAAATGCTTTCCTTGCCATTGGCAGTCTACATTTTATATCCTCTCTACTTCGACCATCACCAGTTATTTTGCTCCCCAAATAGAAAAACTCCTTTGCTACTTTAAATGTCTCATTTCCTAATCTAGTTCCCTCAGCATCACCCGACTTAATTCGACTACATTCCATTATCCGTGTTTTGCTTTTGTTGATGTTCATCTTATATCCTCCTTTCAAGACACTGTTCATTCCGTTCGACTGCTCTTCCAAGTCCTTTGCTGTCTCTGACAGAATTACAATGTCATCGGCGAACCTCAAAGTTTTTTTTCTTCTCCTTGGATTTTAATACCTACTCCAAATTTTTCTTTTGTTTCCTTCACTGCTTGCTCAATATAGAGATTGAATAATATTGGGGAGAGGTTACAACCCTGTCTCACTCCATTACCAACCACTGCTTCCCTTTGATTTGCCTTGACTCTTATAACTGCCATCTGGTTTCTGTAAAAATTGTAACTATTTGAAAGAGAGTATTCCAGTCAACATTGTCAAAAGCCTACTCCAAGTCTACAAATGCTAGAAATGTAGGTTTGCCTTTCCTTAATCTAGCTTCTAAGATAAGTCGTAGGGTCAGTATTGCCTCACATGTTCCGATATTTCTACGGAATCCAAACTGATCTTCCCCGAAGTCGGCTTCAACTAGCTTTTCCATTCGTCTGTAAAGAATTCGCGTTAATATTTTGCAGCCGTGACTTATTAAACTGATAGTTCGGTAATTTTCACATCTGTCAACGCCTGCTTTCTTTGGGATTGGAATTATTATACTCTTCTTGAAGTCTGAGGGTATTTCGCCTGTCTCATAGATTTTGCTCACCAGATGGTAGAGTTTTGTCAGGACTAGCTCTCCCAGGGCTGTCAGTAGTTCTAATGGAATGTTGTCTACTCCCAGAGCTTTGTTTCGACTCAGGTCTTTCAGTGCTCTGTCAAACTCTACACGCAGTATCATATCTCTCATTTCATCTTCATCTACATCCTCTTCCATTTCCATAATATTGTCCTCAAGTACATCGCCCTTGTATAAACCCTTCTTCAGTAAATGAAGAAACGTAGCAACATATTTTATCTCATATATTAGTTGTTATGTGAGCAATAATAAAACAAAGCAAAGAGAGCCGGCGAAAACTTGTAAGATGCTGAGCTTACCTTCCAATTCTGTATAACCTGGAAATATTCAAGATGTATTGCAGTCAGCTATACAGTTCTGATTTAGCTCTGTCCATTTAGGACATAATTTCCTCTGCAACGAGGCACACAACACATATATCAGCTGTGTAAATGAAACAAATTAAGCAATGGATGCAACTGTGAGAACTTCAGTTGGTTAAGACAAGTTCCTGCATAATGTTAGAAATCGAAATCAGTTATGGCTGGTGCTGCCATTGAACGGCGCGCCACGCAACTACCCCTTGCTGCAAGCCATCGCCACAAGATGGGAGCACGGTGGGCAGCCTCAAGCTTGACGTGAGCGATCGTTACTCGTGCAGTTTGTAGCGTAGAGCTCGCCGTATTCAGGTAACGCCACCTAGAAACAAAGCCTCACAGCGTGCGAAATAACGTCATACAGTATCGGCGCATTGGCAGGCCTTGCAACACCGACTGTCCAATTAAGTGAATGTACCATTACTTCCTACGTTTTGCAAAATCTAGTAGTAGTAGTAGTAGCTTTATTCATCCATAGATCTCTTTTTCAGGGATATAGGACATGTCAAAGTATTTAGAAATTTAGATCAATTTAAAATAAGTTAGTTAGAGACTGACACACACAGTGGTTACGGTTACTACAAGCCACACCACAAGTTGGGAAACGGGGCCAAATTTCTAGTAGTTTACTGTCGAGATTTTCACAAATGTTTTATTCGTATCTTACAGAAACTAGCAGTACAGCAATAAACAGCCTTTTAAAACACGCCACTAACGCCATTGAAAGTAATTTATAGCAATACAAAAATTTAAAAAAATTTAAAGAACATTAGTAAACAGGCTACTAAAGTAAATACAGAACTTTGTTAATAAAGTACGGTGAGGTAGTGAAGCCACCAACACTGCCATTAAACAAATTAAACAGGTCTCAGCAAACACACGGTTAATGGCAATAAAAGGAATTTACAAACTTGGAGGAATTTAAAAAAAAATTTTAAACAAAAGTGTCCTGGAATATCATTAGAATGTAACAGATGTGACGGACCCGTGTAAGGCAGCCACAAATCACCCACTCAGGGATGCTCAGGCTAGACACAATACTGACCAATTTTAATACGCTCG
Organism: Schistocerca piceifrons; assembly: GCF_021461385.2. Classification (NCBI taxonomy): domain Eukaryota; kingdom Metazoa; phylum Arthropoda; class Insecta; order Orthoptera; family Acrididae; genus Schistocerca; species Schistocerca piceifrons. The sequence continues at coordinate 122,185,494 of NC_060148.1, read as the reverse complement.
TAAACACAATTGCCACTCTCAGGCTGGTCACTGCACCGACTTTTAGCCAGCGAAAACTTGTAATAAGATGGCTTAACTTGCTGACAGAATTAGAGCTAACCTCGTGCAAGGAAACATTACACCACTCAGTCCTGAATGAGCGACCACATGATCAACCAATAAGAAGCATGAATTTACTCATAACCCACAACAGAATAACGAAACCATTAAACTGCCAAAGCTACACCTCCCATCGGACAGTAACGAGAGGAGGAGGAAAGATCACTGTCTTTAATTAGACCGGTGCCAGGGACAGGAAACCTGGTCGCCGGAGGCCACAAGGCCGAAGAGACGCTGGTTACACAGACTTATTACTTAATGATTAAATCTTTCGCGAACTTAACTTGCAGTTATGCTCGAACAGGCCTTACACGACCTCCGATGGCAAGGATCCACACATCCGACCGCGCACGCGTCGCCAGCGTACCCAACACGCCACAGTCACGCGACAACACGCTCTGTCACCGGAGTTCACGTCTTCTCTGCAACGTCGACGGGTAGTGACCGCTCCTTCATGTTAAGTGTCTCCTTTTTAAACTCCAGTGTTGAAACGGAGGACTTAAAGAAGCTTGTTAACGTCCCACCAAGGCGAAATGAACAGCAACTACTCGTGGGGCGATTCTGTATACAATCAACACGCGGGGAGCTCTTCCGTCAACTCGACCCGCTGGTTACACACAACCGACGTACATCACGTGGCGATTCGGTTCAACCGACCACACCTGCTTCGCGCTGGAGAGCCACACTGCCCTCCCATGTCCACCAGACTCTCTGAGCGCACGCCCCTACTTCCCCGCCACCACACGAGGTTACAACTGGTCAAAGATCTCACTTCCTACATAACAATTTCCCGGAAGCAAAAACGCAGATGTCGAAAGCAGAGGGAAAAGACAACCAAGCAGCCACTTAATGACAGGCAACATATCAACAAACATGTCAGGGGAAGAAATGGAAAACCAATGCAATCTAAACACAAGGTGTAGCACAAGTCGATACATGGCATTACATTTACTCCTGGTATACAATACTTCCTTTACACATAACTTATTAAATAATGTAATGCCAAACTTCACTCATATCTCACTATCAGTCACTGCAGACACTATACACAGATTGTTTCATAACACTTCACTCACTACACACCCACCCACCACACACACACACACACACACACACACACACACACACACACACACACACACTCTGGTGGTCTCTGGGCCATTTTCTGTACCGCAACTTCCCGTTTGCTACCCTGAAAACTCAGTCAGCATCCTTCAATAATGAGTGAGGTGTTGAGTGCAGAAAGAGGAAGAGGTGTTAGTATTGTTCTTTGTGTAGTTTGTAAATTGGCTTTTCAAAAAAACCTAAGATAAACATGGTCATAATTTCCTTCACTGTTATCTACTATAACTGCAAATCTCATATTCGCAATATTTCGATTTCTTTGAGGTGCAACTCATAGAGTGACAATACATAAATCGTAATTTGCGCCTTTTTACGTTACAATTAGCGATCCACGTTAGCGCTTGTTTTATGTAATATATATATGATCAGAATAAAGTATTAACAAATTTTAATGGAAATCAAGCTCAGATGTGAATCACTAATTGTAAAATACAGCAGGAGTATACTACATTCATTTCCTGTTGCTATAAAATTACCGAATTACCTGAAACCTAGCCACCAAAATTTTGTTTCATACAAATACACATTTAAAGAAGCTGCACACAAATTATGCAAATGTATCGAAATCTATTGATTCATGTAATGTCATCAATGAGTAAGGAAACACACTTTCATGACTCTTTAAAATAATTGAGAAATTGTGTTACATACAATTTTCACACACACACAAACACACAGACAGACAGACAGAACAAAAAACCGCATACACACGTAAAGAAAGCGAGGGTGTGGGAAGAAAAGGAATGTAATTAAATAAAAATATAAAATGACTTTTTACTTCACCTCATAATATGAAATCCAAACACTGTCTTACATGTCATTAAATAAATTAAAGTACGCTTTAGTCACATTTTTCATTCTTTTAAAACATTTATATTTTCCTTCGTAGTTGTATCACTACTTCTCTTAGTATAATTATTTAATATGATATTTACACAACAGAGCAGTAAGGAAGACCAGATAGATTCAAGACTATGTCTGTTTGTACTAAACAAATCACTGGGAATATTACAGGATGCTACCATCAAAAGCACACATCTTCAATTTGCCTGCTGCAGAAACAAAATTTCATTTTCTTATACAATTTTTTGAAAAGTTAAATAATCATAAGTTCACATGCCACTACATATTCTTTGGGATATGCCAAGCCTCCTCGATCCTTTGCCATTCTAAGATGATAATCCTGCTTTACTTCATCTGAAATGAGAATTACTTTGAAATACTCACAGGAAGATTCTTCAGCACCTGGTGTCTCCTGGATTTCAAAAGTTGTTACAAAATATCTGACACCTTAATAACCACATTTCCAACTACATTAAACTGTACTAAAAGAGAAAACATGCTCTGCACCCTAAGTTTCTGGTTGGTTTAAAAACATGTCTAAGAGAAATGTGGTAATTTCCCCCACTTAGCTGGTGGTTTTTACCAAACCTTTCTAACTGTCAGTCTGTACTCTTCCAAGAGGCAAATAGGAACTGTTTTTGTCAGACAGCCAATAGCTACTGAAATCAATCAAAGTGGCTGTTGTATGTTTTGGAGCAAAGTGTGTCCTGTTATCATTTAACCCATGCCTTAATCTAACCAAGACACAAAGATCTTTAAAAAATAAAATATCTGATGGGAATTACAAGTTACAGGTTCCTATAAAATATTTCTTAGCCTCTGACACTGGAGTAATGTATTCACATTCACAATACACCACCAAAGATTTACTCTTTTTATAAATGTCACAGTGCTTTCCCGATTTTTTATTCCTTTCTTCGAGCCTAGTCCACAATGCAATTACTGTCATATCATTAAAAATACGAAGCACTAATTTAACATTTTGCTTTTCAATTGAAGTTGTAAACAGAGATTTTAAAGTTAGAGTGTTTCCGTATTGTAATAAATCATCTTTTTCAATGATGTGTAGCTCTTTTAGTGGTGTGAATGATGCAAAACCTCCCTCCAGGCTCTCACAGAATCTGCTCCTTTTCATTGAACCAGTTGTTACAGATACACTTTACAACATGAACTGTATCCACAAAATAGTACAGTGGGCAGGGTGACAGTGTTTTACCTTTACTTCTGGCGAAGTACTGAAATTAGATATTGGTTTCTATTAATTGAATTATTGTCTGCCACTAATCCGTCACCTTAAATCAAGCTGCTTCTAATTTAAGAATTACTTTTTTTATTTATGAGAAATGTACATCAGCCTCCATTGTTTTAAGTGGGAGAATGTATACCACATCCTTGTAAGGTGAATCTAAAATTTGTATCATAAAAACTTAAGCACTGGTTGCACAGAAACATTCGTCAGAGTTGCAGGCACCACATACAATATTCCCACCTTAGTAATGAAGCTGGGTTTTCAAATGTATTTCATCAATTAAGAGAAGAACCGTTTTATCCTGTGAGGCAAGTGTTCCATATTTCTGTGAGATACAACTCATAAGTTGATCACTTTGTTTTTCAATGACTGGTCTTGTTAAAAGTTTAGTACAAAACCTGGACAGTGTATTTGGATTTGGCATAGAAATGGTGCCAGTGCTTCTCGGAAACTTATATCCACGTGGGGTAATAGCATTTACTAGTCACCACATAATTAGAGAGTCAGCATAATAACCAAACTGAGACGAACTTTCACATTTCAGGAATGAAACCTATTCCTTTGAAAAATATATTTCACTTTCTATTTCTGGCAACTTCTGTACTAAATTTGGCAGATTATCTTCAATGGACGAGAGAGCATTACCAACAGGAACCTCGTCGTTACTACACACCAAATACATTTTCCTAAGAGCGTCACTCACCTCTTTTGTGTTGCAGACTTTTTTGGGAAGTTTCATGTTTCCAAGACATTTCACTTCCACATCATTAATAAAAACACTGAGAAATAAATCACTGTTTATACAGAGTAGCAAACAACTCTTGGCTAAGGATTGTGGTTATTTAATAATAAGCACACACTGTCATGTTAACTACAGTCCAGTCACTATGCTTATCACAGTCACTTATTTTACTTTTTAGTTGCTCTAAACTACAAAAAGAAGTCGCTCCTATCAACTTCTCCTGCGTTTCTACACTTTCTCGAATGGAATGTGAGGAGCAGTGTTCTCTAGTCGCTCGCTGCGACTTTTGGGGTCCTCTCAGGCTGATGTTGGAGTATTGGACAAACATGAAGGGTATCCCAGTAACTGTGAAGGTATAGCATCTGAAAAAGAAAAGTTTAACATCAAACGAGATGCAACTATACAACCAGCTTCCTCCTTATGACATTGTAATTTGCAAATGTAGGGCTCTGCCTAACATTTGGTTCTTTAACCTACCTTTCCTTGAGCTTCGACGATCCAATGGTGCTGTTAACAGCTTGCCAGTTCTTGAGTGGTACATACTCGTACTGCTTAATATACCTTCTTCGCTGAAATGCAGCTCACAGACCTTAAAAGAAGCGTACAGTTGATTGTTAAAGATGTTATGAAAATGAACGTCAAGATGGGCGGAACTGTGTATTGCTTTCATGCGTAATACTTTTTGGAATAAAAGTTATTATGTGTTACGCTTTATGTAATGTTATTGTAGTAGTTAACAAAAACAACGGTACTTACAACTGAATGTTTGCTGGGCATCCAATCTTGTCTGTGAACAGCCGAGAACCATTTCAGTTTTAGATATTCGTCAGGCGGGAAATAAAACACAGAAACATTAGGCCCACTGCTGCCTGAGACGTGCGCTGTGAGGCTTCGTTTGAAGGTGGCGCTGCGTCAGGTCCCAGACTCTCAGAGCTCTGGCGGCGCCGTAATTCGCACAGCGCGGAACCGCGGCGCTCCCTGAACACTGCCGGCACTCCACGCAGCACCGCGACTGGCGACACAGCTCTGCAGGCTGCGTGGCTGAGCGGTCGGCGCCTCCGTCGCCAGGGTTTCCCACTCTCCATCTGCAACCAACCCACCACATCGCCTGGCAGTGAAATGCTTAGCACTACCGCTCGACACATTACTAACGTGGAACGCACACCTCGTCACATCCAACAGCCCCCACTGTCCTCGCCTCCAAGTCCCACCTAAACCGTCCCACAGAGCGGTGCGGGTCTGATCCTGTGTCCTTAGCAGGCTACAAGACTTCCGTACGGACAGAACTCTACACGTCGCTCTTAACGGAACAAAATGGACAGATGTAACGGTTATTTCAGCAGTACCACAAGGAAGTGTGATAGGCCTTTGCTGTTTACAAAGTATGCAAATGGTGTAGTAGGATGCTTCGTGTAACGTTCATGTCACATCCCTGCCCACGTTTGTTGCATTTTTGTTGCTGTGTTTTAATGCACGCTATAGGAAGATTTTGCTCCAAGAACCGAGTCTTTTATCACCTACGTTTACTGCATAGATATTAATACACAGCTCCAGCGGTGCTGATGACGTTGCTTGCAGTTTTGTACTTCTGTCACGTTGAAAGATTCTCTTCAGTCGACGTTGGTCCCGTTCTTGTAGGATCTTTTACTGGCCGTAGCGACGTCAGAGATTTGACGTTTTAATTTTTAATTTTAATAATTAACAGCCTCAGTTGCACCGTTTGCCTAGAATTTACCTAGGTTTGGGTAGGTGTAACGGAACCTTCTTCAGAATAACAGTAACTACCGTCTTTCCATAGTGGACATCGTGAAGCTAAAACTACAAATCCATAAATTAATACACTGAAACCTAGGTAAATTGTAGGTAAACGGTGCAACGGAGGCCGTTAATTATTCAAATTAAAATTAATATTTACACAGTTGCTGACCGGGCCGCGAAATGTTGAAGGTATTTCAATTTGATGTTTTACCGGAATCCTGATATTCACGGTACACTCGTGAAATGTTTGTACGGAAAACTCCCCACTGCATCGCTACCTCGGAGGTGGTTTATCCCATTGCTCGTGCGCCGACTGCAACATCATAACAACCGCGTCAGGCTCTTCTTGTCTTACATACGCGATGCCGACCGCTGCGCCGTATTCTGCCTGTTTACATATGTCTATATTTGAATACGAATGCCTATACCAGTTTCTTTGGAACTGCGGTTATCCGATCAGACATTATGTCTGTTTTTGTAATCGTCAGCTCTCTTAAGAGTTTCGCGCCTACCCTTCGGTCCATCAATTCCATCAATAAGCCCTGACAGCAACTAAAATTAGTAATTAGCGTTTCCTGAAGAATAGGTGATATTGAAATTATTATTAACTTGTTTTCACTGCAAGTAACGTCATCAGCACCGCTGGAGCTGTGTATTAATATCTATGTAGTAAATGTAGGTGATAAAAGACTCGGTTCTTGGAGCAAAATATTCCTATACTGTGCATTAAAACACAGCAACAAAAATGTAACAAATGTGGGCAGGGATGTTACATGAACATTACACGAAGCATCGTACTACACCATTTACATACTTTGTAAATAGCAGAGGCCTCTCACACTTCCTTGTGGCACTGCAGAAATAAGCGTTACATCTGTCCATTTTGTTCCGTTAAGAGCGACGTATTGAGTTCTGTGTACTTTGGAAAAGCGTCGTGTATTTCCGTGGATGGCTGCACGTCTCACGCGATTGTACACAGCTGTGCTCTTAAATCGTCCACTTAGGACACGTCTTCACAAGCTCCAAGTTCACCGTCACCTCCATATCTACATACCCATATGTACATCTAAATCTACATTGTACTCTGCTATTCACACCTAAGTGCCTGGCAGTGATTCATCGAAACATTTTCCTACTAATTCTCTACCATTCCACTTTCGAATGGCGCGTGGGAAAAAGGAACACCTAAATCTTTCTGTTCGAGCTCTGATTCCTCTTATTTTATTATGATGATCATTTCTCCCTACGTAGGTGGGTGTCAACAAAATATTTTCACATTCGGAAGAGAAAGTTGGTGATTGAAATTTCACAAATAGATATCGCCGCAAAGAAAACCGCCTTTGTTTCAGTGACTGCCACCCCAACTCGCGTACCATATCAATGACACCCCTACAGCGCGATAACACGAAACGAGCTGTCCTTCTTTGCACTTTTTCGATGTCCTCCGTCAATTCTACCTGGTAAAGATCCCATACCGTGCAGCAATATTCCAGCAGAGGACGGACAAGTGTAATGTAGGCTCTCTCTTTAGTGGGTTTGTCGCACCTTCTAAGTGTTCTGCCAACGAAGTGCAGTCTTTGTTTCGCCTTCCTCACAATAGTATCTATGTGGTCTTTCCAATTTAAGTTGCTCGTAATTGTAATTCCTAGGTATCTAGCCGGATTGACAGCCCTTAGATTCGTGCGGTTTATCGTATACCCAATATTTCTCCGATTTCTTTTAGTACCCATGTGGATAATCCCGCACTTTATTTTTTTTTTTTTTTGTTTAGTGCCAATTGTCACTTTTCGCACCACCTTAAATTCTCTCTAGATCATTTTGTAATTGGAACTGATCGTCTGATGATTTTACTAGACGGTAAATTACAGCGTCATCTGGTAACAATCTAAGGGGGCTGCTCAGATTGTCACCTACACGTAGATTATTTATGTAAATCAGGAACATCAGGGGGCTATATAACTACGTTGCGGAACGCCAGATATCAACTCTGTTTTACTCGACGATTTACCGTCTATCGTTACGGACTGTGACCTATCTAAGAGGACATCACGAATACAAACTGAGTTAATTCTCCATATGCAAGCAATTTGATTAATAGTCTCTTGTGAGGAACGGTATCAAAAGCCTTCTGAAAATCTAGGAATATGGAATCGATCTGAGATCCCTTGTCGACAGCACTCATTACTTCATGGGAATAAAGAGGTAGCTGTGTTGCTCGAGAACGATATTTCTGAATCCGTGTTGGTTATGTATCAATAAGTCATTTTCTTCAAGGTGATTCATAATGTTCGAGTACAGTGTACGCTCCAAAATCTTACTGCAAATTGAGGTCAGTGATATGGCTCTTTAATTCAATGGGTTACCCCTATTTCCTTTCTTGAATATTTGCGTGACCTGCGCAACTTTCCAGTCTTTAGGAACAGGCGTTTCGTCAAGTAAGCGGTTGTATATGACTGCTAAGAAAGACGCTATTGTGTCTTCAAACTCTGAAAGGAACCTGATTGGTATACCATCTGGACCGTTGAGTTGTTTCGCAACGCCTAAGATATCTACTTTTATTTCACTCATGCTAACAGCTGTTCTGGTTTAGAATTCTGGAATATTTACTTCGCTTTCTTTTGTGAAGGAATTACGGAAGACTGTATGTAGTAACTCCGCTTTAGTGGCACCATCATCGATAACATTTCCATCGCGATCGCGCAGTGACGGTATTGACTGTTTTTTGCCACTGGTGTACTTTACATACGACCAGAATCTCTTTGGGTTTTCTATCATGTTTTGAGACAATATTTCATTGCGGAAACTGTTAAAGGCATCTCGCATTGTTGTCCACAGTAAATTTCGAGCTTCCATGAAACTTAGCCACTCTCGGGGATTTTGAGTTCTTTTGAATTGGCATCCTTTTTTCGTTGTTTCTGCAGCAGTGTTCTGACGAGTTTTGCGTACCATGGTGGATCAGTCCCAACTCTTATTGACTTATGCGGTATGAATTTATCTACTGCGGTCGATAGTGTACCTTTGAATTGAGTCATATCTGGTCTACACTTACGAAATTAGCTTGCGAGGAATGGAGACTCTCTATTAGGAAGGCATCAAGCGAATTTTTATCTGCGTTTATTTTTAGAGGTTTTGGTTGATATGGTTCTGAGCCTCGCTACCATGACCTTGTGTTCACTAGTCCCTGTATCCTTCATGACGCTCTCTATTAGATCAGAATTATTTGTGGCTAACAGGTCAAATGTGTTTTCGCAACCATTTACAATTCGTGTGGGCACATCAACTAATTGTTCAAAGTAATTCTCAGAGAAAGCATTTAGTACAATTTCTGAAGATGTTTTCTGTCTACCATCGGCTTTCAACATGTATTGTCACCAACAAATCGAGGGTAGATTGAAATCTCCACCAATTATAACTGTATGAGTGGGGTACTAATTTGTAATGTGAGTCAAGTTTTCTTTGAAGCGTTCAGCTATTATATCACTTGAGTCGGAGGTCGGTACAAGGAGTGAATTATTATTTTGGTACAGCTGTTGAGTATAACCTCTACCCATAGTAATTCGCAGGAACTAGCTATTTCAACTTCACTACAAGATAAACTACTACCAACAGACACAAACAGACCACCACCTACTTTATTTAATCTATACTTTCAGACCACGGTTTGCGCCTCTGTAAAAATTTCGGCAGAATTTATCTCCGGCTTTGGCCAGCTTTTTGTTCCTATAACGATATCAGCAAACCACTATGAAGTGCATGGTAGAGGGTACTTGGCACGGTAACAAGGTTTGAAATTCTTTCCCGTTCCGTTCTCGAACGGAGTGCGTTAAGGGCGAGTGCTGAGACGTCTCCGTGCTGTGGCCGGCCTGAATCTGCCTTCAGCCTCCTTAGGGCAGCGACGCGTAGTGGCTGGAGAGCGCCTCTGCGCTCCTCGCTTCAGGGGAAATGTAATGGATTTTCGGTCAAAAAATCGATTTTTCAAAAACATTGTTTTCTTGATATACGCAGTTTAATCCATGTTGTTTGAGAATTTTATCGCGCTAGCAGCTTTAAAAATTCCTTTAAATTGTTAAACTGATTAATTCTTTCTTCGCTTGGGGCCTCTCCCACCTTTTCTGAGATTTGGGAAACTGCTTGCTTCAGCGGAATTCCTTTCAGTGTGAAGGCTATTTTCTTTCGATATTTTGGCTGACATCTATCTCTGGCTGACATCTACATCTTTGCCTGAAAGCTTTCTTGCAGTGGTTTATTTACGTTTCGACTATACTAACATATATTAGTGGGTGGACGCTTGAATTTGCAAACCTTTACGTGGAAGTTAAGATTTATGCATAATGTTGGTGGAAAAACTGTGTTTGGGTGACGGAGATTTAATGGAAATCGGTTTACCAACAAAAAAGAGGAAGCAGCTTGAAATGAAGACCATAAGCTCTTAGCTCCAGCATCGGAACTTGGGACAGGAGAATTGTACAGGTGCGTGAATGATGTTGATATCGATTCCACTGGATTCAGACTTATTGATTTAGAGCTTCTATGCCAGGCTATAAAGTTTCCATGTTCGTGTGTTTGCTGTAAAAATACGCAATGCATGATTTTTGCTGGAGAAAGAAGAGTGGGAACAGCTTGTGACTTTAAATTAATTTGTAATTCGTGTGGCTATGAATTTTCATTTTCCTCCTCCAAGAAAACTGACACTGGTACCTATGAAAGCAATTTTAGGTTAGCATATGCTCTGATATGCATTGGATAGGGCAGGGAAGGAGGTAATTTATTGTGTGGTTTTCTGAGCTGCCTCCACCTTGTGCAAGGCGCGAAAATTAAATAAAGAAATGTCTGATGTTGTATGAGATACAGTTTCTATGAAGACAGCAGTGCAGGCACTGGTGGAAACAATCCAGAAAGATCCTTGAGTAGATATTCACAGCGAATATGAATGGCCATCTCAAGTACTCAGAGTGCGTCAAGCTGACCAAACATTGGCATATTATAAAGTCAGGGGGTGCCATTGGTTTGTTCTAATAGAAGCTACAGATATTCCTACACTTTTGCACTCTGTTGTGATAAATACTGACGAGAGTATGTAGTTAGTAGAAGTGAAACCACAAATCTTGGTACATGTATGTTCCCATTAACAATAAACCAATGAAAGGTCTTACTTGGCGTTATTGATATCTTGGAAAACTTCGCCAGAAAGAACAATGATCGTTCACTGCAGACTACTTGCTACTCATAACCATTTATTTGAAAAATAAGGTAAATTTTTTTTTTAAGAAACTGAAAGTAGCAACGTTAATTTTTTGTGTGAGGAAGTGAAATAAATGGGTGTGCAAAAGAAACAGTATAGATACTTGCTAGATTCTATTATGTTTTGAAGTATTTTATTTTCAATATCACCACGAGTTTAAAAAGAGCACACACTGTCTTGTGCTACCACATCCTAATACACTGCATAAGACCTCTCCTCATTTTGAAACGCACCCAGCAGGTAAGGAGCTAGGTGACAATTCTCTGTTGTATACAAAGCAGAAGATTCGTATCCTTTGTGAATGAAATCATGTTGTTTCACTGATAGTTGACGAAATTATCTTGACGCCTTATTTGCACTTCACGGGAGATAACATTTTGGAAACTGGTTCAGTTCTAAAAATGCACTAGGCTCAGGTTTTTATCCTTACAGCGAGAAACATAAATGGTGAAGAACTCTTCACTCTAATTAAGAAAATAGTTTCTAGACTACATGCAATTGGTTATAATTATCTTGTTAGTGATGAGAATTCAATTGAAGGGGCCACATCATTCTCTGCTTCCTTTCCTTAACTGTCAATAGTTTACAAACACCACTGTGATAAATCACAACCCCTCTTAAAGTTTTATTTTTTTCGCATATTAAAATGTGTCAGAAACAACTGAATCGATAAAAAAGATACTGATGAGGCAATAAAGTAACTACAGTTTTAAACAGATTCAAAAAGTATACAACTGGTTATGGCCAAGTTCTCTGCTATTAAAAAGCTACATGATGCAGGGTGTATACAGATAATAAAATCTGCCAATCAACTTAAAGTATCATTATAAAAGCCACCTAGAGCGACCAAATGTCAAACCTGAGCTTAATAGTTTCAATGAGATGACTGTTCAAGGTTTCTTAGCCTTGAGGGGACATCATCTTACTAAGTTCTGGGAGCACTGCTAAACTCATCAAAATTAATTTACACATGGCGGAAGATTTTAAATTTTACCTCACCTGGTAGAGATAGCCATTTCAATAATGCTCTTCAGTAACCACTTTCTAGCAAAAGTGACGAAAATATCAGATATTTAGAAAGATTTTTATCGTGGTTGGATATACAGACATGTTGTCCTGATTGCACATTTGGATTATCCAATAACACACATTTGGCCATATCAGATACCATTCACAGTCTAGAAATGACCAAGTATTGCAGTGAGGAAGTGCCAGGAAAGGTTCAGATAGCTACTCTAGAAGCGAGATTTGGAAAACATCGAACAATGGCAGGAACTCAACGTTTGGTTTCTTGAGACAGGGATTTGATATACAAATTAAAGCTAAGAATTCAGACCTGGCTGCCCTTGAAAATTCTGACATGTGCTCTTGAAGAAGTTGGAACAGATTCAGATTCTTTTTAAACTGACTGTGTAGTTGATGAGGCCTTACCTCCACTGCCACCAACTTTGACAGTGAAATGGATTTCAGTGAGGAACAAATTCAATCTGTTCAGGAATACTTGACTATTTTCACATACTTGTCAGGGTTTTATGCCAGATCTGTTCTTAAGAAGGTGAGATGTGAGACATCTAAAACGTAATTAGTGCTAGATAAAAGACTTTTAGTAATAGAAAATGATGAAAGGTGAACAGATTTGTGTCATAGTGTCCTAATAATGGGTCATTAATGTTGTTATTTTTACTTATTTTGTTGTTAAAATCATGGCATCTAGAGAACATGAACACAGCTTCATGAGATGCTCTTCCCGCCGGCCAGTGTGGCCGAGCGGTTCTAGGCGCATCAGTCTGGAACTGCGCGACCGCTACGGTCGCAGGTTTGAATCCTGCCTCGGGCATGGATTTATGTGATGTCCTTAGTTAGGTTTAACTAGTTCTAAGTTCTAGGGGACTGATGACCTCAGCTGTTAAGTCCCATAGTGCTCAGAGCCATTTTAGATGCTCTCCCCTGAGATATTTACTGTTGTTGTAATTAAAAGAGAAGACTTCTACCTAAGGGACTTTTCTTGTAGTAAGGTAGATCAGACAGACCACAGAATTATTCAGTGTGTAACAAAAGTACCGTGTATATTTTTTTCAATAATTATGTTTAGACATTTAACGATAGCCATAATGGTAATAACAGCAAGATGAGAAAATATTCAACTGTATATTAGTTTGGAATAAATTTTCTGACAGGTTAACAAACATTTACTTTTGTCATTTTCCCCTCATTCCTAGTTTTCTCTCCTCAATATGCGTAACTGCACTTTTAGCACTGAATGTTCATAAAACTAGGCCTATATATTATTTTTTCATGTGTTGTTTAAAACTTGGTTACATGAGGGTTTAAAATTTAATTAATCCCAGCGACAATATCGATACGATCTTTGGTGAGTCATTTATGTCTCAGTGAACTACATTTTTGTCAAAGTAATTAAACGTAAGGTCATCAGAGTAATTACTTCATCCTGTCTTCTAATGTTTACTAAAACTATCTCTATCACAGATACTCTTGTAGGGTAATTTACAGGCTGTGATGTATGTCGGTTTCACTCTCAGCAATTTTGTTAACAAGCAATAAAATTTTGTATATCATCTCAGACACAATGGCAACGCGTTTGCGATAAATTTTCAGCGCCCTGTGACCTTGAAACGGCAAATGATAAAAACGTTAATGTTTAACTTGTAAATGATTGACGATAAAAACTCACTCCTCAAAGAGCACTCCTATACGTAGACATTAACTGCCGATAATCGTTATATGGGTCTTAGTATTGCAATGACTATAATAAATCATTTCAAGGCTGACGTGTTTTTGTAAATATCCCGTATGCGCACATGAAGTCCCGTGAGAGGCCCGTATCGAACGCTGACGAAATTCGCGGTCGTCGACTTTTGCGTGTGGCGTGAAATTGACGTCACGTTGTGCGAAACGAGTGTTACCAAATTGGCTGTGAAGACAGCAATACAGGTAGAGATTTCAGTGCAGTGACCTCTTTCATAATGTTTCATTTTCAAGCAGTCAAATAATTCTTTCAGTTTACAGTGGAGTAATGTTATTTCAAACGATTAGTTACTGTATCGAAATTGACACTGTGACACAGTTAGTTGCAAGTTCATGCTCGTTTTAGAGAAACATTCCGTCGGTGAAAGGTTGCCACTACTATAGTATAACGTTTACTAAATTGAAACTGTAATAATAAATCAAGATACTACTACAGTAAATTTGAGAAAGTGACTCGCTTTAGCGTGAATTATCTGATTTTTATGATGGACCCCGTCAATACTACTATACTACTTATGCATGTAAGGATTGGAAAATGCTTATCCCAATTATAAAAAGAGAACTTCTGGTAGACAGTTGCACAATTTCTGATGTCACTTGAGCGAAGCAAGTTCAGTATCCTGGCTCATCTTCTATGTTTTTGAACCCCGATAAATTTTCGAAAGTAACTATAGTAATGATAACTGTAATAATGACAATATGATACTGCACCTAGTACCCAGGGAGTGCATAGTAATTTCAGGTTCTTAAATAAGCTTAGCCCTACTGACTTTCATTCTCATTACACAGTACTTAGTAATACAGTTGCAGTTATCTAATTAGTTAACTCAGAAACTTTGTTTATTGTGAATTATTGTTAATTGAAAAAGTTCATACAATACGACCATACAAATGTAGCATGTGGTAGGAAACGTATTTCAGCATGTTAACGAATATCATTTGAAAGTACCTATTAATTCCACAAGGTATCTAAAATTGTCTGAAACTAATTATCTTCTGAATCAATTATTATTAAAGCTAACTACTGTTACAAATTTTGTCGAAATTACTGATAGAATCTGAACTTGAATTTTATAATTTTATTAGTAAATTTTTATGTTCCATTTGATATGCAGCATTTGTTGATTACATAGCTAATTATAAAGCTCAGTATTTGGAGGGTTATAAAATATTTTATGCAAGATGGCTGCCATCAATAATGAGTAGCATAGAACATATTGTTCATAGGTGAAACTATATACAGACCTAGTACATCTGAGGTAAGGCAGTCTGTGGCTGAGGGTAAATGGAGCAACATTTGTATCTCTTGTCATGAGCTGTGTGCTGTAGTCTGATAACTAACATTCTGAAATATTCACATGTATTGTGTACTGTACGATTCCTTCATTCGTGACTTTTATGACAGTAATTACTTATTAATTCCGAGTGAGAACTTATCATTCACTCCCATGAACAGTGACCGCTTAGTAGGGCAGTGTTGTCTGACTTTATTATTTTTGTGCACTATCTCAATGGTTTAGAGTTCCTTAAATGTGTATGAGAGCAATGTCATGGATTACTGATACGTTAAATTTTTGTTACATGTGAATCGCTTTCAGTTGCTGGGCTGTGTAGTGTGATTACTAAAACTAGGACAATTTAACAATATATGAATCAGTGTAGTAGATTTGATTCGAACTACATGTGAGACCCAAATCTGGCCTTATCGATGAGTACTTTACACTGTGAGTGTAATGAAAGTGTTTTAAACCTACCTCTGGTGTCGACCACAGTATCGCTTTAGACTATTAGTAGAACCAGCATCTTTCAGCCAGTTCTGGAGACAGCACAGCTACCGAGAACAACAGTAGAAACTTGTGCAAAAGAAAACAGGATTGTTCTATATTCTTCCTTCAAAAGTACTATAGGTTCAGTTCTAAATAAGCTTAAATATTCATTCTAAGCCTCCAATTAGCCTCGAATATAAATCAGTAGGCTTACTATGTTTTTCTTCTACAGACCACTGGATGACAGAAACGTCCATACCCAGGTACTCAGGGATATGACACAAAACTTGTTATTCGAACAAAAATCAAGAAGATATTAAAAGAAATTACTTCTTTACGAATTTGCGAGAGCTGCACGGAAGTGTGACATTCCAAGACAAGAAACATTGTGTACAAATTGAGAAACAAGAATAATGGGAAAGGTGGAAGGCCCACAGCTCTTACTGGGACTGGAGAAAGATCTTTTGTAAAAGACAGTATCTGTGTCAGTGATGTGGGTCTCTCAATATCAGTCTTTGAATTGAGGTGCATGGTTAAATCATAACTTGTTACCTATAAAAGGAAAGTAGACTGCCTTGCTGATAACATTGTGCAACAATGAAAATGTAAATCGAATGAAAATAGCCGATTCCTATCAGTTCTAATTGCGAATATCACAAAGACAATTCAAAATTAGCTCTAGTTTTCATTTTACACTGTTGAATTACGGTTAGATTATTATATACGGATTTTTATGTCAAGTTTAAAAACAAATATTATATTGGTTTGTTAAAGTCATAATTACTAGTAACAATGCATTATATTATTGTCCCTGCCCTTACCTGTGCATTATTTTAGCTATAAACATTTTGATATAAGTCTTAGTGATCTTTTTGTCTCCCTCATCTTCAATTTCATAGACTTTATGAATGCATGTAATTGTTTTTGCTCATTTGTTTCCAGATTAACTACCAATTGTTCAAGGTGACTTCTACTGAAGTGAACAAAAATGCCACAAGTTTGTGTTAACAGTGCTAACACATTTTGCTGTGTGTGGGGAGAAGTGACATTTGCTTTACAAAAGAGAGTGAACCTCTAGTAGACCCTAAAAGATTCTGCTCCCGCCCTTGCACATCAAGTTGGGTCTCATGAAAAACTTTGTTAAGGGATGAACAAAGATGGTGACGCATTTAAGTACTTAAGGCAAAAATTCCCTTACTTAAGTGATGCCAAAGTAAAGAAGGCCACCTTGTAGACCCACAGATTCGAGAGTTTTTGGAGACCATACTTTTGATAGAATCATACAAGGTGATGAGAAGCATGCATGGGAATGTTTTAAGGCAATCTATTAACAGTTCTTATGGAACAAACGCACAATAAATTACAAGGAGATTGTAGATAACATGTTGTCATCTTATGAAAAACTAGGTCCATACATGTCACTGAAAATGCATTTCTTACATAGTCATCTTGACTTCTTCCCCAAAGATTGTGGTGCAGTAAGTGATGAACATGGGGAGCGATTCCATCAAGATACTACCACATTTGAGAAGAGGTATGCCAGAAAGTGGAGCCCTACTATTTTAGCAGATTACTGCTGGACTGTCATAAGGGATGTTCCCTAGTTTCTGTATAAATGTAAAGTCAAGTGAAAACGGTCATCTTCTGTATTTATCTCCGAACAAAATATGTAATTGTATATACTATACATATGGACATTTAACATTTCTAATCCTTTATATATATTTGTGGCCAGTTACTTTATATATTTTCTTTTGTGCTTTACATAGTTCTGGTACAATGTACACTTACAAAGTGTTTTCATTCATATAATATCATCTTCATTTTATCTTATTATTTTACTTTTGTACTCCCAGAATGGCACTGAATTTCATCAATGCATAACACATAACATAATTCAAGTAATTATTCAGTTAAAATTTGTTATGCTGAATCTTGGAACATGAATACATATTTAGTTAGTGAGTTATTTATACAAAAATGTAGATTACTTTTTCAAAAACTAGAGCTAAATATTTATGAAGATGATGCATTTGTATCATTTTATACTGAAAGAAACATAACTAACTCAAAATCATGCAACTTACACGCTTCTACTTCAAATTTGTTGTTCAGTGTAATATGCTTGGTTGGGACTGGGGAAAGGCATTTTTAGAGAGACAAATTCTGAACTGTCTCACATATTTACAGTCAATATTTCAAGGAATTCTGCTAATGTAAATGGAAATATATAACTTTTTAGGGAAATACCAAGCTGAGGTTGAAGGCGTCCCTGTGAAATATCTTCAGTTTTGATAAAACTAAGTTTCAAGACATACCAGCAAAAGAAAGCTCTTGTTTTGCCAGACATGTGGACGTCCTGAGAAAACCTCTCATGTTATTTGGGAATGCACAGGAGAATTCCTCCTCCCTTATCTTATTTAAAAAGAAAAGCCAAAATGGCCTGACTGGATTTACAGTCACCTCCTGGAATGCAAATGAACACTGCAGAGCGGCTGGCTAGAACAGAGTTGTTTGGCAATTGGTTTCAAACTCACTTCCTCCTGTTTGCCTTAAAGAGAGAAGGAAGGAGAGTAATTATTGAAGATAATCTCTCTTATCACATCTCAATGACAACTTCGGAGACGTATGAGGAAAACATCATAAAGTTCATTTGCATTCCACTGAGCGCTACTAGTCTTCTGCAATGTTGTTTCTTTTTGTTCTCTGAAGAGTTTCTCTGGTGGAGGAGGATGACTGCAAATGAAAAGAAGAAACAGCGTTTTCTGTTGTACATTTAGTGGCGCATTGGCGAATATTCTGCATTTAGGTGAACAGACAGCTTCTACAAATTTAGTGAAACAATTGAGAAATGTGGATATTAAATGCGATGTGAGTCTTATAGCATCTCCCTGTTATGCCAGAAATAAGTCTTGTGCTATGAGACATGTGGGAACTGAATTCCACAAACGTTTGGAGACGGTGAGAAAGACAGTCAGTTTTCAATGTGACAAAACGTATATGTTGCCCATAGAACCAGGGATGATATGGACGTTATTTTCGGATAGGATATGCATTAAAAGAAGAAACAGCTTTCATAGCCATGTTATTATTTGATTTAAAATATCTTTTACTTCCCCTGAACTCTAAAGAGTGGTTTATGTTCCTTTAGCCTTCCCCTTAGTGGGGAATTAGTTTAAGAGTAGAGAAGTCGACATTCCTGCATACCAACACGTACTGCTGCATGCAATAGAATGACTACCGTACTGCCATCTGTTGGCGACGGCCGGCAACAGTTGCGCGGCCCGCCCTTCGCCTTCCAGAGCGGCCGACAGATGGCAGTCACGTTTATTTCGCTTTTTGACGTCTTAACGGAAAGTATTTGAGGTAGAGTTCATCTCAACAAAAGCATATCTCTTGTTCTTTAAAGACTTTGGTATAAGAGAACATAGATTTGCAGTAACTTATTCTAAAATATTTAATAGTCGTTCCTATATTTTTTGTCATATGTTATATATTTTACAGCACTTTCAATGAACTGTTGTACAATATTGGTATCAGTAATAATTTTTGGCTGGAGCAGATTCGAAATGTGACCCGTTTCCCATAACTTTTATTGAATGTTGGGACGTGTGGGTTGGATCTATGCATTAGTGATTCACGTCATATTTTGGAACCAGCGAAAGCCATTAGGTAATTCATTTCAAAACCCAGAAGTTCTAGAACTGATGACTTTCGAACAAGCAAAATAATTTTGCTCTGCAAGAAATAATAAAGGTGCTATAAAACAATAATATTCAAAATTGGTGTCACTTTACTTGTGAACTGTGACTTAATAAAACGTGTTTCAACTTTTTTCTGTTGTTTGAATATAGCTGGAAGAGAAGATGTTCGATACTGGAACATATTTCGATGAATAGAGAACTTCCGCCCATTAAAATAATTTTCGACTGAGGACAAGGATGGAACAACACAACCAGGCAGTTCGACGTCACATTCAACTGTCGAGTCAGGCGCACAGAAGGCTGTAGGGGGTTGAACCCATAGCTTCTGATTTTCAGGCCTCATGGCGCAACTGTGACGTTATCGCTGCTAGGCTGTGGCTGCAAACCTCCATCATACTGCAAGAGTGAAAGCCTAACAAAATCACGAGACTTACATCTCGACTATCAATCTGTACGCCATTTACAGAGAAATAGTGCCGGCCTTTATCATTCATAAAGAAACTATGTGGTTCCTGTATGCTGTAGTGCAAAATGCATATTACGCTGGTTACAATACTCTTTGATTTCCTTCTATTGTGTTTCAGATCATACGCAAAATTACGAGTGAAACCAACATACAACACAGCCTGTAATTTACACCACGTGAGAGAGATAGTTTTAGTAAAATTTATCAGACGAGATGAAGTAATTATTCTGGTAACAAAATGTCGTGTGACTACGGCCTCCCGTCGGGTAGACACCACTTCGGCGCCTTGCGCGTAAACTTATTTTGGTGATCGTAAGCTTAATCACTTGGACAAAAATGTAATTCAGTGAGACATAAAGATCTTATCGATATTGTCGCCGGGATCGGTTTAATAGTAAATCGTCATCTTACCAAGTTTTAACCAACAAGTCAAACAGAGTGTTTTCATACATCTGACACCTCCATCTGTCTGTGTCGTCAGAACTGTCAAATATGTACCAGAATAATGCCATTAATTAAATGAAATCTTTTTAAGTAAAATGTAGGCTTAGTTTTATGCAGTTTCAGTGTTAACAATGCAATTAAACAGATCAAGAAAAAAAATTATAAATGAGGGGAAAAGGACAAATGTTAATCTCTATTAACCAGTCACGAAATTTATTCCAAACTGCTTTACGGTTCACATTTTTCCCTTTCTGCTGTTATTACTATTATGGCTATTGTTATTTTTTTAACATAATTATTGAGAAGCATATTACACCCTACATTTTATTACACACCGAAGAAGTCTGTTATCTGTGTCATCTACCTGACTACGACAAAATTAACTTAGGAAGATGTCTACTTTTTTAATTGCATCAACAGCTAATCCTAAAAGTAAATTTCTCTGGGAAGAGCATCTAATGACGCTGTGTAGATGTTCTCCAGAGACCATGTTTTTAACATCCCAATAAGCAGAAATGACAACATTAATAACCTTATTGGCCTTCATCATTTTCTGTTGCTGATAATGTTTTATCTCGCTCAAAATATGTTTACATGTCTTACGTGTCAGCTTTTTTCGATCCTCACTGAAATCCGTTATATTGTCAATGTCTGATCGTGGTGGTGGTAAGGTGACATCATCTACACAGTCAGCTTCCAAAGAATCTAAATCTGTTCCAACTCCTCCAAGAACAGATGATGGAATTTTCAAGGGTAGCGGGGCCTGAATTCTTAGCTTGGATTCAATTTCAATTACCTGTCCCAGAGATGTCAAATAGTGACATACTGCCTTTGTTAGATATTTTACGATTTTTTTTCTACAGCATCTGTCTGAAACTTTCGTGGCAAAAGATATTCAAAATTCGAGTTCTTAGTGCAATACTTGGTCATTTCTAGATGACCGTGAGTGGCATGAGGTATGTGCAAATGAGTGTCTTTGGATAATCCAAATGTGCGATCAGAACAACGTTTACATATATCCAGCCATGATAAACAGTTTTCAGAATATCTGACAGTGGCTTCTGCAGTGCATTCTTGAAACAGATTACCTGTTCAGCTAATATATAAAATGTTCCACCATGTCCAAATTAATTTTGCTGCTGTCAAAACCTTCAGTAACATGATGTTCCCCCAATGACAGGAAACCTTGAACAGTCCTCTCCTCGAAAATATTTAGCACAGATTTGACAGGTAGTTTTTATAATGAGACTTTAAATTCGGTTTTTTTACAAAAATTGATTATCTGTGGACTTTCCACGTCATACAGCTTTTTAATTGCAGAGATTTTGCCCATACTTAGTTGTGTACGTTCTGAAATAGTTTCAAAGTGTGGGTACTTTGTCTGATCTGGATCTTCTTTGCTGATCCAATCCTATGTGACACATTTTAATATGTGAACGGAATGTTAAACTAAAAAGAGGGTTGGGTGTCATAACAAGGGAAATTGTAAACAACTGACAGTTGAGAAAGGGAAGCAAAGAATTGCATGGTCCATCAGTTAACTGAATTTTTGTCACTAACAAGGGAACCTCCCCATCGCACCCCCTACAGATTTAGTTATAAGCTGGCTCAGTGGATAGGCCTTGAAAAACTGAACACAGATCGATCGAGAAAACAGGAAGAAGTTGTGTGGAACTATGAAATAATAAGCAAAATATACAAACTGAGTAGTCCATGTGAAAGATATGCAACATCAAGGATTGTCTGAACCTAGAGCGCCGTGGTCACGTGGTTACAGTGAGCAACTGCGGAACGTGACGTTATTGGTTCAAGTCTTTCCTCGAGTAAAAAATTTACTTTCTTTATTTTCGCAAAGTTATGATCTGTCCGTTCGATCATTGACGTCTCTGTTCACTGTAATAAGTATAGTGTCTGTGTTTTCCGACCGCACCACAGAACCGTGCGATTAGTAGACGAAAGAACGTGCGTCTCCAATGCGAACCGAAAATATTTGATCGCAAGGTCATAGGTCAACCGACTCCTCCACAGGAAAACACGTCAGATATATTCCATACGACACTGCTGGCGGCATGTGCGTCACATGACAGGAATATGTTGTCGACCCACCTAACTTGTACACTTGGCGAATGGGTAAAAACATTCTTCTAACGAAGACCGGGCGTGCGTCGTGCTTCGGTAGCTCAGATGGTAGAGCACTTTCCCGCGAAAGGCGAAGGTCCCGAGTTCGAGTCTCGGTCGGGTACACAGTTTTAATCTGCCAGGAAGTCTCATATCAGCGTACTCTCCGCTGCAGAGAGAAAATATGATTCTGGAACGTTCTTCTACCTTGCCCGATTTAGGTTTTCTTGTGGATGTGATAATCACTCCCAAGAAAGTGATGAACACGTAAGACTTTGTCACATAAACTGAAAATTAAAATGTTCACTTGCGGGAATACTTGAACCAAAGACCTCCCGTTCCACAGTTGCTTACGCTAACCACGGGACCACAGCGCTCATGGGGTCGGATGGTGCTTGATGTGAACTATGATGCACATCAACTACTCAGTTTCTATATTTTGCTTATTATTTCATAGTTCCACACGACTTCTTCCTGTTTTCTCGATTGATCTGTGTTCAGTTTTTCAAGGCCTATCCACTGTGGCAACTTATAACTAAATCTGAGGGGGGTGCGACGGGGAGGTTCCCTTGTAAGAACAGAGACTAATTAGTGAAGCAAAATGATCTGCTTCACACAAAAAGATTGGAACTTGTGTTTTGTATACAACAGGTATTTGTCATCGAGCTTCTAACCTGCTGAGTGTGTTTGAAAATGCGGACAAATCTTATGAAGTGTACTAGGATGGGATAGCACAAGACAGGGTGTGCTCCTTATATACTGATAAGTGTGTGGTGATATTGAAAATAAAATGCTACAAAACGTAATACAATCTGGCGAATATCTGTAATCCTTCTTTTGGACACCCATTAAGTTCACTTGTTCACATGAAACATTAATGTTGGTAATTTCAGTTTTACTACTCGTGGTTCATTTTCATAATTTCCTATGCAACGAGGCACACAACACTTCTACACCATTCCGAACGATTACACTTCACTGCCACATATATCGGCTATGTAAATAAAACAAAGTAAGTAATTGATGCTACTGCGAGAACTTCCGCTGGTTCAGACGCAAGAAAACGAAATGAAATCAGCGACGGCTAGTCCTGCCATCGAACGGTGCACCACGCAACTAACCCCTGTTGTAGGCCGGCGCCACAAGATGGCAGCACGGTAGGCAGCCTCACGCTTAGTGGTGGGCAGGAAGTCGCGTATCTGTTAGAAATCACAGTGACCGAGAAGTCACAGATATCACAGTAGCAACTTTACAGAATCTAACTGCGATTTCAGTCACAGTTAGCAGTCGCAAATAGTTTGTCACATTCAAAGACGTGAGCCATCTATTGGTCGAATTTAGCACTGCTTTCTGCGATTTCAGTGACAAGTCGCAACTAAGAGTCGCAAGTAGCAACTAAAAAGCGCGGTTAACAGTGGCATCTGTTGGCCGAAGGTCGTACTACGTCCATCTCTGCGGTACGCTATGGAGTCCAACTGCGATTTCCGTGACAAGTCGCAACTAAGAGTCGCAAGTAGCAACTAAAAAGCGCAGTTAGCACTGCCATCTGTTGAGCAAAGTTCATACTACGCAATTCGCTACCGAGTCAAACAGCGATTTCTGTGACAAATCGCAACTAAGAGTCGCAAGTAGCAACTAAAAAGCGCAGTTAACATACTTTTCCTAGTGTCATCTGTTGACCGACGTACATACTTCGTTATGAGAGCCTTGTGCCTCACGAGATCGATGTGCTGTGTGTGCATATGAAGAGCTTATTTCAATAGTGGTACAAGTCCATTTTTTTAATTTTGAGATATAGAGTCGTAAAGTTAAATGAGCGCTGAAAAATCTGCAGTTGAGATACCAGAAATATTCAAGCAGATGGCTTCTTGCTAGAGATGAACCTTTATTTATGTTTGTTTGGATCGCTAATTTCAGAAGCATTATAGACAGAAAAGTGTAGGTAATGGACTTGTACCACTATTGAATTAAGCCCTTCATATTATTTGACGACATGCACATTCAGCATCAGTTATGGTTGGTCAAATACTGTTGTGACTCTGAATGTATTATATTAATAAGAAGCAACATTGCCTTTTTCTCCTGAAAATATCAAGTAACGTAACAAATATGTTTGATTCTGCTTCCAATATGACAGTTTTGGTTAATACTCCACATGCCTACAGGACTTTGCAATGTTAACACAGCAGAACTCAGACATCTGTATAAGTGTAGAGAAATGAAAACAGTCATATGAATGCCTCACTTTTGTTCCGACACAGTTCAAGACTCGGGAGAAAAGTTTTACACCTGGTGTTCTACATGGCAAATTCACACACAAGAACTTTTTGCCGACACTACTACGACCTACATAAGTAAGCTTTTCCTGTGTCACTTTCAAGTAATGCACTTAAGCTATTCCTGATTTAACTGGAAGATCTGTACTTCCCACTTTCATAACAACAGCCTCAAAATGCATATTGTAGACTTCGGGATATGTTACAGGTCAGTGTCACACCAAGATTGTGGAGAAAGGGGGGGGGGGGCGGCACGTCTGTATCCAACAACTGTTTACCAATAAATAAGTGGCGGAAAATTACGGGTATAGGACGGCTTAACATGTGGAAAATGAGATTTTTATTATTCACTCAATGTATTTAACATTTATTATTCCTTTAAAATCGCACAACAACTTCAATAAAACACTTTAATCAGTCGCACACTTATTTCATAATTATTTCACTTTTAAACTGCAAATCCTCTAAGAGTCAGTCAGAACTGCGTCTGCAAAAACACAAGGATTATTAAACAGTTTTTGCTGTCACTAATTACTAGCAATATAATTGATAGAGTAGATTGCTAATATTTGCTATATCACATTTGCTAATTAATATTTGCTATATCACATTCGCAAGAACGATCTCACTGAAGTAATTAAGTCCATCAAAACGCTTGGAAACTAACCTCTCGTCTGACGAAAACGGTCTAAAGACTGGCAATTTCTTCAGATCTGTTGACAATGATATTTTGAATTATCTCTTTACTGAGTGACTGAAATGTAGTTCAGGTACCTATGAACATAACAATATGTTAGAATTCATTTTCTAAACACGAACTATTACGGTACTGTGCGGCTACTTACATATTAATTACACTATTAATATTTTCACAGTTGTTTCTTTAATACAAAATTAAAGCCAACGGAAGAATAAACGTAAAACATACTTACCAATGATAGGTTTGTTGAGATGCAATTTTCTGTGTGGACAGATGTAACTTTTTCATACGGTGGTACGTCGCAGAAATCGCAGGAGTCACAGAAATCGCAGAAGTAGCGGAAGTCACAGAAATCGCAGAAGTAGCAGAAATCGCAGAAGTCGCAGAAATCGTGGAAGTAGCAGAAATAGCAGTGGCGGAGGGATCCGCGACTTAGGTTCCTTAACTGCGACAAATCACAGTTAAGAATAACAGATACTGAAAAGTAGCATTCACAGAAATCACTGATTTCGGAAAATCGCAGTTTAGCCCATCACTACTCACGCTTGTCGTGAGCGACGTCTCTCTGCTCGCAGTTTGTAGCGTAGAGCTCGCCGTCGTCAGGCAACGCCACCTGGAATCAAAGCCTCACAGCCGGCGTCATGTTGTCACAGTAGGGGTCAAGCAAATATCGGAACTTTGGCACGCCCAGCAAAACGGTCTGTCCAATTAAGTGAATGTATCATTACTTAATGCGTCTTGCATAAATGTAAATTGTCATTTCAAATAACGTAAAGTAAACATGTTCATAATTTCCTTCACTGATGTGTATTATGACTGCAAATCTCATATTCGCAACATTTCGACTTTTTTCAGATGCATATTTGTAATTTTAACATGGCCCCATAGAGTGACGATACATAAATCGCAATTTGCATCTTAATACCTTTTTAATGGAAAACAAGCGCACTCTAACTGTAAAATTTAGCAGGTGAATACCATGTTCATTTTCTGTTGCTGGAAAATTACCGATCTACCTGAAATCTAGCCACCAAAATTTTGTTTTGTACGAATACACACAAATTACTGCAAACATTATGGAATCTATTCATTCATGCAATGTCATCAATGAGTAAGGAAACTATTTAACATAATTGAGAAATTCTGTTACAGACAGATGGAAAAAAAAAACACAACACAAAAAGCGAGGGGTGGGAGGAAACGGAATCTAATTAAATAAAAATATAAAAGTGACTTTTTATTTCACCTTATAATATGATTTCTAAAACACCCTTGTACACGTCAATAAAAAATTAAAGTACACTTTAACTACATTTTTCATTCTTTTAAAAACATTTATGTTCTTCTTCGTAGTTGCATCATATCTTCCCTTAGTATGATTATTTAATACGATATTTACACAACAGAGCAGTATGGAACACCAGATAGATTCAAGACTATATCTAGTTTTACATTGGAAACCACTAAACATATCACTGGGAATATTATTACAGGATGCTATGTTCAAAAGCACACGCCTTTGATTTGCCAATTGGAGAAACAAAGTTTCATTTTCTTTTACAATTTTTTGAAAGGAAAGTAAATGTAAGTTACACATGCCACTGTATCTTGTTTGGGGTATACCAAGCCTCTTCAATCCTATGCCACTATCAAATGATCATCGTGCTTTACTTCACCCGAAATGAGAAATACTCACAGTCCAATACTCACAGTGAGTTTTTTCAGGACTTGGTGTGAGCAATATCCTTGTATGTGGGGCAATAATGGCTAAGTGTCCTGTACTGTGCCTTAAACATCATTCTCATCTACTGCTACATTTAATAAATCTTTTAACTCCTGGATTTCAAAAGTTGTTTCAAAAGTATCTGACATCTTAATAAGCACATCTCGAACTACTTTACATTGTGCTCTAAGCCCTAAGGTTTTGCTCAGTTTCAAAAACTTGTCTAAGAGAAATGTGGTAATTTCCCCAACGTAAATGGCAGTATTTACCCAACCTTTCTTCCAAACTGTCAGTCTGTACTCTTCCAAGGACCAAAAAGAACCTGTTTTTGTCAGAGGGCTAATTGCTACTGAAATCAGTTAAAGAAGCTATTGTATGTTTTGGAGCAAAGTGTGTCTCTTCAGAAAGTATCCTGCATCATTCAACCCATGCCATAAACCTAATCAAGACACAAAGCCCTTTAAAAAATCAAATATCTCATGGGAATTAGAAGTTACAGGTTCCTGCAAAACATTTATTAGCCTCTGGCCCTTAGGTAATGTTTTCACATTCACAGTTCACCACCGAAGATTTATTATTTTTATAAATGTCGCAGTGGTTTCCCAATTTTGAATTCCTTTCTTCGAGTCTAGTCTCTGCAAAGCTACAACTGTCTTATTATTTAAGATACGAAGCACCAATTTAACATCTTGCCTTTCAATTAAATTTGGAAAAAGAGTTTTTAAAGCTAGAAAGTTTCCATATTGGAATAGATCATGTTTTTACAGATACACTTTAGGAGATGAACTGTATCCACAAAAGAGTACAGTGGGCGATCTGCAGAAGTCTGTGCACGGTGACAGTACTTTATCTTTACTTCTGGTGGAGTAATAAAGTCTGATATTGCTTTTCTATAAGTTGAATTATTGTCTGCCACTAACCTAACCACCTCAAATCAAGCTGCTTCTGATTTAAGAATTACTTCTTTTATGTATCAGGAAAGTTCACCTTCGTACTCAAGCTAGGATTTCAAATGTATTGCATCAGTTGACACAAGAAGTGCTTTACCCTGTCAGGCTAAAGTTCCAGCTTTCTGTGAGATATGACTTCTAACTGATCACTATGTTTTTCAATGATGAACTAGTTAAAAGCCTACTACAAAGCCTGGACAGTGTATTTGTATTTGGCATAGGAATAATGGCAGTGCTTCTGACAAACGTACATGCACGTCAGCTAATAGTATTTAGTAATGATCACAGCACCAGTCAGTATAATATCTAAACTGAGATGAACTTCTACATTTCAGGAATGAAACCTGGAACTTTAAAAAAAATTTTTAGTTTCCCTTTCTGGCAACTTCTCCACTAAATTCTGCAAATTATCTTCAGTGAACGACAGAACACTATCAACAGGAATCTCCTATTTATTACACACCAAATAAATTTCGTTAAGAGCTTGACAGACCTCTTGTGTGTTGCAGACTTTTGGGAAGTTTCATCTTTCGAACACATTTCAATTCCACACCATTAATAAAAACTCTGAGAAATAAATCACTGTTTATAACAGAGTAGCAATCGACTCTAGGGTAAGGATTGTGGGTAATTAACAATAAGCACACACTGTCTAATTTGTGATCCGTGATCCAGTCACTATGCTTATTGCAGTCACTTATTTTACTTTTTAGTTGCTCTAAACTACAGAAAGAAGCCGCTCCTATCAACTTCTCCTGCGTTTATACACTTTCTCGAATGGCGATGCGAAGGGCACTGTTTTCTAGTCGCTCCCTGCTACTTTCGGGGTCCCCTCAGGCTGATGTCGGCGTATTGGACCAATGTGAAGGGCATCCCAGTAACTTTGAAGGTACAGCATATGGAAGAGAAAAGCTTAACATAAAATGAGATGCACCTATACAACCAGCTTCCCCCTTATGACATTGTGATTTACAAATGTAGGCCTCTGCTTAACATTTCGTTGTTTAACTTACCTTTTCTCAAACATCGACGATCCAATGGTGCTGTTAACAGCTTGCCAGTTCTTGGGTGGTACATACTAATACTGCTTAATATACCTTCTTAGTTGAAATGCAGCTCACATACTTTAAGTGAAGCGTACAGTAGATTGATAAAGATGTTATGAAAATGACGGTTAAGATGGGCGGGACTGTGTATTGCTTTCGTTCGTAATACATTTTGCAATAAAAGTTATGTGTTACGATTTAGTAGTTAAGAAAAACAACGATACTTACAACTGAATGTTTGCTGGGCATCCAATCTTGTCTGTGAACAGCCCAGATCCATTTCAATCTTAGAGACTCATAGATGGAAAATAAAATACAGAAACTTTAGGCCCATTGCCGTAATTGCCTCTGCAATTTGGCAAGCAACACCTCCGTGGCATTCTGATAAACGCCGTGATTTATTTAGCACAATCTAAAATGCAAACAGTCACTCGATCCGAAGCACAACACACCATATGGTACTTGCAGAAGACTCGAAGAGTTCGGTTTGTTATGACCCCTGCGTGTGACGTCACATCTGCCTGAGGCGTGCGCTGTGAGGCTTCGTTTCGAGGTGGCGCTGCGTCAGGTCCCAGACTCTCAGAGCTCTGACGGCGCCGTAATTCGCACGCCGTAATTCGCACAGCGCGGAACCGCGGCGCACCCTGAACACTGCCGGAACTCCACGCAGCACCGCGACTGGCGACACAGCGATGCAGGCTGCGTGGCTGAGCGGTCGGCGACTCCGTCGCCCGGGTTTCCGACTCTCCATCACCTCCTGGAATGCAAATGAACACATTAGAGTGAGTGGCTAGGACAGAGTGTGTTTGACAGTTGGTTTCGGACTCACTTCCTCCTGTTTGCCTCAGAGATAATCCCTCTTCTCACATCTTAATGAAAACTACTGGGCTGTGTGAGGAAAACAACATAAATTTCATTTGCATTCCACCGAACGGTACTAGTCTTATGCAGTCTTTAGATGTGGCTTATTTTTCTTCTCTGAAGAATGACTGGAGAGACATTCTTTGTCAATAGAGGTAGACTGCAAATGGAAAAAAGAAACAATGTTTTCCGAACGGTGTATTTAGTGGCCCACTGTGGAAGATTTTTTAGATGAACAGATAGCTTCTACAAATTTAGTGAAAGGATTGAGAAATGACAAATGCGCTGGAAGTGCGGTAATGCCAGAAATAAGTCTTGTGTTATGAGAAGTGTCTAAACTGAATTCCAGAAATATTTGGAGAAGGCGAGAAAGACAGTCAGAATTCAGGGTGAGGATGGTAGAACGTATTTGTTCCCCATAGAGCCAGGGGTGATATTGACGTTCTTTCATGTTAGGGTATGCATTAAAAGAACAATCATCTTTCATAGCCATCTGGTTTTATGTAATTCAAAATACGTTTTAATTAGCTTGAACTTTGACAGAAGAGCTGTTTATTTGTCGTCGGCCTGCCTCTTATTGGCCAACCAAAGTATTAGCAAAGAAGTAGACATTCTTGCATACAGGTGTTAGTACTACTACTACACGTTTTTGTTTTTTTTTTGTGGTGGTGCTGAAGTCTGATCAACTTGGTTGATTTTTACTTCTGTAGGGAATGGAAGGGGTAAAAATTTTCTCTTTATTTATTTATTCTTCTTTCAGCTTTAGTTTGGGCACACAGAAGGGTCCTTTAACTCGCTGCTTTTGATGTGTGTTTGAAAACATGTGTGTAGAAGTGCTAAAGGACGATATGTCCTTAAATTATGGAGAATTACGTAGGGATATCATTTACGGAGGCTCAAATACTATCGCCTTCGGTACTTTATATTTGTGGTTGCGTAAGGGTTACTACTACACGTACTGCTGTGAGCAAAGGACCGGCTACCGCTCTGCCATCTCTTGGCGACACCCCGCAACAGCTGTGCGGCCCGCCGTCCCCGACCAGTAGCAACAGACAGCTGGCAACCGCATTTATTTCCAATTTTGACGTCTTGTCGGATAGTATTTGAAGTAACGCTAATCTCAACTACTGTATATACTTTGTTCTGTAATGTCGTTGATGTAAATTAATGAAGATTTACAATACTTCTTCGAAGAATGTTTAACACTCGTTCTCACGGTTTGTGGCAAATGCTATATAGTGTTTAGTAAATTCGTTATGCGTGTGACCACTTTATTTGAGAATGTTATTAAATTTTGACAGCCACAGACCACGTTTGAGTCTGTGCGCTTCAATGGAAGTGAACGATGATCCTCGTAACTCTGGTCATTTCTGGGTCTGTGCGCTCCAATGTAAGTGACCCATGATCCTCGTAATCTAGTGGTAGACATTTTCCTTAAAAACCGCGGTTTATACCTCGCGGTTTTCACGTGATTCAGAGTAGCTGCTAGGTTCCGAACACGTGGGCTTGCAGAAGACAACAGGGCACTCAACCCACACCCTCTGATATCCAGGCCTCACGGCGTGACAGGTCGGTGCTGCAAACCAGCGTTAGCGCAAGAGCGCTTTCTTCAATCCCGAAAGTGTAACGGTGTGTCATTTACGAAGAAATGTTGCTGCTCTTTATAATTTACAAGGAAACTGTGTCGTTGCCGTATGCCAAGGTGCAAAATGCATCTTAAGCTAGTGACAATACAGTGTGACTTCCATCTGTTCTGCTGGAGGTCGTATGCAAACTTTTACTACGTGCGAAGAAAAACGTGGCGACAGAAACAGACACCACTGCCTGTAAATTACACTAACAGAGTTACTGTGACAGTGATATCTACACTAAAATTTAGTAGATAAGATGTCATAATTATTCTGGTGATCGTAAGTTGATTTACTTCGACAAAAATTTGATTCACTGAGACATAAATGACTCATTCACACAGAGAAAGTAAAATTATGTTCTACTATTATTTTTAAAAAAAGCTTCAAATATTTACCGAAAATTGCGAAAAAATGGATATAATAGACATACAAATAATAATAAATAGAATATAATAACATAAAATAAATAATAGAAATTCAATAGGAAAAAAGAATATAAAATAAAAATATCGGCACTCGATACAGGCGTTTCGATATAAATATGTCGATATCTCGGAGTTGAATTTCACGTCGTAGAAAATCGATGTATTTTGGAAAGGATATCGATATTTTAGGGACAGCTCTAGATTTTATGGCCGCACTCCCTTACCGTTCGACAGCTAGAGCGATACTAGCGCCCCGAGGGGTGAGAAAGCAGTCACATGCGTATTAAGGATAGTGTTTTGTTTTTAGTTATTTTCTTCTTAATTCAGGAAACAGCTGTTACATTTTTGTGTTCCATGTATTAGGAAGTTATCGAGAGACGTGAAGTATCATCAAATACATGTGAAAACAGCCCAACCACACTGGTTCAATGATGTAAGCTATAACTAATTCTTTAAGGAATTCTTTCGAATACGTGTATTTGCAGCGTACTGCGCTGAAAGAAAGAGAATGTAAACGCATATGTCATGCACGAGTAGCACATGTTTCTGTTGTTATTGCCGTGGGCACTTTCCGAACCACTTAAAAAAATTTTATGGTGTCTCGTGATTTGCCCCTTCTAACACATCTCTCGACTTCCTAATACACAAGCATTTTTGTAAATGTAATTACTTTTGCTTCAAAAGTGCACGTGTTGAAGATTCTTGCCGTTCGCGACCCAGGTTTAGCAAATAATTCTTGAAATGAATTTTTCCGTGTCGAGAAACAGTTTTATTACTTCTGACGTTTTCCCATAAGCTACAGTTGTGGGGGCTCATTTGTTACGTTAAATAATGTAGGTATTACATTAAATATACGTCTCCTATGTTCCACATTTACTGATGTGGTTGAAAACGTAGCGAATAAAACTCTGCTTTGTTGGGTAGATATAAGACGTATCTCTGCAGAAGGTCAGGTCTTCAGGAGTTTACTAGCACTTTCTTGTTACAGGAGAATCGTAAATAAACTGCCCTGTAATGTAGCGCTTCATACCGCCGAGGGTGCTTACAACAGAAACTCCCAATGGCAGCCCCATCAGATTTGGTGGCTCGGTGGATAGCCCGTTTAAAAATGAACACAGATCAAGCATGGAAACAGGAAGAGAGTGTTCTGAACTGTGGATGGACAAGTGCAATATTGACCTGATTAGCCACGGTGTTGTGGCTAAGTGGTCATGGTGTTGGACCATCAGGTAGACGGGTCATGTTCAAAACTCCCTCGTGCCATTTACTTTTGTTTCTTTTTTTCACAACATTATGAACTGTCCGTCCCGTCAATGTTTCTCCTCTTTCTGTTGGCTAAGCAGTTGTCATGCTATACGTTGGTTATAGAATATGAGTCATGTGGCAAGAATACGTTACCGTCGCAAGTAAACGTGATGAATAGTGAAAGCAGTTGAGATACGACACACACGCCTGACAGAAATGAAAACAACAAATTAACTGGTGTGAACTATATCACGATAAAGGAGTGAAAACTTCCAACATGGAACGCCACTTAAAAAGACGTTAAAACGTATGTTTTGACAGAGCACAGAGAAACTGTGTGACTGTGAAACTGTTGCGTTCATTTGTAGCAGCTTATGTGACAAATTATCATCAGCAATTGATTGGAAGTGACGACATTCATACGAACACCTATACCGGGCAAGGAGGCATATCTCACTCACTCATCAGGCGTACAAATTAGGGGCGTCGGTAAGAGGTTCTTACCACATGACACACGTACTGTCACTAATGCCGTGTATGACACACCAGACGTTTTTTCTGATGGAGGATTCGGTTGACTTGTCGCCTTGTCCTCAAACGTTTGCGGTTCCCATTTGAAAGACAATTCCTTTCCGCTTCTAATGGAGTAGTTGTGCGGAATCAACTGTCAATATAGGTCCCGTTCTTACACCCTGTTGTTGCAAAACGTATCTTACAACACGACACAGACACAAATTTGAGTATAGCGAACAAAGAAAAAAAAAGTTGGCTCGAGGTGGGTTTGAACACCACTCTCCCGCGTGGCGGCCCATCACCGTGATGCTACTATTTGTCTTGCGTTGTTGTTCACTGCATTTTTTCGGGGCGGATGTCCCACGACGCCCGTTGTAGTTGTATCACAGAGGGCGCTTAACCCTCTCCCCAAACACGCTGAGCCACCGTGCCAGCCCTTGACCACAACGCCGTTGCTGCACTACAAGCACTAAAGAAACTGGTATAGGCATGAGTATTCAAATACAGGGATATGTAAACAGGCAAAATATGGCAATACGGTTGGTAAAGCATATGTAAGACAAGCGTCTGGAGTTGTTGTTAGATCGGTTACTGCTGCTGCAGTGGCAGTGGAAAGATTTAAGTCAGTTTGAACGTGGTGTTACAGTCGGCGCACGAGCGATGGGACACAGCATCTCCGAGGTAGCAATGAAGTGGAGATTTTCCCGTACGACCATTTCACAAGTGTACCGTGAATGTCAGGAATCCGGTAAAATATCAAATCTCCGACGTCGCTGCGGCCGGAAAAAGATCCAGCGAGAAAGGGACCTACGACGACTGAAGAGAATCGTTCAACATGACAAAAGTGCAACCCTTCCGCAAATTGCTGCAGATTTCAGTGCTGGGCCATCAACAAGGTTCAGCGTGTGAACCATTCAGCGAAACATCACCGATATGCGCTTTCGGAGACGAAGGCCCGCTTGTGTACCCTGGATGACGGCACAACACGAAGCTTTATTCCTCACCTGGGACCGTCAACACCGACACTGGACTGTTGATGACTGGAAACAGGTCGCTGGTCGGAATGAGACTCGTTTCAAATTGTATCGAGCGGATGGACGTGTGTCGGTATGGAGACAACCTCATGAATCCATGGACCCTGCGTGTCAGCAGGGGACTGCTCAAGCTGGTGGAGGCTCTGGAATGGTACGGGGTGAGTGCAGTTGGAGTGATATGGGATCTAGATACGACTCTGACAGGTGACACGTACGTAAGCATCCTGACTGATCGCCTGCATCCATTCATTCCCGATGTGCATTCCTACGGACTTGGGCGTTTCCAGCAGGACACTGCGACACCCCAGACAGTGAGGGTTCAGGAACACTCTTCTGAGTTTAAACACTACCACTGCCCACCAAACTCCCCAGACGTCAACATTATTTCGACATTTGGGATGCCTTGTAACATGCTGTTGACAAGAGTTTTCCAGCCCCTCGTGCTCTTAATGATTTATGGACAGCCCTGCAGGATTCATGATGTCAGTTCCCTCCAGCACTACTTCAGACATTTGTCAAGACCATGCCACCTCGTGTTGCGGCACTTCTTCTGCGTGCTCGCGGGGGCCATACACGATATTAGGCAGGTTTAGCAGTTTCTTTGGCTCTTCAGTGTAGTTACAAGTAGTTCGAGCTTTCACTGTGTTGTGTCTAGACAAGACAGCCTAGACAGAATGTGAGGAAGCCGAAAGGCACACGCTAAGCTAAAGCAGGATGGCGTGAGGTCTGAAACAGGATACGTAATGAATGCTATAAAGAAAAGTACGTAGCTTCTGGAATACTTAACTTTAATCCATCCTTGGTACATCGCTATTGACGATATAAGTGAGACTCCATAGATACATGCAATGTTACTAATGGCGCCTTGCTAGGTCGTAGCCATTGACTTAGCTGAAGGCTATTCTAACTATTGGCTCGGCTATTGAGCAATGCTTCGTCCATGTAGTCGCTAGCAAAGTCGTCCGTACAACTGGGGCGAGTGCTAGTCCGTATCTCGAGACCTGCCTTGTGGTGGCGCTCGGTCTGCGATCCCTGACAGTGGCGACACGCGGGTCCGACATGTACTAAATGGACCGCGGCCGATTTAAAGCTACCACCTAGCAAGTGTGGTGTCTGGCGGTCACACCTCACATTGTCCATAGAATATTGGTTCAATTATTAAAGAAATCAATAAAAATGTACCGACTTTTATGTGAATGTCAAATGTACTCTAAATGTAAATATACTGTAAATAATCGGGATTTCAATTTTGAAAGAAAAAAAACGTGTTTTAACAAGTTGAAGATGATGAAAAGAGCGTACACGAAATCCATTTCGCCAAAGATAGGGCTGTAGCTTGCAGTAAGCTCCGTAGTATTGATCTCACTGGTAGCCTGTCACTGTCATTCATCTGTCTCGATTGTCGTTGGGAAGGAATAAAAGTTCTAATGATATCAGCAAATGTTTTGCATGCCTAGTCTGCGTCTAAATCTGGGAGGAATCTTCTGGACGTGAACGTAATGCTCTCGCCATGTAAAGTCCACCTACTCTACGTGTGGCTTCTTCTGCTTTGTCACAATGCGTGGCATGTTGCGAGTCTTAAGGGAGGAAAGGAGGTGGTAACTACATTGCGCTTTCTCAAAGTTCGATTGTCAACGTAACTGTTTCGTCATACGTATCCAAACACCTGAAACGTACATGCGTAAACGTGGAATTCATGTTGAAGATCGTGGAACTGTGCCGAATATGTAGTGCAATACTGAGTCTGCCATTTCGCACAGAATTAATCAACATCCACAAATTATAATAAGAAATCAAGTCGTTTCTCAATGGAGTAACTGATTATGTCGACATCTGTCGAGACTAAGCGTAGTTTGACGATTTGTATTAGAGAATAAGCTTTTTCTTTTATCCGTACCGTTTGTCGTGGTGTAATTACAACCACAGTCTAATACAATTGCGACATTCATTACTGTGGATATTTTTACTGTCTTGAGAGCTAGTGTGATACTAGCGCCCCAAGCGACGAGAAAGCGGCCGCAAAAGTAAAGTTGGTTTTTAACTGTTTTTCTAGTCGATTAGCGAAATAATTGTTACATTTTTGCGTTCGAAGCATTAGTAAGTTGTCAAAAGACATGAATGACCATGAAACACATGTAGGAACAACCGAATTTTCCTGGTTCAATGCCGGCCGGAGTGGCCGAGCGGTTCTAGCCACTTCAGTCTGGAACCGCGCGACCGCTACGGTCGCAGGTTCGAATCCTGCCTCAGGCATGGATGTGTGTGATGTCCTTAGGTTAGTTAGGTTTAAGTAGTTCCAAGTTCTAGGGGACTGATGACCTCAGAAGTTAAGTCCCCTACTGTTCAGAGCCATTTGAACCTGGTTCAATGACATAAGCTACAACCGAATGATGAAGTAATACTTTCGAATATGCG
Source organism: Schistocerca piceifrons (assembly GCF_021461385.2). Taxonomy (NCBI): domain Eukaryota; kingdom Metazoa; phylum Arthropoda; class Insecta; order Orthoptera; family Acrididae; genus Schistocerca; species Schistocerca piceifrons. Next base: position 122,148,353 of record NC_060148.1, on the reverse strand, counting down.
TATAATTGTAGCTTACTCTGCTGAAAACAGGAGAATATAAACGTATATTTTATGCATGAGAAGAATATATTTGTTTTGTTGTCTGTTCTAATTATGACAGACGCTTTCCTTGGCGCGTAACAACTTCGTAAGCAGCCTCATGTTTCGCATAGTCTTACACGTTACTCGGCTTTCTAATACAAAAATATTTTTGTACATCTAAGTACTTTTGCTTCAGAATCGAATGTTTTGAAGATTCTAACTGTTTGTGAATCAGACGCAGCAATAATTGCAGAGTTGGTTTCATCTGTATTGGGAAACAGTTTTATTGCTTCTATTCTTTTATTGTGACTCCAGTCGTGTCTTTCCTTGAACTACAGTTGCGGTAGTTTATCTGCTACTTTAAATAACGTAGGTATTGCATTCCTTACACGTTTCCTATATTCCACATGTACTGATTTGACTGGAAGTGCAGTGAAGAAAACTTTAGGTTTTTGAGTAGATATATATCTACATCTACACAGTGTCGGATACAGAAAAACCTCAAGGATGGGGCGCTATAAATATCTTGAGCTACCTCTACTTTTACTATAATAAAAATGCGCTTTTAGGCATTTTCTCGAAAATCGCTATTACCGTAGATTACGAGTTAGGTAAGGGAAACTATTGTTACGTTATTGGTAAAAATGTTGTTACGAGTCTCATAACAATATTTTTACTGAGAAAATACTACGAATTACTATTATTAATACTTCACAATCAATTGATCACTCTCACTCTTGACTAGCCTTCACACTTGCACTTGCTACAACTAGGACTTTTTACTTATTCATTCTTCAGTATTCATATTTCTGCTTCTGAATGTAAACTAGCTTCCTATTCGGCGAATAGTCCGTATTTATAGCGCTACGTATCGAAGGTTCTCTGTACAAGGAAACAGTAGAATATTCGCGACTTTCTTGAACAAATGCCAGACAGGATAACGAATCGAGGTTACTAGAATGGTCGCAACTTTACTCGTAGGTGTGTGTTAGCTATTTATGTGCCAGGCCTAAACGTATAAAATATGATCGCGCGTACCACATAGGGAAGTACAACTAAAACTGGGTTATTTTGGAAATCAGCCTTATGAAAGCACAATTATTTTATTTTTAGTACAACTACTTCATATCTCGATTCAGTCGAGTCTACTGCCGAAAGAAACGAACGAATCGGCCCCGCAAGGGGGGGTTCGACCCAGTATGTATCCGCCACTGCATCTACATGGATCCTCTGCAAAACAGACTTAAGTGCCTGGCAGAAGGTTCGTCCAACCACCTTCACAATAATTCTCTATTATTTCAATCTCCGAACAGTGCGCGGAAAAAACGAATACATATATCTTTCCGTGCGAGCTCTGATTTCTCTTATCTTATTATAATGATCGTTTCTTTCTATGTAGGTGGGCGTCAGCAAAATGTTTTCGCATTTGGAGCAGAAAACTAGTGATTGAAATTTCGTGAGAAGATTCCGCCTCAACCGAAATTGCCTCTCTGCAAGCTGTCAAGTCTCCTTCTATTTACTAGCGATGTTTTTGTTCTTAAACAACACGACATTCTCTAGGAAATATTTGTAGGTTACAGGAAAATTGTAAAAGAACTGTTCCATAATGTAGCAGTTTACATCTGCTAGGTATGCTAGGAAATTAAAAAAAGAACAATGTGGTGTCTTCTTCTTGTTTTTGTTCCAATGTGCAGCGCTACATACGCTTCCGTTTGTGAAAACTATTCTAAAGACCAATATAAACAATTAAGCAACGCTTTCGCTTTTAAAAGATCTCACCGAACTCAACAGTGTAACTTCCTGGCCGCTTGGTGTGCTGCAACTGCTGTGGGTAACAAGAAAGAAATGGAGCGCCATGACTGTTATGATTAGATTAGATTAGATTAATACCAGTTCCATGGATCATGAATACGATATTTCGCAATGATGTGGAACGAGTCAAATTTTCCGATATATGACATAATTAAGTTAATTTAAGAACATACTTAAGTTAATATAACAACCTTTTTTTCCCTTAATTTATATCTTAAAAATTCCTCTATGGAGTAGAAGGAGTTGTCATTCAGAAATTCTTTTAATTTCTTCTTAAATACTTGTTGGTTATCTGTCAGACTTTTGATACTATTTGGTAAGTGACCAAAGACTTTAGTGCCAGTGTAATTCACCCCTTTCTGTGCAAAATTAGATTTAATCTTGAATAGTGAAGATCATCTTTTCTCCTAGTATTGTAGTTATGCACACTGCTATTACTTTTGAATTGGGTTTGGTTGTTAATAACAAATTTCATAAGAGAGTATATATACTGAGAAGCTACTGTGAATATCCCTAGATCCTTAAATATATGTCTCTAGGATGATCGTGGGTGGACTCCAGCTATTATTCTGATTACACGCTTTTGTGCAATAAATACTTTATTCCTCAGTGATGAATTACCCCAAAATATGATGCCATATGAAAGCAATGAGTGAAAATAGGCGTAGTAAGCTAATTTACTAAGATGTTTATCACCATGTTAAGACTGTGCCGCAGCTGTAGTCTTTCCTTGTTTTGCGGTACTTAGTTCGTTCCCATTTCGATAAATAGTTGAAGTTCTTTTGCGATAACCGTTTTGATTTGCTACTGCTACATACGGGGAGTCCCAGGAGCAACAGCCAATATTCGGATATATTACAGGAATGATCATTAGAAACAAAAATGTCTAGGAAACATGAGCTCTAACATACATACCTTAACAGCTATGAGCACTTCGTCATCTTAGATGCTAGAAACAAATCTCCTCTACTGCAGCTCTTTGCTATCCATATTTTGGGGGGTGGTAAGGGCCAAATGAAAAATGATATAAAACTCGTCGGCTTTGACCAATGACGTCATATTTTAGTCATCGATATTTATTTAGTTTCGAAGCATAGGTAATAAATCGGTGACCTTCTGTGGCGAAACGTAGTAATTGTAACTAGAAATAAATGAATGTGATATTAAGAAGTCGGCCGATGTGGCCGAGCTGTTCTAGGCGCTTCAGTCCGGATCCACGCTGCTGCTACTGTCGCAAGTTCGAATCCTGCCTCGGGCGTGGTCCATTGATAGTGACTGGGCCAAATATCTCACGAAATAAGCATCAAACGAAAAAACTACAAAGAACGAAACTCGTCTAGCTTGAAGGGGGAAACCAGATGGCGCAATGGTTGGCCCACTAGATGGCGCTGCCATAGGTCAAACGGATATCAACTGCGTTTTTTTAAATAGGAACCCCCAATTTTTATTACATATTCGTGTAGTACGTAAGGAAATACGAATGTTTTAGTTGGACTACTTTTTTCGCTTTGTGACAGATGGCGCTGTAATAGTCACAAACGTATAAGTACGTGGTATCACGTGATACATTACCCCTGTTAAAATGGACCGTTTACCAATTGCAGAAAAGGTCGATATCGTGTTGATGTATGGCTATTGTGATGAAAATGCCCAACGGGCGTGTGCTATGTATGCTGCTCGGTATCCTGGACGACATCATCCAAGTGTCCGGACCGTTCGCCGGATAGTTACGTTATTTAAGGAAACAGGAAGCGTTCAGCCACATGTGAAACGTCAACCACGACCTGCAACAAATGGTGATGCCCAAGTAGGTGTTTTAGCTGCTGTAGCGGCTAATCCGCACATCAGTAGCAGACAAATTGCGCGAGAATCGGGAATCTCAAAAACGTCGGTGCTGAGAATGCTACTTCAACATCGATTGCACCCGTACCATATTTCTATGCACCAGAAATTGTATGGCGACGACTTTGAACGTCGTGTACAGTTCTGCCACTGGGCACAAGAGAAATTACAGGACGATGACAAATTTTTTGCACGCGTTCTATTTAGTGACAAAGCGTCATTCACCATCAGCGGTAACGTAAACCGGCATAATATGCGCTATTGGACAACGGAAAATCCACGATGGTTGCGACAAGTGGAACATCAGCGACGTTGGCGGGTTAATGTGTGGTGTGGCATTATGGGAGGAATGATAATGGGCCCCCATTTTATCAATGGCAATCTAAATGGTGCAATGTATGCTGATTTCCTATGTAATGTTCTACCGATGTAAACTACAAGATGTTTCACTGCACGGCAGAATGGCGATGTACTTCCAACATGATGGATGTCCGGCACATAGCTCGCGTGCGGTTGAAGCGGTACTGAATAGCATATTTCATGACAGGTGGATTGGTCGTCGAAGCACCATACCGTGGCCGGCACGTTCACCGGATCTGACGTCTGTGGGGAAAGTTGAAGGATACTTGCTATCGTGATCAACCGACAACGCCTGACAAAACATGCGTCAGCGCGTTGTCAATTCGTGTGCGAACATTACGGAAGACGACCTACTCGCTGTTGAGAGGAATGTCGTTACACGTATTGCCAAATGGATTGAGGTTGACGGACATCATTTTGAGCATTTATTGCATTAATGTGGTGTTTACAGGTAATCGCGCTGTAACAGCATGCGTTCTCAGAAATAATAAGTTCACAAAGGTACATGTATCACATTGGAACAACCGAAATAAAATGTTCAAACGTACCTACGTTCTGCATTTTAATTTAAAAAACTTACCTGTTACCAAATGTTTGTTTAAAATTGTGAGCCATACGTTTGTGACTATTACAGCGCCATCTATCAGAAAGTGAAAAAAGTGCTCCAACTAAAACATTCATATATCTTTACTTACTACATGAATATGCAATAAAAAATGTGGGTTCCTATTTTAAAAATACACAGTTGATATCCGTTTGACCTATGGCAACGCCATCTAGCGGGCCAACCATAGTGCCATCTGGTTTCCCCCTTCAAGATAGACAAGTCTTGTTCTTTGTAGTTTCTTCGTTTGACGCTTATTTCGTGAGATATTTGGCCCAGTCACGATCAATGGACCACCCTGTATATATGAGTGGGATGCTAGTACTTCCTCCTTCCTCTCTTCACCTCCACACCCTCCATCTCCTTCTTCAGGGCAGTTTCCAGTGCCTCCCCCCCCCCCCCCCCCAGATGACGAACTTCGCCGTGACATCTACCCTTCCTTCCTACTATAGCCTGGCCTTGTTCCCCTCCTCCCCAGGGCCCTCTTTTCACTCCCAGAGCGTATTTTCCTCCTCTCCCCCCCCCCCCCCCCACTGAGACCCTGCACCCCATCCTCGCCTCTCTCCCTCCCACATCCCTCCCTCCCTTCCTGGCGCTCTTCGGCGCGCCCCCTGCTCATCTCTCCCCTCTCTTCCCCTCCATACCTCCCTCCCTTATCCCCTTGCGCCTGGCAGATCCTCCATTTTGATCATCATCAGTGTGCCACGTCAGTGTTGTGTTTAGTGCTGCTCTCCTGTGCTTCGAGAGGTGTGATTTTAATTGTGTGCTGGCCTTGTACTTAGTGTTACTGTCAGTGATTGTTATGTGCTACGCCATCCATCTATACTTTTATACTCCAGTCATACTGCCCCTTGTGTTCTTTTAATTGTACCAGTATATGGTTTTTTGTATGTGCTATCTTTTTACAGTTTTAGCTCCATTTTACAGTCGCCCCTTTCTTTCCTATTGTCTTCCATGATGTTTCCCCTTTTTAATATCTACGTACACCATGTTTTCTCGTTTATGTTATTTTTAAATGTCTGCTACTATTTGTTCTATGTCTTTCGGCTGAAGAACAGCGCATACGCTGCTGCCAGCCTGACCTGATGGGGAATTGAAATACAATAAAGGAAAAAAAAATAATAGCACTTCATCACCTTCGTTAGTACTAGTATCGTATTCTTCTATATAAATTGAAGAACACAATACTAGTACTAGCGAAGGCGATGAAGTACGTATGTGCTGCTGATACGGTCGCAGGATCGAATGCTTTCTCGGACATGGATGATATATATATATATATATATATATATATATATATATATATATATATATTGAAGAATACGATACTAGTACTAGCGAAGACGATGAAGTACTATTATATGTATATATATATATATATATATGTATATATATCATCCATGCCCGAGAAAGCATTCGAACCTGTGACCGTAGCAGCAGCACATACGTACGTGTATATATATATATATATATATATATATATATATATACACATATAAATAGGATGCTAGTAGCTCATTGGCTTCACAAGTACTAGTATCATATTCTTCAATTATATATATATATATATATATATATATATATATATATATATATATAAAATAACACTACTTCATCGCCTTCGCTAGTACTAGTATCGCATTCTTCAACTGGACTATGTAAGTCATCTGAAGTACAGGACACAAATGTTATGTTCGTCCCTTTCTTCGCGTTCGCTAGTACTAGTATCCTATTTTCAGTTGACACTAAAACCAGCGAAGGTGAAAAAACTGATAAACGTAAAATTCGTATATATATATCAACATAGGCCCCATGCCAATATAACATATATCGCTTTAGGGTTTTCTACTCTAAGAAAAAGCTATATACGTCACATTACATTCGAAATATGGATGTACATGACACAAGTCCCCGTTCTGTTGCCTCTGTACTTCAATCGTTTGTTTGTTAAGTTCATGGAAAGTTTAATCATTAAGTAATAATTTTGTGTAACCAGCGTCTCTTCTGCCTTGTGGCCTCCGGCGACCGGGTTTCCTGTCCCTGGCACTAGTGTAACTGAAGACAGTGATCCTTCCTCCTCCTCTCGTCACTGTCCGATGGGAGGTGTAGTTTTGGCAATCTAATTGTTTCGCTATTCTGTCGTGGGTTATGAGTAAATTCGTGCTCCTTGTTGGTTGATCATGTGGTCGCTCGTTCAGGACTGTGTGGTGTAATGTTCCTTGCACGATGATAGCTCTAATTCTGTCAGCAAGTTAAGCCATCTTATAACAAGTTTTCGCTGGCTAAAAGTCGGTGCAGTGACCAACCAGCCTGAGCGTGGCAATTGTGTTTACAGGCGTATTTAAACTGGTCAGTATTCTGCCTAGCCTGAGCATCTCTGAGTGGGTGACGTGTGGCCACCTTACACGGGTCCTTCATATCTGTTATGTTCTAATGATATTCCAGGACCATTTTGTTTAAAATTTTTTGAAATTCCTCCAATTTTGTAAATTCCTTTTATGGCCATTAATCGTGTGTTTGCTGAGACCTGTTTAATTTGTTTAATGCCGGTGTTGGTAGCTTCACTACCTCACCGTACTTTATTAACAAAGTCCTGTATGTACTTTAGTAGCCTGTTTACTAATGTTCTTTAAATTTTTTAAAATGTTTGTATTGCTATAAATTACTTTGATTGGCATTAGCGGCGTCTTTAAAAAAGTAGTTTATTGCTGTACTGCTAGCTTCTGTGTTTTTTATTATTTTTTAAAACTGTTCTATTGCTATAAATTACTTGATTGCCGTTAGCGGCGTGTTTAAAAGGCTGTTTATTGCCATACTGCTAGTTTCTATAAGATACAAATAAAACACATGTGAAAATCTCAACTCAACAGTAAACTACTAGAAATTTGGCCCCGTTTTCCAACTTGTGGTGTGGCTTGTAGTAACCATAACCACTGTGTGTGTTAGTCTCTAACTTACTTATTTTAAATTGATCTAAATTTCTTAATACTTTGACATGTCCTATATCCCTGTAAAAAGAGATCTATGGATGAATAAAGCTACTTCTACTGCTAGATTTTGCAAGACGCAGGAAGTAATGGTGCATTCACTTAATTGGACAGTCCATGTTGCAAGACCTGCCAAATGGCCGATACTGTATGACGTTATGTGCACGCTGTGAGGCTTTGTTGCTATGTGGCGTTACCTGAAGACGGCGAGCTCTACGCTACAAACTGCACGTCGAGTAACGATCGCTCACGACAAGCGTGAGGCTGCCCACCGTGCTGCCATCTTGTGGCGCCGGCTTGCAGCAGGGGGTAGTTGCGTGGCGCGCCGTTCGATGGCAGCACCAGCCGTAACTGATTTCGATTCCTAACATTATGCAGGGACATGTCTTAACCTAGTGAAGTTCTCACAGTTGCATCCATTACTTACTTTGTTTTATTTACACAGCTCATATATGTGTTGTGTGCTTCGTTGCAGAGGAAATTATGAAAATGTGCCACAAGTAGTGCTGTTTTCTTGTCCTAAATGGATAGAGCTAAATCAGAACTGTATAGCTGACTGCAAGACATCTTGAATATTTCCAGGTTACACAGAATTAGAAGGTGAGGGCATCTCCGGCGGAATTTCGGTTGAATACCGGCCAGTAATTTCGTGGACCACACGAATGTAAGAAACATTTTACTTCAGACAGTAGCTTGCAGGAGCGGTAGGACATGTCAAAGCGATGGTAATCTGCCTACTAGGTTGACTTATACCACCACCAGTAGTGGAAGGTTACGTTGCACATGGCGATCCTGCCATGGATTTCGAGTCACAGGTCTTCCTGATCAGTAATTAGGTTGCATTAAATTAACAAAACTGAATGAAATAATAATTTGTTTTTCTTGTATAGTGAAGCACAATTCTGTTTGTGCTGAATACAGCGTTGCTTCTATCTATGTTGTATTCTTGTTGTGTCTTATCCTACTGTTGAATTTTCGCTTGTTTTGTTACAATCGATCAGTTAATTAGATATTTCTGGGTCATTTTATTGTACGTTGTGTAGTGAGTAGGGGACAGTGATTAAAACCGTAAACATAGGTAATGAGTCAGATTATTACTAGAGCGCACGCAAAAAGCATAGCAGAGATGGATACATTGCACGACGAAAGCGGTGGTGTGTGCAGCGAGCAGGGATTGCCAGCTGGTGTGGAGTACCAAACCGGGGCGATGAACTTCTAGGGTGAGCTGACTGCGGGCCACGGACAAACAATGGAGTCCAGTGCGTTTGTAACGGGACTCGGGCCCCAGGCAGGTAGTGTGGGGGCGACCTTGGAAGCCGCCAGCACGAGGGATGGTGCGACTCAGGAACGTGCGGCCGAGCCAACTTTCACAGCACAGGCTAGTGCGGGAAATATGGGCCAAGAGAACCCACTGTTAGCAAGTATTTTGCAGTTCATGAAGCAGCAAGAAGACTCAAACTAGGCTTTACTAGACTCAAACAAGGCATTGAATTTGACCTTACAAATTAATAGCTCAAATAAGGCACTACGTGAGGAACTAACTAGAAAATCAGGTGAACAGATAGGCGCAATTAATACCCGTTTCGACGAACAAGAACGCAGGCTAGGGCACCAACAGGAACGCCTAGAAGCGTTAGAAACCCGAGTCGAAACACCGACTGCTGGAAACCAGGCACTGGCTGACTCATGCTAAAGCAGATACAGTCTGTGCAAACCGAAGCCAGCGAGGCCACAAGCAGACTCGGAAATCGGGTCACAGTGCTTGAAAGTGATCTGTCCCTGCGAGAAATAGTGCTTCCTTCCGAGTCGCAAGTTAGAGAAGTATAGGAGAGCGTCTGCACGGAACAGAGAGAAGTGGTTGCCCGTATGAGCGAACAGGTGGCCGCTCAGGGTGAGCAGCTAACGGCGCAAGCAGACGAGATTGATAAAGTCATCAATCAGGTGGGCGTCCTGACGAGTGCGGTAGAGAAGATCGCGCTGAATAAGGAAACGGACTCAGATAGGACACAGCCGGTTCCTGTTGCGGAATCCGCAGAAATTCAGTCTCTTCTGCAGTTTAAAAGGGTGCAGGCGGATATTAACAAACGCAATCAGGACGTGATAGCTGACCTGCATAATAAGCTGCGGGAAAATGAAAGCGCCAATGGCAGTAATTCTGTTAGTAATGGGGCTAGGGGAGCAGAAAGTTCCAGCAGTGAACGTAGATGTAGAGAAGAAGACGAATACCGTGATTTTGAAGAGAGACTCGGTAATTTAAGGCGTAAATCAAAGCCGCCTACTCAGACGACTGATCATGGTATGAATTTTGATACTGATGAGGAAGAATGCAGGAGACCCACGACGTAGCGCCCTCGATGTGGCTCAATCAATTTGGACAGTCGCTGCCTCGCTCCTGGGGAGATGTGCTAAGAATAAAATTCGCATGTAGCCACCTGAGAGGTGAAGCGGCTAACCAAATGCAAATAATGCTTAAGGACTGTCGAATGTACGAGGACTTCAAGGCGGCTTTCCTCAGCGAGTTCTGGTCTCGGAGCATGCAAGAGCAGGTGAAATTGGGCATATTAATGCGAGAGAACTACGTTGACAGTACGTTCAGACACCCGGTAGAGTACTACAAAGAGATGGTCAAGAGCAATCAGTTCCTTGATGCACTGTATGATCCATACGAACTCAATAGAATCTGTCTTACTAAACTCCCGAGCGAACTGTGTAAAGAAATTACAATTGCAGGAAGAGGCAAGGACGAAGTTAGTGGCTTTCAGAACGTGTTGCAAGAGTTGGGTACCGAAAGAAATATAAGTGAGCAGCAAAACGTCGTTAGATTTGAAGGTAACCGCGACGAGAATGTCGGGCGAAGGCGCAACCAGAGTTGGAGACCCCATTTTTCCGGTAATAATAATCATGGTCGTGGACATGACAGGGGTGGACGTGTCTCTTGGAGCCCACGACAACGCAGCGGAGGCTGGGGACGCCCTAGGGAAGAGCGGTTCCGTCGTAACGAACAGAATTCACGGCACGCAGCGGACGGGAGACCAGAGGAGCCACGTAATTCCCGCGCTAATTGGAACGCGAAAACAGGGAATCAATATCTGGCAGACTTCCAAGGAATCCTGAACGAAATTCCATATGGGACGATGAAGCTCAATCCTACACTGGTCCTGAAGAATCAGGCACCTCCCAACAGAATTAGAGAACTGGTAGACTGGCCACCAGAAAGGCGACAACGACACAGGGTAGTGGTAGAGTTAGCAATTGCAAATATCAGGAAGGAGGCGTTATGTTGAAAAAGGCGACAAAAGGGATGCATTAGACAATTAGTACTGGAAATTGGCGATAAAGTTCTCATGAGGGCTCATAGATTATCCAAAAGACACCGGCATATTAGCAGTAAGTTTTTCAACGTGTATTCAGGACCCTTTAGGGGGAGACGTGTCGCACATCAGAACGCCATTGAAATCGAAACTGTCAGGTCCCGTAAGCCAAGAGGGTTGCACCACATATCCAACATCAAAAAATGGATAGAGTAAGAACAAGGGACAGGAGGGTCATCCTTTACAGGCAGCCATTTAGTTTAGTATAATCGTAGTACTCCACAACATCTTAGACAATGGATTTGGTACTCTTCTTGCTGTTCTTGCCTGGTCATAAGCTAGAAGCTAAGTGGATAAAACGAGTGTCGAAGGAAGATATTCGTACGCTATGGTGGTGATTTGCTCTAGAGAAGCGAGGATCACTCGTAAGGGAAACTAGAAGTAGTTACCCTGGGAAAGGTAACCCTTTGCAAAGTATATTGATGGGGAAACGCGCCATAGATGCGCGTATGTGGTAGTAATGGCTCGCGCCGAGGTAGCGACGGGACCAGTTGTCGGTTGCAAAAGGCACCGAATTTTTTGTGTGCTTGTGGTATTTGTGTTTTAGTGTTGTGCAGAGACGCAGCGCTATGAAGTCTTACAGACTTACGCGGTGGTGACTTTGAGAGACCCTGAGAGCGAGCTGAACTTGGTAAGGAGTATGTGACAGACAATAGCAAGGATAATCAGATGAAGGCAAGTTAAGGTTCCTGGAGGTAAACCATCCAGAGAATGAAGGCAGTACTGAATGGAGAGGAATCCCCAGAGAGGTAACAGGAAGGAGTACCGGTTGCAGTCATGAATGACATCTGCTTGACGTAAGATGATGACACCCTAGATATAAGATGTAAAGTGTGCCCTTAGATTTATAACTATTAGTAGTGGTATGCGGTTTCTGTGCTTGAATGTTTGTTCCCAGGGAATAAATAGCACTTAAAGCGACGAGATTCTGATAAGAATGGCCTCAGATGAAATTGCAAGTAAAGAGGACTGATGTGATGACCGAAAGTTGTTGGTGTAATGTTCTGTGAGCCTTTTCCAAGTAAAAAACAGCCGTAACTTGTTCTTGGCGGACTGAACTTGACAAAACGGAGAGGAAGCAACTGATTTGGGTAAAGTATGAAACTGTAACGAGAGGTAATAACTACAGGTGGTATCGTTCCAATGAACTTTTATTCTGTGTTTTTTCTTGTGATGTGTAATTAGCTACTCAGTGTTTGATGGTGTGCTAAACTGGTCATACCTAATGGATGAGCAGTCACATCGCCTGTGTTGGCTTTGCCTGTGTGTTAAAGGAACAAAAAAAACGTTGGGATAATGCTTCTAGCTATCTGTCAGTACCGCTAACGATCTCTCATAATAGTAGATTAGAAAATTTTGATGGTGAAAGGAATATCTAAAACGTTGTGGTGACATATGAATGTCTGGAGTAATACTCGAGTAGTTTGGAAATGCGAGCATGCAAGAAGGAAGGAAGATAGAGAGGTAGATCATGGTGGTGGTGTAGTGGTTTACACAACAATCCCCAAAACAGAAGATACCTGCCCTACTCCACAATCGAGACAGAAGGGTTGCTCCTTTATGGGCACTCAAATGTGATTAGTATCTAAGAAAGTAACCATAAGAATTTAACAGTTGTCAGAGAGAAGTAAATCACCTGTAACCAAAAAATAGGCTAACAATTTTTTATAAAACGTCTCCCACATTATAACACCTTTTGGAGACGCATTTTTCCTTTGTTGTAATTATTATTCAGGAATCAAGAAACTTGTATTTGAAATCAGTTACTGTAAATTGCCAAACAGATTAGCGTAAGATTTCAGAGAGGCCTGTGTGAAACAAAATGTAATATGTAGAGGTTAAGAATTGTTTTGTATTAGTAACTATTTGCCATTCATTGTAAAGCCCTGGTGAAACCTGTAAATAATTACGTTTTGTGTACTGTAGGTTAATTGAGAAATGTACTTGGTGAAATCAAGTGAGGAGATGATGACCACTAAAATTTAAGAGAATGACAATTGTTCTGTCTGAATGTTGCAAGGCGATGGCGAGAAAAGGGCGGCTTACGGAGTCCAGGTGGCAAGGACACGGGAGAACCTGTCCCGGTGCTACAGCCGAGCGCAGAAGGGCGCGCACGCAGGCGGTGTGAATGGAGCCTTGCACCCCCCCCCCCCCCCCCCACGCGGCAGAGCCGGGGCGTGGCTCGTCGTCTACGGCGGCCCTGCGCTGACGCACCACTCTCAGCTGCTGGCACGCACCGACGCACAGTGGGTCAGAATCCCAAAAAGCTGGTCAAATATAAGTAGTTGTTCAATTTGTATGTAAGGGTTTACGGAGTTTCTGATTAAGAATATGATATCAAAAAATGAAAAAAACAAAATGGCGGACCCAAGATGGCAGGCTCTATGTACACTACTATCATTTTTTACGTATAAAAGTAATTTTTAGGGAATTGTCGAGGTTACTGATGATGACAGAGTTCAAAAAATTTAAAAATGGTGGATCCAAGATGGCGGTCAAAATCTATGTCTTTTTATTTATTTATGTATATATATTTTTATTCATATAAAAATCAGTATTTAGGGATTATTGTAGTTAATGCTTAAAAAATAAACCAAAAAAGTGGAAAACTCGAAGAAAGGACCAAATATAGGATACAAGATAGTGTAAAACATTACAAAAAATTATTTCATTTTAATTATAATTATTTATTTTGCAAACTTTTTATAGCTTAATTTACAAGTTTTCATTTTCTTATTCTTTTTCATCTTCTGCTTCAACTGAATCGTCATCACCCTCAAACACTGTTTCCTCATCTGCATCTGCATCTGAATCTTCATAGTCTTCCGCCACAGGAACTAAGAGGGCAACGGCTTCTGGCGACAAACTCTTCAGTTTCTTCGGCGAAGATTTGCGTAAGGAAGAAACGTAGGGGTCTGTCGTTGCCAACAATCTCCTGAACACCTCTTCCATAGTCTTAACTCTTGAAAACTTTCGAGAAAAACTCAGGCGATATTGCTTTATCAACTTATTGGTTGATTCCTGAGCATCCTCCGATAGTTGACCGATGGGTAAAATGGCCGAAGAAATAATGTCTGGACAGTGAATCAACAATCTATGGACTGCTGTTGGCATGTTGTACCAGGGGTTTTCTTTCACGTAGTGCCTGGCAGTTGCTAATGCGTATGCTCGAAACTTTTCAACGTCGATCTGACGTCCGCTCGAAATCGTCTGCAAAATTATATGGAAACGGTGGATTAGTTCTTCGGAAACTCCAGTTATCAGCGCTGATGTTGGAGTGTTTTCAAAATAACGTCGAGCGGTGTTTCTGTCATTCGTACTGCCAAACCCTTGTTTCGGCATCTAAATTACAATTCCAAGCTGTCCTTTGAAAGCTTTTTGAATGTTGGCTTTCAGTATTGCTTTTTCCTCTTTATCTTCTGCTTTACGTGCCTGCCACTTTTTTGTTTTCATTTGGTATACCAAATGAATACAACATTCAAAACATCAAATCCAGGCGTGAAGAGTTGATAGTCCGTACTGCAGATAACCGGCGGTAACTTGTTTTTTCAAAACATCGTCAATGTTATTAAATTGGGCAAACGTAGCCTTGCAGAGATAGCACCGTTGCGCAGATTTCGTGTTGGTGATAGCATTGCACGCTTTACCATCTACCATGGTCATGCTTAAATTGTATTTAATGGAAATGTCTTTCCCATGAATAACTGTTTCGAATGACTGGAGTTGTTCGATCTGTTTGTCGTAATACGCTTTCTCATTTAAAGACGTTTGCTCCGTTTCCTTTGTAAATTCTAACGTCAGTGGTCTGCAAAAGAGGGTTGAAGACGGCTTCGGATTAATCCATAAGATCTTTTCTTCTTTAGTTTCTTCATTTACACCTGCAAGTTTCAGTGGAAAAAGCGAAGTGAAAAATAAAGTTGCATCTGAAATACTCGAATCTGAAAACTTCATTTTATACATGCTTTGCCCGGAGGTTCCGTCAAAGCCCCACTTATAAATAAGGGCCATATTAGACATTTCCGAATCACTCATATGTAAAATATCGTCTCGTTTCAGCAGTAGAACACGATCAACAGTGTGGTCTAACAAAGCTTGCAACCGTACCTCAGCTTTTGATTCGGTAAAAGTGAGGGCAGAAAGCTTTTTTTTGCTACCAAAACAGCTGAATACGGTGGATATAGTGTGTTTAAGCATTTTCCTTTAGCCCCATTTCTCAAATGCTGGTAAGATTCTTTTGACAACTTCAAATCGAAAAGGAGTGCTAGACCTTCATTTGCATCATATGAGGATGGCGATGATGTTGAAAATCGCAAGCCTGCCTTGTATTTTTTCACCTTGGATGGGCTTGAGAGGGTGACGTCTTTCACAATCTTCACAGCATCTGGGTGCCCTGAAGATCGAAGACTCATTTGCGCAGCGAACGATAATTCCACAGGACTGAACTTCGTACGAATCTCCTCAGTTCTCCTTCTTTTAGACCTATCAGATAATGTTTCAAATTTTGTGGCAGGTAGGCCTGTTGATTTAGTCGCACTTGCAGGTTTCGAATCAATCGGAATATATACTATTGTATTTAACCAGGTTTCGTTCTTCTTGAAAAAATATCCTTATCGCCGAGTTGCTTCCTTATACTTGCTTCTTAACTTTGTTAACAAAATCGGAATGGTAGGCCTCATATCATAGGGAATTTTAATTGTATGTCCACTTTTTTCTGTCAACGACCTTTCCAAATGTTCTATGACCCCTTCCAAATCATTTGACAAATACTCTTTTGTTATTATAAAAATATCTTTCCTCGAAAATCCGATTCTTGAATACGCTGGATCAGATGAAACTGAAATTAAAAAAAAATCTGTGTTACACTTTTTGTCATTTTTCTAATTATTTTATTCTTTACAATGCTTCTACATGTCGATTGTAATTTAAATTGTACAAATAAAACTAATAATTAATTGATTCTGCTGTCATTTTTGAAGATGTCTGAACAATGACATTTTCCAAGTGTCGCTTAAAACGTGGCTCAAAGCCAAAGTCGCAACTAGTTGCAGGATTTGAAGCTTAATTTACAAAGGTAATAATATATACTTGCGTACACAGCGCAAAAGAAAGCGGAATGTCGTGGAATTCGTAACTTATCTCTATTTTTTAAGCGCATTTTACGATTTTGTCATTCATTCCCCTGTAGTACGTTAATTGAAATGTAAACGTGCATAATTGATGATTTAATAGTGATATAAGTGTTTTTTCACTAGTACATACCTCCTGGAATACATTCCATATTGAAAGTATTGGTTTCACTTGCATAAAACATAAATAACTTCCTTCAACAACACAACTGTTTTTGTAGCCTGGCCAGCTGCGCGCACGCTAACAATGAACTGCCGCATTTACCTGAGATATTACCGAACAAATGAACATCTGGTCGTCCGCACAGCCGGCATTCAGTTGTCCCAGCATTGCTGCTGCCAACCTGATAGTCCAAAATCCCCATCTTTAAACTTTTTTTTTTCCTTTTTTGCCACCTTTTCAAGATTCTGGCCCACTGTGCGACGGCCTCGGGCGGCTACCTGCGGGGATTCACGGCCAGGCGGAGCTGCTAAGCCTTTAACTACTGAAGAGACCCTGATGTTATCGCTCCGGCGCATCTTGTCAGGCGGCGACTCGCTTGCCGTTACGGCTGGACACAAGAGGCGGCGGTCGCAGTGACTTTAGCAGAAGCCATTAGTGTGACCTAACTTGTCAGGTGAAGTAGGTTGCTGTTCGGTTTGTTTCCAGAGCTAAGAGATGATGGGGTACAGACTGAAGGCTCCTAGTCTCATAGGTAACCCCTGCAGTGACTATGGACACGGAAATGAGGGAAAAACCGTGAAAGACTGGCAATATAAAGACAGTGCATTGCGGACTTAGAGGTAGGGCATAAACTCGCCGATATTTAATTAGATCATGATGAATTACACTAGCAGTTTTAGTGATCCATGATAGGTTTCGGACTCAAGGACATAACCTCGCCGATATTTAACTAAGTAGATGGTATCACGGTGAACTTCACTCGCACTTTTCGTGATCCGTGATAGATTTTGACGTAAAGAGGACATGGACCCACCGATATTTAATTAAGAAAAGTGTGTTGTGATGAACTTCGCTTGCATTTTCAGTGATCCATGACGTTGAAGTGTAGACACTGCCAGCAGGGCCTAGTGAGAGAGCTACAAACAGTTCGCCCCCGAAAGGTAAGACAATAATCGCTAGTAAATCTGCCATGCAATAACTTAGTGGTTGAATGAGGACAGTAGGAAAACTTCAAGCCATAAAGGGACTCGTTCAGAACGAGTGTATGACAGGTGATTTAAGTGGGCTTATGGGAACTGCTGTACCTTTAGACCAGCGCATTCCACTAGTCATCGTGCTTGCAGGACAGCAAAGTCAATCGCTCTAACAGTGTGTTCACTGCCAACGGACGACTAGCTTGACGCCATAATTTCGCAGAAGACAATTGCAATAGGCACAATGAAACTTAAGGAGACAGCGTTTGAGGAAGGAGAGTTGGCAGAGTGTAATAGGCTACCCCCCAAGTTACTTTGAAAGAAAGCCCTCCCGACTATAACCCTAGATTGTGTGCGTGTGACTTAACAGTGGCGTGTGACTACTTAAGTGTAGGTAGTACCAGTGATAACCGACCTAACCAGAGAGCTAGCCCCTTCTTTCAAGTGTTTCTGTATCATGCCACTCTAAACTCAAGAGAGAATCTTGTATATTATTCGTGTGAATATGTTGAGTAAGATCTATAAAATGTTACTTGCCCTAGGTTAGTCGTGTCATTAGTATATCCTTCTTTGATGACTTCATAGTGGATTCTGAGCAGAGAGGAAAAGGAGAGGACCATTGGCTTTAACATGAGCATTATCTCTAAGTTAGAAGTATAATAAGGTGCATGTCGTTAGTCTGTCATCTACCAGCCTGAAACTGGGTATGTAAGATGGGGTAAATTTTCTGACCCAAAGCAAGATGTACATCTAATGAGTTAATCAGAACCTAGGTCGACAATGTTTCTCTCAATCCTGTCTGGCCAGAATTAAGTGTGTGTCATGACAAGGCGGCCATAAGCCTCGGTGTAGCAGAGATAAGATACTTTATTTTAACTGGACCTAAGACATGTGTAAAGGGATATTGTTTTGTGAGCTATTTGTGACTATATAATTGTTCATAACATTGCTTTCATGGCCCACGTAGCTTTATTGCAATAAATAATGAGAATACTTTATTAAGGATTTAGTTATAGGCTAGCAGGCTCAATAACTAATGAAACTGAAATTTGAGTATTTATTAGAGTTTCTGATAAGACAAATAATAGAAAATGTTTTGTAGCCCCTGAAGGCGATATATTTTTATTAAGTGATTGTTTATTCATTTTTGATGTGTTGTTAAACAGTAACTGCCACCCTTACTATAAATGTTTAATCTCACAGTGTCTTGACGTAACTAAGAGTTTTTCCATTATGTGTATATATTTGTATTTGTAATTATGTGAATATTTACTCATTGTAATATTTTGAACAGAACTTCTGTGATGCCTATTGAGAACCGCTAATTGCCACCCTTGTTATGAGTGTTCCAATTCACAGTGTGTTAAAACCATTAAGTGTGCTTCCATAATGTCTACCCATCTGTATTGTACAATTGTGATAAATTACTTAAGGTGATATCGTTTCTAGAACTTTCAAGGATGGTCTGAATATTTGTTGCAATAATTCATTGTGTTTGCATAGTGTGTACCCATCTGTATTTTATAATTGAGATTAATTACCTGAGATTATTTCACTTATAGAACATTCACAATGATGAGAATATCTGTGGCAATTGTCACTGTGTCAATGAGATTATTTTGTGCGGTCTTGGCAGACTAACTGTCAAATGTTGTACTTTGAACAGTGCCTAGCATAGCATATATATAAAGCGGATTGGTGCAGTGTGGAGATGAGGGTCTCCTCCCTGTGGCATCAATTGAAAAATGTTCTGGACTGTCGTTCCATCGGAAAGACAGCCCCAAGTCCATTTTCTTCTAAGACACCCGAGTGTGATGAAACGGAACTTGTTGTACCTTTCAAATGTTTTATTAAATTCCTAGCACGCAGAAATTATTAGCAAGAGTTTCTTCTCTTGCAGGTAATACCATTAGCTGGTGTCCAAAAGGAGAGAATGGACTAAACAGGGTTATTTATTGAATTTTTTCTGTTGTGTACCACGTTTCCCATTTTCCGTTCCTCTGTGCGGCCTGGACGGTATAAATGAGTGAGTGTGTGAACTAGCAGAAAGCCTTAGGCACAGATTGTAACACTGCGTGAATGGTCGTTCTGGGGTAGGGTAGTACCAACCCCAAAAGCGTGAACACGTTTAGCAGAGACCAAGTTTGCAGGTCAGGGCAAAGATGACACGAAGGAGCGCGTATTGGCTCTGTCAGGTTGGCGACCCACCCCCACCACGTTTGTAAGCGGAACGGTTAGGCGAATTCGGTTGGGAGAGCACTTGTTTTGGGTCGTGGTGCGGGACAGACATGGAGACGCAGCTCTCGTTTTTGTAATGTTAACATAGGTATTAGATTGTCTGGAATCTGCTCTGTAATGAAGTCCAGATGTTGAAATCAGGTGAGAAATTACCACTGAACCCCATAAGGGAATCGATTTTCTCAATTTACTCGAATTTCAATAGACCTTGCATTAGTGCCTTGTTCAGCCAACACACCATGTGGCTTAAGCTCACGGTCACGTTATTGCTCTGTGCTTAACGGAAATTTACCCATTCTATGTATTTTAATCTGCTCTTCCATTTACAGTAATATTTTGGGGATTTTTATTTGTTTTCCATATGTTTTCTCTATGAACTTGCTTTCGCGCCACGTGGTCGGTTGGAGCAACCGCCGCATTGATAAATTGTAGTTTCGGTCTGAAAATATATTGTACACGATGAATAATCATACGATAGTGAGCGAGTGTAAAATAGGGAAGGAGTAATCGTGTGTGTCCATATTTTTTCTGGGTTTCTGTTGGCTACTGAAACTTGGCCATGTGAGTTGTTGTGCACCCCCATAACCATTTGATTTGTTGGCGATGTTGTGCGTTAAGTAAAATACTCGTGCCAGTAGGAAAAGTATCGGATTTTAATGCCCACTGATTTGACAAACATTTGCGAAATACTCTTCCACCCTGACCTAGTTTTGCGTGTATTGTCTCTGCGGAACTTGTTCTGAGTAACCTATAGCAACTGAATGTAATAACCGAGGGTTTAGGTATAATTGTGCGGTTGTGTAGAATGACATTGAAGCCAGGTCTGCGCTCCTCTGTCCCATTCCATAATTACGTGGCGAAACTGATGTTAACTAGAGACCGGTTTTGATGATGACCATTATAAGAGAAACACGACTAGTTGTTGAAATACCATCGGTATTGAATAAATATCAATTAATCTCTACCGTCGACTGATTATTTACTCCTTTCATCATAAAGAATAGGTGGCAGTCAGTACCACAGTCGAATTCTGGGTCATGAAAGCAAATTAAAGCTATATACTGCCTATTAAGCCCTGTATAGGTGCCTTCTGTAGTGGTTAAAAAAAGTGCATTATACGTAGCGTTCAAATTTTTACCGTTTCGTTAAAACATTCCACTAGAAATTATTAATACCCAGCAATAACTCGCGGGGGCCAGTAATTTCGTGGACGACACGAATGTAAGAAACCAATTACTACAGACGGTAGCTTGCAGGAGCGGTAGGGCATGTCAAAGCGACGGTAATCTACCTACTAAGGTAGACTTTTACCACCACCAGTACTGGAACGTTAAGTTGCAACGTTTTTACCTCGAACTTCAAAACAGTCACAAAAAACTACTTTGAGCAACACCACATTTTACCAGTTTGTAGGTGGAGGACCTCAACTGTCCTTTTGTTAAGCGATATTCCAATCCCCCCCCGACAGACTTCTAGAATCGTCGCCCCTGATGCAGATATATATCTACTCAAAAACGTGAAGTTTCGTTCACTACACTTCCAGTCAAATCAGTGAATGTGGAATGTAGGAAACATGTAACGAATGCAATACCTACATTATTTTAAATAGCAGATATAAAGTACCACAACTGTAGTTGAAGTAAAAACCAGACTCAAGTGACAATAAAAGAATAAAAGCAATAAAACTGTTATTCTGGAATAAAACTGTTTCCCAACACACAGGAAACCAACTTCACAATTGTTGCTGCTTCTGATTCTCAAACAGCATGAATCTTCAACAGATTTGCTTTTGAAGAAAATAAGATTTACAGAAATATTTATGTATTAGAAAGCCGAGTGACGTGTAAGACTATGCGAAACATTCGGCTCCTTAGAAGGTCGTTACGCGTCAAGGAAAGCGCCTGTTGTGATTAGAACACACAAGATGCATGAAATATATATTTCTGTTCTCTTGTTTTCTGCAGAGTAAGCTACAATTATACACATATTCGACAGTATTACTTCATCATTAAGATGTAGGTTATGTCATTGAACCAGGATAATTCGGTTGTTTCTGTATATGTTTCACTGTCATTCATGTCTCTTGATAGCTTACTAATGCATTGAATGCAAAAATGTAGCAATTATTTGGCTAATTAACTATAAAGGCAATTAAAAACCTACTTTATTTTTACGACTCCTTTCTCGTCGCTTGGGGCGCTAGTGTCGCATCAACTGTCAAGACAGTGAAAATTTTCACACTAATGAATGTCGCGATTCTATTAGACCGTGGTTGTAGTGACATCTCGGCAAACGATACGAATAAAAGAACAACCTTATTCTCTAATACAAATTGCTAAACTACGCTAAATTGCGATAGATGTCCACATGATCAGTTACTCGATCGAGAAACGACTTCATTTCTTAATATTATAATTTGTAGACCTTGAGAAATTCCGTGCGAAATGGCAGACTCACTATTGCACTACATATTCGTCACATTTCCACGATCATAAACGTGAATTTCACGTTTATACATGTACGTTTCATGTGTTTGGATACGCAAGACCAAACTGTTACGTTGACAATCGAACTTCAAGAACGCGCAATGTAGTTACCACCTCCTCTCCTCCCTTAAGACTCGCAACATGCCACGCACTGTGACGAAGCAGAAGAACCCACACCTAAGAGCAGGTGGACTTCACATGGCGAGAGCATTACGTTCACGTCTAGAAGAGTAGTCCCAGATTTAGACTCAGACCAGGCATGCAAAACATTTGCTGATAGCATTAGAACTTCTATTCCTTCCCAGCAACAATGGAGACAGATGAATGACAGTGACAAGCTACCAGTTAACTCAATGCTACGAAGCTCACTGCCAGCTACAGGGCTATCCTTGGCGAAATGGATTTCATGTGCATTCTTTTCATCGTCTTCACCTTGTCAAAACTTGTTTTTTTTTCCTTTCAAAACTGAAATCCCGATAATTTACAGTATAATTACATCCAAAATAGATCTGACATCTGCATAAAAGTCGGTACATTTTTATTGATCTCTTTAATAAATGAGCCAGTAATGCATGCTCAAACTTCTTGTAACTACAGTTAAGAGCCAAAGAAACTGGTACACCAGCCTATTATAGTGTAGGACCCCCGCGTGCACGCAGAAGTGCCGCAATACGACGTAACATGGACTCGACTAATGTCTGAAGTAGTGCTGTAGGGAACTGACACCATGTATACGGCAGGGCTGTCCATAAATCCGTAAGAGCACGAGGGGCTGGAGAACTCTTCTGAACAGCACGTTGCAAGGCATCCCAGATATGCTCAATAATGTTCACGTCTGGGGAGTTTGCTGGCCAGCGCAAGTGTTTAAACTCAGAAGAGTGTTCCTGGACCCACTCTGCAGCAATTCTGGACGTGTGGAACGTCGCATTGTGCTGCTGGAATTGCCAAAATCCGTCGGAATGCAGAATGGAAATGGATGGATGCAGGTGATCAGACAGGATGCCTAGGTATGTGTCACCTGTCAGAGTCGTATCTAGAAGTATCAGGGATCCCATCTGCTGGACACGTCCCACACCATTACAGAGCCCCCACCAGCTTGAAGGCTCCACTGCTGACATGGAGGGTCCATGGTTTGATGAGGTTGTCTCCATACACGTCCATCCACTAGATACAAATTGAAATGAGACTCGTCCGACCAGGCAACACGTGTCCAGTCATCAACAGCCCAATGTCTGTATTGATGGGCCCAGGCGAGGCGTAAAGCTTTATGTAGTGCAGTCATCAAGGGTACACAAGTTGGCCATCGTCTCCGAAAGCCCATATCGATGATGTTTCGTCGAATGGTTCACACGCTGACCCTTGTTGATGGCCCAGCATTGAAATCTGCAGCAATTTGCGAAAGGGTTGCACTTCCATCAGGTTGAACGATTCTCTTCAGTCGTCGTTGGTCCCCTTCAGGCAGGATCTTTTTCCTACCGCAGCGATGTCGGAGATTTGATGTTTTACCGGATTCCTCATATTCACGGTACACTCCTGAAATGGTGGTATGGGAAAATCCCCACTTCTTCGCTACCTCGGAGAAGCTGTGTCCCAAACTCACATAAATATTGATAACCTGCCTTTGTAGCAGCAGTAACCGATCTGACAACTGCGCCAGACGCTTGTCTTACGTAGGCATTGCCAACAGCAGCGCCGTATTCTGCCTGTTTACATACCTCTGTATTTGAATACGAATGCCTATACCAGTTTCTTTGGCGCTTGCAGTGTAGTAACGGAGTTGAACTAGAATGGGTGTCATGGGACATCCACCCCGAAAAAATGCAGTGAACAATAACGGAAAAAAGTAGTAGGGTCACGCTAGGCACAAGTTGATGAGACACGTATAGCTCGTGTGGCAGCGCGCAGCGCACCGCGCGTGTTTGTAACCTCACAGGTTCAAATGGGGCCGCGCAGATTGGGACGCGACGCGACACAACCCTGCGCCAGCAGTTTCTCGCCTCGCGAGTCCTGCAGGAGGGTTGAGGCGTGGAGCGGGGGAGGGGGGGGGGGGGCAGTCTGTGCTCGCTTGGGCACGGCGCATATGGGTAGTGGAAAAATACGGCCTTACTGTGTACTGAATTTTATTTTCACTGAGTAGTGTTTCTATTTTCGACGTTTAAGTGCTCCATCTCTTGTCGTTAGTACGTAATAGTTTTCACTTACACATATCTGTGCAGTTCGTTTCTTTTGTTCACTCTTTTCGCAAGAACAATGCACAGTTCACTAAGTGGTGAGCCATTAGCCACTGGGATTATATCTTCTGCCTCCACAATGTTTTCAGATGGTAAGAAGGGACAGACGATTTACTGTAAGGGTAGTTAATTAGGAAGTAAGGAGCATTATAAAATCATGTGATCTGGAGGCAAGGCAGGAAAGTAAAACAAGTTTATGTACTTGTCGCCTGTGCTGACGTACCTCCACGACCTGTTACAAAAAAGTCGAAGAGGCGTAATTGCCACAGATATGATCCCTTTGAGCTCCTGGCGAAAATCGTCCGAGATTGACGTGAGTTCCACTATCATTATCTGGATACGGCTGTAATAAGAGACATACTATTTGCATGTGGACGTAAAGTTTCCACTGCAAGCTAGAAACAGTCGACAACTCCTCACGAATAACGACGTTTTAATCGGCTCGCCGTGACGAGAAAAAGAATTTCAGTGGTTGTATACACACTATCAGCATAAGTAAGTAATACAACAGGCTACACAAATTAAGTAGTGATCCGTATTATTCCGAAAGTACGAGTATCCTGAAAGTGTGTGGTGATTTGATACATTTAATTCGTCGAAATGTATCGCTGACAAAGGCAGATATACTTACACGAACGACGTGAACCCTTCCTCTCACACAGCACACTTGGCTAACTTCCACATTCTGTCGCGCGCGCTATTCTCGGCTGCTGAACGATACAAGGACCATTGTGTTGTGCCACATAGCAAAATGGCTCTGAGCACTATAGAACTTAACTTCTCATGTCATCAGTCTCCTGCCACGTAGCAATTGTTTACCTTTCTACTACTGTATTCGCGAATCACACATGGTCAGTTTAGCAGGGCATAGGTGAGTAACCAGCATCTGGCATGTGCCTATCATTCCGCCTGAAGGATACGGTCGTCATTATTTTAATACTGCTCAGATGAAGAAAAGGAATAAAATCCTTTCGTAAGTTTCAGCTCTAGTCGTTCAGGGTTAAAAATACGATTGGTTACGGGGATTCAACCAAAATTGCAGCCGAATTGGCAGTTTATTTTTGTGTTAATTGTTAACCTTTTCTCATTCGAAGAAGCATCAGCATTTATGAGTAATGGTCACATATCTCTTATTGACAGGTTTATCTGTACTGCCTTTGCCAAAACACAGTGTAATTTGCACAAACTCATCTCACAGCAGCTATTACGACAGAATTCTGAAACAGAGTGACTCATTAAACAAGTAACCAGCAATCAGAGAGCTCAACAGCTTACGAAAAACTTCATAGCGTCGGTTTGCAGTAACATAAGAGGTTTCATGTTTATTTTCATACACGGAAACTCATGTTTCACTAGTTGTCGATAACTCTTAAAAAATTTCACTGGAGTGAAAAAAATAAGGAAGGCAGTGTAACTGTTGATATATCGCCACATATAAGAATGTTCCCTGTGTTTACTAACTGGCGAGACACTCTCCCGTTCGTGTGCCGTCATTCGCAAAACTCTCGTTTCGATGTCTCCAGCGTTTAGGAGATATCAGGGATGTTTTGAATATTTAATTCTCTCGGGCGTGAGTGCGATACACAGGATGCATTTTCTCGAGATCGGAGGCAGATAGGGACCTCCTGCCAAGTCTAACGAAAAATTCAGCATGTTAGCTAAATTTCATATGCAGCAACATATGGTGTAATACGCACAGAACGCAAAATCATAGCGTCCTCTAATTTTCGTTGCAAGCTTTTAGAATTTTGCGTAGCCTCTTACTAAAATTAGTATACCACAAGTATGAACGTTAGCGAGATGATGTGCACTTCGCCACGAAGCTGACAAATAACACTACGAATAGTTTTTGTAAAATCGTTTGTGGAACAATACAGTGTGCGCAAGCTTTGTTTGTCAGCGCAGAACGTCACCAACCGGCGCCTGCAAAGTATTTAAACGCGTCTCAGTATGCGTAGGTTCCGTGCGACGCATGCTGAACGTGCGCGTCGCGCTGTAGTGTCGTGTGACGTCACACGTGCTGTACGAGTCTCAATCTGCGCTCACCGTCACGGTGATGGACAGCCACATGGCCGAGTTGTGTTCAGACCTACGTCGGGATAACGTTCTTTTTTTCCGCTGTTCGCTATATTCAAATTTGTGTCCGTGTTGTGGTGTAACGCCCGTTCGCAAAAACAGGGTATAAGAAAGGGACAGTTGATTCCGCACAAGTACTCTATTAGAAGCGGAAAGGAATTGGCTTTCGAATGGGAACCGCAAACGTTTGAGGACAAGGCGACAAGACAACCGAATCCTCCATCGGAAAACACGTCTGGTGTGTCAGCCACGGCGTTAGTGACAGTACGTGTGTGTGGTAAGAACCTCTTACCGACGCACCTAATTTGTATGATTGATGAGTGACTGAGATATGTCCGTGCCCGGTAGAGGTGTCCGTATGAACCTGATCACTTCCAAGGAAATGCTGAAAATATAATAATTTGTCACACAAGCTGCAACAAATGAATGCAACAGCTTCACAGTTTCTCTGTGATCCAAAAAACACACGTTTTGAACGGTTTTTTAGGTTGCGTTCCAAGTTGGAAGTTTTGACTCTTGAATTCCTTTGTTGTAATATAGTTCACACCCGTTTATTAGTTGTTTTCATTTCTGTGAGACGTGTGTGTGGTATCTCAACTGCTCTCACTATTCATCACGTTTACTTGCGACGGTAACGTATTCTTACCACATGACTCATATTCTATAATCAACGTATAGCATGACAACTGCTTAGCCAACAGAAAGAGAAGAAACATTGACAGAACAGACAGTTCATAACGTTGTGAAAAAAGAAAACAAAAGTAAATGGCACGAGGGAGTTTTGAACATGACCCGTCTACCCGATTGTCCAACACTATCACCACTTAACCACGACACTGTGGCTATTCAGATCAATATTGCACTTGTCCGTTCACTGTTTGTATTTTTTCTTTTTTTACAGTTCAGAACACTTTCTTCCTGTTTCCATGCTTGATCTGTGTTCATTTTTAGATGGGATATCCATTGAGCCACCAAATCTGATGCGGCTGCCATTGGGAGTTTCTGTTGTAAGCACCCTCGGCGGTATGAAGCGCTGCATTACAGGGCAGTTTATTTACGATTCTCCTGTAACAAGAAAGTAAACTCCGGAAGAGCTGACCTTCCGCAGAGATACGTCTTATATCTACCCAAAAAACCAGAGTTTTATTCGCTAAGTTTTTAGCCACATCAGTAAAGATGGAATGTAGGAGACCTATATGGAATGTAATAACTACATTATTTAACGTAGCACGAGGGAGTGTAGCTTAAGGGAAGACCACGCAGGCGTAATAGTAAATCGTCAAAAGTAACAAAGCTGTTTCTCGACACAGAAAAATTCAAGAATTATTTGCTAAACCTGGGCCACGAACGGCAAGAATCTTCAACACGTGCACTTTTTAAGCAAAAGTAATTACATTTACAAAAGTACTTGTGTATTAGGAAGTCGAGTGACGTGTTAGAAAGAGCGAATCACTAGACTTCATAAAATTTTAAGTGTCTTGTAAAGTGACTACGGCAATAACAACAGAAATATATGCTACTCATGCATGACATATGTGTTTACATTCTCTTTCTTTCAGCAGAGTACGCTGCAAATACGCTTATTCGAAAGAATTTCTTAATGAATTAGTTATAACTTGTATCATTGAATCAGTGTGGTTCGGCTGTTTTCACATGTATTTAATGATACTTCGTGTCTCTTGATAACTTCCTAATGCATGAAACTCAAAAATGTAACAACTGTTTCCTGAATTAAGTAGAGAATAAGTAAAAACAAACATTATCCTTAAGACGCATGTGATTGCTTTCTTACCCCTCGGGGCGCTAGTATCGCTCTAGCTGTCAAATGGCAAGGCAGTGCGGCCATAAAATCTAGAGTTGTTCCTAAAATATCGTTATCTTTTCCTAAATATATCGATTTTCAATGACATGAAATTGAACGCCGATATATCGATATATTTATATCAAAACGGCAATATCGAATGCTGATATTTTTATTTTATATTCTTTTTTCTATTATATTTCCATTATTTATTTTTATTGTTTTCTTTTAATTTATTTTATTTATTATTATTTGTATGTCTATTATAATCTCTTTTTGCAATTTTCGGTACGTATTTGAAGCTGTTTTTTTTAGAACATAATTTAACTTTCTCTGCGTGAATGAGTCATTTATGTCCCAGTGAATCACATTTTTGTCGAAGTAATTAAACTTACGACATCTTATCCACTAAACTTTAGTGTAGATATCACTGTCACAGTAACTCTGTTAGTGTAATTTACATACTAAGGTGTCTGTTTCTGTCGCAACGTTTTTCTTAGCAAGTAGTAAAAGTTTGCATATGACCTTCAGCAGAATAGAAGGAAATCACAGTGTACTGTAACTAGCTTAACTGCCCGCATCTCGTGGTCGTGCGGTGGCGTTCTCGCTTCCCACGCCCGGGTTCCCGGGTTCGATTCCCGGCGGGGTCAGGGATTTTCTCTGCCTCGTGATGGCTGGGTGTTGTGTGCTGTCCTTAGGTTAGTTAGGTCTAAGTAGTTCTAAGTTCTAGGGGACTGATGACCTAAGATGTTAAGTCCCATAGTGCTCAGAGCCATTTGAACCATTTTTGAACTAGCTTAACAAGCATTTTGCACCTTAGCATACGGCGACGGCACAGTTTCTTTTTAAATGACAAAGAGCGGCACCATTTCTTCGTAAAAGGCACTCCGGTTGATAGTCGAGAACAAAGTCGTTACACTTTCGGGAAAGAAGTAAACGCTCTTGCGCTGATGCTGGTTTGCAGCAGCGACCTACCGGCAATGACCTCCCAGTTGCGCCGTGAGTCCTGTGTATCAGAGGGTGTGGCTTGAGCCCCCTGCTGTCTTCTGCAGGCCTGGCTGTCCAGAGTTGAAGGCGACTTCGGGCTGCCTGGTTGCGTAGTTCCAGCCTCGCCCTCAAATGAGCATTATGTTAATGGGCCGAAGTTCTACATTCATCAAATTATGTTCCATTACCGAACATGCTCTGCTCCAGATATATTCAAACAACACAATTATTTTAATATACATTTTGTAAAGTCACAAATGGCTAGGGAAATGATTACTTGTCGATTACTAAACTAAGACCATCGTTTACATACATTGCGAGGCACAGACTTTCACTTTATCTGTGCCTGACAAAAATTGATTTTAAAGTGATCATATACACTGAGTACGAACATGTTTTTTTTTCCTTTATTGTAATTTTAAACACCTATACAGGCGGGCTGTCAGCAGCATAGTACGCTGCTCTTCAGCCTTAAGTGGAACAATAAACATGACAGAGAGGTGATATATACAATACAAAAAACGGCGGGCAAAAAATGGAGATACAAAAAAACAAACAAGAAGCCGTTCACGTTGGACGAAAAAAACACTAACAATTGGATACACGGCGCACAAAACACGGAGAACGGCGACGGCACACGTGAACAGTTGAGTTGTAACTGCACGAAACACAAAACGATGCACACACACTAAACACTGATGGCGATAATCTCCGGCGCGCGAATGTTCACTGAGCGTGTACGAGTCTGGGGACCTGCCAAGAGAGGAGGTGGAGGAGGAGGAAGGGGAAATGGGAGAGGGGAGAGCAGAGATGCCATGGGCAAAGGAGGGAGGGGGAGGGAGGAAGGGGGAGGGGAAGCCCGGGGGAGAGGGGAGGAGGGAGGGGGGAAAGGAAAGAGAAGGGAAGGGAAAGGGGGGAGGGAGGGTGCCTAAAGGAAAGGACACAGGAGGTGGGGGGGAGGATCAAAGTTGATAGGAGGGGTAGATGCAGGGGAGGAGGACATCATCAGGGAGGGGGAGCAGGCGGAAGCCACCTTGGGAGAGGGTAAGGAGGGTGGAGAGATGGAGACCGGGTGGGACATGGGAATACAGGCACAGCAGCGGGCGGGGGTGGGTTAGGATCAGGGAGACGAGCGGGTGAGGAGGATCAAGTTTATGGGAGGTGTACAGGATCCGTATCCTTTCAAGGAAAAGGAGGAGGTGGGGGAAGGGGATGAGATCATACAGGATCCGCGTGGGGGAGGGGAGACGGATGCCATAGGCGAGGCGGAGAGCATGGCGTTCAAGGATTTGGAGGGATTTATAAAAGGGAGGGGGGGTGGAGATCCAAGCCGGATGGGCATAACAAAGGATAGGGCGGATGAGGGATTTATAGGTGTGGAGGATGGTGGAGGGGTCCAGACCCCACGTACGGCCGGAGAGGAGCTTGAGGAGACTGAGTCGGGAGCGTGCCTTGGCTTGGATTGTCCGGAGGTGGGGAGTCCAGGAGAGGCGATGGTCGAGGGTGACGCCAAGATACTTAAGGGTGGGAGTGAGGGCGATAGGACGGCCATAGATGGTGATGTAGAAATCAAGGAGGCGGAAGGAAGGGGTGGTTTTGCCTACAATGATCGCCTGGGTTTTGGAAGGATTGACCTTGAGCAACCACTGGTTACACCAAGTGGTGAACCGGTCAAGATGGGATTGGAGAAGGTGTTGGGAGTGCTGTAGGGTGGGGGGAAGGGCAAGGAAGGCGGTGTCATCGCAAACTGGAGAAGGTGGACGGGGGCTGACGGCGGCGGCATGTCCGCCGTGTACAAAAGGTACAGAAGGGGGGAGAGGACGGAGCCTTGGGGCACACCGGCAGAGGGGAAAAAGGTGTAGGAATCGGTGTTATGGATGGTGACATAGGAAGGACGGCGGGAGAGAAAGGAGCCGATCAGAGAGACGTAGTTAATGGGAAGGGCGAAGGTTTGGAGCTTGAAGAGGAGACCGGAATGCCATACGCGGTCATATGCACGTTCGAGGTCCAGGGAGAGGAAGATTGTGGAGCGACGGGAATTAAGCTGTTCGGAAAGGAGATGAGTGAGGTGAAGGAGAAGGTCGTCGGAAGAGAAGGACGGCCGAAAGCCACACTGGGTAACGGGAAGGAGGCGGTGCTGGCGGAGATGCTGGTGGATGCGGCAGGTGAGGAGAGATTCCAGGACCATGCTGAAGACCGAGGTAAGGCTGATGGGACGGTAGGAGAAGACGGCGGACGGCGGTTTGCCAGGTTTAAGGAACATGAGGATACGGGAGGTTTTCCACAGGTCGGGGTAGTAACCGGTGGACAGGACTACATTGTAGAGCTCGGCCAGGGTGGAGAGGAAAGAGACAGGAGCTTCACGAAGGTGACGGTAGGTGACACGATCGTGACCAGGAGCGGTGTTGCGTTTTGTGTGGAGTGTAGCAATGAGATCCTGTGTAGTGATAGGGGCATTGAGTTCCGTGTGTGCAATGTTGCCCGAGTACTGGAAACCAGGAGCGAGGGGAGGGACGGAGGTGTCAGTTCGATCGCGGATGTCCAGGAAGAGGGAGTAATCGAACTGGGGATCATCGGGGATGGAAAATACATCGGAGAGGTAGGAGGCAAAGTGATTTGCCTTACTAAGGGTGTCAGGGAAAGGGTGATCATCATGGAGAAGAGGATAATAGGGGGATGGTTTAGTTCCCGTAAGGCGACGGAAGGCTGACCAGAACTTGGACGAGTTGATTGGTAGGGTAGCATTTAAACGGGTGCATCTCTGTCGCCAGTCCCGGCGTTTCTTAGCCGCAAGCAAATTACGAATGTGTCGCTGGAGTTGCCGGTGGCGTTGTAGTGTGTCCGGGTCACGCGTGCGGAGGAAGGCACGGTAGAGACGACGGGATTCACGGAGGAGGAGAACGGCCTGCAGGGGTAAGGTAGGATGGAGGGGGTGGATGGCGACAGTAGGGACGTGGGCCTCCACGGCCTCAGACAAGGTCTGCTGGAGAAAGGAGGCGGCATGGGTGACATCGTCAGGGTGGCGGTAGGTGAAGGGGTGGCTATCGACCTGGGTGGAGAGGGTATCCCGGTAGGCATTCCAGTCGGCACGGGAATAGTCATGGACATACTTAGGGGGAAGGTCAGTACGAGGGTCGGGTCGGGGGCGACGTCCGTCTGAAACGGTGATGAGGACAGGGAGATGGTCACTACCAATAGGCTCCAGGACATCCACCGTTATGCGACCAAGGAGGTTGGGGGAGGAGAGAATAACATCGGGAGTGGAGTTGGATTCGGGACGGGTGTGCTGGGGGATGGGGATGAGATCGCCTTGAAGGGTGGAGAGGAACCGATGCCACCGCCGTAACGGCAGCGGGACGACTATGGATGTTGAGGTCGGCGGCGATCACGTAGGAGGAGAAGGTACGGTCGACGTGGGAGAGGAAGTCGAAGGGAAGAGGAGCGTTGGGGCGGACATAGATGGTGGCCCAGGTAACAGTAAGGCCGGGGAAGAAGAGACTAAGGATCAGGTGTTCGGTGGGGTCAGGAAGGAGAGGTTTAAGCCGAACGGGGATCTGGCGGCGGTGACCAATATCAACTCCGCCACGCGCAATTGGGAGGGGATTATCAGAGCGGTGGAGGAGATAGGGCGAAGTGTGGATGGTGTGGTGGGGTTGGAGGAAGGTTTCATTAAGGAGGAAGGCATCCACGCGGTGGGTGGCAAGGGTGTGCAGGAAGAGTTTCTTGTTGGCGGTAAGGGAGCGGATGTTGTATAAAAAGGATACGTTGCTGTTGCGCCATGACAGGGATTTAGACGAGGGTGTCAAGGCGGGAGAAGGCGAAATGGGCCTGGTTGTTGGAGTAGGTGGCGTACATCTTGAGTTGGAATATGGAACGGGTGGCGAGGGAGATCTGCTGGAGGGTGTGGGGGCGCTGAAAGGGATGAAAATTTTGAAGGACGATTGTGAGGAACCTGATGATGTCCTCAGCGGTGGGGGGGGGGGGACGAAGGGAATTGCCAGGAGGGGTGGGGGCGTCCAGAGGACGGACAGGTACGGTGAGTTCAGGGGTGGTTGGAGGGGGTCGGGCTATACACTTTTGGGAGTAGGTGGGATGGGGGAGATTGCAGGTATTACAGAAGGGAGGGGACTGGAGGTTAGGGCACTGCCGGAGAAAGTGCGCTTGCCGACAATGCGGGCAGGTGGGGGCCTCGCGACACTCAGCTGTTGGGTGTGCATTACAGCGCAGACACCTCTGGCAGCACAGGGATTGAGGAGGGGAACGGGAGGGGTCGACCTTGTACCGCTGGTTGAAGAGGAGGGCACCCTTCTTCAGGCGACGATCAATGGAGGGGGCGTCCTCAGAGAAAACCCTAATATGGCGGGTGGGGCCGGCCGAGTTGAAAATGCGGCGGACCGCCCGCACCTCCAGCGTTGGATGTGCCTTGAGCTCCGCCAACACCTCCTCCTCCGTGATCGACGGACTGAGCCGAGTGATCACGGCGGTGAGGGTCAGCGGGCGACGCGAGGATTGGGGTTGGCGGGTAGGAGATGGAGAAGGAGCAGGGGTAAGGGAGGTGTTGGGACCAAAACGGGTGACGGGGAGGCGGGAGAGGATGTCAGTATGGAGAGTTGGGCTGGGGGAGGAGATGAGAACAGAATCCCGTCTGGGAGTAAGGAGAGAGATGGGGGCACCAGGGAAATGTTGGCAGAGGAGGAGGGAGAGATTCTGGGCCTCGAGAAAGGAAGGATCGGGATGGAACAGGAGATATTTGTATAAACAGGGGGGGGGGGAGGAGGAGGAGGAGGAGGAGGAGGAGGGAGCAGGGCCAGGCGGGGAGACATCCATGGCACCCTGGGGGGGGGACAGAGGTCGGGGCGGGGCCTTTTTGGGAGCGGAGGAGGTGGGGGTGCCACTAGGGCGTTTGACGGCGGCAGAAGGGCGGGTGGTGACAGGAGGGATGGGAGTAATGGGGAGGTGGTGGGAAGGGACAGGTCCCGGTGTGGACGCAGCAGTCGGCGCCTGAGAAGGTGACGGTGACGGCAAAGGCGAAGGCGACGGCGACGATGATGACGGTGGTGGCGGCGGCGGCGATGGCGATGGCGAAGGCGACAGGGAGAGCTGGGAGTGGACAGTGGCCTGACGGGCCACCACCCTAGCCGGAGCTGCAGTGACAGACTGGGGGAGTGGGGGGAAAGGATCAGAACGAGAGGAAGAAGCGGGAGAGGGGGCGACAAAGAGCGAGGGCGAAGGGAGAGTGAGGAGAGGTGGGATGGAAGGAGGGGGGTGGGACGGGGCACACCAAGTTATAGTGGTGGAGGCGGCGGAAGGGGAGGTATAGACAATGGCGGTGGTGGTAGTAGTGGCGGTGGTGGTGGGGGCGGACATGACGACAGGGAGAAAAAAACGCACAGCACGAAAAGGAAAGGACACAAACTGGGAACAGATGAAGACGCAGACGGACGAAGATGCAGACGGACGAAGACCAGGGTCGGACGACCGGGGTCGGACTGCGACGGCGACGGCGGCGGCGGCGACCAGGCGGCGGCGGCGAGAACCGGCCGGCGACGGCTGCGGCGAGAACCTGCCGGCGGCGGCGGCGGCGAGCACCGGCTGGCGGCGACAGCGGCGGCGAACGGACGGACGGACAGCAGGCAGCGTCGGCGGCGAGCAGACGGACGGACGGACAGCAGGCAGCAGCGGAGACGGACAGCGAGCAGGCAGGCGGATGGACGGACGGTCGGACGAACAGCTACAACAGTAAGCGGCGGGCAGACGGGCAGACAGACAGACAGACGAACACAATCTTCGAAAGCGGAGATTCCAACCAGAGAGTAGCCCAGGCTTTGGAATCTGGCGCCTTCGAATGAGGGGATCCAACCCTCTGATGTACGAACATGTATTACAGTTACTGTAAACTGTATAGCATTTACCAAAAACCATGAGAACGAGTATTAAACATTCTTGGAAGAAGTTTTGTTAATCTTCGTTCATTTACATCAACGTCATGACAGAACAAAGTATATACAGTTGTTGAGATCAGCGTTACTTCAGATACCATCCGACAAGACGTCAAAATTCGAAATATATGCGACTGCCAGCTGTCTGTTGCTACTGGTCGGCGGATGGCGCCCCACATAGCTGTTGCGGGGCGTCGCCAAGAGATGGCAGAGCAGTAGCCGGTCCTTTGCTCACAGCAGCACGTGTTGGTTACCTAAGTAGTACTAACACCTTCTAACAATACCACCACTTGCAAAGTAGGTTAGAAATCAGATTAATAATGTTGCTCACGCAGCGTATGTTTGCTTTATCAGGCAACAACAAAGTTATTTGACTGTGGATGGTATCGTCATAATGGAAATAATGAAGTCACTGTAAAAAAGTCATTAATATGGCACTTATCTTGAATGGATTCCCATGTAGATTTCGTCGAAGTTGTTATGGCTCATCTTGTTGATTCTAGGGTGATTCCACTTTGACTGCTAGAAGGTCCAGATCTGTATTTTAGCAATATTTGAAGACCTAACAAATGAGTTTTTCAGGAAATTCCTAATGATCAAATAATCCCAGATCAGAATAATGGTATGGTAGAAATAATTTTTGACTTGGAGTTTACGATCCACATTTCTAATAGACTTCTTGCAAATTCACATATACTTCTTCTTAATTGTCACATCATCAAGAAAACAGTTTTGTATCAATCTTCATATTTTTAATTTCCACTTTAACCAAACACAAGACTTGACTGCTCTTTTACAAAGCGAAATAACACCTCAACTTCTGCAAAGTGAAATAAAGACTGCTCTGTGTGCAAGTAAGTCAAAGTTTATGACAGTCTCACAGAAATGAATACACGCAAGAACCATATCACTGTAATATACCGATACATCGGAGTACCTACACATTAATAAAACCAAATGTGAATATTGTCACAAAAATATGTTTGTTACTTCGCGGAAAAGTAGTACGATATTACTGGTATCGAGAACTGGGGTTGGAATGCCGTAATGGTCGCGTAAATAATGAACCATTACAACCTATCTGCAAGAATGTAGACCTCTTTGCTCATACCTTGGTTGCCCAGTCAGGGGCAGGCCGATGGCACATAAACCACTGTTCTGTCAAAGTTCAAGCTAGTTAAAACATATTTTAAATTACATAAAAACAGATGGCTATGAAAGATGATTGTTCTTTTAATGCATACCCTACCCTGAAACGACGTCCATATCACCCCTGGCTCTATGTGGAGACGATGTTCACATTGAAGTTTGACAGTCTTTCTCACCTTCTCCAAATGTTTCTGGAATTCAGTTTCCACACTTCTCATAACACAAGACTTATTTCTAGCATTATCACACTTCCAGCGCATTTGACATTTCTCAATCCTTTCACTAAATTTGTAGAAGCTCTCTGTTCATCTAAAAAAAAAAATCTTCGACAGGGGGGCACTAAATACACACTTCGGAAAACGATGTTTCTTCTATCCATTTGTAGTCTACCTCCATTGATAAAGAATCTGTCTCCAGTTATTCTTCAGATAAGAAAAATAAGCCACATCTGAATACTACGTAAGAGTAGTACCGTTCGGTGGAATGCAAATGAAATTTATGTTGTTTTCCTCAGACAGCTCCGAAGTTTTCATTAAGATGTGAGAAGAAGGATTATCTCTAATAATTACTCTCTGTCCTCCTTTCTCTGAGGCAAACGGGAGGAAGTGAGTCTGAAACCAGCTGTCAAACACACTCTGTTCTAGCCACTCACTCTAATGTGTTCATTTGCATTCCAGGAGGTGAACTGTAAATCCAGTCTGACCATTTGGCTTACCCTTATCAATAAGATAAGGGAGAAGAAATTCTCGTGCTGCCTTCCCAAACAACATGAGAGTGAAGCACGGTTTTGAGGTGTCCTCAGTTTTCTCAGTACGTCGGCATGTCCGACGAAACAAGGTCTTTATATCGCAAGTATGTGATGAAACCCAGTTTCATCAAAACTGAAAACATTTCAAAAGGAACGCCTTCAACCTCGGCTTTGTATTTTTCTAAAAAGACATTGATTACATTCTCATTTACATCAGCAGCCCCCCTTGAAATATTGACTGTAAATTTGTGAGACAGTTCAGAATTATGTCCCTAGAAACTACCTTTCCCCAGTCTCCTCCAAGTATATTATCAGCAAGGCAGTATACTTTTCTCCTACAGGTATCAAGATATGATTTAACTATGCAACTCAAGTCAGAGACTGGTATTGGAAGACCCACGTTACTGACACTGATACAGTGATCAACAAACGATCTTTCTGCAATTTCGGTAAGAATGGTGGGCCTTCCAGCCTTGCAGTTGTTCTTCTTTCTGAATTTGTTCGCAAATAGTCTGTCTTGGAATGTCATGTCTCGCTGCTTCCCTGTGTCCAATTTGTCCAGTCGTAATTTTCTCTACTATCTTTTTCAGAATTTTCATTCGAGTAACAGGTTTCCTGTCATATCGCCAAGTACCCGGGTTTGAACTTTTTTGCCATCCCATGGCCTTTAGAAGAAAAATATAGTAAGCCTACAGTACTATTTAAATTCGTAGCTAACTAGAGTCTTAGAATGAATATTTCGGTTTATTTACTATTGAACCTACAGCAATTTTTGAATAATTTGCAAGAGTGTAGAACGATCCTGCTTCGTTCTGCATAAGTCTCTAGCGTTTTTCTCGGTAACTGCGCTGCCTCCAGAACTGGCTGAAAGATGTTAGTTCTACTAATAGTCTACAGTGACATTGTGGTCGACATTGGACGTAGATTTAAAACCCTTTAATTACACTCTCACTGAAAATTATTCACCGATATGGTCAGATTTTTCTCCAAAAGCAAAGCAGAGTGCTACCTACTGCATTGGCTCATAGACTGCTAAAGTGTCCTGGTGTTAGTAATAACACAGCACGGTCCAGTGGTTGAA
Organism: Schistocerca piceifrons; assembly: GCF_021461385.2. Taxonomy (NCBI): domain Eukaryota; kingdom Metazoa; phylum Arthropoda; class Insecta; order Orthoptera; family Acrididae; genus Schistocerca; species Schistocerca piceifrons. The sequence continues at coordinate 122,110,357 of NC_060148.1, read as the reverse complement.
ACAGTTCAAAAATGGTTCAAATGACTCTAAGCACTATGGGACTTAAGATCTGAGGTCGTCAGTCACCTGGACTTTGAACTACTTACTGTCACGAATTGAGCCCATGAGTGTAGACAACGCACTGCGCACAATGTATGTTGTTGTTGTTGTGGTCTTCAGTCCTGAGACTGGTTTGATGCAGCTCTCCATGCTACTCTATCCTGTGCAAGCTTTTTCATCTCCCAGTACCTACTGCAACCTACATCCTTCTGAATCTGCTTAGTGTATTCATCTCTTGGTCTCCCTCTACGATTTTTACCCTCCACGCTGCCCTCCAATACTAAATTGGTGATCCCTTGATGCCTCAGAACATGTCCTACCAACCGATCCCTTCTTCTGGTCAAGTTGTGCCACAAACTTCTCTTCTCCCCAATCCTATTCAATACTTCCTCATTAGTTATGTGATCTACCCATCTAATCTTCAGCATTCTTCTGTAGCACCACATTTCGAAAGCTTCTATTCTCTTCTTGTCCAAATTATTTATCGTCCATGTTTCACTTCCATACATGGCTACACTCCATACGAATACTTTCAGAAATGACTTCCTGACACTTAAATCAATACTGGATGTTAACAAATTTCTCTTCTTCAGAAACTCTTTCCTTGCCATTGCCAGCCTACATTTTATATCCTCTCTACTTTGACCATCATCAGTTATTTTGCTCCCCAAATAGCAAAACTCCTTTACTACTTTAAGTGCCTCATTTCCTAATCTAATACCTTCAACATCACCCGACTTAATTAGACTACATTCCATTATCCTTGTATTGTATGTATGTTAATATTTCAAAATGCTAGTAATCGGATTACAGCACAGAGCTCACGACAAGAGACACAGGTGTTGCTCCATTTACCCTCAGCCGCAGACTGCCTGACCTCAGTTGTGCTAGGTCCATATATAGCTTCGACTGTGAGCAATATGTTCTACACTACTCATTATTGATGGCAGCCATCTTGCTTAAAATGTTTTATAATCCTCAAAATACTGAGCTTTCTTATTAGCTAGTTGATTAACAAATACTGCACGTCAAGTAGAACATAAAAAATTGTTAACAAAATTATAATGGGCAAGTTCAGGATCTAACTGTAATATGCCAGGAAGTTTCATATCAGCGCACACTCCGCTGCAGAGCGAAAAATCTCATTCTGGAAACATCCCCCAGGCTGTGGCTAAGCCATGTCTCCGCAGTATCCTTTCTTTCAGGAGTGCTACTTCTGCAAGGTTTGCAGGAGAGCTTCTGTAAAGTTTGGAAGGTAGGAGACGAGATAGTGGCAGAAGTAAAGCTGTGAGTACCGGCCGTGAGTCGTGTTTCGGTAGCTCAATTGGTAGAGCACTTGCCCGCGAAAGGCAAAGGTCCCGAGTTCGAGTCTCGGTCGGGCACACAGTTTTATTTTGCCAAGAACTTTACATTTCGACATAATTTGTAATTGTAGTTAGCAGTGGTCTAAAACTGTAATGATAATTAATTCTGAAGATAATTAGTTTCGAACAGGTGTAGATACCTTTCGGAAACGTTGGAGGTACGGACTTTTAAAGTATAGTCGTTAACATTTTGAAATAGACTGGTGTCCCAAATTAAAGCAACAAACAGCCGCAGTTTGTAGAGATCGAAACTGTATCCAGAAGGCCAGAGCTTGGCGGACCGTGTGTGACATCAGAGAGAGAGAGAGAGAGAGAGAGAGAGAGAGAGAGAGAGGACTGTAACTTGACTGTGAAGGCACAACGGTTCCGCCATAGTTTTGCAAGGCAACTGGGATCTGACTTCGCACCATTGAAAGGTCTCTGTGTACTGCATCGCTATACAAGTACTTAAATTACCTAATTGTTCACATGCAAGCCCTCAATTAGATTTACACTGAATATATTTTATGCTCCTAGATTTTCAAACTTCTCATTACTGCCCGTGTGAAGGTGCAGGTGTACGTATTTTTCGTGTTTCCATTGGTAGCCAGTAGTATGGAACTTGCTGTATGCTGTGGTTAGTCTGACCAACTGTGGGTGTTCAGTCAAAGGAAAGAGGCTTGTGCCTTCTGAGTCGTGTTTATCGACAGTGGGCGGGTTGGTACCGGAAGCAACCCCTTTGGTCTGTTCTGGCTACCTGCGGAGATTCGTTGTTCTCGAGGGTGCTTAAGCACTTGACGCTGGGCAGTCGGTGAGTGTCGTTGGTAGCTTAACACTGAGCTTAGAGTGAGTTGTGTAAGTCTTATGGCTAGCTGAAGTAGTAGAGTGCACCTTTTATTACAGCGATACGTGCATTATATGATCCACAGTTTACACGGGATGGACCACGGTGCAATTTACCAGTTTTAATAAGTGTCTTCTGGCACTTTCTTTGTGCTACCAGAACTTTTATTGTGCAAAGGCTTCCCATCTAGTAATGCTGACATTACTTTGCAGAAGGTTTTCCTAAGTATATAGGTGTGCATGTATACATCCTCGTGTGAATGTTTTCATTTACTATTGCAGTTTGAATGCTTTCGGTTTCACCTGTGATTTGATAAATTTACCCTTATGCTTCGCACCACATGGCGCGAACTCGCATCCCGTGTTTGTCAGTGATAATCAGTCGTGTTGCCTTGAGTGAATTTAGGTTTTGTTGAATTCTCTGTGTAATTAATGGATTTTAGAGAAACAAATTTCTTGCAGTTCATTTTATCTCCTTGTGCGGTGCGCATGTAATTTAACCGTTTTGCGAAAATATTGAGGCACCTGGTAAATGTGACCCTTTTTTAAATCTAGTTTTAAGCAACTGCATTTTTTTCGAAAGATTACTACTTCGGAAGGAACGAATCTCTTTCCCTGACTCTTTGGTGAGGGCGTGTTCTTTAATATGGATCTTGCGTAAGTACGTGCATTTACTCTTTCCTCTTCCCAGAATTTTCACATACCTTCCCCTTCATGTGGTCCATCAGCATTTAACCATTTGAAACAGTATTAAATTGAACTCATGCAATGGAAACCGTTACTGCAATCTGTTTATTGTATAGTGTTTGACTTGTGTTCTTGCTTAAAATACACTGTGTTTGTACTTAATGCGTGTCCATCAACGCAGCCACCCCTTCCGAAATCGAACTCTGTACACCCAACCTGTCGTTATCAAAGCGCAGTAGTCTAGCAGGCCCAATCTCTGAATTTTAATTATATTCTAAAGAATTATGTTCCAGTTTAACTAACTGCTTTCATTCAGTGTGATCACGCTTTTGAGTAAATTAATTTCAGTGTTCATTTGATGAGAGTACTGACATCTTAATGATTTCTACGCAACAAGTTAAAAATTTCTTTAATTAATTGTAATTAATTTATTCCCAACTTGCTTGTGTGGCAACCCTAAATAATTTACTATAAAAGAAAATAACAGAGTGCTTATTTGCATTAGCGTTCAGTGGTCCAGTAAGTTTAAAAAGCCATGCACCGCGTTTCAGTATAACCCATTTATATGGCCGGCCGCTGCCACAGGGTGAGACTACCAGAGGCAGTAATGAGAAGCAGTCAGCAGTTAGGATGTACTAACCGCACACTTCTTGTTCTCTAGCGCTCGAACAACTTCCACATTGTTCAGAGACGAAATTTCTGATCAATTCACAGCGTTGTTTGGCGATCTGTGTTGCTTTGTTTTATATTTTGTGCCTTATTTTTGTGAATTTTTGGGGGTTCTTTTCATGTTATTGCTGTACGGTGATCTATTGTGTGTGACTGTATGTGCTAGGTTGCGTGTGAAATTTTGAGTAAGACATTGTCTTATACTTTGGAGATGCAGGGTTTGTTAGTGTTATAGCAATCCTTTTGCAGAAGTAGGATTGTTTATGGAGATGCGTAGCAGGTCTAAGAGCGTTAGTGGTCGTAATAATTTGAATAACATGCTTCTGTAGTGTCGGACTCCAGTAATGCACTCTTCAAACTTCGACAGTGAGCGGACAACATCCCCAGTTTTGCCAGACAGTCCTCGGAAAAATTTACGATGAAGTGTTGAAAGCGCCGTTGAAACCAGGTTCAGCCCCACGGTTAGTACCCCTTTCGATATGGCATAACTAATGAGAACTGCAGCAGATATGCACTGATACAAAGAAAATATCCAAGGAAAATCAGAATGTTATAAGAATTCTAAAATATATGTTATCTGAGGAAAATCAAAACCTAGCAAAAAAGTCATCTGATCAAAAACTCAAAAGCATTAAAAAACTGGCGGAATAGAATGAGAATCATGCAAAAAAGTTACCCAAGCATATGGAACAACAGTTTAATAGTTTCGCAGTGAAAATTAGAGAGGATGTAGTTACCGAATTTAAAGATCATATTCAAATAGTCGATCGGCGACTTAGTGCACTGGAAGCGGGGCAGGTTCGAGTCGACGAGCAACGTAGCCTGCAGGAAGAACAGCATCTTAGTGATTTCCAAGCAGTAAGTGAGTGGTGCAGCCAGCAGCACAAGGAACTGCAAACAAGAGTCGAAAGGGTAGAGGCACAGGTATTGGAGGTCATTAAGGTCCAGGTAGACGAGAACGCACAGGCGATCCATGTGCCAGAGACCGAAGTGGCAAAGATAGTAGTGAAGATAGGAAACTTGTCTATCACTGACACGAGTGACAAGACTGGATCGTTTGGGGAGGGCAAGACGTCAGAAGTGCGATCTCTAACAAAACTGCAACGTGGTCAGTATGAGATAAATGGGCAGCGTAAGGAAGTTACACACGACCTTTGTGAACGCGTAAAGCATTTAGAGGAACGTCTCAAGTGTGACACTGAAGCATGGGAGCGTGTACCCAACTGATTCCAACCCTCCCCGTCCCTGTCGCGAATGGCGAATGTTAAAAATGATTGTCGGTAGCGTTAACTCTAATTTCTCCAATTTTTTTGTTGTTGTCATTTCGCGAAATGTTTGAGGGAGGAAGTAACGAGCCGTCCGACTCATCCCTTCTCGAAATTTCAGCAGCAAAACTCTCCGTGGTACACAGCGCCTCTCTTGTAGCGTGTGCCGCTGGAGTTTGTTGGGCACCCCTGCGACGCTCTCGCGCCGACCAAACGATGACGAGACGAAACGCGCCGCTATTCTTTGGTAAGCGTCCCAGACTGCTGAACAGTACCCAAGGATCGATCGTACAAGCATCTTGTAAACCACGTGTTTTGTGTATGTGTTACATTTCTTAATTCTTCTCCTTATGAGACTACTCATTGGTTTACATGGTCATTCCACATAGGGTCACTCTAGATAGTTACTCCTGGATATTTTAAGGTAGATACTGCTTCCATCAATTTGTAATCAGTAGTGTAGTTGTGCAGTAGTGGATTTCTTTTCCTATCTATGCGCAATATGTTACATTCATTGACGTTCAGGGTCAACTCACAGAGGCTGCAGCATTCATCAGTCCTCTGCAGGTCATTAAGCAAATCGATACTGTCTTCTGGCGTCGCCGCTCTCTTATAGACCGCCGTATCGTCCGCAAACAGTGTCGTAAAGCTTCCAACAATAACACTACCACAAGAGGGCTACAAAAGCTGTTGTTCAGTATATCGTTTCCCACTTTAGTCACACACCCACACACAGGGATGCAAAGCGTAACTCTATCACAGCAGACAGGGGAACGAATGTTTGAAATATCGTCTGCCACAATACGTAGACGGGGGTGCACAGTGCCCCTATGTGTGATTCACGTATCGAAGTCCAGTGCGTCCTCCCCACACTTCTCGTAACTGATTTGTAGTCGACTTTCTTACCTCTGGTCTCGTAAGAGTTGCCCCAGTAGTTTTCTCCTCCACCGGTCGCGAGCTCAAACGTTTGAGCCGTAAACAGTGCATAATACTTTGACGGTTGGGTAGTCTGAATCTAAAAATGATAGGATTCCAACTAAATTTCCAACTTTATTTGACCTACCGTAATATTAGTAAGACGTTGTCTAACGCTACTCTATCGTTAGTATCCGTGACAAGATTCCCGGTCATTAATCGTTAGTTCCCGAGCACCACTAACGCCTCAAAAATGCTTCAACGATCCAAGAATCAACATGAGAACCCACGGACAAATCTAACAATTGAATCTGTCTTCATGTGGAGCTGCACACACAAGTTCACACGTTGCTGCTTTGGAAGTATCTACATCGCGACGTATTTACGAGCACCGAATATTCACCGTCACGTCTACATCTACATTCCCGTACGTACACTGCAAGCCACTGTGAAGTGCATGGCATTGGGTACTTGGCAGCGTAACAAATCTTGAATTTTTTGTCCCGTTCCGTTCGCGAACGCATTGCGTTAAGTGCGAGTGCTGAGACGTCTCCGTGCTGTGGCCGGCCTGACTCTGCCTTCAGCCTCCTTACGGCAGCGACGAGTAGTGGCTGGAGAGCGCCTCTGGACTCCTCGCTTAGCAGTCGCCTGCGACATTTCGTAAGCGGCCTGTCGTGGGACAGCTTGCGTCTCTCATCATTGAGTTGTTTCAGCAATTGCGCGACACTCTCCTGTGGGTCAAACAGACATTTCACGATTTCTGCTGCCCTTCCTTGTAGACGTTCATTAGCCGCTGTCGGTTCTGTGTGGTATGGGTCCCACACAGTTGAGTATCGTGGTATGACGGGACCCACAGATGTTTCGTAACCGATATCGGAGGTCCGAAGTGATCGTCACTATATTTCAGACCAGCTCACTAGTTTTCAGTCCGTAAGGATCTGGTAAAGCAACAACTAAGATGACATGTAACAAGAAAAAGTGCCCCCAGAACAGCTCTAGGTCGAAAAGTTTGTTACAATCGGAGACGGAGTTTCGGACGTTCACCGTATTTCTGTCGCGTCAAATTTCAACAAAAATGCAAGATTACGATGATAACCACCGTCGGCTTTTGCCACAACAACTGACTGGAATCCTGCTAGGACTCTGTTTCTGCACAACGAGACGTAAATAATTCTGCAAATTCCTGTCTAGTCTCTTAACCCTAAGACAATATCCGCCGTGACAGTTGAAGTTATTGTTCAGTTTCATACCCTGACGGCCTCTATTGACGGAAATGTAAAATATGAGCGCCGACAGTTGGATTTGAAGTAATGTGAATAATTGCGGCTAAAACTTAACAGCGCATGTTTACCATCATTACTAACTATTCTTTCTCATAACTTGAGCTACACATATCGGGGTAACGCGATGTTTCCACTACTTTCACACGTGCTTGTGAGTGTCAGCGAGCAATTGCACCATAAGCAGCGACGAAAACTCATCGCCATCTGAAAGGCATATAATGACGTCAAACACATCTGTGACGCTATAATTGGTGTATTCTTCAGTAAATGTCTAGGCTAAACGTAGCGTAGCGATATAAAGAAAAATCGTGATAAAACAAAAAATAACGTTATACAAAAAAAAAATGTTAGACAGTGCCTATAGAAATTAGCAACAAAAACCACTAATTTAACTTAAATCAGAGAACCTCATTTATGGTAAATACATTGTAGATATCGTGTGCAAATTGCGACCGTCGATTATCTACTGTATAATAAAATATTTTAACAGAAAATGAAAAAGCGGCGTCGTATATCACTAACAGAGTATATTTAAGTTACAATTCTATTTTTGCAAGGAGTATTTATTACTTTCATCAAAAACTTGACAAGGAAGGTGGAAATATTGCAGGTGGTGCATTCAACAGTGACAACTTTTTGTGTGCAACCAGTGTTTATGTTTTTAGGATACAAAGATTACATTCACCTTACAAGGATGTGGTATAAATTCTCCCATTTAAAACAATTGAGGCTTATGCAGTTTTCTCATACATAAAAGAAGTAATTTTTAAATTAGAAGCAGCTTGATGTGAGGTAGTTGGGTTAGTGGGAGACAATAATTCAATTTATAGAAAAGCAATATCTAACTTTAGAACTCTGCCAGAAGTAAAGGTAAAGTGCTGTCAACCTGCAAGGTCTTCTGCAGATCGCCCACTGTACTATTTTGGGGATACCGTTCATCTTTTAAAGTGCATTTGTAACAACTGGTTCAATGAAAAGGAGCAGATTCTGTGTTTTCCTGATTTCAGTAGGAGCATGGAGGGAGGTTGAAAAGGATGATTTATTACAATAGAGAAACTCTCTAGCTTTAAAATCCCTGTTTCCAAATTCAATTGAAAGGCAAGATGCTAAACAAGTGCTTTTTAATGATATGACAGTTGTTGCTTTGCAGAGACTAGGCTCGAAGAAAGGAATTCAAAATTTTTAAAGTGCTGTAACATTTGTAAGAATAATAAAACTTCAGTGGTTTACTGTGAATGCGAAAAGATTACTTAAGGGTCAGAGGCTAAGAAATGTTTTTCAGAAAACTGCAACTTCTTATTCCTATCACATATTTGATTTTTAAAGAGCTTTGTGTCTTGGTTAGGTTTATGGCATGGCTTGAATGATAACAGGAAACTTTCTAAAGAAACACGCTTTGCTTTAAGACATACAACAGCCGCTTTGACTGATTTCAGTAGTTACTGGCTGTCTATTGGCTCCTTGGAAGAGTATAGACTGACTGTTTGGAATTAAGTGGGGGAAAATACCATATTTCTCTTAGACAGGCTTTTGAAACTGAGCAAAAACCTAGTGCTGAGAGCACTGTCTATGGTAGTTGGAGATGTGGTTATTTACGTGTCATATAGTTTTTAAACAACTTTTGAAATCCAGGGGTTAAATGATATCCCAGTACCAGATTTATTAAGTTTGGTGGTAGATGAGAATGATGTTGAAGGGATAGTAGAGGACAAATGGCTGTTATTTCACTACATATCAGGATACTGCTCACACCAAGTGCTGAAAAAAAACCTCACTGTGAGTATTTCTTATTTCAGATGATGTAAAGCAAGATGATCCTATGATAACGGCAAAGGATCGAGGAGGCTTGGCATATCCCAAAGAAGATGTATCATGTGTAACATATGTTTATTTAACTTTTCAAAAAATGTAAAAGAACATCAAGTTTTGTTTCTCCAATAGGGAAATCAAAGGTGTGTGCTTCTGAAGGTAGCATCCTGTAATATTCCCAGTGATTTGTTTGGTGGATTTCAATGTAAAAAACGAACATAGTCTTGAATCTATCAGGTGTTCCATACTGCTCTGTTGTGTAAATATCATATTAAATAATCATATTAAGAGAAGAAATTATGCAGCTATGAAGAAAAATTTAAAAGTTTTTTAAAAAAAGTAAAAACATCATTAGAGCATACTTGAATTTTTTTATTGATCTGTAGGAGAGTGTATTGGAAATCACATTATGAGGTGAAATAAAAAGCCAGTTTTATATTTTTAAATAATTATTCCATTTCTTCCCACCCCTCGCTTTCTGTGTGTGTGCTTTTTTTTTCTGCCTGATGTGTGTAACAGAATATCTCTATTATTTTTAAGGGTCATGAATGTGTGTTTTCTTACTCATTGATGACATTACATGAATCAATAGATTCCAAAATATTTGCATTGATTTGTGTGCCGCTCTTTAGATGTTTATTTGTATGAAAGAAAATTTTGGTGGCTAGGTTTCAGCTAATTCGGTAATTTTCCATTAATAGAAAATGAACATGGTATGCTGCGTCTATATTTTGCAATTAGTGAATCACATCTGCACCCGTTTCCCATTAAGAGATGTTAACGTTTTATTCTGATGAAACATATACGTTTTAACATAAAAATGCGAATACGTGGACCGCTAATTGTAGCACAAAATGGTGCAAATTACGATTTATGTTTTGTGAATCTACGAGCCTATGTTAAAATTATAAAGCTGCACTTAAAAAAGTCGAAATATTGCAAACATGAGATTTGCAGTGGTAATAAGCATCAGTGAAGGAAATTATGACCATGTTTATTTTACGTTGTTTTAAATGATAATTTACGTTTATGCAAGATGCAGGAAGTAATGATACATTCACTTAAATGGACAATCCATGTTGCAGGGCATCCCAAAGTGCAGATATTGTTTGACTCCTGTTGTGACGTCACAACGCATGCTGTGAGGCTTTGTTTCCAGGTGGCAAGCTATACGCTAAAAACTGCACGTCGAGTAACGATCGTTCAGGACAAACATGAGGCTACTTACCGTGCTGCCATCTTGTTGCGCCGACTTGCAACAGGGTGTAGTTACGTGGCGTACCGCTCGATGGCAGGACCAGCCGTGGCTGATTTCATTCCGTTTTCTTGCGTTTTGCAGGAACATGTCTTAACCAATTGAAGTTTTCATAGTTGCATGCATTTCTTACTTTGTTTTATTTACACTCTCGATATATGCGACAGTTAAGTGCAGTGATTCGAAATGGTGTAGAAATGTTGTGTACCTCGTTGCAGACGAAATTATGGAAATGAGCCACGAGTAGCGGTGTTTTTTTCTCCTAAAATGGCAGAACTCCAGCAGAACTGTATAGCTGATTGCAATACATCATGAAAATTTCCATGTTACCCAGAATTCAAAGGAAAGCTCAGTGTCTTTACAAGTCACTTAGATTGTGTCATGGAATGAGTGCTTTAATACAGAGAGCAAGAACAACTTGTCGTGTGTTTGTGTTAGCATGATGTCCAGTTGTTCAGGAACAACGTGATTTCACTTGACCTGATGCCAATCTATAGCAGAGCTATTTCACTGTATATAGTACCGAATCACTAGCGGACTGTGATTTACTTATGCAGCTTTATGACTCAAAATACTGTGTCAGTATTGAACTATTTGTTCTGAAAGTAACCGACACTAATAGCATCTGTGCGTCAGTGGCAACCTTGCTCTTGGGCATTATCACTTGTAGCTAATGAAATGTTTTTGTCAAATTTCAAGGTCTGCAAGCTCCATTTCGCTGATGACCTCATTCACAGACGTGGTGAATATTTCTACACATCCACAGGAAAGAAATATTCTGTGCCTCTTCTGAAACCGCGCCTTATACCAGCAACTGTACCATGGATTCTAGCTAACTCTCTGGAGTACCTTTCGTCACCTCCTTTTTCATTGTAAGAGCCTGGAAGACAGACACTAAGTACTAGCTATTGTAGCCAATGTAACAACTTATGCCCAGTATGAACAGGAAAGACATTTCGTAGACTTGAATGTTTTTCTTCAGTGCTTGGAGGGGATCAGGCTGCTCAAAGAGTGGCATACTATAAAGTCAGATAGTGTCATTAGTTTTGCTCTAATAGAAACAACAGTTACTCTTACACTTTAATGTTCTGTTGTGGTGAATACTGGCCCAAGTATGCAGTTACATCTTGGTAATGTGTAACCACAAAACCTGGTGCAAGGAAGTTCCCATTAACAATAAACCATTTGAACCTGGTATGCATACCCTGAGTCCAACAGACCTGCAGACAGTAGAAACTTTTAATTACAATATCAAAGACTTAAAATTGTGGCCCAACTCATCGGGTATGCTCTCTTGCAGTATTCAGTAACACATGAAATGTACCTTTAGAAATCCGTGTCATCAGTTTTAAGTGTTACGTACATTGTCATCTTTATACCACATACTTATATAACCTGTTATATACGTACAGCTATGGTTTATGTTGCAGCGTTATCAAATTAGACTGGGTTGTAATCGATTACGTTTTGTTGAAATACAGAGAATACATTATTAGTACACCTACACATTGTTTTCATTGCAGGAAATATATTGTTACAGCTCGCAACAGATGGTGTACTCCTGTGTGGTGTAATAGAGCGAAATCCTGTAGTGGATTATTACGAGTATAATGTTGTGGGAGTCTGCTGCACAGCAGTGGTGTGTTTGATATTCGATAGGAACTCGGAAGAAAGGTAAGTGTCATTTGTAAAACTAAACAATAGAATGAGTTACAGTCCTACAGTCTACAGAAGAAGAGAGGTTATTTCTTCACATTTTTTCAGATATAATGTCAGAATCCACATCTATAAATAGAAGTAGGAAAGGAGATAGCATACGCTTATCAAACCCAAATTTTGAATCAGCTGTTGTCAGTGGGGAGCTGAAGATGATGATTTCCTTTCAGAATAAAACCGTGAAATTGTTCCTTAGGCAACGGCATGCAGCTCTCTGAGTGAAGGACAACGTAGTGTTGGTGGTGATGATGATGTTAGTGACGATGATGATCGTAATGATGATGACGATGGCGTAGGTAATAATGCCTCAGGACAAATAAGCAGTGAAAATGCTACCATATATATTGCCCCAAATGGTATGGAGTGGGTTTAGTGCCCCCAGTGCCAAATAAAATGCCTGCACATAATTTGGTGAATAAATATTCCAAGACCAGCAAGGGGCGTAATCGCTTACACTCCCAAAGATGCTTAGGATTTATTTACTCCTCTAACTATTGCGGATGAAATCGTGAGATGCACAAACCTAGAAGCAAGAAGACTTTGTATACCAAAAAAAATAAACTGGAATGATGAAGCTACAGACGAAATGTTCGCCTTCTGGGTAATTTTACTTCATAATGGCGCAGATAAGGTTTGGGATGTTCCAATTAGGGAATTTTTTCATGCACATTTTCCAATCCGTTATACAGTGCTACAATGTCTGTGAATCGGTTTGAGGCAATAAGAAGATTCATTAGATTTGATGACAAAAGAAGAAAGAGGCTAGGTTACAAACCGATAAGCTTGCTGCTATATACTATGTATGGAAAATATTTACCAGACACTGCAAGAAAATAATGGTACCTAAAAGTAATGTCGCTGTGGATGAACACCTAGTTGCATTTAGGAGCCATTGTGAATTTGTGCAGTATATGCCAAACAAGCCTGGAAAGTATGGAATGAAAATATTCTGGATGTGTGAAGCTAAGCTGGTTATGCCATTGACAAGACTGTGTACACAGGAAGAGAACCAGGTTAGTCACCCCAGAAGAATGTGGGCCTTACCACAGTGAAGATGCTTACAGGCAATATTGCTGGTACAGTCAGAAATGTTACTGTAGACAATTATTTTACAAGTATAAAATTGGCAGAAAATCTGTTGTGGCAAAACCTTATTGTTGTGGGAACAATGAGGATGAATAAAACAGAAATTCCAAAAGAGATTAAGCCTACTTGGAGCAGAGCAGAAAATTCAAGTCTATTTGCATTCACAAAAGAAATGACGAAGGTTCGATTATCACGAAAGAAAAACAAGTGTGTAGTCCTATGTACCATGCATCATGATAAATCTATAGATGAACAGTATCCAAACCTGACCCCTGACATTGTGAAATTTTATAGCCGAACAAGGGATGGTGTGGATATTATGGATCAACTAGTGCGTGATTATACATGCAAAAGAGGAACTAAACGGTGGCCAATGGCTCTCTGGTGCAACACAAGGGATTTACACACTCGAAATGCCTTTATTATTACAAAATACAACATTCCATGTATCACAAAGCGACTTTACGCAGACTTTTCATCAAGGACTTTTCAGTGGAGTTGATCCAACTGTTTATGAACAGAAGATCGTCTAACCCCCTTCAACAGAAATCCATATACCTGGATATGGAGAAGTTTATTACTATTCCTAAAACACAAAACAGCAGTAGTAACAATAGCAGCACTGTCAGTCATCAGAAGAGTCGCTGTTTATTGTGTCCTGCACCAAAGGACAGTGTTCTGTAAATGCACAAAACGTGTGGCAAGACCATAGAAGTGTGGTGCGAAACAACTGTAAAAATTATTATCCTTGTTTCCTTATTGATTTGTTCTTCCTGAATACTATAGCCACTGATCCGAGAACAGTCTGAGATAATACTGGTGGCTTGTTTTTCAGTATAAGTGTTAAAAACAATCAAAGCTGTCTTCTATTATACTGATAAGCTTTAAAACAAAATATTTCTGCATGTTAATGTCCACAGAATACGTTTCTATTTAAATTCTCGATTTATACATTATGGGTCCATTGGACCCAGGGTATGTAAATATGCAGAAAATATAGGTCATGCAAAGTAGGATTAAATGACTTAATTGACGTTATAGATAACTTGGAAAACCATGAGAGAACAATGATACTTCAGAAACGGACTACTTACTATTCATAACCAATTATTTGAAAAAAAAGTTAATTTTTTTTGATAAAACTGAAAGTAGGAATATTAAATTTTTTGTTAGCTAGTGAAATGAATGGGTGTCCAAAAGAAGGGTTACAGATACTCGCCAGATTGCATTATGTCTTGTAGAATTTTATTTTCAATATCACCAGACACTTACGAGTTTATAAGGAGCGCAAATTGTCTTGCGCTACCCCATCCTAATATACAGCATAGGATTTGTCTGAATTTTCAAACACATTCAGCAGTTGAGCAGCTAGGGGGCAATTAACTGTTGTATTCAAAACACAAGCTTGTATTTATTTGTGAATCAGTCTTTGTTGTTCACTGATTAGTCTGTGATGTTAGTGACAAAAGTTCAGTTAACACATGGGTCACGTCATTCTTTGCTTCCCCTTCTCAACTGTCAATTGTTTACAATCTTCTTTGTAATGACATACAACCCCTTTTTTAGTTTAACATTTCGTTCACATATTAAAATGTGTTACATACCACTGGATCGATAAAGAAGATCCAGATCAGATAATAAAGTGCCCACAGTTTAAAACTGTTTCACAAAGCAAAGATCTCCTTATGGCGAAATTCTCTGCATGACGTGGAGTACAAACAGCTAACAAATTTTTACCAAAAAAATTAAAGTATCTACATAAAAACAACCTGGAGTGAGAAAATTTCAAAGTTTTGCTTGATATTTTCAATGAGAGGACTGTTCAAGGTTTGGTAGCCTTGGGGGAACATCATCTTACTGAAAGTTTCGAGAGCGCTGCTAAATTCATCAAAATTAATTTGTGCATGGTGGAACATTTTTAATATTGAAACTTCCTTGCAGATTTAAACTCTGTGACGGGCCGAGATTCGAACTCGGGACCTTTACCTTTCGCTGGCAAGTGCTCTACCAACTGAGTAACCCAAGCACGACTCACGGCCCCACCACCAAACTTTGACAGTATAATCGATTTCAGAGAGGATCAAATTCAGTCTATTCAGAAATATTTGCCTTTTCTTACACATACTTGTCAGGGCACTGTGCAAATGGTGTTCTTAAGAATCTGAGACACGACACATGTAAAACATATTTAGAGAGAGATTATATATTATCAGCACTAGAAAACAATGCAGGGTAATGAGGTTATTAATGTTGTTATTTCTGCTTATTCTGTTGGTGATAGCTTGGTCTCCTGAGAACTTCAACACAGCTTCATTAGATACCCTTCCCAGGGAAATTTACTTTTTAATTCTAGATGCTGATGAAATTAAAAAAAAAGACTTTTTCCGAAGGGAGTTTTCTTAGGTAGATCACATAGACGACAGAATTCTTCAGTGGGTGGTAAACGTACCGTGTAATATGTTTCTCAATAATTAGCGATAACGGTAATAACAGCAAAAAGGGAAATTGTCAACTGTAAAGTAGCTTGAAATAAATTTTGTATCAGGTTAACAAACATTTACATTTGTCATTTTCCTCTCATTCCTAATTTTCTCTTCTCAATACGTGTAATTGCGTTGTTAACACTGAAAGTGCATAATACTAAGTCTATATTTTACTTATAAACATTTCATTTCATTAACGGCAGTATGCTGGTACATATTTGACAGTTCTGATCACACAGACAGAGGGACGTGTCAGATTTATGAAATCTTTCTTTTTGCTTTTTTGGTTAAATCTTGGTTACATGAGGGTCTACAATTAAACTGATCCTGACGACAACATCGATACTATCTTTGGTGAGTCATTTATGTCTCAGTGAATTATATTTTTGTCGAAGTAATTAAGCTTATGGTCACCAGAATAATTACTCCATCCTATCTGATAAGTTTTACTAAAACTATCTCCATCACGTAGAATAATTTACAGGCTGTGGCGGTTTCACTCCCAACGTTTTTGTTAACAAACGGTAAAATTCTGCAAATGATCTCAAACACAATAGAAGGAAATCACAGAGCATTGCAACCAGCGTAACATGCATTTTGCACAACAGCATACAGGAAAGCCATAGTGTCTTTTTAAACGATAAAAGAGCGACACAGTTTCATTGTAAGTGGCACACAGATTGATAGTCGAGAACTAAGTCTCGTGATTTTTTTACACTTTCACGAAAGAACTGCAGGCTTTTGCGGCAATCAGCGACGGTCTATCGGCAACGACGTCACAGTTGACCGTGAGGCCTGTGTATCAGAAGCTGTGGGCTCAACCCTCTGAAATCTTTTGCACGCCCGGCTATCGAGAGCTGAATGTGACGTCGGACTGCCTGGTTATGTCGCTCGTCTCGCCTTCAATCGAACATTTTTAATGGGCTTAAGTTCTCCATTCATCGAATTCTATTCCAGTATCGAAAGTGCTCTGATGCAACAGAAAGAAGTTGAAGCACGATTTATTGTGTTACACGTTACAAGGGAAATGATCACCATTGTAGAACATTTTATAGCGCCTTTCTTTTTTTCTTGCAGAGTAATTCTGTCTTGCTCGTTAGAAACGCGTCAGTTATAGTGCTTCTGGATTGTGAATGGATTAACATATTGACATTACAATGAAACTCTGTATGTTGAACACCATTACCTAATATTAAATAATGTTCACAACACTGCATTCAAATCCTCGAGTGTCCTCATTCATCCGACATAATATGAACCTACTCCTAACCTAGACAGACTACTGCGTAGTTCAAAGTTAACAATATAACACATACACTGCAAATGCTTGGCCCACGTTACGAGGTACAAAACATGTTGGGATGTACCTCTCCAAAAATATTTTAACACAGATTTATAGAAATAAAGTAATATCGTTCATGCTACTGCTCCAATAGCTGCGAACTATATAGCATTTGCCACGAACTACCATAACGAGTATTAAATATTTTTGTGATAAGTACTGCAAATATTCGAGCCCTTACATCAAAGCCTTTAAAGAACAAGAGATATATCATTGTTGAGATGAACTCTACTTCAAATACTATCTGACAAGACGTCAAAATGCGAAATAAATGTGACTTCCAGCTGTCGGCTGCTACTGGTCGGCGAAGGGAGGGCCACACAACTGTTGCCTGGCGTTGCCAACAGATGGCAGGGCGGTAGTTAGTCTTTTGCTCACGGCACTACGTGTTGGTGAACTATGTAGTATTAACACCTGTATGCAAGAACATCGACTTCTTTACTGATACATTAGTTCCCCACAAAGGGTCAGACTGATGAAATATAAATCACTCTTCAAAGTTTAGGCGAATTAAACAGCATTTCAAATTAAATAAGAACATGGCTATGAAATATGTTTCTTTCTTTTTCATGCACATCCTCTCCCGAAACAATGTCCATATCATCCCTGGTTCTATGGGGAACGTATACGTTTTGGCGATCCTGACATTAGAGTCTGACTGTCTTTCTCGCCGTCTCCGAACGTTTCTGGAATTCAGTTCCCACATGTATCATAACACAAAACTTCTTTCTAGCGCAACAGGGAGATACTCTAAGTCTCCCATCGCATTTAATATCCACATTTGTCAATCCTTTCACTAAATTTGTAGTAGTTGTCTGTTCACCTAAACGCAAAATATTCGCCAATGCGCCGCTAAATGTACCCTTCAGAAAACGCTGCAACAAAGAATCTCTTCAGAGGAGAAAAATAAACAAGATCTGAGGATCGCAGAAGACTAGTAGCGTTCGGTGGAATGCAAATGAACTATATGTTCTTTTTCTCACAAAGCTCTGAAGATTTCATTGAGATTTGAGAAGAGAGAATATTTCAAATATTAACCTCCTTCACTCCTTATTTGAGGCAAACATGAGGAAGTGAGTTTGAATTCAATTGTCAATCAACTCTGTTCTAACCACCCACTCTGCTGTGTTTATTTGCGTTCCAGGAGGTGGCTGTATATCCAGTCAGTCCATTTTCGTTTACGTTTATCAATAAGATAAGGCGGAAGGAATTCTCCTGCTGCATTCCCCAACAACATAAGAGTGAAGCACGGTCTTGAGGTGTCCTCTGTTTTCTCAGGACTTCGACATGTCCAACGAAATAAGAGCTTTCTTTTGCTGGTATGTCATGAAACACATTTTCAGCAAAACTGTAAACTTTTCAGCAGGACCGCTTTCAACCTCAGCTTTGTAATTCTCTAAAAAAGATATTGATTACATTCTCAGTTACAGCAGCACACTTCGTTTAAATATTGACTGTAAATTTGTGAGACAGTTCAGAACTATGTCTCTCTAAAAATGCCTTTCCCCAGGCCAATTCAAGCATATTATCAGCAAGGCAGTCTACTGTTCTTTTTCAGGTGACATGATTTAACCATGCACCTGAAGTCAATACTGATATTGGAATAACCGTATCACTGACAATGATACAGTCTTTTACAAAACATCTTTCTTCAGTCTGGGTAAGAACAGTGGGCCTTGCAGCTTTTCCGTCATTCTTGTTTCTCAAATTGTTCACAATGGTTTGTCTTGGAATGTAATACTTCCTTGCGGCTTCCCTGTGTCCAGTTAGCCGAGAAGTAATTTCTTCTAATATCTTCTTGATTTTCATTCGAATGACCGGTTTCGTGCCATATTCCTGAGAACCTGGTTTTGGACGTTTCTGTCATTCTGCAGTCTGTAAAAGAAAAACATAGTAAGCCTACATTACCGTTTTAATTCGCGGCTTATTGGAGGCTTAGAATGAATATTTAAGCTTATTTATAGTTGCACCTACGGTACTCTTCGAATAATTTGGAAGAGTGTAGAACAATTCTACTTCCTTCTGCATAAGCCTCTATTGTTCTTCTCGATAGCTGCACTGGCTCGAAAATTTCCTGAAAGATGTTACTTCTACTAATAGTCGATAGCGATATTGTGGTCGACACTAGAGGTAGACTTCAAACACTTTAATCTTTAATTACACTCTCAGCGTAAAGTGTTCACCGATATGGCCAGATTTGTGTCTCACATATAGTTCGAATCAAGGGAATGCAGAGTGCTACCTACTACACAGGTTCATAGATTGTCCTAGTGTTAGTAACCACACGACACAGTCCAGTAGCTGAAAAAAATTCACCTGTGACAAACATTTAACCTATTAGTTCACCATATCACTGCCCTCATACACATTTAGAGAACTCGAAACAATTATGATAGTGCACAAAAATAATCAAGTCCGTCAACACTGCTCTGCTAAGCGGTCATTGTTCATGAGAGTCAATAATCACGGATGTTCCTCTAATAAGTTTTCACTCGGAGTTAATTATTGATTACTGTCACAAAAGTCACAAATGAAGGCCATAGTTGAATAAAACGAACCGTACACAAATAGCGCGAATATTTCAGAATGTTTGTTATCGTACTACGGCACACAGCTCACGACAAGAGACACAAGTGTTGCTCCACTTACCCTCGGCAGCAGACTGCCTGACCTCAGCTGTGCTAGATCCATACGTACATTCGCCTAGGAACACTATTATTGATAGCAGTCATTTTGCATGAAATATTTTATTATCCTCAAAACACTAGCTTCCGAATTAGCTACTTAATTAACAAATGCTGTAAATCGAGGAGAACATAAAAAAATCATTAAAATAATTATAAAGCCCAAATTCAGAATAATCGTTGTACTATAACAGTGGTAATTTTTTACTGGTGGAATGTTACTCTACATGACATGAACTTGCAAGTAGCTCTGTCACAGTGTTTACTTCGACACAGTAACTAATCGCTTGAAATAACATTTCACCACTGTAAACAGAAAGAATTATTTGACTGCTTCAAAATGAAACATTATGAAGGAGGTCATGGTATTGAAATCTCTGCCTATATTGCTTTCTTCACAACAAATGCGGTAACAGTTGTTTCACATTACTTCTTGCAAACGTGACGTCATTTTGGCGTCGTACGCAAAAATCGACCACCGCGTGATCGACTATCGAATTTCGTTTGCGTTCAATATGGGCCTCTCACAGGACTTTATCTTCGCGTACGGGATGTTTACAGAAAACGTCGTTTTTGGAATGATTTATTATAATCATTGCTATAATAAAAGTCACATAATGATTTATCGACGGTTAATGTCTTCGTATAAGAGTGTTCTTAGGAATGAGTTGTTATCGTCAATAATTGACAATTTAAACATGAAACAGCTTATTTTATAATCCGTAGTATGCCGTTTCGTGGTTACGAGGCGCTGATAACTTATCGCAGAGACGTTACCATTTATAAAGTCAGTTAATAACGTATCAACCGTTGACCCTCCAAGAGAGAATACGATAACGAAGACACAAGAAACAAATCACAACTGTGACGTCACCGCCACTAGGCTGTCGATGCAAACCAGCATCATCGCAAGAACGTGTACTTCTTCCGTGAGAGCGTAACAGACTTATTCTCGACTGTCAGCCTGTGTGCCATTTACAAAGAAACTGTGCCATTCCTGTAGGCTATAGTGCAAATGCATGACACGCTGGCTGCAACTCTCTGTGATTTCCTTCTATTGGGTATGAGATCAAATACAAAGTTTTACTGCTTCTTAAGAAAAACATTGCTAGTGAAACCGACATACACCATAGCCTTTAAAGTATGCTATAGCAGTTAGTGTGATATAGTTTTAGTAAAAGTTAGCAGACAGGATGCAGTAATTATTCTGGTGATCACGAGTTTAATTACTTTGACAAAATTGTAATTCACGGAGACATAAATGACTCACTAGAGATCGTATCGATATTGTTGCTCGGATAGTTTAGTCCCTCATGTAACCAAGTTTTAATCAACAAAGCCAAAAGAGAGATTTCATAAATCTGATACGCCCTTGTGTCCGTGTCATATGTACCAGAATACTGCAGCTAATGAAACGAAATCTTTGTAAGTAAAATATAGGCTTAGTATTATTATGCACATTCAGTGTTAAAAATGCAATTTAGCGTATTGGTAAGAGAAAATTTGGATAGAGCGGAAAATGACAAATGTAAATGTTGGTTTACGTGTCACAAACTTTATTCCATACTACTTTACAGTTGACAATGTTCTCTCTTAGCTGTTTCTACAGTTATGGCAACGTTAATTTTCTTAACATAATTATTGAGAAACATATTACACCCATTTTTACTACACACTGAAGAAAGCTGTGATCTGTGTGATATACCTTACTACAAGAAAACTCCCTTAGGAAGAAGTCCTCTCTTTTAATTACATCAACAGTAAATTTCTCTGGAAAGAGCATCTCACGAAGCTCTGTTTATGTTCTCTAGACACCAAGTTTTTAGCAACCAAATAAATGAAAATAACACCATTAATAAACTCATTATTAGTTCATTATGACATACTTCTGTCCATCTTTCTTATATTTTCGTCATTTTCTATTACTAAAAGTCTTTGATTTAGCTCTTAATATGTTTTAGATGTCTCACATCTCAACTTCTTAAGAAAAGCTCTGGCATAATACCCTGACAAGTATGTGAAAACAGGCAAGTATTCCTGAACAGACTGAACTCGTTCCTCACTGAAATCCATTATACTGTAAATGTTTGTTGGTGGTGATGGAGGTAAGTTCACATCATCTACTCAGTCAGTTTTAAAAATGGTTCAAATGGCTCTGAGCACTATGGGACTTAACACCTGTGGTCATCAGTCCCCTAGAACTTAGAACTAGTTAAACCTAACTAACCTAGGGCCATCACACACATCCAGGCCCGAGGCAGGATTGGAACCTGCGACCGTAGCAGTCGCGCGGTTCCGGACTGACCGCCTAGAACCGCTAGACCACCGCAGCCGGCAGTTTTAAAAGAATGTGAATCTATTCCAACTTCTCGAAGAGCAGATGATGGAATTTTCCAGGGCAGCAATGTCTGAATCCTTAGCTTGAATTGAATGCCACATACCTTTCTCAAAATACCAAAGATACCAATTATTGGAATCCTTCCATTGTTCGCTGTTTTCCAAATCTCGCTTCTAGAGCATCTGTCTGAACATTTCGTGGCAGAACATATTTAAAATTGTTGCCCTCGCTTGTCATTTCTAGAATGTGAGTGGTATCTGATATGGCTGAATGTGTGTTATTGGATAATCCATATGTGTAATCAGGGAAACATTTCCATATATCGAACCATGACAAAAAATCTTTCGCAATATCTAATAATTTCGTCACTTGAGCTGGAAAGCGGTTTTTACAGAGCATTCTTGAAATGGCTATCTCTACCAGGTAAGGTAACATTTAAAATGTTACACCATGTGTAAATTAATTTTGATTAATGTAGCAGTGCTCTCAAAACTTAGTAAGATAATGTTTCCTCAAGGCTAAGAAATCTTGAACAACCATCCCAGTGGAACTATTAAGCACAGGTTTGACATTTTGTCACTCAATGTCACTTTCAGAAACAGACTTTGAATTAGGTTTCTTGGCAGATTTTATTGTCTGTGTACACTCAACGTCATGTAGCTTTTTAACTGCAGAGAAATTGGCCACAAGCAGTTCTATAATTTCTGAAACTGATTCAAACTGTGGTTACTTTATTTTCTCATCAGTATCTTTATTATTGTTTCAGTTGTTTGTGACTTATTTTAATATGTGAGGAGAATATAAAACATAAAGAGAGATTGTGTGTCATCAAAAGGGTGTTTGTAAACAGTTGATAGTTGAGGAGGGGAAGCAAATCATGATGTGGCCCATCTGATAATTGAATTATTGGCATATAGTCTAAAAACTATTTTCTTAATTAGAGTGAACGGTTCTTCACCATACATGTTGCTAACTGGAGGTATAAAAACCTGAGCTCTAGTTGCAACATTTTTAGAACTGGCTGCAGATTCCAAAATATTATCTAATGTGAAGTCCAAATAAAGCGTCAATTGAATTTTGTCAACTGTTAGTGAAACAACTTGATCTGATTCCCAAAGGAGCTGGATTTTCTGTGTTGTATACGACAGAAAACTGCCACCTAGCTGCTCACCTGCTCAGTGTGTTTCAAAATGTGGAGAAATCTTATGTAGTGTATTAGGATGGGATAGCCCAGGACAGTGCGTGCTCCTTATAAACTCGTAAGTATGTGGTGATATTGAAAATCAACTACTACAAACATAATATAATTTAGCGAGTATCTGTAATGATTCCTTTGCACATCCATTAAATTCACATGCTCACATAAACAATTAACGTTGCTGCTTTCAGTTTCTCCAAAAAAATTTACCATATTTTTCAAATAATTGGTTATGAATAGCAAGTAGTCTGCTGTGAACTATTATTGTTTTTTCTGGGGAAATGTTCCTAATTATCAATAACGTCAAATAAGTCGTTTAAATGGGTTATAGTTAATGGGAAACTCTTTGTACCAAGTTTGGTGTTTTCACTTTTACCAAATATGTACTCTGGGCAGTATTTATCACAACGAAACGCAAAAAGTGTAGAAATATCCGTCGCTTCTGTTAGAACAAAACTAAAGGCACCATCTGACTTTATAATATGCCAATTTTTGTGCAGTTTGATACCCTCTGAGAACTTGAGAAAGGTATTCATATCCACTGTTGAGTTTTAGGCACAGTTATTTACATTACTTTAACTTGATCCAGCGGCCAGCACTCATGTTTTACATTTCCATCAACGGAGAGGCCGTCATCGTATGATGATCAGCAATAATTTTAACTGTCAGCGCGGGTACTGTCTCAGCGTTAAGAGACTACACAGGAATTCGAAACATTTAAGTCTAGCTGTGCGGAAAGATAGTCGCAGACATCGACAGTAGGACTGCAGTTAGATGGAGGGGCTGAAGCCGATGGCGGTTTCCGTCCTGATCTTGCATGTTTACACAAATTTGACGTAGCAGACATACGGGGAGCGTGAGTGTCCGAAGTTCCGTTCCCAGTTGTTACAAGAATTTCACACAGAGCTGTTTTGGGGGCACTCTTTTATGTTTCATGTCATCTTAGTTGGTGCGTTATCTCATCCTGACGAACTGAAAACTAGTGAGCTGGGTGGACATTTAGTGACGATGACTTCAGACCTCTGGCAGGATACTCGGACAGTGGAGACATGTGCAGTCGATATTGGTTAGGAAACACTTGTGTGTCCTGTCATAGCACAATAGTGTGTGGGTCTCATACCAGATAGCACTGATAGTGGCTACTGAACGTATACAGATAAGGGCGGCACAAATTGTGACAGGTGTGGCTGACCCACGGGAGAGTGTCACGCAAGTGTTGAAACAACTCATTCGGCAGACGCTTTAAGAGAGCCACAAGTTACCCCACCAGAGGCCACTTACGACATTTCGCAAGCGAGGAGTCCAGAGGCGCTCTCCAGCCACTACGCGTCGCTGCCGTGAAGAGGCTGAAGGCAGAGTCAGGTCGGCCACAGCACGGAGACGTCTCAGCACTCGCCCTTAACGAACTCCGTACGCGACAGGAACGGGAAAAAGTATCGAAACTTGTTACCGTTCCAAGTACTCTCTGCCATGCACTTCAGACTGGTTTGGAGTGTAGTCCGGGGATGTAAATGTGACGGTCAACTTGGTGCTAGTAAATACGTCGCGTAAGTGGACGATTTAATAGCAAAATTGTGTACAATCTCGCGAGAAATGCAGCCATCAACAGAAATATACGGCACTTTTCAAAAGTACACTTTTACGTCTCCATATGCGTTTTAGAATCTGGTACGACGGTGATGTATTCTCGCCACCGTGAGTGATGTAATCGCTTGCCGATTCATGGACAAAATGTGAATATTAAGTAACTGAACATACAAATATTTTTTGCTGGGGTCCGCCTTTAACAAAACACTATTTTGTTTCAAAACCCAAACATATTTCACTATAGTTGCTGCAATATCAGTGGGCTTTTATTTTATGGCTGTTAAACATAAAGAATGTTCTTTGTTGTTTCTACACACGTAAATATTATTTTATGAAATCGCAATTACATCTTTTTGAAGGACATTTCTTATGTATTCATACCTTTTTAACACATGTTATAGTTTTCCTGAGGTATTATGTCTTTACAGTCCTTGTTTCCTTTCACAGTTTGTCATCTGCAACCATATAGAACTTAATGTAGACAAGTTGTTTAGCAAAAAGTACGATTTGGAAACTGTTATTGCTATGCCTGAAATTAATTATTTCTATGTGTGTGTGTGTGTGTGTGTGTGTGTGTGTGTGAAGGGTAATGTGGGGGGAGGCCTTTTATAGGTTGGAGTTACCTAATAATTCTTTGAGGGCGGAGAACAGAGTTCCATTGCAGAGAACTGTATATTCATTTATTACCTTTTTTCCTTCAACTATGGTTTTTTGTATTTGATACTTTTCTTCAATTATTACTTTATGTGGGGTGCTGTTGCCGCACATGAGAATTTTCAATTCAGTCCTGATATCTGTTGGGTTATTTATCTTGTACATAATGTGTTCAGCAAATGTGGAATGACAGTAGTTATTTTTTAATGCTCTTCTGCGTTCTGTGTATCTAGTATTAAAGTTTCTGCTTCTCTGTCCTGTATAAACTGATTTGCTATCCTGACATGTTAGTTGGTAAATACCAGATCTGTTGTGTTTATCTGTCTTTTGCTGGTTGTTCTTGGCTTTCTCTGTGATGAGTTGTCTGTCCTGTAGGCTAATTTTAACCATTGTTTTTTGAGTACGTTGCCTATTCTGTGGGCTACCTTGTTGTTGTAGGTGAAAGTGAACCAGCTGTTTATTTTTGTGGGTGTTTCTAGTTCATCTGTGCTCATATGTGTGTTCTGTTTGTTTGTAAGTTGGTGAGAAGGCTTTTGTTTTTATGTGTTGGGTGTCCTTCTTGATTGTGTTTCAATTTTGTGATTCAATTGATCTATAGCATTTGTATCGCATCCATTCTGTACACCTCTCTTTCAGCATCTGCCACAGGAGTTGGGTGAGGATCTCCGGGATGCTTTCGCGCTCACTAAACGATCCTGTCGCGAAACGTGCTGCTCTTCTCTGGATAATCTGTTTCCTCTATCAGCCCTACGTGGTACGGATTCCATATTGATTAGCAGTATTCAAGTATTGGTAGAACGATTGTGTTTTATGCTACTACCTTTTTGATGGATTATATTTCCTGTGGATTCTTCCAATGAATCTCAGTCTGGCATCTGCGTTTCCTCATTTCTACAAGCAGTTTATCTTTGCAGATCGCTGGAGCAACGAAGGGCATTTAACGACAGGAGGAAAGCTCAGGGTCGTACGACACATGAACATAACTACAGACTTTTATCGTTTACGTAAATCTGTTTAAAAATTATAGGACATGTTCAGCGCGACATGTTCAGCGCGCACTATTTTGACGTTCTTGGGTAACGAAAATATTTTCTATAAAAACGCATGCGGATTCTGCAAACAAGGAGTTTGCGAAACTCAGCTCGCTCTGTTCCTCAACAAGGCATCGTTGCTCAGGTTCATGCCGTGTTTGTTGACAGCGGGAAGGCATTTGACACCGCCCCACACTGCCGTTTAGTTAAGAAATGCGAGCTTAGCAGGTATCGCAATAGATTTGCCACTGGCTACGAGACTTCCTTACGGACAGAACTCAACACGTCGCTCTTAACGGAACGAAATAGACAGATGTAACTGTTATTTCTGCCGTACCACAGGGATGTGTCATAGGGCTTTACCTTACACAGTATGTAAATGTTGTAGAACGATGCTTCATGTGACGTTCATGTCACATCCCTGCCGGCGTTTATTACATTTTTGTTGGTGTGTTTTAATGCACGATGTAGGAAGATTTTGCTCCAAGAAGCGAATCTTTTATCACCTATATTTACTGCTTAAATATTAATCCAGAGCTCTAGTGGTGCTGATGACGTTTCTTGCAGCTAGAACATGTTAATAACAACGTCTGATGGTTTATAAGACGATTGTGCCTCTCTTCCTACGACAGCTGTACCACTCGCAATAATAATTTATGAGACATGTCCGTCCATCATTGATTCCCGGTCAGTATTATTTCTTATCGCCAGCAATCAGTTATTTACGAAAGATTATACTTAGTAGTAGGGGAGCACCAGGCTTATAAAGTATGTGTTTGTGCTCTGACATGTGCAAAGGAAATGACTGTGTCCAGTAGTAAGGAAGGTATGGATTTGACGTGGAATACTGTGATAGCAAAGCAAAGAGTATGTCAAGTCATAATAATGGTACAATATTTGAATTTCCAGAGCCACAGCCGTCAGCGGGGTGTATTTCTGATACTTTGCCCATTGTAGCATGTCATCCAATTGAGACCGTGATCCTAATATTTGTTTGTAAGTACAGTGACGAAACATATAAGTGTCCGATGTCGTAGGATGTTTCTGTGTGTGAGTGCTCGGCGCGGCGGTGGCTGTGGCCTGCAGTGGGAATGACCCACGTCTGCCACTGACGGTAGGAGCCCTCCGAATGGAGAGGCCGTCCTCCAGGTTACGTTTTTTATGTGGACTCGGTGTTTGTGCATTGCATTGTTTTTGGGTGTTTAGGAATTTTGAGGGTTTTTGGATAGCATTACACATGCATTATTTCGGTGATCTATGAGCAGTTTGCATGTATGTATGCTGTGTACTGGATTATTACGGTTATTTACAAGTTTTGCGTCTCTGCAGATCAGAGTACTGCATTATTTACGAGTAGTTTCCTGGTCTGCAAATTGTATATTTTGACCCAAAGCATGTCAGGGTTACTGTTTTGTATCAATGTAATAAATAAACTACATGTAATCCGTCTCTAAATAAATTTTTCAAAAAATAATGTGCACTCCTTCCTCTCACCAGCAGACCGAAACAGGCTGACTCCTTATCCCGCAATTTTCCCCTCCAGACCTCTGGGGCGATGAGTAGGCTGGGGCACAAGTGCGGCCAAGAAAAATACGTTACGTCATTATGATACTGTGCTCCTATGGACTGAACTGCATGATCATGTGACCCATAGCGGTGCCCTCTAGCAGTGAACTCGCCAATTAGCTCAGTTCTCTGGTCTGGGGGACTGGAGGGAGTTGTCTCTTTTGTAGTGGGGGCTTATTCATAGGTTTTAGAAATGACAGACAATTCCAGCAGAGACAGATGTTTCCACGCATTGTGTTATGCAAAGCATTTATTTGCAGGACCTTATTCTTCTTCCTCTTCATATTTTCATGCATTAATGCCCCCTTCCATTCTTCATGCATTGAGCTGTGGATGCAGTCCTTGGCTGGATGAGTGCATGTAAGACAGCTATTACAACTCCCCCTGTCTGGCATCAAAATCTCGCTAGTTGAACACACGCTAATTCCACACCTATAGGTCAACAAGCGCTGATATCTCAGCCTCTTGTGGTCATAGCACTACACTAAGCCACTAATGCTGGAGGTGAATAACTAATTTAAACAAATTTCGACAGATTTATACAAATTCGAACAAATTTAAACAAGAATGAGAGTGTGCACTGATATGAAACATTCTGGCAGATTAAAACCGTGTGCCAGACTGAGTTCCTCATTTAGAGTCTTGGTCTGGCACACAGTTTTAATCTGTCAGGACATTTCAAACTTATACAAATTTATACAAATTGAACGACATGAGCAGACTCTAGTGGGGGCAACACCATCTTATCCCCCCCTCAGCTGCATGAGTAAGTTCTTGGAGCAAAAATCCCTCCAAAATTCGAAATCCCCACCCATTTCCCAAGAGGATGACACACCATTATGCAACAAAGTCGGGAGGGGTGGGGACCCATAGAAGCACGTAATTCAATTACCCGAAAAAATCTAATCTTCCAAAGATGGTGGCATGGCAGGGGGCTGCCGTGGTACTTCCCTGCCAAAAGCCGCCATCTATGATATTGGTACTCATGTCATCAGATGACGTGACGGCCGCAATCATGGATGATGTCATGCTCTGTTGCCAAGTCTACAGGCCGCCATCTTGGATGACGTTATCGCCGCCATCTTGAATACATTTGACAACAATGGAGAGTGGGGTGGCATGAATGTTACCCTTCTACACATGGATTCATGAGGTCGTTTTCATACCTGTACGTGTATGAGCAGAACTGCAATGTGAAATGAGACTCGTTCGACCAAACAATGTGTATCCTGTCATCAAAAGTCCAATGTCAGTGTTGACAGGCATATGGCGATGTGTAAGGCTTTTTGTTCTGTGCTCATCAAAGCTGCACGATTGGGTCATCGGCTCAGAAAAACAATATCGATGATGTTTGGTTGAGTGGTTCACATGCTGAAACTTGTTGGTGCCCCAGCATTGGAATCTGCAGCAATTTGCAAGTTGCACTTATGTCGGGTTGAACGGTTCTCTTCACTCGTCGTTGGTACCGTTCTTGTACAATTTTTTTCCAGCCGCAGCGATGTCAGAGATTTGATTTTTCACCGGAATCCTGATAATCATGATACACTCGTAAAATGGTCGCTGGGGTAAATGCCCACTGCGTCGCTACCTCGGAGATGCTGCGTCCCATCGCTCGTGTGCCGACTGTAACATCATAACAACGCACCAGGCACTTGTAGTCTTATATAGGCGATGCCGACCGCAGCGCCGTATTCTGCCTGTTTAGGTATCTCTGTATTGGATACGCATGCCAATACCAGGTTCATTGGGGCTTCAGTGTATTCGCAATACGTTACATCTGTTTGTGCTGAGGCTCCTTTGTTGCTTCCTGCGTCGACCCAATGCAGGTCTCGCTGCCTTTCGCTACAGTCCTCTACCGCCGCGACTTCTCTGCATACAACGGCATTACACGAGTAAAGCCTCATGGAGCGTCTGACGATATCTACTAGGTTCTCCATATATATCGTGAAAAGTAACAGTCCTACGACACTCCCTAGGGGCACAGACGAAGTTACACGTATGTCTGACTGGAACGCTGAGTTCTGTTTGCTGGAAACTCTCCAATCCAGCCACACAGTTGGTATCATATTCTGTACTATAGTATTTCGTTGACTATCCGGCCGTGGGGAACTGTGTGGAATGCCGTAGAGAAGTGAAGGAACGTGGCTGCCCCTACCTGGGCGTCCGCGTCTGCTGCTCTCTGCGCCTCGTGGACGAACGGAGCGAGCTGGGCTCCACACGGCCGTCGCCTCCTGGGCCCACCTCGGTCGCTACACGGGAGTCTTCCAGTCCCCAGAAACGTCACAGTCCGAGAGCATGAGAGATACGGGCCTATAGTTTTGTGCGTCTTTTCATCGACCTCCTCGAAAGACTTACGGCCCACTGCTGCTAGAATAGGGACAAGTTTCACGAATTCTGTGGAGAATCGAACTGGTGTACCGTCACGTCAAGTGGCATTCCCCATGTAAGAGCGATTTCAGTTGCTTTCCTGTCCCTCTGTTACTTATTTGCATAGCTTTCATTTTGTCGTTCGTGCGTCGTTTAACGGGAGTAACTGCAATGTGATGTTTCCTCTTCAAAACATAGATATGCACATGCTGACCACATCTTAATCGTGAATCCAAGGAAATGCGTGAATTGGCGGAATACGAGAGCCGTCGAGTGAGTAAAGTGGCAAACTGCATTTGCGAGAATAATGCTGAGTATTATCAGACGAAAATTACAGTGGTTCAAGTTCGTAATAATACCGAGAAACTGAGTAGCCAGTGTGGATAACTGGAAAGCAAAACGTAATAACATTTCATCACTACCTCGCTAAATGTATGCTTCAGGAAGAAACCATCAAGGTGCCAGATATGTCCACTATTGTCTCTTCTCATATAAGAAACTTGGATACGAATATCGCTGTTGCAAAAACTATTAATATCAACAGAGAAAACCTTACTAGGCATAAAAGAATTGCGTCTGCAGAAGCAATAGAGTCAATACAACTTTTAGAATTATCATTGTCTTTCAACTATTTCCAATTCAATGATAAGTATTACTATCAGGAACAAGCTTTGGTTAGGGGGTATTATCTTGCTGGAACCTTGTCAGATATTTTCTTCAACGACCTTGAGAAAAATCTTTACTAAATACCAAGTATATGGGAAAACACAGTCTATTTTAAGCGATATGTTGACGACATTGTAGCTCGAATCCAAGGTGATAAGTAATATGTAGAGATTTATTTACAATACATCAACAATATGCACACAAAGCTGCTGTACACCGTTGAATTAGAAGATAATGATAAATTAAGAGTTTTGGCTTTGACATTGACAGATCTGGTGGTACGCATTCGTTTCAGATGATCAGGAAACGACGTATCACTGATGTCTGAATATAAACATCGAATCTTGCAGCAGCTAGCCTATCAAATTCTGGCAGTTCGCCTATATGGAGCACTTGCAGCAGTATAGTCAAAACAGTAAGTGTTAACCTCCATCCAGGAGAGAAACATGACAGCTATTATTATTATGTTTGTGCCACACTTATTTAAGAAGATACCAAGAGGATTTCCCATCTCTGTATTTGTCACTCTGACTCAGATTCATGAACGAGGGCGTACTGAAAAGTTATGCCTCCGAAATTTTTATGTGAAAACTGTTAAAGATTTGCAAATAAAACAAATGATTTTATCAGTCTACGTCTTTATTTTTCTGAGCTACATACTTGCAGCCCTCTGCTGCTTGACGGCTCCGAATTGTAGCGTGTAACATGGTGGTGCGTAGTGTAGATATGTCGCTGTGTGAGATACAGTGCAGAAAACTGAGAGCCTTAACGACAGCCACCAACTCACTCAGTGGCAAAGGCTGCCGCACACTACCAGTGGCTGGTGGCAAAAGATAGGGGGTATGAATGTGTTGTTACTCGATTACAAGTATTTCTGGACATCCCTAAACGCCTGAAATTTTGGGTGGAATACTCTTACACCAATGACCACCTCGCACTTGTTCCACAACAAATGTAATTTTGGTCGCCCAATAAAGCACCTCCGAACCCTGTAACAGACATGGATAGCAGTTTTGAACGTCCCTTTGTGTGCAGTCTCCTCCTCTTCCTCTTCCTCCTCCTGCTCCTCCTCCTCCTCCTCCTCACGCCCGTAAGAAATCCATACCCTCCATTAATCGTTAACGTCTCCCCTTCATATTAGGAACACACTTATCAGTGCGCTGCACCAAGGACAGTTGCACCACAGAGACCGTACGTGAAAAAATTCTGAAGCTCTCAGCATGGAAGCTTGTTAGGACTGTCAAAGGATGTCAAACTAAACACCTTTCAGACGTCAAATTTCCAACATTATTTTATTTGGCAGCCAGTTTCAGCATTTTACTACACTATCTTCAGGCCCCTGACCGACGTGTAGGAAGAATCTGTGTTGGTTGTGATCAAAACAGGGGTAGGAATACTGGTACGAGTACATCACAACCCAGGTAGATTTCTCCTATACGTCGGTCAGGGGTCTGAAGATGGCATAGTAAAATGCTGAAACTGGTTGCCAAATAAAATAAGGTTGGAAATTTGACGGCTGAAAGGTGTTTAGTTTGACATCCATTATCGAACAGCCGAGTCCCGCAACTATGTATTAAAAGGCGGACAAACAACGACTTATTAGGACTAGGAACGCCGATTAAGATTCAACATGTAAATACGACTAGAGAAAAATGGTTTCCGAAATTTTGTTAGTCTGAATGTTGTGTCGAATGTAAACGTCGTATCCGTCGTACTGTTAACACTGTGTTGTCAGTAAATACATCGAAACTTTGCAGCAAATATTAAATTCTGGTAGCCCACCTTGATGGAGACCATGAGGCAAAATTTAATAGCTTTTGGTGTAATCAAAACGGTTAATAATTGGAACACTGTCTGCCTCTGGTCAGGAAAAAAACGAGGGCTACTTGTTTCCATAAATTATTGTCCTTGTTTCGTAGGTACATACAAGAGGAGTCAATAATACCGTATTTAACAGTCACTGAGTCATCACTTCTAAATTAAAAACGCTATAAAACTATTTAGTCTTTACTCACGATGAGGGGAGTAATGTGACCGACGAAGTTAAAAGCTTTGTTCCAATTTCAATTATTTAGCAATTGATGAACGGTATGTAGTCTCTCCTTTCATTAATAACGATTGTGTAGGTTTGCTTATGGTGCCCTGTAACAGCGTGACACACATTCTTGTCTCGGTGTTTTTACATTTCCTACTGCTGTAGACAAATATTGTAATCAAGGTACATATGTCTTACTTTGTAGCACCTTTGTTACATCTATCGCATTTCCTACTGTCTACTAGATTTTAAAGTTCTAACTCACGAACATCGTATTCCATAATTATGCCCCTTTTAGCACATGTTACCAAAGAATAAGTATTGGACACCTGAGAATGCGATCATCCTCTCTCACATCATCTCAGTCGTATACAACGCTGCTGGATGACAAAACCTCGCCCAACGAGCCCTGCTGACGTTAAGCCTTTTCTCCCAGTCGGGCCGTCCGCTTACGTTCTCCACATCACTGCAACGCCAGCACGAGCACCACAAAGTCACGTAACCTGTGTCAGATTCGGATGATTATACTGGTTTGGAGTGCATTCAGTCACAAATGCAGATCACAGTATTGCAGAGGCTGAATTTACTTTTCCGTCAGTTCCCCACCACCCGTGGGCAATAAAGCTTTGTTGCTGCTGGCTCTCCGAAACATTGACAATTAAACTCACTCGCGAGTAATGGCGGTCTTCTGACGTAAATGGGAAAATTTTGTACAATCTCCCCACGGCAGGACACCGCGTATCCCGCCAGTTGCGAGATGCGTGTCCATTCCGACATGTGAATCACACTTGCTAATTGCTGGCCAGTTGTACTATTTTAATGCATCCGGACAGTGCTGTTTTGACCCGCACCTTCAGTGGTGGCCTTCAGCTTCAGATGGCTCCAGTTGATGTCAATCTAAACTCCTGAGGGGGAGGATATTGGGTGCTAAGATCTTCCACAATAGAAATCATCAAAAGATACCGCAAAACATTTTTATTCCAGCCAATTAACGTATATGATATTGTTCGACTATGCGCAACTGGATCACACGCGTTGTCCAGTAAGAGGTGTAACTACTTATACTCCAAGATTATGAGGACTAGTAACGGCTGGAAAGAGTCCTCTCGAGACAGGGCGAAATCTTAATCCTGTGTATCAGAGGGTGTGGCTTGAGCCCCCTACTGTCTTCTGCAGGCCTGGCTGTCCAGAGTTGAAGGCGACGTCGGGCTGCCTGGTTGTGTAGTTCCAGCCTCGCCCTCAAACGAACATTATGTTAATGGGCCGAAGTTCTCCACTCATCAAATTATGTTCCATTACCGAACACGCTCTGCTCCACATATATTCAAACAACACAAATATTTTAATATACATTTTGTAAAGTAACAAATGGCTAGGGAAATGATTACTTGTCGATTACTAAACGAAGACCATCTTTTTCATACATTGCGAGGCACAGACTTTTACTTTATCTGTGCCTGACAAAATTTGATTTTAAAGTGATAATATACACTGGAAACGAACAATTATTACAGTTACTGTAAACTGTATAGCATTTGCCACAAACCATGAGAACGAGTATTAAACATTCTTGGAAGAAGTATTGTAAATCTTCGTTCATTTACATCAACGTCATTACAGAACAAAGTATATACAGTTGTTGAGATCAGCGTTACTTCAGATATCATCCGACAAGACGTCAAAATTGGAAATAAATCCGACTGCCAGCTGTCTGTTGCTACTGGTCGGCGGACGGCGCCCCACACAGCTGTTGTGGGGCGTCGCCAAGAGATGGCAGAGCGGTAGCCGGTCCTTTGCTCACAGCAGCACGTGTTGGTTACCTAAGTAGTACTAACACCTTCTAACAATACCACCACTTGCAAAGTAGGTTAGAAATCAGATTAATAATGTTGCTCACGCAGCATATGTTTGCTTTATCAGGCAACAACAAAGTTATTGACTGTGGATGGTATCGTCATAATGGAAATAATGAAGTCACTGTAGAAAAATCATTAATTTTGGCACTTATCTTGAATGGATTCCCACGTAGATTTCGTCGAAGTTGTTATGGCTCATCTTGTTGATTATAGGGTGATTCCACTTTGACTGCTAGAAGATACAGATCTGTATTTTAGCAATATTTGAAGACCTAACAAATGAGTTTTTCAGGAAATTCCTAATGATCAAATAATCCCAGATCAGAATAATGGTATGGTAGAAATAATTTTTTACTTGGTGTTCACGATCCACATTTCTAATATACTTCTTGTAAATACACATATACTTCTTAATTGTCACATCATCAAGAAAACAGTTTTGTATAAATCTTCATATATTTAATTTCCACTTTAACCAAACACAAGACTTGACTGCTCTTTTACAAAGCGAAATAACACCTTAACTTCTGCAAAGTGAAACAAAGACTGCTCTGTGTGCAAGTAAGTCAAAGATTATGACAGTCTCACAGAAATGAATACACGCAAGAACCATATCACTGTAATGTACCGATACATCGGCGTATCTATACATTAATGTACCAAATGTAAATATTGTCACAAAAATATCTCAGTTACTTCGCGGAAAAGTAGTACGATATTACTGGTATCGAGAACTGGGGTTGGAATGCCGTATTGGTCGCGTAAATAATGAACCATTACAACCTGTATGCAAGAATGTAGACCTCTTGGCTGATACCTTGGTTGCCCAGTAAGGGGCAGGCCGATGGCACATAAACCACTGTTCTGTCAAAGTTCAAGCTAGTTAAAACATATTTTAAATTACATAAAAACAGATGGCTATGAAAGATGATTGTTCTTTTAATGCATACCCTACCCGGAAACAACGTCCATATCATCCCTGGCTCTATGTGGAACATACACGTTCTGACGATGTTCACATTGAAGTTTGACAGTCTTTCTCACCTTCTCCAAATGTTTCTGGAATTCAGTTTCCACCCTTTTCATAACACAAGACTTATTTCTAGCATTATCACACTTCCAGCGCATTTGACATTTCTCAATCCTTTCACTAAATTTGTAGAAGCTCTCTGTTCATCTAAAAAATCTTCGACTGTGGGCCACTAAATACACCCTTCGGAAAACGATGTTTCTTCTTTCCATCTGCAATCGGCATCCATTGACAAAGAATCTCTCTACAGTTATTCTTCAGAGAAGAAAAGTAAGCCACATCTAAAGACTGCATAAGACTAGTAGCTTTCGGGGGAATGCAAATGAAATTTATGTTGTTTCCCTCACACAGCCCCATTGTTTTTATTAAGATGTGAGAAGAAGGATTATCTCTAATAATTACTCTCTGTCCTCGTTTCTCTGAGGCAAACAGGAGGAAGTTAGTCTGAAACCAACTGTCAAACACACTCTGTTCTAGCATCTCACTCTAATGTGTTCATTTTCATTCCAGAAGGCGAACTGTGAATACAGTCAGTCCATTTTGGCTTACCTTTATCAATAAGATAAGGGGGAAGGAATTCTCGTGCTGCCTTCCCAAACAATATGAGAGTGAAGCACGGTTTTGAGGTGTCCTCAGTTTACTCAGTGCGTCGACATGTCCGACGAAACAAGGGCTTTCTTTCGCAGGTATGTCACGAAACCCAGTTTCATCAAAACTGAAAACATTTCAAAAGGAACGCCTTCAACATTGGCTTTGTATTTTTCTAAAAAGACATTGATTACATTCTCATTTACATCAGCAGCCTTCCTTGAAATACAGACTGTAAATTTGTGAGACAGTTCAGAATTATTTCCCTAGAAACTACCTTTCCCCAGTCTCCTCCAAGCATATTATCAGCAAGGCAGTACACTTTTCTCCTGCAGGTATCAGGATATGATTTAACTATGCAACTAAAGTCAAAGACTGGTATTAGAAGACCTACGTCACTGACACTGATACAGTGATCAACAAACGATCTTTCTCCAATTTCGGTAAGAATGGTGGAACTTCCAGCCTTGCAGTTGCTCTTCCTTCTGAATTTGGTCACAAATGGTCTGTCTTGGAATGTCATGTCTCGTTGCTTCCCTGTGTCCAATTTGTCCAGTCGTAATTTCCTCTACTATCTTTTTCAGAATTTTCATTCGAGTAACGGGTTTCCTGTCATATCGCCAAGTACCCGGGTTTGAACTTTTTTGCCATCCCGTGGCCTTTAGAAGAAAAACATAGTAAGCCTACAGTACTATTTAAATTCGTAGCTAACTAGAGTCTTAGAATGAATATTTCGGTTTATTTACTATTGAACGTACAGTAATTTTTGAATAATTTGCAAGAGTGTAGAACGATCCTGCTTCGTTCTGCATAAGTCTCTAGCGTTTTTCTCGGTAACTGCGCTGCCTCCAGAACTGGCTGAAAGATGTTAGTTCCACTAATAGTGTACAGCGACATTGTGGTCGACATTGGACGTAGATTTAATACCCTTTAATTACACTCTCACTGAAAATTATTCACCGATATGGCCAGATTTTTCTCTCAAAAGCAAAGCAGAGTGCTACCTACTGCACTGGCTCATAGACTGCTAAAGTGTCCTGGTGTTATTAATAACACAGCACGGTCCAGTGGTTGAAACAGTTCAAAAATATTTCAAATGACTCTAAGCACTATGGGACTTAAGATCTGAGGTCGTCAGTCACCTGGACTTAGAACTACTTACTGTCACGAATTGAGCCCACGAGTGTAGACAACGCACTGCACAATATATGTGAATATTTCAGAATGTTAGTAATCGGACTACAGCACACAGCTCACGACAAGAGACACAGGTGTTGCTCCTTTTACCCTAAGCCGCAGACTGCCTGACCTCAGTTTTTTTTTTTTTTATTGAATTTCAATTCCCCCCAAAGGGGGCGGGCTGGCAGCAGCTTAGGACGCTGCTCTGCAGCCTACAGATTTTCTGACAAAGAGCAGGAGAATAAATAATAATAAAAAACAGGCGATAAAATAGGGGACTTAGTGAGTAACAAGGTGAAAAGAAAATGGGGAAATTAAAACAAGCAACAGAGGGATGATGAAGCGAATAAAAATAGATACGGAGCAGACAGGGAAAACAATAGACAGTTAAAAAAACACGGCGACAGTCTGGAGTCTGTTCGCAAAGTATATAAAATTCACACCCAGCGACAGCATGGTTTCTGTTCGCAACACAACACTGAATAGGCACTAGAACACAGCACGAAAAAGTCGGCAAAGGTGACACCACAGTCGAGAGCAGGTGGGGGGAAACTGGACAGGAGATGGGAAAACAAAAAGGGGGGAAAGGAGAGTAAAAGTGAAGGGGGGGGGGAACCGGGAAAGGAGCTGATGGAGGATGACGACCCATAAGAGGGGTAGGGGGCAGACGCGACAGGGAGGGGGGTAGGCAGAGGAGGGGAATACAAAAGGACTGGGGGGGAGAAGGGAGGTAGGGAGAGCTGTAGTGGGGAGGAAACAGGACGGAAGGGGGGGGAAGAGGGAGCCCAGGGAAAGGACAGAGGAAAGGAGGGGGAGGGAGGATCAGAGTTGATAGGAAGGATAAATGGAGGGAGAGGGCATCATCCGGGAGGGGGAGTTGACGGAAGCCACCTCGGGAAAGGAGATGGAGGGTGTAGAGATGGAGGGTAGGGGGGACACAACGGTGAAGACGTGGCAGGGGGCGGGGATGGGACCTGATCTCAGCTGTGCTAGGTCCATATATAGCTTGGACTGTGAGTGATATGTTCTACACTACTCATTATTGATGGCAGCCATCTTGCTTAAAATGTTTTATAATCCTCAAAATACTGAGCTTTCTTATTAGCTAGTTGATTAACAAATACTGCACGTCAAGTAGAACATAAAAAATTGTTAACAAAATTATAATGGGCAAGTTCAGAACCTAACA
Source organism: Schistocerca piceifrons (assembly GCF_021461385.2). Classification (NCBI taxonomy): domain Eukaryota; kingdom Metazoa; phylum Arthropoda; class Insecta; order Orthoptera; family Acrididae; genus Schistocerca; species Schistocerca piceifrons. The sequence goes on along the minus strand of NC_060148.1, from coordinate 122,071,654 downwards.
GTAATATGCCAGGAAGTTTCATATCAGCGCACACTCCGCTGCAGAGTGAAAATCTCATTCTGGAAACATCCCCCTGGCTGTGGCTAAGCCATGTCTCCGCAGTATCCTTTCTTTCAGGAGTGCTAGTTTGGAAGGTAGGAGACGAGATAGTGGCAGAAGTAAAGCTGTGAGTACCGGCCGTGAGTCGTGTTTCGGTAGCTCAATTGGTAGAGCACTTGCCCGCGAAAGGCAAAGGTCCCGAGTTCGAGTCTCGGTCGGGCACACAGTTTTATTTTGCCAAGAACTTTACATTTCGACATAATTTGTAATTGTAGTTAGCAGTGGTCTAAAACTGTAATGATAAGTAATTCTGAAGATAATTAGTTTCGAACAGGTTTAGATACCTTTCGGAAACGTTGGAGGTACGGACTTTTAAACGATAGTCGTTAACATTTTGAAATACACTGGTGTCCCAAATTAAAGCAACAAACAGCCGCAATTTGTAGAGATCGAAACTGTATCACGAAGGCCAGAGCATGGCCGACCGTGTGTGACATCAGAGAGAGAGAGAAGTCTGTTATGGCTACCTGCGGAGATTCGTTGTTCTCGAGGGTGCTTAAGCACTTGACGCTGGGCAGTCGGTGAGTGTCGTTGGTAGCTTAACACTGAGCTTAGAGTGAGTTGTGTAAGTCTTATGGCTAGCTGAAGTAGTAGAGTGCACCTTTTATTACAGCGATACGTGCATTATATGATCCACAGTTTACACGGGATGGACCACGGTGCAATTTACCAGTTTTAATAAGTGTCTTCTGGCACTTTCTTTGTGCTACCGGAACTTTTATTGTGCAAAGGCTTCCCATCTAGTAATGCTGACATTACTTTGCAGAAGCTTTTCATAAGTGAGTAGGTGTGCATGGTTACATTCTCGTGTGAATGTTTCATTCATTACTGCAGTTTGAATGCTTTCGGTTTCACCTGTGATTTGAAAAATTTACCCTTATGCTTCGCACCACATGGCGCGAACTCGCATCCCGTGTTTGTCAGTGATAATCAGTCGTGTTGCCTTGAGTGAATTTAGGTTTTGTTGAATTCTCTGTGTAATTAATGGATTTTAGAGAAACAAATTTCTTGCAGTTCATTTTATCTCCTTGTGCGGTGCGCATGTAATTTAACCGTTTTGTGAAAATATTGAGGCACCTGGTAAATGTGACCCTTTTTTAGATCTAGTTTTAAGCAACTGCATTTTTTTCGAAAGATTACTACTTCGGAAGGAACGAATCTCTTTCCATGACTCTTTGGTGAGGGCGTGTTCTTTAGTATGGATCTTGCGTAAGTACGTGCATTTACTCTTTCCTCTTCCCAGAATTTTCACATACCTTCCCCTTCATGTGGTCCATCACCATTTAACCATTTGAAACAGTATTAAATTGAACTCATGCAACGGCAACCGTTATTGCAATCTGTTTATTGTATAGTGTTTAACTTGTGTTCTTGCTTAAAATACACTGTGTTTGTACTTAATGTGTTTCCATCAACGCAGCCACCCCTTCCGAAATCGAACTCTGTACACCCAACCTGTCGTTATCAAAGCGCAGTAGTCTAGCAGGCTCAATCTCTGAATTTTAATTATATTCTAAAGAATTATGTTTCAGTTTAACTAACTGCTTTCATTCAGTGTGATCACGCTTTTGAGTAAATTGATTTCAGAGTTCATTTGATGAGAGTACTGACATCTTAATGATTTCTACGCAACAAGTTAAAAATTTCTTTAATTAATTGTAATTGATTTATTCCTAACTTCGTTGTGTGGCAACCCTAAATAATTTACTATAAAAGAAAATAACAGAGTGCTTATTTGCATTAGCATACGGTGGTCCAGTAAGTTTAAAAAGCCACGTACCGCGTTTCAGTATAACCCATTTATATGGCCTACTGCTGTCACAGGGTGAGACTGCCAGAGGCAGTAATGAGAAGCAATAAGTAGTTAGGATGTACTAACCGACACTTCTTGTTCTCTAGCGCTCGAACAACTTCCACGTTCTCCAGAGAGGAAATTTCTGATCAATTCACAGCGTTTTTTTCTGCCTTATTTTTGTGAATTTTTGGGGGTTCTTTTCATGTTATTGCTGTACGCCGATCTATTATGTGTGGCTGTATGTGCTAGGTTGCGTGTGAAATTGTGAGTAAGACATTGCCTTATACTTTGGAGATGCAGGGTTTGTTAGTGTTATAGCAATCCTTTTGCGGAGGTAGGATTGTTCATGGAGACGCGTAAGAGGTCTAAGAGCGTTAGTACACGTATTAATATGAATAACATGATTTTGTAGTACCGGACTCTAGTAATGCCGCCGCACTCTTCAAGCTTCGAAAGTGAGCGGACAACATCCCCAGATTCGTCGGACAGTGCTCGGAAAAGTTTAAGGTGCAGTATCGAAAGCGCGGTCGAAACCAGAATCAGCCCTACGGTTGCACCCCTTTCGATATGGCATAACTAATGAGAACTGCAGCAGATACGCACAGATACAAAGAAAATATCCGACGAAAATCAGAATGTTACAAGAAACCCAAAACATAAGTTCTCCGAGGAAAATCAAAACCTAGCAAAAAAGTTGTCATCAAAAAATCAAAATCATTAAAAAACTTGCGGAATAGAATGAGAATCATGCAAAAAAGTTACCCAAGGATATGGATTAACAGTTTAATAGTTTCGCAGTGAAAATTAGAGAGGATATAGTTACCGAATTTAAAGATCATATTGAAATAGTCGATCGGCGACTTAGTGCACTGGAAGCAGCTCAGGTTCGAGTCGACTAGCAACGTAGCCCGCGGGAAGAACAGCATCTTAGTGATTTCCAAGCAGTAAGTGAGTGGTGCAGCCAGCAGCACAAGGAACTGCTAACAAGAGTAGAAAGGGTAGAGGCGCAGGTATTGGAGGCCATTGAGGTCCAGGTGACGAGAACGCACAGGCGATCCCTGTGCTGGGGGCCGAAATGGCAAAGATAATAGTGAAGATAGGAAATTTGTCTATCACCGACACGAGTGACGAGACTGGACCGTTTGGGGAGGGCAAGACGTCAGAAGTGCGATCCCTAACGAAACTGCCACGAGGTCAGTATGAGATAAATGGGCAGCGTAAGGAAGTTACACACGACCTTTGTGAACGCGTAAAGCATTTAGAGGAACGGCCCAAGTGTGACACTGAAGCAGGGTAGCGTGTACCCAACTGATCCCTCCCCATCCCTGTCGCGAATGGCGAATGTTAAAAATGATTGTCGGTAGCGTTAGCTCTAATTTCTCCAATTTTTTCGTTGTGGTCATTTCGCGAAATGTTTGAGGGAGGAAGTAACGCTCCGTCCGACTCATCCCTTCTCGAAATTTCAGCAGCAAAACTCTCCGTGGTACCCAGCGCCTCTCTTGTAGCGTGTGCCGCTGGAGTTTGTTGGGCACCCCTGCGACGCTCTCGCGCCGACCACACGATGACGAGACGAAACGCGCCGCTCTTCGTTGGTTCTCCTCTGTCCCTTCTATCAGTCCTACCCAGTAACCGCCCCAGATTGTTGAACAGTACCCAAGAATCGACCGTACAAGCATCTTGCAAGCCACGTGTTTCGTGGATGCGTTGCATTTCCTAATTCTTCTCGTTATGAGACTACTCATTGGTTTACATGGTCATTCCACATAGGGTCGCTCTGGATAGTTACTCCTAGATACTGCTTCTATCAATTTGTAATCAATAGTGTAGTTGTGCAGTAGTGGATTTCTTTTCCTATCTATGTGCAATACGTTACATTCATTGACGTTCTGGGTCAACTCATAGAGGTTGCAGCATTCATCAGTCCTCTGCAAGTCATTAAGCAAATCGGTACTGTCTTCTGGCGTCGCCACTCTCTTATAGACCGCCGTATCGTCCGCAAACAGTGTCGTAAAGCTTCCAACAATAACACTACGACAAGAGGGCTACAAAAGCTCTTGTTCAGTATATCGTTTGCCACTTTAGTCACACATCCACACACAGGGATGCAAACCGTAACTCTATCACGACAGACAGCGGAATGAATGTTTGAAATATCGTCTGCCACAATACGTAGACGGGGGTGCACAGTGCCCCTATGTGTGATTCACGTATCGAAGACCAGTGCGTCCTCCCCACACTTCTGGTAACTGATTTGTAGTCGACTTTCTTACCTCGCGTCTCGTATGACTTGCCCGACTAGGTTTCTCTTCCACCGGTCGCGAGCTCTGAAGTTTGAGCTGTAAACAGTGCATAATAATGTGACGGTTGGGTAGTTTGAATGCTAAGCATAATAAGAATCTTGAAATGGTAGGATTCCAACGAAATTTCAAACTTTATTTGACCTACCGTAATATTAGCAAGACGATTTCTAACGCTACTCTATCGTTAGTATCCATGACAAGATTCCTGGTCATTAATCGTTAGTTCCCGAGCAAGAATCAACATGAGAACGCACGGACAAATCTAACAATTGAATCTGTCTTTATGTGGAGCTGCACACACAAGTTCACACGTTGCTGCTTTGGAAGTATCTACATCGCGACGTATTTACGAGCACCGAATATTCACCGTCACGTCTACATCTACATCCCCGTACGTAGACTGCAAGCCACTATGAAGTGCATGGCATTGGGTGCTTGGGACGGTAACAAATCTTTAGTTTTTTTCCCGTTCCGGTCATGAACGGAGTGCGTTAAGGGCGAGTGCTGAGACGTCTCCGTGCTGTGGCCGGCCTGACTCTGCCTTCAGCCTCCTTACGGCAGCTACGGGTAGTGGCTGGAGAGCGCCTCTGGACTCCTCGCTTAGCAGTCGCCTGCGACATTTCGTAAGCGGCCTCTCGTGGGACAGCTTGCGTCTCTCATCATTGAGTTGTTTCAACAATTGCGTGACACTCTCCTGTGGGTCAAACAAACCTTTCACGATTTCTGCTGCCCTTCTCTGTAGACGTTCATTAGCCGCTGTCGGTTCTGGTTGAAATGGTTGAAATGGCTCTGAGCACTATGGGACTTAACATCTATGGTCATCAGACCCCTAGAACTTAGAACTACTTAAACCTAACTGACCTAAGAGCAGCACACAACACCCAGCCATCACGAGGCAGAGAAAATCCCTGACCCCGCCGGGAATCGAACCCGGGAACCCGGGCGTGTGAAGCGAGAACGCTACCGCACGACCACGAGCTGCGGACATGTCGGTTCTGTGTGGTATATATCCCACACAGCTGAGTATCGTGCTACGACGGGACCCACAGATGTTTCGTAACCGATATCGGAGGTCCGAAGTGATCGTCACTATATTTCAGACCAGCTCACCAGTTTTCAGTCCGTAAGGATCAGATAAAGGAACAACTAAGATGACATGTAACGAAAAAAGTGCCCCCAAAACAGCTCTAGGTCGAAAATTTTGTTACAATCGGAAACGGAATTTCTGACGCTCACAGTATTTCTGTTGCGTCAAATTTGAACAAAAATGAAGATTAGGAGGATAACCTCCGTCGGCTTTTGCCAGAACAGCTGACTCGAATCCTGCTGGGACTCTGTTTCTGCACAACGAGACGTAAATAATACTGCAAATTCCTGTGTAGTCTCTTAACCTAAGACAGTACCCGCCCTGACAGTTAAAGTTATTGCTCACTTTCATAACGTGACGGCCTCCGTTGACGGAAATGTGAGCACTGTCAGTTGGATTTGAAGTAATGTGAATAATTGTGGCTAAAACTTAACAGCGGATGTTTACAATCATTGCTAACTATTCTTTCGCATTACTTGAGGTACACATATCGAAGCATCGCAATGTTTCCACTACTGTCACACGAGCTTGAGAGTGTCGGCGAGCAATTGCACGATATGCAACAACGAAAACTCATCGCCATCTGAAAGACATATGCTGACGTCAAACACATTTGCGACGCTATAATTGCTGTATCGTTCAGTAAATGTCTAGGCTTAACATAGCATAGCGATATGAAGAAAAATCGTGATAAAACAAAAAAAATAACGTTATAGAAAAAAATGTTAGACAGTACATATTGATATTAGCAACAAAAACTACTAATTTAACTAAACTCAGAGGACCTCATTTATGGAAAAAACATTGCAGATATCATGTGAAAATTTCTACCACCTATTATCTACTGTATAATCAAATATTCGATACCAGAAAATGAAAGAAGCAGAATCGTATCTCACCGAGAGAGTATATTTTAACTATCGTCCATTTTTGCAAGCATTATTTATTACTTTCATCAAAAACTTTTTGGCATTTATGTTTGCGATAGCACTAAAAAAATCGACTGAACAATACTTAGTTTTTGGTTAACGTTCAATTGTTTTAGGAAGGTTATTATGTATTTTGTTTTTTATGTTGACGAATGATAAATAATTTTCCACTTTTATAGCTCATTTAAATAATATTTTTCAATAACGCTTCTTTTTTTAGTAAACCTACCTAACAAGTTACAAAGATCGATAATTCATCGATTTGCAAAAAAGTTTCCAGTGGGAGAGGGTGGGGGCGGCGCAGCTGTGGCGGCTCTGCAAGAGCCACAAGGATCAGCCCCGCACCGCTGTGTGGGACAGGTGAGGAGGGAATTGGAGGCGAGGGCAGTGGGTGCTGTTGGATGGTGACGAGTTGTGCGTTGCACATTAGTAATGTGTCGAGAGTTAGTCCTAAACGTTTCACTGTCAGAAACAGTGCAACACTGTCGGTTGCAGATGGAGAGTCGGAAACCGGGGCGACGGAGGTGCCGACCGCTCAGCCACGCAGCCTGCAGAGCTGTGTCGCCAGTCGCGGTGCTGCGTGGAGTGCCGGCAGTGTTCAGGGAGCGCCGCGGTTCCGCGCTGTGCGAATTACGGCGCCGCCAGAGCTCTGAGAGTCTGGGACCTGACGCAGCGCCGCCTCGAAACAAAGCCTCACGGCGCACGTCTCAGGCAGCTGTGACGTCACAACACACCGAACTCTTTTGAATCTTTTGCAAGTCCCACATGGTGTGTTGTGCTTCGGGTCGAGGGATTGTTTACATTTTAGATTGTGCTGAACAAGTTACAGCGCTGGTCAGAATGCCACGATGGTGTTGCGTGCCAAAATGGAGAGGCAATTACGGCAATGGACATAACGTTTCTGCATTTTATTTTCCATCTATGAGTCTCTAAGACTGAAATGGATCTGGGCTGTTCACAGACAAGATTGGATGCCCAATAAACATTCAGTTGTAAGTATCGTTGTTTTTCTTAACTACTATAACACCATTACATAAATCGTAACCCATAACTTTTATTCTGAAATATATTATGAATGAAAGCAATACACAGTGCCGCCCATCTTAACGGTCATTTTCATAACATCTTTAACAATCAACTGGACGCTTCTTTTAAGGTCTGTGAGCTGCATTTCAGTGAAGAAAGAATATTAAGCAGTACAAGTATGTACCACCCAAGAACTGGCAAACTGTTAACAGTACCATTGGATCGTTGACGTTTAAGAAAAGGTAGGTTAAAGAACCAAATGTTAGGCAGAGGCTTACATTTGCAAATTACAGTATCATAGGGAGGAAACTGGTTGAATAGTTGCATCTCATTTGATGTTAAGCTTTGCTTTCTCAGATGCTGTACCTTCAAAGTTACTGGGATGCCCTACATATTTGTCCAATACGCCAACATCAGGCCGAGGGGACCCAGAAAGTCTCAGGGAGCGACTAGAAAACAGTGCTCTTCTCACTGACATTCGAGAAACGCAGGAGAAGTTGATAGAAGCGACTTCTCTCTGTAATTTAGAGCAACTAAAAAGTAAAATAAGTGACTGCAATAAGCATAGTGACTGGATCATTGATCACAAATTAGACAGTGTGTGCTTATTTTTAATTAACCACAATCCTTACCCTAGAATTGTTTGTTACTCTGTTATAAACTGTAATTCATTTCTCAAATTTTTATTAATGCAGTGGAATTGAATGTGTTGGAAAGATGATACTTCCAAAAACAGTCTGCACCACACATAAGAGGTGAGTCATGCTCTTAACGAAATTAATTTGGTGTGTAGTAAAGATGAAATCCCTGTTGATAGTTTTCAGTCGTTCGCTGAAGATAATTTGCAGAATTTAGTAGAGATGTTGCCAGAAATGCAAACTGAAATATATTTTTTAAAGGGACAGGTTTCATTCCTGAAATGTAGAAGTTCATCTCAGTTTGGGTATTATGCTGACTCTCTGATTATGTGGTCATTATTAATATGCCAAATCCAAATACACTGTCCAGGCTTTGTACTAAGCTTTTAACGAGACCAGTCATTGAAAAACAAAGTGATCAGCTTATGAATTATATCTCACAGGAAGCCTCACAGGATAAAACAGTTCTTCTGTTAATTGATAAAATACATTTCAAATGCCAGCTTGATTACGAAGGTGGAAATATTGTAGGTGGTGCCTTCAACAGTGACAATTTTTTGTGTGCAACAACTGCTTATGTTTTTATGATACAATGTTTGGATTTACCTCACAAGGATGTTGTATACATTCTCCCACTTAAATCAATTCAGGCTGATGTACTTTTCTCATACATAAAAGAGGTAATTCTTAAATTAGAAGCAGCTTGATTTGAGGTCGTTATTTTAGTGGGAAGCAACAATTCACTTTACAGAAAACAAATACGTAAGTTTAGTACTCTGCCAGAAGTGAAGTACTGTTACCCTGCACAAACTTCTGTAGATCGTCCACTATAGTATTTTGTGGATGCAGTTCATGTTTTAAAGTGTATCTGTAACAACTGTTTCAATGAAATGGAGCAGATTCTGTGTTTTCCTGATTTGAGTGAGAGCATGGAGGGAGGTTTTGCATCAACACTAAAAGAGCTACACATGATTGAAAAAGATGATCTATTGCAATATGGACACTCTCTAACTTTAAAAACTCTGTTTCCAAATTCAATTGAAAGGCAAGTTTTCTAAACTGGTGCTTCGTAGCTTTAATGATATGACAGTTGTTGGTTTGCAGAGACTAGGCTCGAAGAAAGGAATTCAAAATTGGGAAAGCACTGCGACATTTACAAAAATTCAAAATCTTCGGTGGTGATTGTGAACGTGAAAACATTATCTATGAGTCAGAGGCTAATAACTGTTTTGCAGGGACCTGTAAGTTCTAATTCCCGTGTGATATTTGATTTTTTTTTTTTAACTTAGTGTCTTGGTTATGTTTGTGGCATGGGTTGAATGCTGCAGGACACTTTGTAAAGAGACACACTTTGCTCTAAAACATACAACAACTGCTTTGAGTGATTTCAGTGACTATTGTCTGTCTGACCAAAACAGGTCTTATTTGTGCTTGGAAGAGTAAAGACTGACAGTTTGGAAGATAGGTTCGGTAATTACCGCCAACTAAGTGGGGGAAATTATAGCATTTCTCTTAGACAGGTTTTTGAAACAGAGCAAAAACTTAGGGCTGAGAGCACATTGTAAAGTAGTTGAAGATGTGGTTACTAAGGTGTCAGATATTTTTGAAACAAGTTTTTCAAATTCAAGAGTTAAAAGATTTATTAATTGTGGTACCAGATGAGAATGATTTTGAAGGGATAGTAGAGGACACCTAGCCATTATTGCCCTACATACAAGGATATTGCTCACGCCAAGTGCTGAAAAAAACTCACTGTGACTATTGGACTGTGCGTATTTCTCATTTCAGATGAAGTAAAGCACGATGATCGTCTGATAATGGCAGGGGATCGAAGAGGCTTGTCATACCCCAAAAAAGATATAGTGGCATGTGTAGCTTACATTTACTTTGTTGTTGTTGTGGTCTTCAGTCCTGAGACTGGTTTGATGCAGCTCTCCATGCTACTCTATTTTTTGCAAGCTTCTTCATCTCCCAGTACCTACTGCAACCTACATCCTTCTGAATCTGTTTAGTGTATTCATCTCTTGGTCTCCCTCTACGATTTTTACCCTCCACGCTGCCCTCCAGTACTAAATTCGTGATCCCTCGATGTCTCAGAACATGTCCTACCAACCGATCCCTTCTTCTAGTCAAGTTGTGCCACAAACTCCTCTTCTCCCCAATTCTATTCAATACCTCCTCATTAGTTATATGATCTACCCATCCAATCTTCAGCATTCTTCTGTAGCACCACATTTCGAAAGCTTCTATTCTCTTCTTGTCCAAACTATTTATCGTCCATGTTTCATTTCCAAACATGGCTATACTCCATACAAATACTTTCAGAAACGACTTCCTGACACTTAAATCTATACTCGATGTTAACAAATTTCTCTTCTCCAGAAACGCTTTCCTTGCCATTGCCAGTCTACATTTTATATCCTCTCTACTTTGAGTGTCATCAGTTATTTTGCTCCACACATAGCAATACATCTTTACTACTTTAAGTGTCTCATTTCCTAATCTAATTCCCTCAGCATCACCCAAATTAATTCGACTACATTCTATTATCCTCGTTTTGCTTTTGTTGATGTTCATCTTATATCCTCCTTTCAAGACTGTCCATTCCGTTCAATTGCTCTTCCAAGTCCTTTGCTGTCTCTGACACAATTACAATGTCATCAGCGGACCTCAAAGTTTTTATTTCGTCTCCATGGATTTTAAAAGCTAATCCGAATTTTTCTTTTGTTTTCTTCACTGCTTGCTCAATATACAGATTGAATAACGTCGGGGAGAGGCTACAACCCTGTCTCACTCCCTTCCCAACCACTGCTTCCCATTCATACCCTTCGACTCTTATATATTCTCCTTTCGTCAATTAAATTCAATAATTCTTTTGTTACCCAAGGATTTCTACTAGCCCTCGTCTTTTTACCTACTTGATCCTCTGCTACCCTCACTACTTCATCTCTCAAAGCTACCCATTCTTCTTCTACTGTATTTCTTTCCCCCATTCCTGTCAATTGTTCCCGTATGCTCTCCCTGAAACTCTGTACAACCTCTGGTTTAGTCAATTTATCCAGGTCCCATCTCCTTAAATTCGCACCTTTTTGCAGTTTCTTCAGTTTTAATCTACAGTTCATAACCAATAAATTGTGGTCAGAGTCCACATCTGCCCCTGGAAATGTCTTACAATTTAAAACCTGGTTCCTAAATCTCTGTCTTACCATTATATAATCTATCTGAAACCTGTCAGTATCTCCAGGCTTCTTTCATGTACACAACCTTCTTTTATGATTCTTGAACCATGTGTTAGCTATGATTAAGTTGTTCTCTGTGCAAAATTCTATCAGGCGGCTTCCTCTTTTATTTCTTAGCCCCAATCCACATTCACCTATTACGTTTCCTTCTCTCCCTTTTCCTACTACCGAATTCCAGTCACCCATGACTATTAAATTTAACCTTTCAAAAAATTGTAAAAGAAAATGAAACTTTGTTTCTCCAGTAGGCAAATAAAAGGTGTGTGCTTTCGAAGATAGCATTCTGTAATATTTCCAGTGATTTGTTTAGTGATTTCCAATGTAAAAACAGACATAGACTTGAATCTGTCAGATGTTCCATACAGCTCTGTTGTATAAATATCGTATTAAATAGTCATACTATGAGAAGAAAGGATGCAACTATAAAGAAAAACATAATTGTTTTTAAAAGAAAGAAAAATGTAACTAAAGTTTACTTTAATTCTTTTGCTGACACGCAAAAGAGTGTTTTGGAAATCATATTATAAGATGAATTAAAAAATTCACTTTTACTTTTTTATTTAATTATGTTCCATTGCTTCCCACCCCTCGCTTTGTGTGTGTGTGGTTTTTTTCTGTTTGTGCGTGTAAAACTTACATGTAACATAATTTCTCAATTATTTAAATAGTCATGAATGTGTGTTTTCTTAATCATTGATGACATTACATGAAGGAATAGATTCTGTAATGTCTGCATTAATTTGTGTGCTGCTTCTTTAAATTCGTATGAAACAAACATTTGGTGGCTAGTTTTCAGCTAATTCGGTAATGTTCCAGTAACAGAAAATGAACATGGTATGCTCCTGCTATATTTTACAATTAGTGATTCACATCTGCGCTTGTTTCCCACTAAAAGCTGTTAATGTTTTATTCTGATCAACCATATACATATAGACATTTTAACATAAAACATGCACAGATGTGAATCGCTAATTCAAACACAAAAAGGTGCAAATTACGATTTATGTATTGTCACTCTATGAGCAAATGTTAAAATTACAATTTTGCACCTAAAAAAAGTCGAAATATTGCGAATATGAGATTTGCAGTCATAATAGGCATCAGTGAAGGAAATTATGAACATGTATATTTGAAATGACAATTTCTATTTATGCAAGACGCATTAAGTAATGATACATTCAATTAATTGGACAGTCCGTTTAGCAGGGCGTGCCAAAGTTCCGATATTTGCTTGACCCCTGCTGTGACAACACGACGACCGCTGTGAGGCTTTGTTTCCAGGTGGCGTTGCCTGACGACGGCGAGCTCTACGCTACAAACTGCAAACAGAGAGACGTCGCTCACGACAAGCGTTGAGGCTGCTTACCGTGCTGCCATCTTGTGGCGCCGGCCTGCAATAGGGGTTAGTCGCGTGGCGCACCGTTCGATGGCAGGACCATCTGTAGCAGATTCCATTACGTTTTCTTACGCTTTGTAGGAGCATGTCTTAACCAACTGAAGTTCTCATACTTACATCCATTATTTACTTTGTTTTATTTACAACGCTGATATATGTGACAGTGAAGTGTAATCGTTCGAAATTTTGTAGAAGTGTCTGTGCCTCGTTGCAGAAGAAATTATGAAAATTTGCCACGAGTAGTAAAAATGAAAGTAGCAACATTAACGTTTTATGCGAGCAAGTAAATTTAATGGGTGTCCAAAAGAAGGATTACAGATACTCGGCAGATTGTTTTATGTTTTGTACTTACACTTACGTGGATATAAGGAACACACACTGTCTTGTGCTACCCAATGCTAATACACTGCATAAGATTTGTCGGCATTTTCAAACACATTCAGCAGGTTAGAAGCTAGGTGACTGTTACCTATTGTATACAAAACATAAGTTCCAATCCTTTGTAAATCAGATCACATTGCTTCACTAATTAGTCTGTGTTGTTAGTGACAGAAATTCAGTTAACAGATGGGCCACGTCATTCTTTGCTTCCCCTTCTCAACTGTCAATTGTCTACAATCTCCCTTCTAATGACATATAACACATTTTTAGTTTAACATATTTAAATTAGTTTAACATATTTTAGTTTAACATATTAGAAAGTGTCACATACAACTGGATCAATAAAGAAGATCCAGATCAGACAGTAAAATTTCCACAGTTTGAAATATTTCAGAACGTACACAACTAAGTATGGCGAAAATCTCTGCAATTAAAAAGGTGTTATGACTTGGAGAGTTCACAGATAATGAATTTTTGTAAAAAAATTTAATTTAAAGTCTCATTATAAAAAGTACCTGTCAAATCTGTGCTTAATATTTTCAGTGAGAGGACCGTTCAGGGTTTGCTAGCATTGAGGGAACATCATCTTACTGAAACTTTTGACAGCACTGCTAAATTCATCAAAATAAATTTTTACATGGTGGAAAATTTTAAATATTAGCTGATCTGGTAGAGATACCTGTGTCAAGGATGCCCTGCAGAAACCAGTGTCAGATATTTAGAAAAGTGTTTATCATGGATGGATATATGGAAACGTTGTTCTCATCGCACATTTGGATTATCCAATCACACTCATCTGCACATGTCTCGTACCACTCATGCTCTTCTAGAAATGTCCATTATTGCACTGAGAACTCGAATTTTGAACATATTTTGCCAGGAGAGTTTCAGACAGTTACTGTAGAAAAAAATATCGAACAATGGTAGTATGTCACTCTTTGGCATCTCTGGGGCTGGTATTTAAAATTAAGCTAAGAATTCAGGCCTCGCTACCCTTGAAAATTCCATCATCTGTTTTGGAGCAGTTGGAACAGATTTAGATTCTTTGGAAGCTGACTGTGTAGATGGTGTCACCTTACCACCACCACGACCAGATATTGACAGTATAATGGATTTCAGTGAGGATCAAATTTTCTCTTCATAAGAATTTGAGATGTGAGACACGTAAAACATATTTAGAGCGAGATAAAACATTATCAGCAATAGAAAATGATGATGGACAATAAGGTTATTAATGTTGCCACTTCTGCTTATTGGGATGTTAAAAACATGGTCTCTGGAGAATATCAACACAGCTTGATTAGATGCTCTTCCCTGAGAAATTTACTTTTAAGATTAGCTGTCGATGCAATTAAAAAAGAAGACATCATCCTAAGGGAGTTTTGTCATAGCAAGGTGCATTACACGGATGACAGAATTCTTCAGTGTGTAATAAAAAGTAGTGTGTAATATGTTTCTCGATAATTATATTCAAAAAACGATAGCTATAACAGCAATAACAGCAGAAAAAGCAAAATGTCAACTGTAAAGCAGTTTGGAATAAATTTTGTGACAGGTAAACAAACATTAACATTTGTCATTTTTCCCTCAGTCTTAATTTTTTCTTCTTGATCTGTGTAATTGCATTGTTAACACTGAAATTGCGTAATACTAAGCCTATATTTTACTTACAAAGATTTCATTTCGTTAACGGCATTATTCTGGTACATATTTGACAGTTCTGATGACACAGACAGATGGAGGTGTCAGATTTATGAAATCTCTCTATTTGCTTTGTTGGTTAAAACTTGGTAACATGACGATTTACTATTAAACCGATCCTGGCGACAATATCGATAAGATCTTTGGTGAGTCATTTATGTCTCACTGAATTAAATTTTTTTTTTCAATGTGATTAAAATTACGATCACCAGAATAATTCGACGCGCAAGTCGCCGAAGTGGTGTCAACTCGAATGACTTGCACCCAGCGATCGGTCTACACGGCAGGAGGCCCTAGTCACATGACATTTTATTACGACAATATTCATCCTGTCTGATAACTTTTACTAAAACTATCCCTATCACGTAGTGTAAATTACAGGCTGTGTTTTATGTTGGATTTACTTGTTATCTTGCATACAATCTGAAAAACAAGAGAAGGAAATCACAGAGTATTGTAAGTAGCATAATATGCACTACAGCATACAGGATCCACATAGTTTCTTTGTAAATGATAAAAGGCGACACAATTTCTCTGTAAATGGCGTACAGAGTGGTAGTCGAGATGTAAGTCTCGTGATTTTGTTAGGCTTACATGAAAGAAGTGCCGGCTTTTGCGGTAATGCAGCGATGACCCAGCGGCGATGACGTCACAGTTGACCGTGAGGCCTGTGTATCAGAAGCTGTGGGCTCAACCCCCTGCAGTCTTCTGCGCGCCTAACTATCGAGAGCTGAATGTGACGTCGGACTGCCTGGCTATGTCGTTCCAGCCTCGCCCTCAGTCGAACATTTTTTAATGGGCTGAAGTTCTCTATTCATCTAATGAAGTTGAGAGGCACCCACATGCCTTGCTCATACTGTGGCATCAAGCAGTCAGGCCTGCAAGATGAGTGGTCTGCCAAGCGAGTGGATTCGTTCTTATTTATCGACTAACATGAACTCTCGTACTCACAATTAAGTTACAAATTACCCTCCTGTATGAATATTACACAACGGAAGCGCACATCTGACTATCAGTAATTTACAGAACTCTGTTCACTACGCACTGGCAATACCACATTTTCTTTCTTATTTAACGGCTTTGATCAACACGTGGCCATCGCACTGAATATGAATGGCGCACACATTATAAATTCTGGATATCATGACAACATACAATTCGAAGGAAAAGGCCACCAATCTTTTTCTTTTCACTATTTTATTCATTCCGATAAATTCTATAACCTAAACACACAAATTCCATAACCTACAACAATAACACATTAGAAATTCCGCCCTGTGGGCATGGCTTTACATTGGTGATTCTCTGTCTTATGGTCTCGTAATTATTTAATGCTACCGTGCACTTTCTAGATAGGATGGTGGATCTTTTGCTATATCTCACACTTCGACTCTCACAACCATCATCACGAAACTTTCCTCCATACCGAGCAGTACAAAAGGAACATGCATAACCCACTACCTCTGAAACTACCTTGCTACTCTCCCATGCAAACCACACATACTTAAATTACATGACATACACCACACTGCAACATGGAATACAACGTAAGGAATAGTAACAACACTATAATCACATCACTTTCAGCTTTCCCACTTCAATTAGTATTCATCCCAGTTTCACATGTCACTGCCCCACTTTGTAACTTTTCTTTCCTACTACGAACTCTGGACGATATATGCACGTCTTCCTGTACAATGCAAGCCAAGTGGCGTTGCTGGATAGACGGCTGACTCACCTTGCTTCTCTTTCAGAGTATTATACTTTGAATCAAGCGTCACACGAAAACATAACACGCAAAGTAACATTAAGAACATATTCATCACACACACGAGTCCTCAACTGATACCATGGACGAGTACTTCTCTTTATCCTTTGTCTCATACACAGATTGAGACTCACACAGTACTCACCACGTGGAAGTACTCGTCTCTAATTTCAAGTCCTGCACACGCCATTTCTTAAATATTTCCAACTTATAGTACACACGCTAGTAATTCAGCTTAACTTAAGCACTCGGAAGTATTTCAACTTATTGCTACACGTGGTTTCATTGTGACCGTTGGTCACTTCTGAAGATTACTACGATCCCCTTAATATTACCTGCTTGACATTTAATTCTCCCCACAAAAGTTCCTGAAATAGAGAAATTACTATTCTAAACTACTCTTAAGTATTTCACATGCATACCATGTCTCCACTCTTTTGTCCTTACGGAGCACACCTAAGACAGGTCTTACCAACACTAGATCCAGCGGCAGAGTGCTGAAACATGGCCGTTCTTCAGGTCATCTCACACCTCTGTCGAGGTGGGGGAAGACCATGCTACCGTATTGGTCAGCCACATTTCAGGCGCTCAAAGCTCCACTAAGTTTCACCTCTTTGGTTCCACCAAAGGTGGCCAAAGGATCGTCTCAAAGATGATCATATATTCACATTCACTATCTGCGGTTAGCAGACGACCATACATTCATTCATTTCACAGATCTCACCAAACTGGATGAAGGGATTTATTTTGTGGGAGTGCACATGTGATCAATTAAATAAATAAATTGTCATTCTTTCCCACACTGGTATCCGGCTTCGCTGTATTAATTGAAATTGAGTTATTATTAGAAAAAAATATGTTGTTCTGACAAGAATAATGAAGTATGTTGTACCTATTTTCAATGTCGGGCGGTACTGTACCCTTTCAATGTTCCAATATGGAACGTGCTCTGCTCCAACAGAAAGAAGTTGAAGCACGTTCTATTAAGTTCCGTGTTACAAGGGAAGTGATCACCACTGTTGAATATTATTATTTTATAGTGGCTTTATTATTTCTTACAGTGTGATTCCTTCTTGCTCGTTCGAAACGCATCAGTTATAGTGCTTCTAGATTGTGAAATGGGTGACCATTTGACATTATTGCGCATCTTAGTTGACATACATTCCTTAGGGCATTCAGCATATGAGAAATCGTAGCGACTTCAGGTGTGTGGTCAAGCACATTATTGAAGATGTCGCGGTGCAATACTGCCACAGAAAGTTTTCGCTGCCTTCAAAGGGAACTATGAATCAACAGTGACCAGATGAGCCTTTGCATATTAAGCACGATTACCTTGGTTTAGATCACTAACTACAAAAGCGTTACCAACTCTTCAAGAATTGCTTACTTGTTGAACTGTTGTGATTGACTTCACAAGCAGTCTCAGCCTGGCACCCCCAAGTCTCCAGCTAATTTATAGGCACACATCCAACTTGGTGTGTCCCCTCAAAAATTGATGAAGATCTAACCTTCGGTCCCTCATTACATAAAGTTTATATGCTGTAAGCTATATGGCATTGGCCACTGACTACGACAACGAGTATTAAATATTTTTGGAATAAGTACTCTAAAGCATAGTTCACTAATATGAAGGTATTTAAAGAACAAGAGATATTCAGTTGTTCAGCAGAGCTCTAATTCAAATACTTTGTGACAAGACGACAAAATGCGAAATGAAAGTGACTGCCGCTGTAGGCTGCCACTGGACGGCGAACGGTGGGCCACACAGCTGTTGCCTTGCGTCGCCAACAGATAGCAGCGCGGTAGTCAGTCTTTGGCTCACGGCAGTACGTTGGTTAACTATGTAGTATTAACACCTGTGTGCAAGAACGTCAACCTCTTTACAGATATATTGTAAGTAAAGTATAGGCTTAGTATTATGCACATTCAGTGTTAAAAATGCAATTATGCATATCTAGAAGGGAAAATTAGAAATCAAGGAAAAAGGACAAATGTGTATGTTTGTTAACCTGTCACAAAATTTATTCCAAACTACTTTACAGTTGACAATTTTCTCTTTTTGCTGTTATTACCGTTATGGCTATCTTTAATTTTTTAACATAATTATTGAGAAACATATTAAACCCTACTTTTACTACACACTAAAGAAATCTGTAGTCAGTGTGATCTACCTCACAACAAGAAAACTCCCTTAGGTAGAAGTCTTCTCTTTTAATTACATCAACAGTAAATTTCTCTGGGAAGAGCATCTCACGAAGCTGTGTTCATGTTCTCTAGACATCAAGTTTTTAGCAACCAAATAAGTAAAAATAACAGCATTAATAACCTCATTATTAGGGCAATATGTCCTATTTCTGTCCATCTTTCTTACTTGTTCATCATTTTCTATTACTAACAGACTTTTATCTAGCTCTAAATATGTTTTAGATATTTCAGATCTCAGCTTCTCAAGAACAGCTCTGGCATAATACCCTGGCAAGTAGGTGAAAACAGGCAAGTATTCATGAACATATTGAATTTGTTCCTCACTGAACTTCATTATACTGTAAATGTTTGTTGGTGGTGGTGGAGGAGAGGTCACATCATCTACACAGTCAGTTTTAAAAGTATCTGAATCTATCTCAACTTCTCCATGAGCAGATAATGGAATTTTGAAGGACAGCAATTAATTATCAAATACCTGACTCAAGATACCAACCACTGAGATCCTGCCATTGTTCGATTTTTCCAAATCTCGCTTCTAGAGCATCTGTCTGAATATTATCTGGCAAAACATATTTGAAATTCGAGTTCCCACTGCAATACTTGAACATTTCTAGAATGTGAGTGATATCTGATATGGCCAAATGTGTGTTACTAGATAATCCAAATGTGTGATCAGGACAACATTTCCATACATCCAACCATGATAAAAAACACTTTCTAAATATCTGATATCTTCTTCACTTGTGCTGGAAAGTGATTCCTGCAGTGCATCCTTGAAAGGTATACCTCTACCAGGGCAGCAAACATTTAAAATATTCCACCATGTACAGATTAATTTTGATGAATTTAGCAGTGCTCTCAAAACTTTCAGTAAGATAATGTTCCGCCAAGGCTGACAAACTTTGATAAGCGATCTCACTGAAACTATTAAGCACGTTGCTCAATGTCTCTTTTGTAAAAAGACTTTAAATTAATCTTGTTGGAAGATTTTATCATCTATGTACACATTACATCATGTAGTTTTTTAAGTGGCCACAAGCAGTTGTTTCAAACTGTGGGTACTCTATTGTCTCATCAGTATGTTTCTTATTGATGCAGTTGTTTCTGACACATTTTAATATGTGAACAGAATATAAAACACTAAGAGGGGTTTTGTGTCATCACAGGGGTGTTGGTAAGAATTTGACAGTTGAGGAGGGGAAGCAAAGCATGACGTTACCCATCTGTTAACTGAATTCTTGTCACTGACAACACAGACTAATTAAAGCAAATTGCATGTAGTCTGTGAACTATTTTCTTAATTAGATTGTCGATTTCATCACCATTTATGTTCCTCACTGGAGGGATAAAAACCTGAGCACTAGTTGCCACATTTTTAGAACTGAATGCAGCCTCCAAAATGTTACCTCCTGTGTAATCCAGATAAAGTTTCAAGTGAATATTGTCAACTATTAGAGAAACAACATGATCTGATTCACAAAGGAACTGGATATTCTGTTTTGTGTACAACAGAAAATTGCCACCTAGCTGCTTACTTGCTAGGTGTGTTGGAAAATGCGGACAAATCTTATGCAGTGCATAAGGATGGGGTAGCACAAGACAGTGTATGCTCCTTATATACTCGTAAGTGTGTGGTGATATTGAAAACAAAATACCACAAAACGTAATACAATCTGGCGAGTATCTATAATGTTTCTTTTGCACACCCATTTAATTCACTTTCTCACATAAAAAATTAGTGTTGCTACTTTCAGTTTCATAAAAAAACTATATTTTTCAAAAAAAAGGTTATGAATAGCAAGTGGTCCATCGTGAACTATCATTGTTCTTCCTGGTGAAGTTTTCCAAGTTGTCAATAACGTCATGTAAGTCCTCTAAATGGTTTACTGTTAATGGGAACTTCCTTGTACCAAGTTTTGTGGTTTCACTTCCACCAACTGCATACTCTGGTCAGTATTTATCACAACAGAACGCAAAAGTGTAGAAATATATGTCGCTTCTATTAGAACAAAACCAATGGCACCATCTGATTTTATAATATGCCAATATTTGGTCAGCTTGCTGCCCTCTGAGTACTTAAGATAGCCATTCATATTCGCTGTTGACTTTTAGTCACCGGTATTTGCTTTACTTCAGCTAAATCCAGAGGTCTGCACCCATGCTTTACATTTACATCAACAAGGAGGTCGTCATCGTATGAAGATCAGCGATAAATTTGTCTGTCGGGGCGGGTACTGTTACTGTTACTGCGTTAAGAGATAACACAGGAATTCCAAATTTGATGTCTCACTCTGTGGAAGGAGAGTCGCAGACATCGACAGTAGGACTGCAGTCAGATGGTGTGGCAGAAGCTAATATAGGTTTCCACCCTGATCTTGCATTTTTATCCAAATTTTACGCAGCAGAAATACCGTTAGAGTGAGTCTCTGAAATACTGTTCCCGGTTGCAACAAAATTTTCACCCAAAGCTGTTTTGGGGGCATTCTTTTTCTTGCATGTCACCTTAGTTGTTCCGTTATCTGATCCTGACGAACTGAAAACTAATAAGCTTGAGTGAAATGCAGTGAGGGTGACTTCAGATCTCTGGCAGGACACTCGGACAGTGGAGCCAGTCTGCTGTCGATATTGGTTACTAAGCACTTGTGCGTCCCGTCATAGCACGATACTCAGGTGTGTGGGACCCATATCAGACAGCACCGATAGTGGCTACTGAACGTATACAGAGAAGGGCAGCACAAGATGTCACACGTGTGGCTGTCCCAAGGGGGAGTGTCACGCAGGTGTTGAAACAACTCAATCGGCAGACGCTTGAAGAGAGCCGCAAGTTACCCCACGAGAGGCCGCGTGTGACATTTTGCAGGCGATTGTTAAGGAGGAAAGAACGAAAGATGTATAAATTTATTTAAAAAATCATTACAGTCATATTTATCAATATAGAAAACTAAAACTTTGTATGTGTAAAGCAAAAGAGCTGTGATTTAACGGAAAATGTAATAAAATATGCAGGATTAATATTTATATTTTTATGGGTTTTTATAAAAAAGCCATAACTCAAATTCTAATCACGCAATTAATCTGGAAATTGTACTGAACTACAGTTTTTAATTTATAGTATAAACTGTATCATTAACAGAGTTTTTAACTTTGCACATCTAAAATTAACTGTTTCTCCTACAATCTAAAAATGAGAATGTAATTGCAGGATCTCGTATTTTTTAGTTCCAGGGAGACAACAACACGTTGTGAACAGTTGCATAAAATTTCCTAGCATTAGTGCATATACTTTTAGAGGAAAGGCTTCTAATAACATAAAAAAAATAGGTTCAAAGATTTTCTTCTCATACTTCTACATGCAATAAGCTTACCTCCATTTTGAAATCCTCCGTACTAATACTCCTCATCCTCCAGGTTTATCGTCTCGCCTCTTCGAATCTGCCTGGCTTGTATGTGCCAGTAAGACACTGATCTTTTGGCTTTATGGTCCCTGCTATCGTCGATGGTGTAAAAAGCTTTTGTTGTAAACGTACCACTATCTAAACCAGCTCCATTAAGTACCTCAATTCTGCCATTATTTCCGTTATTGTAACATAAAACTGCATCATAGACACTTATTTTAGTACTTCAAGTCCACAGAAAGTCCTTTTTGAGCATCCAATCCAAATTAAATTATTGAGACTTTCATTTGCATTTTGTGTCTTTCCATGAAGACACTTCCTCAATAAATCAGGGTATGCAAGAAACCTGAATGTGGGCTTCATTGCATTCATAACAGGTTCTGGTAGTGAGTGTTTATATGAATACATCTCATTTCCGTTGTTGAACTTAAACCAATCGTCTTTCGGACACAGATTGTGCATTGGTGTTTGGTCACTGGATAGTTTGTGGAAAAGAGTTGCCCACACAGCACACCTCATTGCCTCTAAATTATATGTGTTTTTCCTGATAGCTCTCCTATAAAATAATTGTAGCGAATCAGTTTCTTTCAGAGTAAGCCTGCTTCTTCCTCCTAGTTTTTTTCCATCCTCAAGTACTTCAGCTTTCTTCTCTTTCAGCAAGCGACGAAGCCTGCCACCAAGCCTCTTTTGATTGTGGTCATCACATTCCAACTTTTCTATTGTTGTATTGTACAGCTTTATATCTGTTACAGTTGTGAACTTAGAGGAGTCACCATCAGGAAAGTATTTAGTATATCTAACACCATACTGGTCCTCAAATCTGGAGAACATCCTCACAACTGCAGCAGCCTCCATGCCCTCACTTGAGCCACTATAATTTTTAGATCATGCTACTGCATGCTTTTGTTGCCACAGTTCTCACTGTGTTCATTGTTGGAAAATTTTCCTTGTTGCACGCTAGTGGCAGTATTTAGAAATAATTTCTACTTCTAAAACTTTACTGAGTCAATCCCATTAACAGATACTGCCACTGCTCCATACAGATATGTGTGACCCCTTTTCATTCAGGTCCCATCTACAAACAGACACTGGTCAGTAACATTAGTGGGAGATTCACTGTCATGAATATCCATTCCATGATGTATTTTTATTTTGTTAATTTTCACTGATTCCTTCACTGCTTTCTTCATAGAAACTGTAGCAGTATCGCATATAGCATCAGACATTCCTATATTTGTTATTTCACACCTTACACAAGATGGAGGCAATAATTTACCTGCTTCCATGCCCTGTCCAAGTCCATCTCACAGCATATGCTAACCTAAAATTGCTTTCATTCGTACCAGTGTCAGTGTTTTGAAGGAGGAAAATGAAAATTCATAGCCACACGAATTACAAATTAATTTAAAATCACAAGCCATTCCCACTCTGCTTTCTCCAACAAAAATCATTCATTCCATATTTTTACAGCAGATATATGAACATGAAACCTTTATAGCCTGGCAGAGAAGCTCTAAATCAATAAATCGGAATCCAGCGGAATCCATATCAACATCATTCACGCACCTGTACAGTTCTCCTGTTTTTTTTTTTTTCTTTATTGTGATTTCATTCCCCTGCCCCATACGGGCAGGGGAGGGCTGTCAGCAGCACAATCCGCCGCTCTTCAGCCGAGTGGCACGACAACTAAAACAAGAATAAAATAATACATACACAAGGAGATAAAAAGGGGAACATAAAACAGAGTAAGGGGAGAAAATGGAGGTAAAAAGACATGGACATGTAGACATTCATGGGGGACAGTTAAAAAAGTCACCAGAAAGTTAAAAAACACAGTTGGCGATTCTTAAAACACAGAGAAGACACTGGATGCTCATGCACAGGTTAAAAGTTGGCCACAGTATTAAAAACACTCCGAAACAACACACTTAAAACCCACTTGGATCACACACGACGAAGAATAAAAATACCAGGTGGGACCTGCCGAGGGAAAGGTCAGAGAGGATGGAAAAGGAGGGGAGAGCATGGGGCAGCTGGGGAAGCGGCGGGATGAAGAGAGGAGGGGCAACCGTGGGTTCAGGAAGAGGCAGGAGACACATGGGGCGGGAGAGGAAAAGGAAAGACAGGGCAGGAGATAGCGCAGAGACACTGAAAGAAGGCACAAGAGATGGAGGGGGAGTAGGAGGGGAGATCCGCTCAGAAGGAGGGAGGGGAAGGAGATGGAGCCCGGAGGAGGAGGCAGGAAGAGGGGGTTAGAGTTGGTAGGAAGGGTAGATGTCAGGGCGAAGCTCATTATCCGGGTGGGGTAGACGGTGGAAGTTGTGTTGGGAAAGGAGATGGAGGGTGTGGAGATGGAGAGAGGGACGGACACAACGGTAAAGGCGCGGCAACTGGTTGGGAGTGGAGAGGAAGGGAGACACCAGGGGGTGAGCGGGATCAAGGCGGCGGACAATATATAGTGTGCGGATGTGTTCAAGGAAAAGTGAAGGTGTGGGAAGGGGATGAGGTCATAGAGGATGCGCGTGGGGGACGGAAGGCGGATGCGGAAGGCGAGGCAGAGTGCATGGCGTTCGAGGATTTGAAGGGCTTTATAGAACCAGGGAGGGGCGGAAATCCAAGCGATGCTGGCATAACAATGGATGGGGCGGATCATGGATTTGTAGGTGTGAAGGATGGTGGAAGTATGCAGACCCCACGTCCGGCCGGACAGGAGTTTCAGGAGGCGGAGGCGGTTGTGAGCTTTTTGGATGGTAAGGAGATGGGGAGTCCAGGTGAGGTGGCGGTCGAGTGTGAGGCCAAGGTATTTGAGGGTAGGAGTGAGGTGGATAGGACGGCCATAAATTGTATAGAAATCATGGAGGTGGAAGGAGCGGGTGGTGCGGCCTATGATGATCGCCTGGGTCTTGGAGGGATTAACACGGAGGAACCACTGATTGCACCAAGCGGTGAATTGGTCAAGGTGGGTTTGGAGGGTACATTGGGACCGTTGAAAGGTGGGATAAAGGGCTAGGAAGGCGGTGTCATCAGCGAACTGGAGAAGATGAACAGGAGGGGGAGGTTTGGGCATATCAGCAGTGTACAGGAGATAGAGGAGAGGGGAAAGGACAGAACCTTGGGGCACACCGGCAGAGGCATAGAAAGTACGGGAGTTGGAATTGTGGATAGTCACATAGGAGGGACGATGGGAGAGGAAGGAAGCAACGAGACAGACGAAGTTGATGGGGAGAGCATAGGTCTGGAGTTTGAAAAGGAGCCCGGGATGCCAGAAACGGTCATAGGCGTTCTGGAGATCAAGGGAAACAAAGATAGCAGAGCGACGGGAGTTAAGTTGGAGGGAAAGGAGATTGGTAAGGTTAAGGAGCTGGTCGTCGGCAGAGAAGGAAGGCCGGAAGCCACATTGGGTAAGAGGAAGGAGGCAGTGCTGGTTAAGGTGGCGGTGAATACAGCGAGAGAGGATGGCCTCAAAGACCTTACTGAACACGGAGGTGAGGCAGATGGGATGATAGGAAGTGGTAGCAGAGGGGGGGTTTGTTAGGCTTAGGGAACAGCAGGACATGGGAAGTCTTCCACAGGTCAGGGTAAAATCCAGTGGAGAGGAGGACATTGTACAGGGTAGCAAGGACAGACAGGAAGGATGGAGGGGATTCCTTGAGGTGACGCTAGGTGATGCCATCATGACCAGGGGTGGTGTTGCGTTTGGAGAGGTGGACGAGTGTGATGTCTTGCGTGGTGATGGGAGTGTTGATATCTGAGGGGGGTAGCCGATCCAAGTACTGGAAGCTAGGGGCGAGTGGGGGGACAGAGGTGTCAGTGTGGTCAAGGACGATGGGGAAGAGGGAGTAATCAAAATGGGGATCATCAGGAATGGAGAAGACCTCGGATAGGTGGGAAGTAAAATGGGTAGCCTTACTGAGGTTGTCAGGAAAGGGTCGATCGTCATGGAGGATGGGGTAATGCGGGGTGGGATGGCTACCAGTAAGGTGGTAGAAGGCTGACCAGTACTTGGAGGAGTTGACAGTGAGGGTGGAGTTGAGGCGTGTGCATGTCTGACGCCAGTCCCGGCGTTTCTTTGCTGTAAGGACGTTCCGGATATGTTGCTGTAATTGCCAGTGGCGCGTGAGAGTATCCCGGTCACGAGTGCGGAGGAAGGAGCGGTAGAGCCTGCGGGATTCACGCAGAAGAAGGACGGCCTGTGGAGGAAGCGTAGAGCGGTGAGGGTGGATGAGTTTTGTAGGGACATGAGCCTTCACAGCGTCAGTGATGGTCTTCTGCAGGAAGGAAGAGGCATGGGTGATGTCATCAGGGTTGTGGAAAGTGAGGGGGTGGCTTTTGACCTGTAACGCAATGGATTCCCGGTAGGCATCCCAATTGGCACGGCGGTAGTCATGGACAGACTTTGGAGGGGCAGCTGGGCGGGTGGCTGCAGTGGCGGGACAGGTAGAGGAGATGGTGAGAAGGATCCCACTATCGACGGGATCGAGGACATTAATGGCAATGCGACCAAGGAGGTTGGGGGAAGTGAGGATAACATCGGGGGTGGAGTTACTTTCAGGACGGGTGTGCTATGGGAGAGGAACAAGGTCACCATGGAGGGTGGCAAGGAACTGATGCCACCGCCAAAGGGTGGCAGGGTTACGGCTGTGGATGTTGAGGTCAGCGGCGATCACATAGGTGGAGAAGGTATGGTCAACATGGGAAATAAAGTCAAAGAGGAGAGGAGCTGCGGGACGGATATAGATAGTGGCACAGGTGACGGTGAGGGAGGGAAAAAATAGGCTGAGGAGACGGTGTTCAGTAGGGTCATTGAGGAGGGGTTGTGGCCGGACAGGGAGATGCCGGAGGTGGCCTATAGCAACCCCGCCTCGAGCTAGGGGAAGGGGATTGTCAGTGCAGTGAAGGAGATAAGGGGAGATGTGGACTACATGGTGGGGTTGGAGGAAGGTTTCATTAAGGATGAAGGAGTCAACCTGGTGCTGGAAGAGGGTATGCATGAAGAGGTATTTGTTTGCAGGGAGGGAGCGAATATTGAGGTAGAGGAGATGATACTGTTGACGTGCCATGAGGTTGGGGGTGGGAAGGGTTCGGGAAGGGGAGAGAGAGGCTTAAACGAGGGTGTCTAGGCGGGTGCAGGTAAAGTGGGCCTGGTTGTGGGAGTATGTGGTGTAGGTGTTTAAGTGGAAAACTGAGTGGGCGGCAAGGGAAATCTGCTGGAGTGTGTGGGGGCGCTGGAAGGGGTGGATGTTCTGCAGGACGACGGTGAGGAACCGAATGATGTCTTCTGCTGTAGGGGGAGGGCGGAGGGAATTGTTAGGGTGGATGGGTGGGTCAATGGGGCGAACGGGGACAGTGAGTTCAGGGTTAGTGGGAGGGGGCTTGGCTTTGCATTTGGAGGAATAGGTGGGGTGAGGTTCATTGCAGGTGTTGCAGGATGGGGGGGGGGGGAGGCGAGGTTGGGACACTGTTTGAGGAAGTGGGAGGCTTTACAATGGGGGCAGGTGGGTGGGTTCTTGCAGTTTTGGGTGAGGTGGTCATTGTACAGAAGACAACGCTGGCAGCAGTAGGATTGAGGAGGGGAACGGGACAGGTCAACAGGATTGAAAATCAGGGCTTCCTGCGTTAGGAGGTGGTCAATGGAGGAGGCACACTCTGTAAAGATACGCATGAGGAAAGTAGGGCCAGAGGAGTTGTAAATACGGCTGGCAGAGCAGACTTCCAGGGAGGGGTGGGCATTCAGTTCCACCAACACTTCAGCCTCCGTGACCACAGGGCTGAGTTTTGTGATGACGGCAGTGAGGGTCGGCGGACGACGAGGCGGTTGGGGTTGACGAGGAGAGGAGGATGTAAGGAATGGGGTGAGGGATGCGTGGGGCCCAAAGGTGATGCAGGGAAGGCGCCAGAGGAGATCAGTATGGAAGGACGAAGAGGGAGACTTTATGAGACAGAGTCTCTGCGAGGGATAAGTTGGGTGATGGGTGCACTGTGGATGTACTTCCGTATTTCAAGGGTGAGGGTGCGGGCATCCAGGAATTTCGGATCAGGGTTGGCTAGGACAAAGGTATACAGGGAGGGGGCTGGAGAGGAGGGAGGTGGGGTGGTATCCATAGTGGGGTCGGTGGGAGGTGGGGCGGGCAGTGGCTTTTTGGATGAGGGAGTAGAGGAGAGGTCGCCACTGGGCCGTTTGTAAGATTTTTTGGCGGGTGTTGCCTGGGAGGTGGGATGAGGGACTGGATGAATGGGGAGGTGGTGGGAGGCAGGGCCCTCCTGTGAGGCAGTAGCACCGGATGAGAGGGCAGGGCGCTCTGTGGCGGCGACTGTGGCGCGGCGGGCGGAGACTCTGGCAGGGGAAGCAGTGGTAGTCGCAGGAGGGAGAGGGGGAAAGTCGTCTCGGCGGGTGACAGGAGCGGGAGGGGGGTTGGGAGCAGGGACAGAGGCAGGAGCGGGAGCAGCAGCAGGGGCAGTAGCAGGGGTAGGAGCAGGAGTGACGTACAGATGGGGATGCAGTGATGGAGAGGAGACAGATGGGGAGGAGACTGTGAGTAGGGGAGGTGCATGAGATGGGTGAATCCCAGAGGAAGCACTCCATGACGTTACAGTGGGGGCAGGTGAGGAGAGGTGTAGATGATGGTGGTAGTTGGGGCGTCCATGATTGCAGGCGGCAGCGAACACCGAGAGACGGCGACAGCGACGGCGGCGGCAGAAGAAGCGGCGAGCACCGAGACGGCGACCAGGCGGCGGTGGCGGCGGCGGCGGCGGCGGCAAGCACCGGGCGGCGGCGAACAGACGACGGCGGCGGCGGTGGGCAGCAGGCAGCAGTGACGGCGTGCAGACGGGCAACAACGCGACAGGCACGGTTGGGGGTCTTCCACGTCGAAGATACACCCTGAGAGTAGCCCAGGCAGTGCGAGTCCTCGATGAGGAAGGGAGGGAATCCAACCCTCGAATCCAGTTCTCCTGTCTCAAGTTTCGATGATGAAGCTGAAAGCTTATGTTCTTCATTTCGAGCTCCTTCCTCTTTTTTGTTGGTTAACCGATTTCCATAAAACCTCCGTTTCCTAAACACAGTTTTTCTACTACCATTATGCGTAAATCTTGACTTCGTAAAGGTTTGCAAATTCAGCCTTCCACCTACGAATATGTGTTAGTACTGTCAAAAGGTAAACAAACCAAATGCAAGAAAGTTTTCAGGCAAAGATGTAGTTCTCAGCCAGAGATATAGATGTCACCCAAAAATATCTAAAGAAAATAGCCTTCACACAGACATGAACACAGCTGAAGTAAGTAGTTTCGTAAATGTCAGAAAATACGGGAGTGGCCGCCAGTGCAGAGGTAATCATTATAACAATTTTTAAAGCTGCTATCGTGATAAAATTCAGACACCGTCAGGTGGCTTGCGGAGTATGGACGTAGATGTAGATGTAGATTAAAGAGAGTATATCATGAAAATAATATTTTTGAAAAATCGATTTTTGGACCAAAATCCATTACATTTCCCCTCATGCGAGGAGTGCAGAGGCGGTCTCCAGCCACTACGCGTCGCTGCCGTAAGGAGGCTGCAGGCAGAGTCAGGCCGGCCACAGCACGGAGACGTCTCAGCACTCGCCCTTAACGCCCTCCGTTCGCGAACAGAACAGGAAACAACTTCAAACCTTGTTACCGTGCCAAGTACCCTCTGCAATGCACTACATAGTGGTTTGCAGTGTACGGATGGGGATGTAGATGTAGATGCGACGGTGGATTTGGAGCTTCTAAAGACGTTGTAAGTGGATGATTTAATGTCACAGTTGCGTACATTCGCGTGAGACATGCCATTAACGGAAATACAGGGCACTTTTCCAAAGTACACTTTTACGTCTCTGTATGCGTTTAACAATATGGTACGACTTTGAGGAGTTCTCGCCACCCTGTATGATGTAATCGCTTGACGTAATAACAATGGCATATGAGGAGGGCCCCCCATCTGGTAGACGGCTCGCCTGGTGCAATTCTTTCGATTGGACGCCACTTCGGCGACTTGCGCGTCGATGGGGATGAAATGATGATGATTAGGACAACACAACACCCACTCCCTGAGCGGAGAAAATCTCCGACCCATCCAGGAATCGAACCCGGGGAATTAGGATTGACAGTCTGTCGCGCTGACCACTCAGCTACCGGGAGTGGACGATTCATAGAGACAGATATGAATACACACCCTTAAAAAAAAGTTTTGCATCACCTAGGTTCCCAGAGCTTCTGAAGATAGACGTTGACTGTGGATATTGTATCATAGACACAGTCCCTTCGACTGTTGAGAAATGTCACTAAATGCGCCCAAAGATGTAAACAACCACGCATGAGCAGCTCCTATTAGGCGGAGGGGTTCGACAGCTGATCAGGTCCAGACATTCCACCTGGAAGGAGGTATATGCCTTATGGTGTGTGTAGTTGAATCATGCCTAGGCGGTCAGTGTTGCTCTTCGATCGCGTCCGCATTGTTACTTTGTGCCAGGAAGGGCTCTCAACAAGGGAAGTGTCCGGGAGTCTCAGTGAACCAAAGCGATGTTGTCCGGACATGGAGGAGATACAGAAAGACAGGAACTGTCGATGACATGCTTCGTTCAGGCCGACCAAGGGCTATTTCTGCAATGGATGGCCCAGAGGAACCCTGACAGCAACGCCACCATGTTGATTACTGCTTTTCGTGCAGCCACAGGACACCCTGTTACGACTCAAATTGTGAGCAATAGGCTGCCTCATGCGCAACTTCAGTCTCAACGTCCATTGTCGGGTCCATCTTTGCAACCACGACACCATACAGTGGGGTACAGATGGACCCAAAAACATGCCGAATGGACTGCTCAAGATTGGCACCACGTTCTCTTCACCGAAGAGTGTCGCATATGCCTGCATCCAGACAATCGTAGGAGACGTGTTTGGAGCTAAACCGGTCAGGCTGAACGGCTTAGACACACTGTCCAGCGAGTGCAGCAAGTTGGAGGTTCGTTGCTGTTTTGAGGACGGTATTATGTGGGGCTGCGTACGCCGCTGGTGGTCATGGAAGGCGTCGTAAAGGCTGTATGATACGTGAATGCCATCCTCCGACCGATAGTGTAACCATATCGGCGGCATATTGGCGAGGAATTCGTCTTCATGGACGACAATTCGCGGCCCCATCGTGCACATCTTGTGAATGAGGTCCTTCAGCACAAGGACAGGTCATTCCAGTTCCAAGGCGGGTCGCACGACAGGTGCACATAATTATAGACTTATAGCGTTGATGTCAATTTGCTGAAAAATTGTGGGACATGTTGTGTGCTCTCGTTCTTGGGTAACGGACATATCTTCTATAAAAGTGCTCACGGAATCGGCAAACAGGGACCTTCAGAAACTCAGCTTGCTCTGTTCCCCCGCAAGACATCGGCGCTCAGGTTCATGCCATGTTTGTTGACTGCAGGTAGGCATTTGCCACCGTCGCGCACTGCCGCTTAGTGAAGAAAGGCGAATTTAGCGAGTATCGCCATAAATTTGCCACAGGCTGCATGACTTCCTTACACACAGAACTCTACACGCCGCTCTTAACAGAACACAATGGACAGATGTAGCGGTTGAAACTTCCTGGCAGATCAAAACTGTGTGCCGGACCGAGACTCGACCCCGGGACCTCTGCCTTTCGCGGGCAAGTGCTCTACCAACTGAGCTACCCAGGAATGACTCACGCCCCGTCCTCACAGTTTTAAATCCGCCACTACTTAGTCTCCTACCTTTCAAGCTTTACAGAAGCTCTCCTGTGAACCTTGCAGAACTAGCACTCCTGGGAGAAAGGATATTGCGGAGACAGCCTGGGGGTTGTTTCTAGAATGAAATTTTCACTCTACAGCGGAGTGTGAGCTGATATGACAATTCCTGGCTTATCTAAACTGTGTGCCGCTGTAGAGTGGAAATTTCATTCTGGATGTAACGGTTATTTATCCACTACCCCAAGCAAGTGTCATAGGCCCGCACGTGTATGAGCAGAACTGCTCGATACACTTTGAAACGAGACTCGTCCGCCAGACATCATGATTCCAGTCATCAGCAGTCCAGTTTTGGTGTTGAGAGCACAGGGTGATCCGTAAGGCTTTGTGTTTGCAGCCATCAAAGGTAGACGACTGGGCCTTCGGCTCCGAAAACCCATATCAATGATGTTTGGTTGAATGGTTCGCACTCTGACACGTTTATGTTGCAGCACTGTAATCTGCACTAATTTGCGGAAGGGTGCACTTCTGTCATGTTGAACGATTCTCTTCAGTCGACGTTGGTTCCGTTGTTGCAGGATCTTTTCCCGGCCGCAGCAGTGTCGGAGATTTGATGTTTTACCGGATTTCTGATATTCATGGTACACTCGTAAAATGGCCATACGGGAAAACCCCCACTGCATCGCTACCTCGGAGACGCTGTGTCGCATCGCTGGTGCGCCGACTATAACATCGTAACAATTGCGCCAGACTCTTGTTGTCTTATATAGGCGATGCCAGCCGCTGCGCCGTATTCTGCCTGTTTACGTATCTCTGTGTTTCAATACGCATGCCTACACCAGTTTCTTTGGAGCTTCAGTGTATTCGCAATACGCTACACCTGTTTGTGCTGAGGCTCCTTTGCCGCTTCCTGCGTCGACCCAATGTAGGTCTCGCTGCTTTTCGCTACAGTCCTCTACCGTCGCGACTTCTCTGTATACAACAGCATTGCCTGCGAAAAGCCTCAAGGAACGTCTGACGTTATCTACTAGGTCCTTCATATATATTATGAAAAGTAACAGTCCTATGACACTCCCTTGGGGCACAGCTGAAGTTACACTTATGTCTGACTGCAACACTGACTTCTGTTCGCTGAAATCTCTTCAACCCAGTCACACTGTTGGTATCATAACCCGTACGCTCGTATTCCGTCAATTATCCGGCCGTGGGGAACTGTGTCGAAAACCGTAGAGAAGTGAAGCAACGTGGCGGCGCCTACCTGGGCGTCCGCGTCTGCTGCTCTCTGCGCCTCGTGGACGAACGGAGCGAGCTGGGCTCCACACGGCCGTCGTCTCCTGGGCCCACCTCGGTCGCAACACGGGAGACTTCCAGTCCCCAGAAATGAGACGTGTTCCAGATTTATACAAGAGACTCGCGTCAGATACGGGCCAATAGTTTTGTGCGTCTTTTCGTCGACCCTTCTTGAAAATGATATGGCCAGTGCTTCTGTACAGTCATTGGGAACTCTCCACTCCTCGAGAGACCTATAGTGCACTGCTGCTATTATAGGGGCAGGTTCTTTCATGAATTCTGTTTAGACTCGAACTAGTGTCCCGTCACGTCCAGTGGCTCTATATAGGAGCGATTTTAGTTGCTTTCCTATTCCTCAGCCCCTTTTGAATTCTCCCTTAGAACAATTAGCAAATGGCGAGGAACTTACTATTTTCAGATCCATTGCCTATAGAAATAGATATGGGTAATCCTAAGTAGATGATTATATAACAGGTTATACCAAAGGAATAAGATGAAAAATGAATAACATTTGCTGGTTAAAACCAAGTTCATACCAATGACCTACCAAGGTAGTGTCTCAGACAAGATTGAAAGAAGTCTTCGGAAAACAAATATGAAAGTGGTCTTTGGTACTGCAAATAATTTACAGTTTAAACTACGCCATTACGCTGGATCACCCAGAGATGAATACAGCAAACCAGGTTTGTACAGATTACATTGTGGTGAGTCTGATGGTTTCTACGTAGGGGAGACCAGTACATCCTTTTTTGCGAGATTTTGGTTGCATACAAGTAATCATAATAAAACAACTATTTGTGAGCATTTGTGGCTCTCCAATCATACAGCCCATGACATGGGGCACCGACTGAAAATACTGCATAAAGCACCCAAAGGTAAAAAGTTAATGTACAACTTTTGCAAATATAAAAATCCTAAAAACACCCTAAGCAATGCATTTTGAACGGAAGCAGGAGACCACTACTTCTATAATATTTTTGAAGGTGAATTGTGAAACTGAGTCCCCTTACTGCACCTCCATCTTTTCCTTCACAACCCCTATATCTAGTTCTCCATCAGACCCTCCACCCTCCTCTTTTTCCCTTCCTGATCACCCCCTGTTTACTTCCCCAACTGCCATCCTTCACTGCCCCCACCCCTTTTTTTTCCATCCCCCCTAGATTTCAGACCACCTACCGCCTCGTGTGTCACGACCGTAAATGTATGGTGCACAACTATTTTTAAAATTCCAGTCATCCTTGTTTGCTTATTGATTTGTTCTTGATGAATACCATAGCCACCAACCTGCAAAAAGTTTTATATAATACTGGGGGCTTCTCTTTCAGTAAAGTATTACAAATGATCACACCTGTCTTGTATTATACTGATAAACTTTGAAACAAAATATTTCTGCATGTTAATATCCACAAAATATTTTTTCCATTTAAATTCTCGAATTACACATATCGGGTCCATTGGACCTAGGGTATGAAAATGGGCAGAAAATATATGTCATGCACAGAAGGATTAAATGTCTTAATTGACATTATAGATAACTTGGAAAACTTCACCAGAAGGAACAATGATACTTCAGTAACAGACTAATTACGATACTTCAGTAACAGACTAATTAGTATTCATAACCATTTATTTGAAAAAACGGAATATTTTTTTCTCATAAAACCGAAAGTAATTTCTTATAATGGCAAGTGAATTTAATGGGTGGCCAAAAGAAGCATTACAGATACTCGGCAGATTGTATTTTGTTTTGTAGCATTTTATCTTCAATATGACCACACACTTACTAGTTTATAATGAGCACAAATTGTCTTGCGCTATCCCTTCCTAATACACTGCATAAGATATGTCTGCATTTTCAAACACATTCAGTAGGTGAGCAGTTAGGGGCAATTACCTATTGTATACAAAACTGAGGTTTCAATATCTTTGTGAATCAGTTCATGTTGTTTCACTGAGTAGTCTGTGTTGTCAGTGACAAAAATTCAATTAACAGACGAGCCACGTCATTCTTTGCTTCCCCTTCTCAACTGTCAATTGCTTACAATCTCCCTTGTAATGACTGACATCCCCTTTATTAGTTTAACATTCCGTTCACATATTAAAATGCGTCACATACCATTGGATCAATAAAGAAGATCCAGATCAGACAATAAAGTACCCAGAGTTTGAAACTGTTTCAGAAAGTACGCAAACCCTTATGGCGAAAATCTCTGTAGTTAAAAAGCATATGACATGGAGTGTAAAAAAATAAAAAATTTTGGCCAAAAACTTAATTTAGAGACTCTTTATAAAAGCAATCTGGAGTGTCAAAATTCCAAACTTGTGTTTAATATTTTTAGTGAGAGGACTGTTCAAGGTTTGATGGTCTTGGGGCAACATCATCTTACTGAAAGTTCTAGAACACTGCTAAATTCACCAGAATTAATTTGTGTGTAGTGGAACATTTTAAATATTAGCTGACATGGTAGAGATATCCGCTTCAAGGATGCACTGCAGAACTACTTTCCAGCACAATATCAGATAATCGAAAGATTTCTGTCGTGGCTTGATGTATGGAAACGTTGTCCTGATCACACACTTGGATTATCCAATGACACTCATTTGCACATCTCTCATAGCAGTTATGCTCTTCTAGAAATGACCAAGTACTGCATTGAAGACTCGAATTTTAAGTAACATTTGCCAGGAATAGTTTAGAAGCATGCTGCAGAAAACATGATATGGAAAACACCGAACAATGGCAGTATTTTACTGTTTGATATCTTTGAGACATCTATTTGAAATTCAGGCCCCACTACCCTTGAAAATTCCATTACGTGTTCTTGGAAAAGTTGGAACAGATTAGATTCTTTGGAAGCTGACTGTGCAGATGATGTCACCTTACCACCACCACGAGCTAATTTTGACAGTATAATGGATTTCAGTGACGGTCAGAGTCAGTCTGTCCAGGAATATTTGCCTTTTTTTTACACATACCTGTCAGAGTACTGTGCAAATGCTGTTCTTAAGAATCTAAGATGCGACACACGTAAAATGTATTTAGAGCGAGATAAAATATTATCAGCAATAGAAAACAATGAAGGATAATGAGGTTAATAATGTTGTTATATCTGCTTATTAGGTTGGCAAAAACTTGGTCTCCAGAGAACAGAAACACAGCTTCATTAGATGCGTTTCCCAGAGATATTTACTTTTTAATAATGGAAATTAAAAGACTTTTTCCTAAGTGAGTTTTCTTACAGTCAGGCAGATCACACAGATGACAGAATTCTTCAGTGTGTAGTAAAAGTACCATGTAATATTTTTCTCAATAATAATGTTCAAAACTTAACGATAGCCATAACGGTAATAACAGCAAAAGGAGAAAATCGACTACTGTAAAGTAGTTGGAAATAAATTTTGTGTCAGGTTAACAAACATTTACATTTGTCATTTTTCTCTCATTCCTAATTTTTCCTCATTTACCTTATCGATATGTGTAATTGCATTGTTAAGACATTAAAAATTGTAATAATAAGCCTATATTTTATTTACAGATATTTCATTTCATTAACGGTAGAATTCTGGTACATATTTGACAGTTCTGGTGACACCAACAGAGGGAGGTGTCATATTATGAAATCTGCCTTTTGGCTTTGTTAGTTACAACTTTGCTACAAGAGGGTTTACTATTACACTATTCCCAGCGACAGTATTGATACAGTCTTCGGTGACTCATTTCTGTCTCAGTGAATTACATTTATGTGAAGTAACTGAACTTATTATCACCTGGATAATTACTTCATCCTGTCTGCTAACTTTTACTGAAACTATCTCTATCACAGTAACTCTAATAGTGTAATTTACAGACTGTGATGTATGTGGCTTTCACTCGCAACATTTTTCTTAACGAGAAGTAAAAAACACAACAGAAGGAAATCACAGAACACTGTAGCCACCATAACATGCATTTTGCACCACAGCATACCAGAATGGCATAGATTCTTTTTAAATGATAAAGGCGGCACAATTTCTTTGTAAATGCCACACATATTGATAGTCGAGAACAAAGTCTCGTGATTTTATTACACTTTCAGGAAAGAAGTGCAGGCTCTTGTGGGAACACAAATTTCAGGCGACGGCCTAGCGGCAGTGGCGTCACAGTTGGCCGTGAGGCCTGTGTATCAGAAGTTGTGGTTTCAACCACCACCACCACCACCACCTAGAGAGAAGGCTGCGGCGTGCTCTTGTGACGTCACACAAAGCGGGCCAGTGTTGGCTTGGCTCTGCCCTGAAAGTATCGAGATGCACCGCCTGCAATCTTTGTAAAACAGTTTTACAGAATCTGTTCCGTGAAAAATAAGTGATTTATGAAATACTTGTAACTTTATATGGCAGCTTCAGGCTGAAGTACCGATCATTTTGGCAATGGTCATAACCATTGTGGTATTTCACATATGAGTATCAAATTTGAGAACATTCCAATCAAAAATAGAGGTAGCTTTGTTTTTTTTTGTTGTGCATATTATACATTCTATTGTTGAGTATGAAATACAGATGAGGTTTGAAATTTTCGTAAAACTTTGGATCAATGGCTGCCCCAATCTCGAAAAAATTGAGCATCTGCAGTAAGTTCACTTCCAATCGCCGGCGGGCGGCAATGAAATATTCATAACGCCTCTCATATCTCGTAAACCACTGGAGATATCGAAACGAGATTTTGGCAAATGATCCCACGCAAAGAGGAGAGTACTTTGCCGTATGGTTAAAATACGGAAGTTTATCCATCGCGATACAGCAGAAGCTTTAGTTTATAATTCTTTTTTTTATCGGTAACCTAATTGCTTAAGACTTATCAACAGACAATGGAAACGTACAAGTGCAGGATGTAAATAATATTGCGATATACATGATGAAACAGGGTACATTTGTGAAAAATACACTGTGATAAACTACAGTCTTTCTGGGCCAGACGACTATTATTTGCACTCACTTGAAAAATTCTGCACTAATACTGTGTATATATTAAATTCCTCGGCCTTCAGATACTAAATAAAATATTGTGTAGCTGTTTAAAGAGCTCACAAAGCAAAGCTGAGTACATTCTTATTACTTTTAACTCACCTGTTCTCAGAAAGCCGAAAAATCATGCTTTGTTATTGTAACGTAAATTTCCTTTCCTGTAAAAATGCGGCAGGTTTTGAGCATGTAATGAACCGAATGCAGTTTTTGACTTTCTCACAAGAGTTGCAAAGAACTTTAAAAGCCTGATGGACGATACCCTACAGATAAAAGAATTAACAACGTATGTTTAAGTGAACTTTCGTATGTCTCCCTGACCGTGATGGCCAACTGTTCAAAATGCATGCTGTAAGCCCTGCAAACAACAATAGTTTCATCAAGAGGACGTATATATAAGTTAACAGTGAAAATCTACAAACCTTCAGCAGACATTTGCAGCAGTCGGAATGAGACAATGTATCAAGCTAAAAACGTCAGTAATATGGTAAACCTATTTCTAGGTTAATTTGTTCCATTGTTTGGGAGTTGTTTGTTGCATTGTTGAAGAGTGTTTCATTATGTGTGTACCTACGTGACGGCAGGAGACAGTGACTCATTAAGGAAATCAAGCTATCCTGTAAAACAAAGGTAATGCTGTATAGGATATGAAGAATTGTATTAAACTTCAGGACAAGGGACACTGCAATTCACATTTGCACTTTAGTTACTCCAGGGATGGATCAGAAATCACTGCTGGTGACTACAGCAAATTTAATTCTTTGTAATATGTAGACAAATTACTGTAACATGAAAATTGTAGTCCGCAGCATGCTCAAAATAATATGATTATTAATAGTTTAAGTTAATGTAAGATGTATAAAATACTAGAAGTAATGAACAATAATTTATTTAAGTCAGACATATGTACATGTTCTTCCTGAAAAAGCTGTTACAAAATCCAGTGCAGAACCTGGTTCCATTACAGAAAGACATCACAATTACCATCTTAAGAGGGAGCCAGCCTTTTCTACATTCACTGGAATTACACAGAATTATTGATTAGTTGTACACAATTGATATATTGTATTACATGAAAAATGATGCAGTTACAAAACATGTCATACACATATAACAGGTTACATTACCAGTCTTACTGTCTATAAAATTCAATAATTGTGACTAAATACGACTGATCTTGGTGACAAATGTAGTAACTCCGACAGAGTAATAGAGCAACAAACGTTTGTTGGAATGTACCCACCATGATACAAAGGCGTCACTGGGATGATGCACTATTGAAGGACATTCAACAAAGTGAAAATGTAGCTAGTCATTGGAAACTAGTAAGTAATGGCAGTACTGAGTACGACAACATATCAGTATGAGTATCCTGAAAGTGTGTGGTGATTTGATACATTTAATTTGTCGAAATGTATCGCTGACTAAGGCAGATCTACTTACATGAACGACGTGAACCCTTCCTCTCACAAAGCACACTTGGCTAACTTCCACATTCTGTCGCGCGCGCTGTTCTCGGCTGCTGAACGATATACGGACCATTGTGTTGTGCCACGTAGCAAAATGGCTCTGAGCACTATGGAACTTAACTTCTCATGTCGTCAGTGTTCTGCCACGTAGCAGTTGTTTACCTTTCTCAGTAACTACTACTGTATTCGCGAATCACACATTGTCAGTTCGGCAAGGCATAGGTGAGTAACCAGCATCTGGCATGTGCCTATCATTCCGCCTGAAGGATAAGTTCCTCATTATTTTAATACTGCTCAGATGAAAAAAGGAATAAAATCCTTTCGTAAGTTTCCATTCAGGGTTAAAAATACGATTGGTTCCGGGAATTCAACCAAAATTGCAGCCGAATAGGCAGTTTATTTTTGTGCCAATTATTAACGTTTTCTCATTCGAAGAAGCATCAGCATTTATGAGTAATGGTCACATTTCTCTTATTGACATGTTTAACTGTACTCCCTTTGCCAAAACGCAGCGTAATTTGCACAAACTCATCTCACAGCAGCTATTTCGACTGAATTCTGAAACAGAGTGACTCATTGAACAACTAATTAACAATCAGAGAGCTAAAAAGCTTACGAAAACTTCATAGCGTCGGTTTGCAGTAATATAAGAGATTTCATGTTTATTTTCATACAAGGAAACTCATGTTTCAGTAGCTCTCGATAACTCTTAAAGAATTTCACTGGAGTTAAAAAAATAAAAAAGGAAGTTTAATTACTGATATATCGCCACAGATAAGAAAGTTCCGTGTGTTTACTAATTGGCAAGATACACTCCTCTTCCTGTGCCATCATTCGCCAAACTCTCGTTTCGACGTCTCGAGCGTTTAGGAGATATCAGGGATGTTACGAATATTTCATTCCAGCGAGCGTGAGTGCGCTACACAGCATCCATTTTCTCGAGATCGGAGGCAGATAGAGACCTCCTCCCAAGTCTAAAGAAAAATTCAGCATGTTAGCTAAATTTCATACGCAGCAACATATGGTGCAATGCGCACGGAACGCAAAATCATAGCGATCCCTAATTTTCATTGCAAAACGTTTCCAATTTTGCGTAGCCTCTTACTAAAATGTGTAAACCACAGGTATGAACGTTACCATCGCAAGTAAACGTGATGAATAGTGAGAGCAGTTGAGATACCACACACACGTCTCACAGAAAGGAAAACAACAAATAAACGGCTGTGAACTATATTACAACAAGAGTATTCAAGAGTCAAAACTTCCAACATGAAACGCAACTTAAAAAAACCGTTAAAAACGTATGTTTTGACAGAGCACAGAGAAACTATGTGACAACTGTTGCGTTCATTTGTTGCAGCTTATGAGACAAATTAATATATTTTCAGCATTTCCTTGGAAGTGATCACATTCACACGGTAACGTATTCTTACCACATGACTCATAGACTATTCTATAACCAACGTATAGTATGACAACTGCTTAGCCAGCAGAAAGAGAAGAAACACTGACGGGACGGACAGTTCATAATGTTGTGAAGAAAAGAAAACAAAAGTAAATGGCACGAGAGAGTTTCCAACATGACCCATTTACTTGATAGTCCAACACCATGACCACTTAACCATGACACCGTGGCTATTCAGATCAATATTGCACTTGTCCGTTCACTGTTCGTATTTTTTTCTTTTTTCACAGTTCAGAACACTTTCTTCCTGTTTCCATGCTTGATCTGTGTTCATTTTTAGACGGGCTATCCACTGAGCCACCAAATCTGATGGGGCTGCCATTGGGAGTTTCTGTTGTAAGAACCCTCGGCGGTATGAAGTGCTACGTTACAGGGCAGTTTATTTACGATTCTCCTGTAACAAGAAAGTGCTAGTAAACTCCCAAAGACCTGACCTTCTGCAGAGATAAGTCTTATATCTACACAAAAAAGCAGAGTTTTATTCGCGACGCTTCCAGCTATATCAGTAAATCTGGAAAGTAGGAGACCTACATGGAATGTAATTCCTACATTATTTAACGGAGCATACAAGGTCCCACAACTGTAGCTTAAGGGAAAACCACGCAGCCGTAA
This sequence comes from Schistocerca piceifrons, assembly GCF_021461385.2. NCBI lineage: Eukaryota > Metazoa > Arthropoda > Insecta > Orthoptera > Acrididae > Schistocerca > Schistocerca piceifrons. Next base: position 122,030,148 of record NC_060148.1, on the reverse strand, counting down.
TAGTAAATCGTCAAAAGTAACAAAACTGTTTCTCGACATGGAACAATTCATTTCAAGAATTATTTGCTAAACCTGGGCCACGAACGGCAAGAATCTTCAACACGTGAACTTTTGAAGCAAAAGTAATTACATTTACAAAAGTACTTGTGGAATAGGAATGTCGAGTGAAGTGTTGGAAAGGGCGAATGACTAGATTCCATAAAATTTTAAGTGTCTTGGAAAGTACCTACATAATAACAACAGACACATATGCTACCCATGCATGACATGTGTTTACATTCTCTTTCTTTCAGCGGAGTACGCTGCAAATACACCTATTCGAAAGAATTTCTTAATAAATATGTTATAGTTTATATCATTGAATCAGTGTGGTTCGGCTGTTTCCACATGTATTTAATGATACTTCAGGTCTCTTGATAACTTCCTAATGCATGAAACTAAGAAATGTGACAATTGTTTCCTGAATTAAGTAGAAAATAAGTAAAAACAAACATTATCCTTAAGACGCATGTGATTGCTTTCTCACCCCTCAGGGCGCTAGAATTACTCTAGCTGTCAAACGGTAAGGGAGTGCGGCCATAAAATCTAGAGCTGTTCCTAAAATATCGATATCTTTTCCAAAATACGAGGGTTATTCCAAAAGTAAGGTCCGATCGGTCGCGAAATGGAAACGACTATGAAAATCCGATAAAGCTTTGCACAGATGTGTTGGGTAGTGTCTCTAGTATAACCCCAGTTAGCATCACGTCACTCTTCTCATTTCTGAGCTCGCAGTGAGTGCGTAAAGATGTCTAGAAAATAGTGTCTGCCGCCAAGTACGAGGGCCTGGTGAGAAATTTCGCCTGAAGCTATGCAGCCAACATTACATAACTGTCGTGCTGTTTCATCTTCACAACAATTCTCAGCCGCATTCTGCAGGGGCAATGAAGATGCTCCTGCATCGTTTTCAAATGGAAATGTTAGATTACCCACAATACAGTCCGCAATTGTCTCCCCCTGAGTTTCATCTCTGGTCACATGAACCGCTGTCTTCGAAGACAACATTTTGACACAGACAACGAGGTGTAGGCCAGCGTGGAGAATTGGCGGAAAGCACTGGCGGCTGCCTTCTATGATGAGGCTATTGAAAAGTTGGTACAACGCTATGACAAAAGTCTAAGTCAGAACGGCGACTACGTAGAGAAGTAGCTGAAAGGTGTAGCTAATTGTTACAAGTAAAACATTTCTGATGTTCACTGTGGTTTCAATTTGGCAATCAATCGGAGCTTACTTTTGGAATAACCCTCGTATATCGAGTTTCAATGACTTGAAATTGAACGCCGATATATCGATATATTTATATTAAAACGGCAATATCGAGTGCAGATATTTTTATTTTATATTCTTTTTCTACTATATTTCCATTATTTATTTTTATTGTTTTCTTTTTATTTTATTTATTATTATTTGTAAGTCTATTATAATCTCTTTTCGTAATTTTCGTTAAATATTTAAGCTGTTTTTTTTTAAATTACAGTAGAACATAATTTATCTTTCACTGTGTGAATGAGTAATTTATGTCCGAGTGAACCACATTTTTGTCGAAGTAATTAAACTTACGATCACCAGAATAATTACGACATCTTATCTACTAAATTTTAGTGTAGATATCTCGGTCACAGTAACTCTGTTAGTGTAATTTACATACTAAGGTGTCTGTTTCAGTCAAAACGTTTTTCTTAGCAAGTAGTAAAAGTTTGCATACGACCTCCAGGAGAATAGAAGGAATTCACAGTGTACTGTAACTAGCTTAACATGCATTTTGCACCTTAGCATACGGCAATGGCACAGTTTCTTTTTAAATGATAAAGAGCGGCACCATTTCTTCGTAAATGGCACTCCGATTGATAGTCGAGAACAAAGTCGTTACACTTTCGGGAAAGAAGTAAACGCTCTTGCGCTGATGCTGGTTTGCAGCAGCGACCTACAGGCAATGACCTCCCAGTTGCGCCGTGAGTCATGCGTATCAGAGGGTGTGGGTTGAGCCCCCTGCTGTCTTCTGCAGGCCTGGCTGTCCAGAGTTGAAGGCGACGTCGGGCTGCCTGGTTGTGTAGTTCCAGCCTCCCCCTAAAACGAAAATTATGTTAATGGGCCGAAGTTCTCTATTCATCAAATTACGTTCCAAGTTCCGATACCGAACATGCTCTGCTCCAGCTTTATTCAAAAATTACATAAATCTTCCAATATATTTTATGAAATCACAGTTAACGAGGGAAGTGACAACCTGTCGAAGTAAGATCATCAATCACATACAGTGCGAGGCACAGATTTATACTCTATCTCTGCCTGCCAAAAATTGGTAGTTACGCCAGCTTTGTTACTGTAAACTGTATAGCATTTGCCACAGACCAAGAGAACGAGTATTACACATTCTTGGAAGAAGTATTGTAAATATTCGTTTATTTACATCAACGTCGTTACAGAACAAAGTATATACAGTTGTTGAGATTAACGTTACTTCAGATACTATTCGACAAGACGTCAAAATTGGAAATAAATGCGACTGCCAGCTGTCTGTTGCTACTTGGCGGACGGCGCCCCACACAGCTGTTGCGGGGCGTCGCCAAGAGATGGCAGAGCGGTAGCCGGTCCTTTGCTAACAGCAGTACGTGTTGGTTATCTAAGTAGTACTAACACCTTCTAACAATACCACCACTTGCAAAGTAGGTTAGAAATCAGATTAATAATGTTGCTCACGCAGCATATGTTCGCTTCATTGGGCAACAACAAAGTTATTGACTGTGGATGGTATCGTCAGAATGGAAATAATGAAGTCACTGTAAAAAAGTCATTAATTTTGGCACTTATCTTGAATGGATTCCCATGTAGATATCGTCGAAGTTGCTATGGCTCATCTTGTTGATTCTAGGGTGATTCCACTTTGACTGCTAGAAGGTCCAGATCTGTATTTTAGCAATATTTCAGGATCTAACAAATGCGTGTTCCAGGAAATTCTTAATGATCAAACAATCCCAGATCGGAAAATGGTATGGTAGAAATAATTTTTGACTTGGTGTTCACGATTCGCATTTTTATTTGACTTCTTGTAAATTCACACATACTTCTTCTCAATTGTCACATCATCAAGACAGTTTTGTATCAATCTTCATACATTTAATTTCCACTTTAACCAAACACAAGACTTGACTGTTCTTTTACAAAGCGAAATAACAACTTAACTTCTACAAAGTCAAACACAGACTGCTCTGTGGGCATTCGCGCCGAAACGGTTACAAGTGAGACAAATATTATGACAGTCTCAGAGGAAGGAATACACACAAAAACCATATCACTGTAATATATCCATACATTGGAGTACCTATACATCAATAAAACCAAATGTGAATACTGCCACAAAAACATGTCTGTTACTTCGCAGAAAAGTAGTGCGATATTAGTGGTATCGAGAACTGGGGTTGGAATGCCGTAATGGACGTAATGTTGATGCAATAAGTTGTTCTGAAAGCGGTGCCGATATTCAAGGCAATAAAAGTGGGTTAAAAGCTGTGAGCTATCTGGGGAAGTTAACCTTTCATTACTGAGCAACTGTTTCCCCAGGTATCCAGTCTAGCTTACCAAATTCCCAACCAGACTAACATTAATAATAATCTTTTAATAGTCATCTTAAGACAACCGGTGATATGTATATAAAAAGAGAATTTAAATAAAAAGAAATAAATCAGTTTATATTTGGTCATTTATATTAACATTTATCATTGTTCCGTTAAAATTTCTGCATATTAAACTTGATTCATAACTAAACTGGTGCCTTATTTAGGATTGTGAAAATGTGAGTTTGAGCACATCAAATATAGAGCCAAGACTGGGAGACTGCATACAGCACTGCATTCATAAAATAACACACGAAGAACGTTGAAACATATGCAAGATGAAATGAAGCACAACCAACTGATTAAATTTTCACCCAAAGAAATTATGGTCGTAGCGCAGTCCTGTCTGCCATGAAATTACACTCACTGGTATACTAAATTCATACTAATTGTCTGTGAAATCTTCTCGAAAAGAATACCTGAGGGCTACTTTAATGATTACACCACATGCTTCACGTGGTCAACTTAGTTTACGCAAAGAGTGTAACTCCACAATAATTTTGAGAAATACAATAAATTACATCGAAAAGAAAAACCTTGAACTGGTTACTATCGTTATACTATTAACCTGATGGGTCAAACAATTATATAAGCACGTGGTACTGGTCTCACAAACTACACGCCACGTGGGTTGAACATAAAGAGAAGTTGCTATATTGCAAAAATGTTTTCAAGACGAGACATTATAATCTCACGCACATTCACATTTAAGACTGATGATCTTAGAGTTACAGATCATCAACACGTGGTTCCACTTTGCTTACAGAGTAGTGACTAAGCAACTACTGAAAAATATTCTGAACTTCACACTCGAATTACACTGCATTGCAAATTTAAGATAACATAAGATATTTTAGATCTAAACCTGAAACAAAGGTGATTAAATTTTCAGTTAGGCTGAAGTTAAGAAATCCATTGTCCTACAGACTTAGCAGAGACGCACTTAGCCGGAGATCTTACCACTTCAGACGCTCACCACGGACAGACTCCCGTGGGTCCCTACCGAGGGTGCTTCACAGATACAAACGGAAGTAACCAGAGAGGCAGCTTCCTATACCAACATGACAACGGACGGACAGGACCATACTAAGAATAGAAACCTCTTTGCTTTTAGAAAGCATAGCTACCTGTTCCGATGTTGGTCCTACTGTTCTCTAGCAGACAGGCTTGTCTGCTACCATCAAGCATGCAACTAGAAATACATTTGCTCATTCATCCTTTCACACAGAAGGGAAGGGGGATGACAGTATCTTATCGTATACACTATATAAAAAAAGCGCATGTAGGTTCCATATGAGACTGCATGGCATGAATTACATATAAATTGTGTTTTAAAGTGTAGTAGTGTGACAGATCGTTCTTGTTTATGTGTAAAAGTAACACGTTTCACTGCTCAGTCTCCTCCCAGAAGGAGTCAGAAACACCACAGTAAATTCAGAAGGGGATTTAAGAAATTAACATGTAAGGTATCCAACAGAGACCTTTCATGGTCACATAAATAATGAACCATTACAACCTGTATGCAAGAATGTAGACCTCTTTGCTGATACTTTGGTTGCCCAGTAAGGGGCAGGCCGACGGCACATAAACCCCTGTTCTGTCAAAGTCCAAGCTAGTTAAAAAATATTTTAAATTACATAAAAACAGATGGTTATGAAAGATGATTGTTCTTTTAATGCATACCCTACCCTGAAACAACGTCCATACCATCCCTGGCTCTATTTGGAACATATACGTTTTGACGATCTTCACATTGAAGTCTGACTGTCTTTCTCGCCTTCTCCAAATTTTTACTGAATTCAGTTTCCACACTTCTCATAACACAAGACTTATTTCTAGCACTATCACACTTCCAGCGCATTTGACATTTCTCAATCCTTTCATTAAATTTGTAGAAGCTCTCTGTTCATCTAAAAAATCTTCGACTGTGGGCCACTAAATACACCCTTCGGAAAACAATGTTTCTTCTTTCCATCTGCAATGTGCATCCATTGATAAAGAATCTCTCTCCAGTTATTCTTCAGAGAAGAAAAAAAAGCCACATCTAAAGAGTGCATAAGACTAGTACCGTTCAGTGGAATGCAGATGAAATTTATGTTGTTCTCCTCAAACAGTTGCATAGTTTTCATTAAGATGTGAGAAGAAGGTTTATCTCTAATAATTACTCTCTGTCCTCCTTTCTCTGAGGCAAACAGGAGAAAGTGAGTCTGAAACCAGCTGTCAAACACACTCTGTTCTAGCCACTCACTCCAATGTGTTCATTTGCATTCCAGGAGGTGAACTGTGAATCCAGTCTGTCCATTTTGGCTTAACTTTATCTATACGATAAGGGGGAAGGAATTCTCGTGCTGCCTTCCCAAACAACATGAGAGTGAGGCACGGTTTTGAGGTGTCCTCAGTTTTCTCAGGACGTCGACATGTCCGACGAAAAAAGAGCTTTCTTTTGCAGGTATGTTACGAAACCCAGTTTCATCAAAAGTGGAAACATTTCAAAAGGAACGCCGTCAATCTCGGCTTTGCATTTCTCCAAAAAGTTATTGATTACATTCTCATTTACAGCAGCAGCCTTCCTTGAAATACAGACTGTAATTTTGTGAGACAGTTCAGAATTATGTCCCTAGAAATTACCTTTCCCCAGGCCCATCGAAAGCATATTATCAGCAAGGCAGTAAACTTTTCTTATACAGGTATCAAGATAGAATTTAATCATGCATCTCAAGTCAAAGACTGGTATTGGAAGACCCACATCACTAATACTGATACAGTGATCAACAAACGATCTTTCTCCAATTTCGGTAAGAGTAGTGGGCTTCCAGCCTTGCAGTTGCTCTTCCTTCTCAATTTGTTCCCAAATGGTCTGTGTTGGAATGTCATATCTCCTTGCAGCTTCCCTCTGTCCACTTCGTCCAGACGTATTTTCTTCAAATATCTTATTTAGAATTTTCATTCGAGTAACAGGTTTTCTGCCATATCACCAAGTACCCGGGTTTCAACCTTTCTGCCATGCCATGGTATGTAGAAGAAAAACGTAGTAAGCCTACAGCACTATTTAAATTCGTGGCTAACTAGAGTCTTAGAATGAATATTTCGGCTTGTTTGTTATTGAACCTACAGCAATTTTTGAATAATTCGCAAGAGTGTAGAACGATCCTGCTTCCTTCTGCATAAGTCTCTACTGTTCTTCTCGGTAGCTGTGCGGCTCCAGAATTGGCTGAAAGATGTTAGTTCTACCAATAGTCTACAGCGGTATTTTGGTGGACATTGGACGTAGATTTAAAACACTTTAATTGCACTCTCACTGAAAATTATTCACCGATATGGCCAGATTTGTGTCTCAAAAGCAAAGCAGACTACTACCTACTACACTGGCTCGCATATTGTTAAATTGTCCTGGTGTTAGTAATAACACAGAACGGTCCAGTGGGTGAAACGGTTGAAAAATGGTTCAAATGGCTCGTAGCACTATGGGACATAAAATCTGTAATCATCAGTCCCCTAGACTTAGAACTACTTAAATGTAACTAACCTAAGGACATCACACACAGCCATGCCCGAGGCAGGATTCGAACCTGCGACCGTAGCAGCAGCTTGGTTACGGGCTGAAGCTTCTAGAAGGACTCGGCCCCAGCGGGCGGAGGAACAATTCTTATGTGACAAAAATTTAACATATCAGTTCACCATGTCACTGCCCTCATACACTTTTAAGGAACTCTGAACAATTAAGATAGTGCAAGACAATAATCAAGTCCCTTAACACTGCCCTGCTAAGTGGTGATTGTTCATAGGAGTCAATGATCAACGTGTAAAAAGTTCTCGCTCAGAATTAATTATTAATTACTGTCAGAAAAGTCACGAATGAAGCCCATGAGTGAAGAAAACGAACTATACACAATGTACGCGAATATTTCATAATGTTAGTTATCGGACTGCAGCACACAGCTCACGACAAGAGACACAGGTGTTGCTCCATTTACCATCAGCCGCAGACTGCCTGACCTCAGTTGTGCTAGGTCCATATACAGCTTCGACTGTGAGAAATATGTTCTACACTACTCATTATTGACGGCAGCCATCTTGCTTAAAATATTTTATAATCCGTAAAATACTGAGCTATCTTGTTAGCTACTTAATTAATAAATACTGCACGTCAAGTGGAACATAAAAAATTATTAACAAAATTAAAATGGGCAAGTTCAGGATCTAACAGTAAGTTCGACAAAAAATTAATTTGGAAGATAATTAGTTTTGGACAGGTTTAGATACCTTGCGGAAACGTTGGAGGTATGGACTTTTAAACGATAGTCGTTAACATTTTGAAATACACTAGTGTCCCAAATTAAAGCAACAAACAGCTGGCAGTCCATAGAGATCGAAACTGTATCCCGAAGGCCAGAGTAGGGGCGACCGTGTGTGACATCAGAGAGAGAGAGAGAGAGAGAGAGAGAGAGAGAGAGAGAGAGAGAGAGAGGTCCGTCATTTGACTGTGAAGGCACAACGGTTCCGCAATAGTTTTGCAAGGCAACTGGGATCTGACCTCGCACCATTGAAAGGTCTCTGTGTACTGCATCGGTATTAAAGTACTAATATTATGTAATTGTTCACATGGAAGCCCTCAATTAGATTTACACTGAATATGAATGAATGCTCCCAGATTTCCATCCTTCTCATTACTGCCCGTGTGAAAGTGCATGTGTATGTATTTTTCGTGTTTCCTTTGGTAGCCAGTAGTATGGAACTTGCTGTGTGCTGTGGTCAGTCTGGCCAATTTTGGGTGTTCAGTCAAAGGAAAGAGGCTTGTGCCTTCTGAGTCGTGTTTATCGACAGTGGGTAGGTTGGTACTGGAAGCAACCCCTTTGGTCTGTTCTGGCTACCTGTGGAGATTCGTTGTTCTGGGGGGTGCTTAAGCACTTAACGCTGGGCAGTCGGTGAGTGTCGTCTGTAGATTAAGACTGAGCTTAGAGTCAGATGTGTAACTCTTGAGGCTAGCTGAAGTAGTATAGTTCTCCCTTTATTGCAGCGATAGGTGCATTATATGATACACAGTTTACGCAGGATAGACCATGGTGCAATTTACCTGTTTTAATAAGTGTCTTCTGGTACGTTCTTTGTGCTACCAGACCTTCTAATGTGCAAAGGCTTCCCATCTAGTAATGCTGACATTACTTTGCAGAAGATTTTCCTAAGTGTGTAGGTGTGCATGGTTACATTCTCATTTATTACTGCAGTTTGAATGCTTTCGGTTTCACCTGCGATTTGATAAATTTACCTTTATGCTTCGCACCACATGGCGTGAACTCGCCTTCCGTATTTTTCAGTGATCAGTCGTGCTCCCTTGAATGAATTTAGTTTCTGTTGAATTCTCTGTGTAATTAATGGATTTTAGAGTATTTTACTGTGTGAAGTTTCAACTGGTTGCTTTGTTAGTCTGAACTAGGTGCTTGGACGGGGCAGTTGAGCCCTCAGATCTCTGTGTCCACCGAGGGACAAATTTTTTGCGGTTCATTTTGTCTCCTTGCGCATCGCGCATGTAATTTAACCGTTTTGTGGAAATATTCAGACACCTCGTAAATGTGATCCTTTTTTTAACTCTAGTATGTCCCCCCGCCCCCGCCCCCATTCCCCTCTTGCATCAGTTTTATTTGTCTGTGAATGTTTAAGCAACTGTATTGTCGAAAGGTTACTACTTCGGAAGGCACGAATCTCTTTCCCTGTGTCTTTGGTGTAGGTGTAATATGTCTTGATCATTGTTCATTAGTATGGATCTTACGTAAGTATTTGCATTTATTCGTTCCCCTTCCAAGTATTTTCACATACCTCCCCCTTCATGTGGTCCATCATCATTTAACCATTTGAAAGTGTTAACTTGTGTTTGTGCTTAAACTCAATTGTGTTTATGCTTCATGTGTGTCCATCAACGTAGCCACACCCTCCAAAATCGATTTTGGTACACCCAACCTGTTGTTACCAAAGCGCAGTATTCTTGCAAGCCCAAACTCTGAATTTCAATTAGATTCTAAAGAATTATGTTTTAGTTTAACTAACTGCTTTCGTTCAGTATGATCACGCATTTGAGTAAATTAATTTCAGCATCCATTTTATGAGAGTACTGAGTTGTAAATGGTTGCTATGCAACAAGTTAATAATTTCATTAATTAATTGTAATTAATTTATTTCCTACTTCGTTGCCTAAATAATTTACTTTAAAAGAAAATATCAGAGTGCTTATTTGCACTAGTATTCACGGGTCCAGTAAGTTTAAAAAGCCATGCATCGCATTTCAGTATAACCCATTTATATGGCCAACCGCTGCCACAGGGTGAGACTACCAGTGGCAGTAATGAGAAGCAGTCAGTAGTTAGGATGTACTAACCGCACACTTCTTGTTCTCTAGTGCTCGAACAACTTCCACATTGTTCAGAGACAAAATTTCTGATCAATGCACAGCGTTGTTTTGTGTCTGATTTTTGTGTATCTTTGGGGGTTCTTTTCATCTCATTGCTGTACGGCGATCTGTTGTGTGTGACTGTATGTGCTAGGTTGTGTGTGAAATTTTGAGTGAGACATTGTCTTATATTTTGGAGATACAGGGTTTGTTAGTGTTACAGCAATCCTTTTGCGGAAGTAGGATTGTTTATGGAGATGCGTAGCAGGTCTAAGGGTGTTAGTAGACGTAATAATTTGAATAACATGATTTTGTAGTGCCGGACTCCAGTAATACCCCCGACTCTTCAAACTTCGGAAGTGAGCAGACAGCATCCCCAGATTTGTCGGACGGTGCTCGGAAAAATTTATGGTGCGGTATTAAAAGCGCGGTTGAAACCACAATTAGCCCTACAGTTAGCACCCCTTTCGATATGGCACAACTAATGAGAACTGCAGCAGATATGCACAGATACGAATCAAATATCCAAGGAAAATCAGAATGTTACAAGAACCGTAAAACATACGTTATCTGAGGAAAATCAAAACCTAGCAAAAAAGTTATCTGATCAAAAAATCAAAAGCATTTAAAAAAACTGGCGGAATAGAATGAGAATCATGCAAAAAAGTTATCCAAGGGTATGGATTAACAGTTTAATAGTTTCGCAGTGAAAATTAGAGAGGATGTAGTTACCGAATTTAAAGATCATATTGAAATAGTCGATCGGTGACTTAGTGCACTGGAAGCAGGGCAGGTTCGAGTCGACGAGCAACTTAGCCTGCAGGGAGAACAGCATCTTGGTGATTTCCAAGCAGTAAGTGAGTGGTGCAGCCAGTAGCACAAGGAACTGCAAACAAGAGTCGAAAGGGTAGAGGCGCAGGTATTGGAGGTCATTAAGGTCCAGGTGGACGAGAACGCACAGGCGATCCACGTGCTGGAGGCCGAAATGCCAAAGATAGTAGTGAAGATAGGGAACTTGTCTATCACTGACAGGAGTGACAAGACTGGAGCGTTTGGCGAGGGCAAGACTTCAGAAGTGCGATTTCTAATGAAATTGCAACGAGGTCAGTATGAGATAAATGGGCAGCGGAAGGAAGTTACACACGACCTTTGTGAACGCGTAAAGCATTTAGAGGAATGGCTCAAGTGTGACACTGAAGCATGGGAGCGTGTACCCAACTGATCCCAACCCTCCCCGTCCCTGTCGCGAATGGCGAATGTTAAAAATGATTGTCGGTAGCATTAGCTCCAATTTTTTTGTTGTGGTCATTTCGCGAAATGTTTGAGGGAGGAAGTAACGAGCCATCCGACTCATCCCTTCTCGAAATTTCAGCAGCAAAACTCTCCGTGGTACACAGCGCCTCTCTTGTAGCTTGTGCCGCTGGAGTTTGTTGGGCACCCCTGCGACGCTCTCGCGCTGACCAAACGATGACGAGACGAAACGCGCCGCTCTTCGTTGGATCTCCTCAGTCTCTCCTATCAGCCCTACCCGGTAAGCGTCCCAGATTGTTGAACAGTACCCAAGAATTGATCCTACAAGCATCTTGTAAGCCACGTGTTTCGTGTATGCGTTGCATTTCCTAATCCTTCTCGTTATGAGACTACTCCTTGGTTTACATGGTCATTCCACATAGGGTCGCTCTAGATAGTTACTCCTAGATATTTTAAGGTAGATACTGCTTCCATCAATTTGTAATCAATAGTAACCGGCCGCAGTGACCGAGCGGTTCTAGGCGCTACAGTTTGGAACCGCGTGACCGCTACGGTCGCAGGTTCGAATCCTGCCTCAGTGATGGATGTGTGTGATGTCCTTAGGTTAGTTAGGTTTAAGTAGTTCTAAGTTCTAGAGGACTGATGACCACAGCAGTTAAGTCCCGTAGTGCTCAGAGCCATTTGAACCATTTAATCAATAGTGTAGTTGGGCAGTAATGATTTTCTTTTCCTATCTATGCGCAATATGTTACATTCATTGACTTTCTGGGTCAACTCACAGAGGCTGCAGCATTCATCAGTCCTCTGCAAGTCATTAAGCAAATCGATACTGTCTTCTGGCGTCGCCACTCTCTTATAGACTGCTGTATCGTCCGCAAACAGTGTCGTAAAGCTTCCAACAATAACACTACCACAAGAGGGCTACAAAACCTCTTGTTCAGTATATCGTTTGACACTTTAGTGACACATCCACGCACAGGGATGCAAAGTGTAACTCTATCACAACAGACAGCGGAATGAATGTTTGAAATATCATTTGCCACAATACGTACACGGGGGTGCACAGTGCCGCTATTTGTAATTCACCTATCGAAGTCCAGTGCATCCTACCCACACTTCTGGTAACTGATTTGTAGTCGACTTTCTTACCTCGCGTCTCGTATGACTTGCCCGACTAGGTTTCTCCTCCACCGGTCGCGAGCTCAAATGTTTGAGCCGTAAACAGTGCATAATAATGTGGCTGTTTGGTAGTTTGAATGCTAAGCATAATAAGAATCTTGAAATGTTAGGATTCCAACTAAATCTGTTTTATTTCACCTACCGTAATATTAGTAAGACCCACAGATGTTTCGTAACCGATATCGGAAGTCCGAAGTGATCGTCACTATATTTCAGTCCAGCTCACTAGTTTTCAGTCCGTGAGGATGAGATAAAGGAACAACTAAGATGGCATGTAACAGAAGAAAAAGCCTCCAAAACAGCTCTAGATCGAAAATTTTGTTACAACTGGAAACGGAATTTAGGACACTCACGGTATTTTTGCTGGGTTAATTTTGAATAAAAATACAAGTTTAGGATGATAACCTCCATCGGCTTTTGCGACAACAGCTGAGTGGATCCTGCTAGGACTCTGTTTCTGCACAACGAGACGTAAGTAATTCAGCAAATTCCTGTATAGTCTCTTAACCCTAAGACAGTACCCGCCCTGACAGTTAAAGTTGTTGTTCAGTTTCATACCCTGATGGCCTCTCCTGAAGTCACACATGGTCGGCCATGCCCTGGTCTTTGGGATACAGTTTTGGTTTCTATAAACTGTCAGCAAATCCGAGAAATGACAGAACGATTCACATTATGCCATTGGTCCAAATCGGTTTCCTGCTGTCCTGTTTCCCTTCTTTCTATGGCCCACCACTGCAGAGTGTCTGGTAAACATCTTCTCTGCACCATCTGTGACTGTGTACAAAGCTATTGTGGCTGTTGGGCTACCTGGCAGACACTACCTTTTTTGATAGGTGCCCTGACATCACCATTGGCACAGTTGTCAGTTGACTGGAATGCCATCTTATATGTAGAACATGATCGTACGGACATCTGTTTGACAGTTTGTATGATTATGTTGTGAACTGGACACAGGTTGGGGACATAACAGTTTGCTGCTTTAATTTTGGACACCAGTGTACGTTTTACATTCTTTAAATTGGGATACTGAAATAATCATCTTACCTGTAAAATCATTGCTCATATCACTTGTTTTCATATTTTCAGTTTTCTCGGTGGTGCACTTACTATTTTCATCATTGGTGGATTCTTTACTATCTTTGCCTAGTACTGAGACTGTACTATTTGGCTTTAATTTTCCATAATTTATTTTATTACTTGATTGGATACTACAAGAAACTTCATTCTTACAAACACCATCATTCTTGTTCTCATACATTATATCATTAGAACCTCCTTTTTGTTCACTGATTTGTTTGTTTCTACTCTTTAGAACTCTCCTTTCTGAATTTCTAAAATGAATTGGGTTTTCAAATTTATTATTTAGACAGTTATTGCCATCTAAAGAATCACTATTCACATCTTTGTCTGAGCCAGGTAGAGATGACTGTCATTCTTTTTTACTTTTCTTTACATTTCTGTCAACTAATTCTTTCTTTTGTTTTGAGTTGACTGCATTTCTTATGCTTTTTGGTGATACTGCCCCTGGATTGTTCAACATCTCACATTTTTTCTTGTCATCTGCACTTTGTACTCTGTTGCTTTTCACAGCCTGTAAAAATAATTAAATAATTAAAAAATGCAAATCAACTGCATTCAAACATAAATCAGTCGCCTACATTACATCATCACAAATAATGATACATACAAAACATTTTAAAATAAATTAAAAATACAGACGGGGAAAGCTTTTAGTTCAATAATTTGTTAATAACTACGGGTGACGACAATCTACTATCACACAGATGGTGTGTTAAGGAGCATACAGATACATAATAGCTACAGACACTACTAAAGCTGGAGCAATCAAAAATGGTGACCGCCATCGTACACAGCCCCAATTTCTGTTACAAATGTCCTCTGCCTACTTCTACCCTCTTGTTCCATTCACTTTTTGCTCATTTATCCCATCAGATCCCACTGATATTCTAGTTGAGAGATACATTCAGACCTTTCACATGTGTGTAAATAGGAAATACATTTCTCCACATTCTGCATGTCCGCACTCTTGCACCAAGCATGTAACAGTCATGCATAAAATCATGTATTACCTGCCCTTTGCATGATTACAAATATTTACAGAGACAAGGAAGATGACTTTAAAAAACTGTAAGATCATTCAGTCATTTGATAAACTGATGCACTGGATAAATGGAACGAAATGTGAAGGCACAGTGATGTGGTAGGCTATTCATCCAGTAGAAATGTCATCGGTTATTTGAGAGATGAAAGAGGAATGAAAAGGTGGGTGAGTATCATGGTGAATTAATAACCACTACTCCACTACAGCCAGTCCATCCGTTTTGTGGCATTCATATCCTAACAAGTCAGTGCAGAGTGTAAATCTCATTTCAAGCTACTTTTATTATTTTAGGACTTGTTGTCATCAAACCCCATGTTATTTTGCTAATTAGTGTACTATGCAGCATATAGTCCATTACAAGAGTGAAAAACTTTGTGCATGTTCACATTTTGTTATGATTGTCAGCCAACAACATGCTTCTCCTTTCACAATAGCAGGGGCTGGCATTGAACTAGCACTAAACAGATTCACTGATTAAATTTTTTCATGTCATTTTGAGCTCACTTTTTTGGTTTTTCTATACAATTTCCTTCCAGGGATAATTTTCTGGATTCAACACTTTATATTATTAATAATACATAAAAACAATCTGTGAGTGTTCATGTTTCCCACTCACTGATACATTGTTGTCACTTCATTAGTTTTCCTACAGTTTCCTGCTTCACCTGACATAATTTTAAGTTTCTTTGTGACTACATAATTTGAGTGTTTACTGGGTGGGACTGAATAATTTTTTAACTCGTTGTTGTTTACGGTAGCTCTAAAATGCTATTTGTTTACAATACAAGACTTCATGTACACTCTCTCCCTTCTAGATCAAAAGTACACAATATCTTAACAATTTGTGAAGTTTTGGGCTGACTCATGTTGCAGATACTTTCTGTTTTACTAAAACAGTAATCTTATGGTTAACATAATATGTGATTAATTAATTTGGATTAGAATGGAATTTAAGTTTGTAGCACTCCTGAAACATTCTTTTTGAACATGATAACATCATAGATAAACATAAGTTAGAACATAATTATCAACAAAATATTCACCTACAACAGTCTGACAATACAGTTTATAGTTAATGTAGTCACTTAGCCCAAGATGTTAAAGCATTTTCGTCCAGACAGAATTCTTATTACTGATTTTTTGATAGGGAGGGAAAATGTGTGCATCTGAGGTTCAACATCAACAGGGATGCAGGAAAATATGGAATACACATTCTTACAGTGTTAGGAACTCCCATCAGAGAGCCTCGCTCCAGGCATATTCCAACTGGTAATTCAACAATTAAGTACAATTTTAATGTAGCATTTCCCAAAGTAAAGAGACAAGAAAGGCAGCAAGATTAAACACAGTGGATTACCAGTGAAACGCTAGAACAGGGAAGGAAGCTTCAGGATGTGAGATGAATGGGTAAAGCTGAAAACTATAAAATGTTAAAAAAGAAGTATAGAAAAACAATAAGAGAAGCCAAAGCAAGAGCAATTGACACCACTATAGTGAACTCAAAAAACAAGGCAAAGGCAGCTTGGAATGCAATCAATGCTGAAAGAAAGAAAAAAGATGGGTCAAACAAAGAGGAAGGTATTAGGTGAATTAAAATAGACAACACAGTGATCACAGATGGTATGGAAATGGCAAACATACTGAATAATAACTATATCAGTGTAGTAGAAAACTTAAAATTTGAAAGAAATAGTCAAAAACAGAAGGGTATTAAGGTACCAAAAAAGATCATGCAGGACTATGTTCTTAAGACCAGTCACGGAAGATGAATTGTGGAAAACTATACAGAAACTGAAGTCCAAGAAATCAGCTGGTGATGATGAAATATCAAATCATGTAATAAAGCTGGTATGTGAGGAGATAATAACACCACTGCTGAACATAGCAAACTGTTCTTTCAGAGATGCAATTTTTGCAGAAAACTGAAGATAACCAAGGTAGTGCCAGTGTACAAGAAAGGGTATAAGGATGATCCCAACAACTACAGACCAGTTTCACTGATATCAGGTTACTCAAAAATCCTAGAAATGCTTATGTATACCAGATTAGTTAACTATTTGGACAAACATAACATTCTCATACCATCACAACATGGTTTCAGAAAGGGTAAATCTACAGAATCAGCAATTGCCAGTCTAACAGAATACATTTTACAGTCCTTAGATGAGAAAAAGGTTGTCTCTGCAATGTTTCTGGATCTTTCAAAGGCATTTGACACCACAGACCATGAAATGCTGATACAAAAATTAAGCAACTATGGCATTTGGGGGCAACCAGGTGAATGGATAAAATCATACTTGTGCAACCACAAGCAGTATATATCATTAGGAAACTCATACCAATCAGAAACCAAATCCATCAAATATGGAGTGCCCCAGGGTTCGGTAATGGGGCCATTGTTATTTAATGTGTTTGTTAATGATATAGGTGTTGAGGAGGAAGAAAAGAAAATATTGTATGCTGATGACATGACAATACTAAATAGTGACCAAAATATGGAACAGCTTGAGAGAAGAGCATACATATCTGCAAATGTCACAGCTCAATGGCTGTTGGAAAATGAACTGGGTATAAATCTAAAAAAGACTATGTATGCAGTGTTTAAAAACAAGGAAAAGGCTGTAGACATGGATTTAGAGGTTGATGGAACACGGCTGGAAGAAGGAGAATCTGCTAGATTCTTAGGTTTTCTTGTGGATAATGAACTGAAATGGAAAAAACATATTAATAATGTCTGTAAGAAACTGAGCTCTGTCATATTCTTAATGATGCAGCTATCACAGTATTCAGACAAGAACATTCTGTGTACAGTGTACCATGGACTTTTCGAAGCATACTTACAGTATGGAGTGACTGTGTGGGGAAACTCAAACAAACAAGAGACAAAATGAGTGTTCACTTGACAAAAAAAAAGCAATTAGGACCATTTTAAGAAGAAAGACCTCTGAAACGTGCAGAAACTGTTTCAAGAATTTAGGTATCTTAACTTTTTCATCATTTTATATATACAAAACAATAATGTACATCACAAAAGGTAGTGAGGACTGGATTACAAATGCTAGTGTACACACCCACAATACAAGAAGGAAGAACGAAGTACGGAGCATACCCCACCGACTGGCAATGCTAAAAAGGACCCCAGTACTCTGGTATCAGACTACTAAGAAGTCTGCCCAAAAACCTGCAAGATAGTGTACTTCACAAAGACTTTCCAAAGAAACTTAAAGACTATCTCATTGAAAAAGAGTTTTACAGTGTTGCAGAATACTTATGCCATTAAATTTGTATATATTGTTATTCATTATCAGTGATGTAAAAATGTAAGCTAAAGCTGTAGAAAACTAAGTGATAAAGAATGTTAATATTTTGACATGTCCTATATTATATGTACATTTACTGTACACAATGTAATGTTACAGGATCAAATAAAATTCAATTCAAAACCACCTGAGTGTACAAACAGTGTTTCCTCGGGAGAGAACTGGAAGCTACAGGAAAAGTTCAAAGCGGAGCCACATGGAGCTGGTGATTGGCCAAGGCGACACATTGTGAATTACACCAAATGCAAAAACCATTAACATACAGCGCACACCACTGGTCTGACAGACGCGACTAGCCTAATGACAGCAATGAGGAAGAGTGTCACACTCAGCATGGAGCCCTGAAGGACACTGTTCTCTTAAATCTGTGGGAAGCTGAGTGATATATCAACCCTGACATGAACAAACCAACAAAAAAAATCAATATGGAGCCCCCAAAATCACCTGTTATGGACAGTAAGTAAAATGTGATGATTCCAAGTGGTGTCCTACACCTTACGTACATAAAAAGAAGACTGCAATGAGGAGTTGGCATTAAAAAAAGCGTTTCTGACTGCTGCTTCCCATCTAATCAAATGGTCATTTGTGGATTGTCCCTTCCAGAAATTACACTGACAGGGGACAACGGAAAACTCAACAAAAACCATCGTGCTATAATCTTTTCAACCAATTTGCAGAGCATGTTGGTGAGGCTAATTGGCCAGTAGATGTTGATGGATGTGGGGTTTTGTCTGGTTAGAATTGGGAAGTTCACAGTCAGTGAAAGATTTTTATATGATTCTGAGTGGTGAGGGTGAACAATAGGGATATATCTTCAACTTTCCCATTATGCAGTCATAAGGTAGTTGGGTAAGAAGAGCTAGAGCTCACAGATGCTGATACAGAATGGGTTGCAAGGCGTTCAGCAAGAACTGACACCAGTTGTTAATCATTGGAGGCCCAGAAGACTATGGAGCTTGGTCTGTACACAGAGAATTAAGACATACATTCCCAAGGTGCATATATGGTGCTCCCAGCATTCCTCCTTGCTGTGCTTAATTAGACTGTGAGGCTTGTGTGCAGTCACTTCAAACTGATGAGTGTGGTCTCTGAATGATGTCACTTGAGACACGCAGTGCCCTTAAATGATCCTGAATTGTTGCTGCAGTGTCTTTGGTCAACCACTGCCCGGTGGCAGTAAGGGCCTGTAGAAATGGGAATAGCAGTTCCTGGAAAGCAGACGATAGGTTAGGACACGTCACTCAGAACATCATTGGTGCTATATGACAGAGAGGGCATGAAGTGGTAGCAGAAATATGCAAGTGCCAGTTGACCATTCAAAGATATCCAAATGGTACATGATCTGTTATGCTGACGAAGAAGTATCAGGAACTTTGGAAAGTGGCCACTACGATAAAAATCATTGTGTAGTGACCATTGCAGTGAATCCATGAGATTGGGGGGAAAGTCTGGACTAGAGCTATTCCATTAGAACACCCCTACCAGACAACATAGTACTTCCCTACGAGGGGAGAGGTGGTGGTGGTGGTGGTGGTGGTGGTGGTGGTGGTGGTGGTGGTGGTAGTGGTGGTGGTGGCAGCGGAGGGAGCACTTAAATGCCAACACAGGAGAAAAATGGGAGGGGGAGGGAGAGGAGTTGTGGGATTAAGTTGGTCACCTCAACGTAGGTAAGTGACCTGCCTGATACAGTTGACCATTCGAAGAGCTCAAAATGGTACATGATCTGTTATGCTGACAAAGAAGAGTTGCTGTTGCATCCAGTGTGGAAGCAAACAGGTACAAGCATTATGGTTGAGTGGCCTTGCACATGGGCAGGGCAATGTGCAAAAAGCACAAACAAAGGTGGGGATTGGTCAGTGGTCAGACATTGGAGAGTTGTGGTAGATGCATATGTGTGAACATGAGAGAGAGCCATTCTGTGTAACAGTTCCTATAGCATTTATTTAAATGTTAGTGGTATCAAGACTGAAGATAGCTGGGTTGGATCATAGGAAAATTGTCTCAGTTATGTAAATACTTGATTTGCAGGAATGTCTAACTGAACTGATGGTAAATTTGCATGTGCCAAACCAATGTGTAATGGTGTAGAAATGCACAAAGGAAAGCATTAACAATGGCTACCAGAATAGAGACATGAAGACATCATCCTGCCACCATGGCATCTCAATTTGTAACAAAAGAAGGAAAGTTATGAGACTTTTGTTAATAATTTTTATAATCTGAAAATTATTTCAAATCTATGCAGAAAACTACCAGTCAATAATTTCAATTTTTGATCAATTTAGTAGTAATATGGAACTAGTTATTGGAATTCTTGTAAAGTTATTTTGCCTTAAGCAGCATTCCTCTTTCTTAAAGTAAATTGAATTTAAATATCAGTATTACTATTCAAGTTTTCTTGTAGCACAGTATAAAGCAAAAAACTTGTCGTCTTATCCAATGTTACATTATGATGCTGTATGCTACTTTAGAGCAGCAGTATTAGTGCAAAGACAATAGGGTCACCTGTTTATAGGTCATTTGTTTAAAATTATCTGTCACTGAATTACAAAAGTTCTTGCAAAGAAATACTTAAAGTCAAAATAAATTCAGTTCATTTCAGTCAACAATATTATTCCATGAACCATGGACCTTGCTGTTGGTGTGGGAAGGCTTGTGTGCCTCAGCAATACAGATGGCCATACCATAGGTGCAACCACAATGGAGGGGTATCTGTTGAGAGGCCAGACAAATGTGTGGTTCCTGAAGAGGGGCAGCACCCTTTTCAGTAGTTGTAGGGGCAACAGTCTGGATGATGGACTGATCTGGCCTTGTAACACTAACCAAAACGGCCTTGCTGTGCTGGTACTGTGAATGGCTGAAAGCAAGGGGAAACTACGGCCGTAATTTTTTCCCGAGGGCATGCAGCTTTGCTGTATAGATAAATGATGATTGCGTCCTCTTGGGTAAAATATTCCGGAGGTAAAATAGTCCCCCATTCGGATCTCCGGGCGGGGACTACTCAGGAGGATGTCGTTATCAGGAGAAAGAAAACTGGCATTCTACGGATCGGAGCGTGGAATGTCAGATCCATTAATCGGGCAGGTAGGTTAGAAAATTTAAAAAGGGAAATGGATAGGTTAAAGTTAGATATAGTGGGAATTAGTGAAGTTTGGTGGCAGGAGGAACAAGACTTTTGGTCAGGTGAATACAGGGTTATAAATACAAAATCAAATAGGGGTAATGCGGGAGTAGGTTTAATAATGAATAAAGCAACAGGAATGCGGGTAAGCTACTACAAACAGCACAGCGAAGGCACTGTTGTCGCCAAGATAGACACGAAGCCCATGCCTACTACAGTAGTACAAGTTTATATGCCAACTAGCTCTGCAGATGATGAAGAAATTGATGAAATGTATGATGAGATAAAAGAAATTATTCAGGTAGTGAAGGGAGATGAAAATTTAATAGTCATGAGTTACTGGAATTCGAGAGTAGGAAAAGGAAGAGAAGGAAACATAGTAGGTGAATATGAATTGGGGTAAGAAATGAAAGAGGAAGCTGTCTGGTAGAATTGGTTCAAGAATCATAAAAGAAGGTTGTATAAATGGAAGAATCCTGGAGATACTAGAAGGTATCAGATAGATTATATAATGGTAAGACAGAGATTTAGGAACCAGGTTTTAAATTGGAAGACATTTCCAGGGACAGATGTGGACTCTGACCACAATCTATTCGTCATGAACTGCAGATTAAAACTGAAGAAACTGCAAAATGTTGGGATCTAAGGAGATGGGACCTGGATAAACTGACTAAACCAGAGCTTGTACGGAGTTTCAGGGAGAGCATAAGGAAGAAATTGACTGGAATGGGGGAAAGAAATACAGTAGGAGAAGAATGGGTAGCTATGAGGGATGAAATAGTGAAGGCAGCAGAGGATCAAGTAGGTAAAAAGACGAAGGCTAGTAGAAATCCTTGGGTAACAGAAGAAATATTGAATTTAATTGATGAAAGGAGAAAATACAAAAATGCAGTAAATGAAGCACGCAAAAAGGAATACAAACGTCTCAAAAATGAGATTGACAGGAAGTGCAAAATGGCTAAGCAGGGATGGCTAGAGGACAAATGTAAGGATGTAGAGGCTTATCTCATTAGGGGTAAGATAGATACTGCCTACAGGAAAATTAAAGAGGCCTTTGGAGAAAAGAGAGCCACTTGTATGAATATCAAGGGTTCAGATGGAGGCCCAGTTCTAAGCAAACAAGGAAAAGCAGAAAGGTGGAAGGAGTATATAGAGGGTCTATACAAGGGCAATGTACTTGAGGACAATATTATGGAAACGGAAGAGGTTGTAGATGAAAATGAAATGGGAGATATGATACTGCGTGAAGAGTTTGACAGAGCACTGAAAGACCTGAGTCGAAACAAGGCCCTGGGAGTAGATGACATTCCATTGGAACTACTGACAGCCTTAAGAGAGCCAGTCATGACAAAACTCTACCATCTGGTGAGCAAGATGTATGAGACAGGTGAAATATCCTCAGACTTCAAGAAGAATATAATAATTCCAATCCCAAAGAAAGCAGGTGTTGACAGATGTGAAAATTACCGAACTATCAGTTTAATAAGTCACAGCTGCAAAATACTAACACAAATTTTTTTCAGACGAATGGAAAAATTGGTAGAAGCTGACCTCGGGGAAGATCAGTTTGGATTCCATAGAAATGTTGGAACACGTGAGGCAATACTAACCCTATACGACGTATCTTAGAAAATAGATTAAGGAAAGGAAAACCTACGTTTCTAGCATTTGTAGACTTAGAGAAAGCTTTTGACAATGTTGACTGGAATACTCTCTTTCAAATTCTAAAGGTGGCAGAGGTAAAATACAGGGAACAAAAGGCTATTTACAATTTGTACAGAAACCAGATGGCAGTTATAAGAGCCGAGGTGCATGAAAGGGAAGCAGCATTTGGGAAGGGAGTGAGACAGGTTTGTAACCTCTCCCTGACATTATTCAATCTGTATATTGAGCAAGCAGTAAAGGAAACAAAAGAAAAATTCGGAATAGGTATTAAAATCCATGGAGAAGAAACAAAAACTTTGAGGTTTGCTGATGACATTGTAATTCTGTCAGAAACATCAAAGGACTTGGAAGAGGAGTTGAACAGAATGGACAGTGTCTTGAAAGGAGGATATAAGATGAACACCAACAAAAGCAAAATGAGGATAATGGAATGTAGTCAAATTAAGTCGGGTGATGCTGAGGGAATTAGATTAGGAAATGAGACACTTAAAGTAGTAAAGGAGTTTTGCTATTTGTGGAGCAAAATAACTGATGACGGTTGAAGTAGAGAGCATATAAAATGTAGACTGGCAATGGCAAGGAAAGTGTTTCTGAAGAAGAGAAATTTGTTAACATCAAGTAGAAATTTAAGTGTCAGGAAGTTTTTTCTGAAAGTATTTGTATGGAGTGTAGCCATGCATAAAAGTGAAACTTGGACGATAAATAGTTTGGACAAGAAGAGAATAAAAGTTTTTGAAATGTGGTGCTACACAAGAATGCTGAAGATTAGATGGGTAGATCACATGACTAATGAGGAGGTATTGAATAGAATAGGGGAGAAGAGGAGTTTGTGGCACAACTTGAAAAGAAGAAGGGACCAGTTGATAGGACATGTTCTGAGGCATCAAGGGATCACAAATTTAGCATTGGAGGGTAGTGTGGAGGGTAAAAATTGTAGAGGGAGACCAAGAGATGAATACAATAAGCAGATTCAGAAGGATGTAGGTTGCAGTAAGTACTGGGAGATGAAGGAGCTTGCACAGGTTAGAGTAGCATGGAGAGCTGCATCATACCAGTCTCAGGACTGAAGACCACAACAATAACAACAGTAGCAAGTGTGCTAAGAATATTAAAATTTCAGTTCTGAGTTTACAGAGAAATAAAATTTCATTCTTGCAAGTGACTCATCTAAAGTTGTTAAATTTAATTCAAACGGGAAACAAAATTTGCTCCTCTAGAGCTGGAGACCGATCTTCATTGAATTAGTTAGTTCTCCACACGGGATATCTCTTGGTAAGTGATCAATGCTCTCTTCAAAATTTGCTTAGGCTGTCTGCTGTTATGGCCGCCAACTGGGATTCTAAATCGATAGGAAGTGTGACTTTGTATGAAATGTAAGGCAGTGTTCTACCTAGGATTGTTTATTGTTTAGTAATTGTGTTTGAGAACAGGTGAACATTGTGTGTAGTGTTTCACTAATGCTCAACTGAGTGAAGTGACAGCATAATAGCTAGTAGAAAGCTGCCAGCTTCTTGGCAGCCAGCAGTTATATGAACGAATCCCACGTGACCAGTCATGGCAGCAAAAAATTTTTCCAAATATGCTGGTGTAGAAGTAGTACATGGCTGCCAATTCCAGCAAAGTTACCACAGTAAAATTGGAATCATTCACTAAATTTTGTCAATGTGAGTGATAAAGTCGAGTGGTGACACTAGGGGTAAAGAGAGTCAGTTGCACTTGACATTACAGGGATGGAAGTGACATTAGAATAATAACGCACAAGCAATGTGATTTGGGTTTGTAATTCAGGTTTCAACTGTTGGCACCCCAAATTTAATTATATTAGCAAATAATTTTTATACCATTGCACCTGTCAACTGCGTGACAGGATTTTTAAAATTTGTGAATTGCTGCAGTAAAATGGTAATTTACATAACCTTCAGTTTTGTAATTTTAGCATTGTAAAACAGGTAGAAAATTGTTAAGTCCATGCGATAACCTGTATAATAATAGGAAACCAAACATTTAGAACAGTTGTACAGGTGAACATTATGTGTACAGTTTGTACTTCACTGCATGAAAATTTTAGATAGGCACAAATGAGAGCAGCACAAGATGATGTCAGGTCCTAATGTACCAGACGAGGAATTGCCTTTCGATCACAAGATGTCAGAAGGCAGTGTAAGACAGAACAACAATTTAGAAGACAGTTCTTGCATAGTGTTACCAGCAGTGCCAACAGAAATATTTTTTGCTAGTGGATGTAATGACATACATGGATTAGACAATCCATTAAGAATATTTACGCTGATTATAAAAATGGAACAGGATTTCAGTCAAGTAAAAATTAAAACTGAACCATATGTGACAGTGGAGGTGATGCAGATGGATATCGGTGTTGATTTAGTGACTTTGTTAAATCATATAGTGACTCGAATAACGATATGGCTACAGGTATTACCACCGATATGAACAATGTGAGTGTAGGTTTCAAAAATAAAGCAAACCAGCTGGAAACTAACATGAAGACTACTATGATGCAATTAGAGTGTAAAATAAATACTGGCCTGGATACAAAATTGACAGAAAAGAAAACAAAGATGACTAAACTGAAAGATAAAATTGATATTCAACTGAAAACCGAGTATATCAAAACAGGGCCCATGATATCCAATTTGGATTGAAATCTTTCAGGCAAGATTGATACAAATTTGGAGATGCATAACTGACGTAAGCCAACTGGTAAACAATATGAAGACTAATGTAACTAAAATTCAGACAAAAATTGCCAATATCAAAGAAAGATTTGATTTGGAAACTTAGAGAGTAGAAGGAGAGGTAGAACCTGTTATAGAAGGACTGCTGCAAGTTACTGAACCCACAGTTAGGACTGAAATTTTGGACGAAAGACAAGCCAGACTGGAAGCATTATGCAACACAATGAAGAGTATACTAGAGAACATGGATTCTTGCATTCAATAGCAAGAATCCCCAACAATTCATACTGAGATGGAATTGGTACATTTGCAGGTACAGAATCAGACACCGAGTAGTTACATACCATTTGTAACAAAGAATTCTGGGATTTTAAGTAAAGAGGGTAAGTTTGGCCCTCAGAAAAAACAGGGAGGTTGGCATCCTACCGACTTCATCAAAAACTGTATGTTGGGTTGGGTTGTTTGGGGAGGAGACCAGACAGCAAGGTCATCGGTCTCATCGCATTAGGGAAGGATGGGGAAGGATGTCAGCCATGCCCTTTCAAAGGAACCATCCTGGCATTTGCCTGGAGTGATTTAGGGAAATCATGGAAAACCTAAATCAGGATGAACAGAGGGGGGATTGAACCGCCGTCCTCCTGAATGAGAGTCCAGTGCGCTAACCACTGCGCCACCTTGCTGTATGTGTTACCCACAATGTCAGGCAGAGAAAGGACAAATTAAGTAATTAATTTGTTAGCAGGAAATGCTAAGTGATGGGGACTGAATTTGGATGTGGAGAATTTTCCATTCTCTGTATTTAAGAGTAAGTTTCTGGAATAGTTTTAGTCTGTCCAGAAACAAGTCCAATTGTGGTGAGAGCTTATCATCGCCAGAATGCCAAAACATGGATGAGGATCTATGAAGGAATGTTGCGAATCAGAGTTTAAGAGCTTGGCGTATTTAAAAAGCAGAAGGGCCAAATCTGAGATAGCCTGAGAACTCGAGAAGAAGCTGCCAGCCGATTCCAAGCCATATGTAGGATGTTAACTGGAATACTCTCTTTCAAATTCTGAAGGTGGCAGGGGTAAAATACAGGGAGCAAATGGCTATTTACAGTTTGTACAGAAACCAGATGGCAGTTGTAAGAGTCGAGGGGCATGAAAGGGAAGCAGTGGTTGGGAAAGGAGTAAGACAGGGTTGTAGCCTCTCCCCGATGTTATTCAATCTGTATATTGAGCAAGCAGTAAAGGAAACAAAAGAAAAATTCAGAGTAGGTATTAAAATTCATGGAGAAGAAGTAAAAACTTTGAGGTTTGCCGATGACATTGTAATTCTGTCAGAGACAGCAAAGGACTTGGAAGAGCAGTTGAACGGAATGGACAGTGTCTTGAAAGGAGGGTATAAGATGAACATCAACAAAAGCAAAACGAGGATAATGGAATGTAGTCAAATTAAGTCGGGTGATGCTGAGGGAATTAGATTAGGAAATGAGACACTTAAAGTAGTAAAGGAGTTTTGCTATTTAGGGAGTAAAATAACCGATGATGGTCGAAGTAGAGAGGATATAAAATGTAGACTGGCAATGGCAAGGAAAGCGTTTCTCAAGAAGAGGAATTTGTTAACATCGAGTATAGATTGAAGTGTCAGGAAGTCGTTTCTGAAAGTATTTGTATGGAGTGTAGCCATGTATGGAAGTGAAACATGGACGATAACTAGTTTGGACAAGAAGAGAATAGAAGCTTTCGAAATGTGGTGCTACAGAAGAATGCTGAATATAAGGTGGGTAGATCACGTAACTAATGAGGAGGTATTGAATAGGATTGGGGAGAAGAGAAGTTTGTGGCACAACTTGCCTAGAAGAAGGGATCGGTTGGTAGGACATGTTTTGAGGCATCAAGGAATCACAAATTTAGCATTGGAGGGCGGTGTGGAGGGTAAAAATCGTAGAGGGAGACCAAGAGATGAATACACTAAGCAGATTCAGAAGGATGTAGGTTGCACTAGATACTGGGAGATGAAGAAGCTTGCACAGGATAGAGTAGCATGGAGAGCTGCATCAAACCAGTCTCAGGACTGAAGACCACAACAACAACAACAACAACAACAACATGTAGGATGTAACGATCATAATTTTGAAGACTTTCTGGAAAAGTGGAGAGCGAGAATATAGAGCGCAAAACTCGCAATCGAAGAGGATTCAGGAATGTCCCTGAATGAGCTAATAACAATCAGCCACAAACAAATATGATGAGAGGAACAGTTAGAGAAGGCTGAGGAGATTGATACCACCAGGAAGGGGAAACTTAACTGGTAACAGGGTGCAAGATGAACTGGAAAATTAAGATCTGCATAGATATTAGTTAACAAGTCGATGAATTGCGATGAAGATAAATCATGAAGGAAGAGGAAGGCAGTAAGGGGAAGGATGATACTGACATGCATGCATATTAAGAGATTATCTCTTTCATTCAATACGCTCAACAGCTGGAGAAGCAGCCTGCTAAGAATTCAGCAACTTCCATAGAAGAGACAAATTCTGACTCAAACCTGCAAATAATAGAGAGCCATGTCAATTTCAATAGGCAATAGTGATAGCAGTCATGCATAACCAAGAAAACAAGAGATCTGACAGAAAAAAGATGAGGTATCCCGAAACTGTTGGAATTTATACAACTGACGTACTATCGTAGACATCCTACATAGATTAGAAAATTTGCAGGAAAACAAGGAAGATTTGAGCAGCTGCAATGAGGAGGTCATTTTTCCTGACAAAGAAGTGGATGCAATTGTTTTAAACCTGTGCAAACTGTTCAGAGAACAGATGGGGTAAGAAGAACAAGAAATTGGTCAAAATCAGTATCATTAGACAGCATCTTTTAAGACTAGCAAGATATGTATGATTCTGATGAATTGTAAACAGAGAAAGATGAACAACTGTGAGAAATATACACTCTAACAGTAAAATTTGTAGTGTCAATTTGAGCTAAAGAAAATAAAACCAAAATCCATCAGGAAAACAATGAAGATGTAGTAGGTGAGGAAGTTTCTGATACCATGGTGGATGGGCATAACCAAAATGACACTGTAGAAGAGGATGAGTCTCAGAATATGTAGTCATTGAGCTATGAGAGAAAGCAGAGCAGGATGGTTGAAATGGAGAATGAAACCTCCAGATAATACTTTCACTATAAAGATGGATCAGATATCACAGCAAGGCCTTGCTGTTGAAAGGATTTATTATGGGAAAATGAAGAAGACCGGAGGGAGGATACTAGGGTGCAAACCATCATTCCCATTGCAGTACATGGACAGGAAATGTTTGTACTTTTGGATACAGGAATGCAAATAACTACTGTTTCAAATGCTTTTCTTGAAATAACCAGGCACAAACTGGAAATATGTCAGTGGCCGGTGTTAAGGTTATAGGTACCACAGGAGAGAGTAGCAAACTTATAAAGTACCAAGTATTATTAGACTTTCAGATACAGAGAGATATATATTCGAGCTGAGCTGGTGACCCTCGCTCACAGCTTCAGGCTGCGTTGGCTTCCATCACACAGCTTGAGACTGCTGCCAAGGGGTGTCACTGAGGGGGTTTGGATGTGGGGATGCAAGGGACGTCGAGCACATCCTACATGTCCTCCAATTGGACCACTGCAGTGACCTCCCCGGGCACTACCTGCACTGAGGTTGACTCCTCACCCGTGGTCAAGTGGGAGATCATTCCAAAGTCTAGCAGGCAGCAAAAAACTTTCCATGGGGCCAATTGTAGGACCTCCCAGGTTCGTTTGGTGAACAGGTTTCGGGCATTATCTGTGGCTGACGATGTCTCTGAACCGAATGCAGTCGTCCACCCCATTCCAGAGGAAGCTTCTCGGCCCACAAGGTCTGGGAATTCACAGAGGGTGGGTTTGCTGGTAGTTGGGAGCTCCAATGTTAGGCGCGTAATGGAGCCCCATAGGAACATGGCTGCCAAGGAGGTGAAGGAAGCCACTGTGCACTCTGTGTGCATTCGGGGGGAGTCATTCCAGATGTGGAACGGGTGCTTCCAGATGACATGAAGAGTACAGGGTGCAGCCAACTGCATGTGGTGGCTGATGTCGGTACCAATGACGTGTGTCCCTTTGGATCGGATCAAATTCTGTCTGGTTTCGGGCGGCTAGTGGAAATGGTAAAGACTGCCAGTCTTGCTCCCAAGATTAAGGTGGAGCTCACCATCTGCAGCATTGTTGATAGAACTGACTGTTGTCCTTTGGTGCAGAGCTGAGTGGAGGGTCTGAACCAGAGGCTCAGGCGGTTCTGTGACCGTGTAGGCTGCAGATTCCTTGACTTGCACCATCGGGTGGTGGGTTTCCGGGTTCTGCTTAATAGGTCAGGAGACGACTACACGGGTAGTGGGGGCTATGTGGAATGGACTGAGCGGTTTTTTAGGTTAGAGGGTCTCACGGAACCACAGAAGGGGCATCTGTCAGAAAGTGGGCAGGTAAAACACAGTAAGGTAGTTGTAGAAACGATTGGTATTGTAGTTGTAAATTGTCGTACCTGTGTTGGGAAAGAACCAGAGTTCCAAGCCCTAATAGAAAGCACTGAAGCTCAAATAGTTGTAGGTACAGATCTGGTTAAAGCTGGAAATAGGTTCAGCCTAAATTTTTTCAAACGATCTAGCAGTGTTCAGAAAGGATAGATTAAACACAGTTGGTGGTGGAGTATTTATTGCTGTCAAAGGTAGTTTGCCTTGTAGCGAAATTGAAGTAGATAGTTCATGTGAAATAGTATGGGTAGAGGTTATACCTGACAATTGGAATAAACTATTAACTGGATCGTTTTACCGACCCCCCGACTCAGAAGACATAGTTGCTAAACAGTTCAAAGGAAACTTGAGTCTCATTTCAAATAAGTACCCCACTCATACATTTATAGTCGGTGGTGACTTCAATCTGCCCTCAATATGCTGGAAAAATTATAAGTTTAAAGCCAGCGGCAGGCATAAAACATCATCCGAAATTGTAGTGAATGCTTTCTCAGAAAATTATTTTGAAAAATTAGTTCATGAGCCCACTCAAAGTGTAAATGGTTGTGAAAGCATACTTGACCTTTTAGCAACAAATAATCCTGGATAGATAGTGAGTGTTGTGATGAATACAGGAATTAGCGACCACAAAGCAGTTGCTGCTAGGCTGAATACCGTAACACCTACAACCATCAAAAAGAAATGCAAAGTATATCTATTTAAAAAAGCTGATAAAAATGCTCTTAACACCTTTTTAAGAGACAGTCTTCACTCCTTCTGATCCGATCATGTAAGTGTAGAAAAGTTGTGGAATGTTTTCAAAGAGATAGTATCAACAGAAATTGAGAGATATATACCACATAAATTAATAAGTGATGGTATTGATCCCCCATGGTACACAAAACGGGTCAGACTGTTGTTGCAGAAGCAACGAATATAGCATGTCAAATTTAAAAGAACACAAAATCCCCAAGATTGGCAAAGTTTTACAGAAGTTTGAAATATGGCACGTACATCAATGCGAGATGCTTTTAATAATTTCCTCAATGAAATTCTGTCTCGAAATCTGGCAGAAAAGCCAAAGAGATTCTGGTCATACATAAAGCACACCAGTGGCAAGACACAGTCAATATCTTCACTGCGCAATAACAATGGTGAAGTCACTGATGACAGTGCCACTAAAGCATAGTATTAAACACGGTTTTCCAAAACTTCTTCACCAAAGAAGATGAAGTAAATATTCCTGAATTTCAATCAATAACAACTGCCAAGATGAGAAACATAGAAGTAGATATCCTAGGCGTAACAAAGCAGCTTAAATCACTTAATAGAGGCAAGGCCTATGGTCCAGATTGTTTACCAGAGTTCCTTTCAGAGTATGCTGATAAAATAGCTCCATATTTAGCAATTAGATACAACCACTCGCTCACAGAAAGATATGTACCTAAAGACTGGAAAATTGCTCAAGTCACACCAATACCCAAAACGGGAAGTAGGAGTAATGCACTGAATTACAGGTCTATATCATAATGTCAATTTGCAGCAGGGTTTTAGGACATATACTGTATTTGAACATTCTGAAGTAACTCGAAGAAAATGATTTATTGACATATAGTCAGCACGGATTCAGAAAATATCATTCTTGTGAAACACAACTAACTCTTTAAACTCATGAAGTAATAAGTACTATCGACAGGGGATGTCAAATTAATTCTATATTTTTAGATTTCCAGAAGTCTTTTGACACCGTTCCTCACAAGCATCTTCTAATCAAACTGATGGAGTATTACCTCAGTTGTGCGACTGGATTCGTGATTTCCTGTCAGAAATGTCACAATTTGTAGTAATAGACGGAAAGCCATCGAGTAGAACATAAATAATATCCAGTGTTCCCCAAGGAAGTGTTTTAGGCCCTTATTGTTCCTGATCTACACTCCTGGAAATTTAAATAAGAACACTGTAAATTCATTGTCCCAGGAAGGGGAAACTTTATTGACACATTCCTGGGGTCAGATACATCACATGATCACACTGACAGAACCACAGGCACATAGACACAGGCAACAGAGCATGCACAATGTCGGCACTAGTACAGTGTATATCCACCTTTCGCAGCAATGCAGGCTGCTATTCTCCCATGGAGACGATCGTAGAGATGCTGGATGTAGTCCTGTGGAATGGCTTGCCATGCCATTTCCACCTGGCGCCTCAGTTGGACCAGCGTTCGTGCTGGACGTGCAGACCGCGTGAGACGACGCTTCATCCAGTCCCAAACATGCTCAATGGGGGACAGATCCGGAGATCTTGCTGGCCAGGGTAGTTGACTTACACCTTCTAGAGCACGTTGGGTGGCACGGGATACATGCGGACGTGCATTGTCCTGTTGGAACAGCAAGTTCCATTGCCGGTCTAGGAATGGTAGAACGATGGGTTCGATGACAGTTTGGATGTACCGTGCACTATTCAGTGTCCCCTCGACGATCACCAGTGGTGTACGGCTAGTGTAGGAGATCGCTCCCCACACCATGATGCCGGGTGTTGGCCCTGTGTGCCTCGGTCGTATGCAGTCCTGATTGTGGCGCTCACCTGCACGGCGCCAAACACGCATACGACCATCATTGGCACCAAGGCAGAAGCGACTCTCATCGCTGAAGATGACACGTCTCCATTCGTCCCTCCATTCACGCCTGTCGCGACACCACTGGAGGCGGGCTGCACGATGTTGGGGCGTGAGCGGAAGACGGCCTAACGGTGTGCGGGACTGTAGCCCAGCTTCATGGAGACGGTTGCGAATGGTCTTCGCTGATACCCCAGGAGCAACAGTGTCCCTAATTTGCTGGGAAGTGGCGGTACGGTCCCCTACGGCACTGCGTAGGATCCTACGGTCTTGGCGTGCAACTGTGCGTCGCTGCGGTCCGGTCCTAGGTCGACGGGCACGTGCACCTTCCGCCGATCACTGGCGACAACATCGATGTACTGTGGAGACCTCACGCCCCACGTGTTGAGCAATTCAGCGGTACGTCCACCCGGCCTCCCGCATGCCCACTATACGCCCTCGCTCAAAGTCCGTCAACTGCACATACGGTTCACGTCCACGCTGTCGCGGCATGCTACCAGTGTTAAAGACTGTGATGGAGCTCCGTATGCCACGGCAAACTGGCTGAGACTGACGGCGGCGGTGCACAAATGCTGCGCAGCTAGCGCCATTCGACGGCCAACACCGCGGTTCCTGGTGTGTCCGCTGTGCCGTGCGTGTGATCATTGCTTGTACAGCCCTCTTGCAGTGTCCGGAGCAAGTATGGTGGGTCTGACACACCGGTGTCAATGTGTTCTTTTTTCCAGTTCCAGGAGTGTATGTTACAATCAAATACAAAAGATGCAGAGTTGTCATAACTGAGGTATTGCACTACTGAGATCTGTGCATACAGAGAGCTTGAAAACTACTTTTATTTTAACTTTATGTATTTTATATTTTTATCAATATTGAATGTTTTGATGCAGGCAATGGTCTGAGGATGAACATTTCTGTTGGAAACTAGGCAAAGACTATATATAACTATGAGTGAAAATATTTCTTCTGTTATCCTTACTTTCTACCCAGTTCCCTCCTATGTATCTTTTATATTTTTCTGTTCCACAATGGGTGCTCTTATCAGACATGTCCATTCCCCTTCAACTGACCTGCCTATAGTGGTATTCATTATTATAGTATCAGCTGTTTTAGATAACTTCAAAAGCACATAATCATTACTCAGTAACAGTGATTCTTTTAAATGACTCCCTTATACTACAGTCTATTCTTCATCATTATTAAACTGTGATCTGACTTTTTATCTGCTCCTAGATAAGCCTTACAAACCATTATCTGATTTTGGAATCTGTCTAACCACACCATAGTCCAACAAGAATTTTCCGATGCTCCAGGTCTTTTCCAAGTACCCCTCCTCCTCTCGTGAATTTTGAACACTGTATTTTCTACTACTAGCTAAATTTTATAGCAGAACTGAATTAATCTTTCTCTCCTGTAACTGTTTTCTATTGCTTCCCCTACTACAGACATCAGTCACAAATGATTATGTATATTTATATAAATCTCTCTCTTTCTCTCCCTAGTTGGACCTGAGTTGCTTTCAGTTCTGATGACAGAAAACATATCGCTGAACTTTTCACAGTAGCTCTCCCTGCCCCACCTTTCTATTCATGAGTTATTCACCTAACCAGAAATGCCCACCTTCTTTCCATTTAACTTCTCTGACCCACACTATCACACTATATCTACACTGACCCTTTGCATTTTCTTTTTCAGATTTCCTAACTTGCCTGCCACATATAGACTTCAGACACTCCATACTGCAATTCATAGAATATTACCCTTTCGTTGACTCTTCAATCTTTTTCTCATGATCACTCCCCCTTGCCACATCTGAATGGGGAATTAATCCAGAAACTTTTATCAATGGAGAGACCACGTCTGTTTTATTACAAGCCACATGTCTTGTGGATATGCAACGACAGCCAGTCAAAATAATAGCAAAAATTACCTTAATTAAAATTGACTTTATAGTATAGAAAGGAGTGAATGATTCACCTAAAAAAATCTTTCATTACCCGATGATATTAAATGCGTGACATATAACAAAGTTAAATCTGAAAGTAAGCTGAAGAAGTTCCTTTCTGGAAATTCCTTCCATTCTTTAGAAGACTTTTGGTTTATAGGGGTACAATTATTGAACTACATGAAATGAGATTGTCATAACTTCTGAACAGTTTGCTTTAGGATGTTCAGACTGTATGATTGGCCAAGGAGCACAAATGGACTATTATGCACTGTATGGTGTGGTTTAGTAATAAAGCACACTTTCATTTGGATAGGTTTGTCAATAAACAAAATTGGCACATTTGGTAGACAGAGTATCTGCATTTCACGGTCAAGAAGCCTCTTCACCCTCAATGGGTGACTGTGTGGTGTGCAGTGTCCTGTCACGGAATAATCAGTGCAATATTCCTTGATGGCACATTTACCACTGAACACTTCGTGAAGGTTTTGGAAGATGATTTCATACCCAATATTCAAAGTGACAATGGTTTCCACAAGATGTGGGTCATGCAAGATGCAGCTTGACCCCACCGAAGCAGGAGAGTGTTTGATGTCCTGGAGGACCACTCTGGGAACCGCATATTCTCTGGATCTGAACCCATGCAACTCCTTTTTCTGGGATTATATTGAAGACAAGGTGTATAACAATAACCCAAAAACCATTGCTGAGCTGAAAACAGCTGTTCAGGTCATCAACAGCCTTGTTCTGACACTTCAGTAGGGCATGCGGAATTTCGCTATTCGTCTGCACCACATCATCATCGCCAATGATGGCAGGCATATCGAACATGTCATAACATAAATCTGAATATATGAATTGATGTTTACATGTTCAATGATGTGTGTGCATGCCATAGTTTGTACCCCCTTTTTTTCTTTCTTCTCCCCCATATAGTTCAATAATTGTCAGCCTGTAGAAACTAGTAGCATATTTAGTGCAACAGCTTTACATACACACTTGTTTTATCAAGATAAATAGTGTATCCTATTATGTGAATTCCTTTGTAAATGGTCAGCATGCAATCAAAGTTAAATATCAATTAAGTAAGTATCCTGTAAACTACATCAGTTCAATATCATTATAATATATCATCCAAGGTGACTCCTGGAGCATGTAACTCATAACATTAATTTCTTTGGTATTTCTCTCAATTACAATGGATCCACCTATCACATTTTATTCCAGTTACATTTGTTTCCTCCCTACAGTCATATTTAACGTTTTCTTCTTCTTCTTCTTCTTCTTCTTCTTCTTCAACATGAGCTTCAAAGGATAACATTTTACCTTAACTTCTACTCCTAAATGTCCAACAGTATCTGATTCAAAAACTGTACACTCTATTTTATTAATTTCAATCGTGTCTGTGAAATACACAGGTACGGGTCAAAACTGTTAATTATGCCATTTAGCTTTGTAAAATTAAACAGTAGAGGCAAAAATAGATTAAAAAATTAATTACCTTCAATGTTGTCAGCATAGACAATCCACATATCTAAAACTTTATGCCAAAACCGTGGCATTCCACATTTGAACTTAGACGCAATTTGTGCAGGCAGACCTGCAAAAGAAATGTAACAAAAATATACTACACCCGTATCTGGATTGTAAAAGAAATTCCACTTACTAAGTTTCAGCACACATTGAGAAGAAAAGAAATAAAAGGTGACACAATGCTTTGGATGCAGTGTTGCTTGTCTTGTAATACAGCTTCCATTTATGCAAATTTCCATTTCATCATTAGATTAATGACTACGAGTTCACCTGCTCTGCAGTACGCCCCTTTCTTACAACCTTTGTCCTTCAGTCTTGCTGTATTTATCTTTATCTCTATGTTTATTTTCCTTAGATTTTTCTTTACGCCATTATTTCCCTCTTGTTGTAAATCACTCTGCATTATGTTGGTTCATACCTCCATATTTTGGTTTAATTAAAATGAGTCAACAGAAAACAAAAATGCCCAACCACTATAATTGAAGAGTGAGATTAAATTATGTTGAAATTGTTCACACTAATAATGGTAATATTAAAACAGAGAAAAGAAAAGATTGCATAGGGCTGAGACAGGTGGTACACAGATACACCACCAGACTTTACTCTGTCAGCAAGGAGTTGATAGTACAGTCACACTTCTTCTTTGTCTCCATGAAACACTCAATCAAATCTATTCATTGCTGGCTTTCTAATGACTTTCCGAAAAGTTGCATGCCAACTGAGACAGAGAGAGACAGAGTGCGGGGGGGGGGATTGTTATATTGTTATGTATACATGTGGTCTTATGCACAAATACATGAAAGATTTCAATTTATATTCGTATCACACACTAAGAAGAGAAATAACTAACAGACATCAAAATGTATATATTCATACCAGACTGACCACAGCCCAAGTATAGAGAGATCAGAGCAGGCTGAACGGAAATAGGGATTATGGAACCTTTTTATGACAGAGTGCAGACCACCGCAGCCATCCATCACTTTTGAGAAAAACTCAATGTCGTAACAAGTACAATGTTTTTATTTATTTTTTTCATTTACAGGAAATTACATATATTTGTTTGAGCATTACTAACATGAAATAATTGGAAGTAAGCTGTTGTCTCTCAAACCAACATTAATAGTTCCCTTTAACAATTTTTAGGTGTATCAAGGTGTCGTACTAACTGTATGGGAAGTGAAGATTTATTTGGAAAAATTGTGACTTCTGACACAGGAGCTGAGAAACTGAGTAAAAAATTACAAACTTTGTATCAACAATGACGGCAACTACATGAATATGCTGGAAAAGAAATAAACCTTGAAAACATAGCACAGAGAGTGAGAGAGAGAGAGAGAGAGAGAGAGAGAGAGAGAGAGAGAGAGAGAAATACAAAATTCAAAAAGTCAGTAAATTATATGTTAATGTACTTAAAACTATAATAATGCATGGAAAGTTCTGGTTAATAATAATGAATTATTTAGGAATAAAGGAACGATTCACCGAAAGGCAGAAGCGCTGCGTTGTTGACAGATACACAAACAAGAGGTTTGTTTGCTAGCTTTTGGAATGAAATTCCTTTCTCAAGCTATAGGAGAAACACACACACACACACACACACACACACACACACACACACACACACACACATGCACATTCCTTGCTCCCTAAAATCAGTGAAAACAGAACAAAAGAGGGATGACTGAGGGAGCTGGCAATGGAGTATGATCAAGGGTTCTCCAGGCCCAGCAAGCAATGGAAGATGTCCTAATGCCAACCACTTTGACCTCACAGTAGTTTAAACTGTTCTACTTGAGAATAAAATCCACTTTCAAAGAGGAAATGAAGTACGACTTCAACAGTCTGTGAGCCATTCGTCAAGATTAGAGGCAAGAAATCTGGAAGACCACACTTAACATGGAAAGCCAAAAGGAGCGGGCCTCCCACCCAGACATGAACTTATTTTTGTACAGCTCAACAACCATGATGTGGGGGTGGCTCATTATGTAACATAAAACTATCAATTCATTTGACACCGTCAATGACTAACTGACATAAGATGGAGGACTCATTCTGGGAGGAATGGAAGTAGTAGTGGTAGTGTAAAATTTATTAGAGGGGGCAGTAGCCCAGCAGATGATGAGTAAGGAAAGGTCATATTTGCACCCACAAATTCACACCCTGTGATCACCAAAGCAAATGTTGGACAATAATCACTTCTCTAGCCTTTCGTTCGATCAGTGCATTCCCTGGGATGCTCTCAAGATTTTGGACCCAGAGAAAGGCAACTGGGCAGGCACTACAACCACCATCTTTCTCTCAAGAGAAGTGAAAATTAATGTGGATGAGAAGCTGCTGAGGTTACAGCATGGTATTCAATGTGCCATTACGTTGCAGATCATGAAATAAATAATTTAGTGTGTTAGATTTTAGCCTCAAGGACAGGAA
Source organism: Schistocerca piceifrons (assembly GCF_021461385.2). Classification (NCBI taxonomy): domain Eukaryota; kingdom Metazoa; phylum Arthropoda; class Insecta; order Orthoptera; family Acrididae; genus Schistocerca; species Schistocerca piceifrons. The sequence goes on along the minus strand of NC_060148.1, from coordinate 121,991,751 downwards.
TGTGGCTGATGAGATGTGTTACTGCTACATGTCACAAGCCGAAAAAAAGCAGCCACCATGCTGAATGGCGTTAAATATCATATTTGGTGCGTTTTATTTCTCACTGAGTACATGGTATGAATATAAGTTGGTTCGAAGCACCAGCAAATAGAAGATCCCCTCAAAATGTATTGTTTTAGTTACCATTTGTTATAATACAATGACAGGAAACTCAATATTCATAGGTAATGGCTTCCTGTTGCTGATATATTAAGTGTTATAACTTGAAATCTATAAAAATGTATCGTTTCAATGCTATGGCACAATGACTGCCTACCAAAAGCACATCTTTTTGGTACAATTTTCATATTAAATGTGAATTAATGACATTTGTAGGTACAGTTCTTAATCTGTGTATGTCATTAACAGTGATCCAGTAGCTATGATGATACTGTAGCTCATGTGCTGATATTCGTGAGAGAATATAGCACATCCCTAGCCAGCTCTACCTTCCTTCAATGACATGGTTTGATACACAGTTTGTGGTAAGTACTCTTCATATACAAAATACGTAATATTCATATCAAAGGAAAAACAGTATCAAGTCATAATATCAAAAATGAGTTTATTCGTGATATGTACAGTTTGATGTTAGAAATAGTGTGTACTGTGCATTGGGTTTGAAAACGCCAGAGCAACAGTGGCAGACTTGCTGTAACAGGGTATGGTGTTGTTAAAAGCTGGTCATCATATGCGCAAAGCTTATAGCCATGCCATGCTGTCAGATGTCATTGGGATAGCGGCCTTTAATTATCATTAAAAAAGATATTGTGTTGTAGAACGAAAAAAAGATGAAAGACTTTGTATGATCTTAATTCATGTATCAGTTATTGCCTAGTTGTGTTCACAGAATTAAGTAGCACACATACATGTGAGCAGCCTGAGTTTCTGTTATTACATTGGTGATACAGATGTATTATGGAAAATGAATAAAATTTAAAACCTTTATTGAGAAGTTGTTTGTCACAAGAGTGTTTGTGCAAGGTGCTCATCATGTTACATCCTACCCAGATCATGTCATTGAACAGAACCAAAATCATAAATTAAGTGAGGCTGAGAAAAAGGGAAGTAGACTGTCTTCGAGATGATTGATTTTTAGTGAAATGACTTTGGATGTTGGAGGCAGTATTAGTAGCCGTGATCAATTTAGAAAGGCTAGTACATGCTGTTTAAGTGATATACAGTTTTCAATAGTGAAAAGGTGCCATAACATTTCACAATGGTGTAATGTTAGCTCAAAGACATGAGTTACACAGCTGCACTTATGAATGATTAGTTGTGTGTGCTAATATCACTGGTTGCCTTAACAACAGATGACAATAACTATATGATGAACTGTGAAAAATACATTATTGCTGGCAATTATGAGCAGATTTATTATCACTGTTACACAATTAATGCCTGCTAGTCCAATTAAACAAGAATCTGTTAGGATAAAGCATTTATTTGGCAGAGGCAACAGTGATATTGACCCAATAAGTATAGGTGGAACTGTTTCCAACATCTCAAAGTTAATGCCTGAACACGGTAACCACCTCTCCCCCCCCCCCCCCCCCCCCTCTCTCTCTCTCTCTCTCTCTTTTTATGTGGGCATGTGGGGGACAACTAAATGGTGAGGTGGTCAGTCCCGTGATTCAAAAGTTATTTACCTAAGATACAGTGTCTGTTAAAAGTGGGTGGATACAGTGAGAGGAGTGAAACTATAAAAGGATGAATTTACAACAAATGCAGTGGAAAGCATAAAAGGGTAGGCCAAATGTAAAAACTGGATAAACAGAGGTATAAGAGAGTGGTCTTTGCATAGAAAACACAAAGAGAGGCTCCAACCACAACCACCTTGCCCCTGATCCAGGAGGAAAGCAAAACTTATAACTGAAAATAAAATCCACTTTTAGGTAGGAAACTGAGGAACAGTTCAACCATCTGTGAATCGCCAGCTAATACTAAAGACAAAGAATCTAGAAGACTAAACGTAGTATGAAGGGCCAAAAGAAGGAGACATTCCACCAATATATAGAATACATTCAGTCTGGCTCCACAGACACATTGTGGGGGTGGCTTGTTACACAAGAGAAAACAGTGGGTGAGCCTAGTATGACTGATGCATAGACAGCATAAGACAGTGGACTCCTTCTGAGAGGAGCAGAAGGAAGAATGCCAAACTGCAGTAGTCTCCTTGACTGTGCAGAGTGTATTACTTAGAGCAGCAGTGCACCGGATGTCATTTCACTTTTTGGCAAAGACAGAGTTGACGAGTATCCTCTTATATGCACCTGAAACCATGAAAGGGAATGGGTGGTAAGTATCTGTCTCTCTAGCCAGACAGTCTACCAGTTCATTTCCTGGGATGCCCAACAAGACTTGGGACTCAGAGAAAGACAACAGAGCAGGTGGCAGGGCCAAGGGCAGAGAGGAGTTCATGGATAGCAGAGACCAAAGGGTGATGTAGCCTGCAAGCTGCTCACTGAGTCAGCATATATTTAAACACTGCAAAGGGAATCCTGAGTAATGAAATGGAGGGCCCTCTTAATGGCTAGCAGCTCTGATGTGAACACACTACATGATCCCAGCAGCATATGGTGTTCCATGCTATTAGGAGGCGTAAAAGTGTATCCTGCCTTTTTTAATCATTTTAGAACCATCAGTATAGAGGATGGCAGCACTCTGGAATTCTTCAAGGATGGAACGTATAAGATGCCAGAATATCATAGGGGTGACAGAGGCCTTAGGGCCCTGAAATAGATCAATCCTAACTGGTTTTCCAGGCATCATGAAGGAGGGGGGGGGGGGGGGGGGGGAGAGATACACAGGGCGCTTTCCAATGCATGGAGATGGAGATTTTCCAATGAGTGGAGATTCCAACAGAGGATTGGTTGGTAGGTTGGCTTAAAAGAGGGGGGAAGGGACCAAACTGCTAGGTCATCGGTCCCTTGTTCTGAATAACACAGTGCCACAAGGGTGAGAATAAAACAAGTGAGACTGACAACACAAAATGGAGAGAAAGGAAAAACCACAAGTACTACAGAAGGGCAACAAACACTTAACTGCACAAAGGGGAGAAGAAAACCGCAGAAATGCAAGAAACAGGTGGATAGATTAAAACGACAAAACAGATTACCATGGCTGGCTGACCATAAGAATAAAAAGGAGAAGCCAGCCACTGTGCAGCACATTAAAACCTCCAGCCTAAAAGCACTAGGAAGTAGAACACAGAGGAACAAAGGACATGTGCTAAAACTTAGATCAAGTGTAAAACTAAATCAGCCAATGAGGCATTGTCAGATAAAATTAGTGGCAACGAGTCCGGCAATCAAAGATTTCGTCACAGTGGGGCAGTGCACCAGAATTTGGGCCACTGTCAACTGGGCACCGCATCGAAACTCTGGCGGGTCTTCATGGGGCAGGAGATAGCTGCAGGTCATCCAAGCGTGGCCAATGTGGACCCAGTAGAGAACCATGAGAGGCCTGCATGGAGCACTGCCACACATTAGTAGTCTCCTTACTGGCATGCCATCTGTTGTGCATACTGAGACTATGCCATTCTGTCTCTCAGAGCTGAAAAACCTGGTAGCATAAAAACGAATGCAGGTCAGTTATTGGAATGCCAATCTCCATAAGCAGTTTCGGTGTAGCCAGTTTGGCCAGCCTGTCAGCAAGTTCATTGCCTGGGATTCCGACATGTTCTGGGGTCTGCACAAACACCATTGAACAACCGGACCATTCCAGGGCATAGATGGACTCCTGGATGGTCACTACCAAAGGATGATGCTGGTAGCACTGGTTGATGATAGCTTGTAGGCTGCTCAAGGAGTCAGTACACAGAAGAAACGAGTCCCCAGGACATGAATGGACGCGCTCAAGAGCACAAGATATAGCCACCAGCTCTGCAGTGAAAACACTGCAGCCATCAGGCAAGGAATGCTGTTCAATATGTCCTCCGTGGACATACGTGAAGCTGACGTGACCATCAGTTGTCAAGCTGTCGGCATAAACCACTTCATGGCCTCAGTACATGTCAAGAATTGAAAGGAAATGACACAAGAGTGCTGTGGGGTGAACTGAGTCCTTTGGGCCACGTGAAAGGTCCAGACAAAGCCGCAGCCTAGGTGTACACCATGGAGGTGTACGTGAATGGACCTCGAGTATAGGTGGTAAAGGCAAGGACTCTAGTTCAGATAGAAGGAATAATGTGTGCAATGTAACTGGCGAGCAGTTGTGCACACCTAATCTGCAATGGAGGGGCTCCAGCTTCCGCCATGACGCTTGTCACTGAACTCGTCCTAAAAGCTCCTGTAGCTAGTCAAACACCAGAGTGGTGCACTGGGGCGAGTAAATGCAATGCTGAGGGCACCGCTGAACCATAAACCAGACTCCCATAGCCAAGGTGGCATTGAACAAGGGCTCTGTAGAGCTGCAGCAGCGTAGAGCGATCTGCACCCCAATTGGTGTTGCTCAGGTAGCAGAGGGCATTGAGGTGCTGCCAGCACTTTCACTTAAGCTGATGAAGGTGAGGAAGTCAAGTCAATAAGGCATCAAAAACCAATCCTAAGAATTGATATGTCTCTACTACAGTGAGGGAATCATCTGTAAGGTAAAGTTCTGGTTCAGGATGAACAGTAAGACGCTGACAGAAGTCTATAACACATGACTTTGCAGCCGAAAACTGGAAGCCATGGGCTAGACCTCATGACTGTGCTTTGCGGATGGCTCCCTGTAGGCACCACTCAGCAACACCAGTACTGGTGGAGCAGTATGAAATGCAGAATTCATTTGCATACAGAGTGGGTGAGACGGATGGCCCTGCAGCTACTGCTAGACCGTTAATAGCCACTAAAAGAAGGGATAAACTCAATACACAGCCCTGTGGGGACCCCATTCTCCTGGATACGAGGGGAACTATGGGAGTCACCGACTTGGATATGAAAACTGGAAGCGACAGGAAATTCTTTGGATAAGAATCAGGAGCAGGCCTCGGAGACCCCACTCGTATAATGTGGCCAAGGATATGATGTCGCCAGGTGGCACCTGTATTGATGAGGCAGAGGTCAAGTTGTGACAGTAAAGTTTCAACATCTCTGCCTTTGCAAACAAGCACAGTGTCACCCCACAAGGGTCTATGAGTGTCAAAATCTCCCAAAAGTAGGAAAGGTTTAGGGAGCTGATCAATCAGTGCAGCCAGTGCATTCAGGTGTACTGCACCATATGGAGGACAATACACACTGCAGACAGTTACTCCCTGCATCGTACTTATTCTGACAGCCACAGCTTCAACAGGTGTTTGAAGGGGCACAGTTTCACAACAGACTGAGTTCAGGACATAGACACAAACTCCACCTGACACTCTATTATAGTCACTAAAGTTCTTGTAATATCCCTATAGCTGTGGAGGGCAGGGATCTACATATCTGGGAACCAGATTTCCTTAAGGGCAATGCAGAAAATAGCTTAAGAGTTGCCGTAGCTCAGCCAGATGGTGGAAAAAACCGCCACAATTCCTCTGGACAATGACATTATCGTGAGGCTGGGAAGGCATGAAGCACGCAAGGAGGCAGGTTAGGCCTCAGGGTCATCTGCTGCCACTAACTGAGTATTTGTTGCCATTTCTATGCTGGATGAGGCATCAATGAGATCCAGGTCTGCAGGGGATGCTAAGATCTCCACTGCATCCTCAGATGCAGAATTGATAGGGAGTTGTGGTGTTGAGGCCACCAGAGGGTCCTGTTTCTTATCAGACTACTTCTTAGTTTGATTGCTCTCTTGCTTCTCTTTGGGGCCTGCTGGGAAGATTTTTCCAAAGCAGCTTCAGGCACAGAGAAAGACCGTGAACCTCTTTGTCCAGCAGCTTTTGGCTCCTTGAGCCACTGGTGAGTGTCTACCATGGCATTAGTGGAGACCTTGGGAGAGAGGGCCCTAAGGGATCCCTTCCGCACGAGAGGAGCCAGAGGAGGCTGTTGCTTCTCCAGCAGGGGGGAGGGAACCAAAGTCCCCTGCATTTGGGGATGACTTTCTCCCAAAGTAGGTGCTTTGGGAGCAATGGAGGAAGATTTGCCCCCTACCACCAAGGGGGCAGATGTATTCTGGTGGTCCAGAGGGCTCACTGTTCGTGGCACAGAGTGAGGAACCATTGGCACTTGGGATGGTGATTGTGACATAGCTGCAGCATATGTTAACGTCAACTGAATGGGGCATAATCTTTCAAATTTACATTTAGTTTCTGTGTAAGTAAATTGGTCCAGGGTCTTGTACTCCATGATTCTCTGCTCCTTTCGGAGTACTGGGCAGTCTGGTGAGCAGCAGGAGTGGTGCTATCCACAGTTGATGCAAGTGGCAGGTGGCGCACATGGAGTATCTGGGTGCAGTGGATATTCACAGTCTCAACATGTGGCACTGGAATTGCAGCGGGAAGACATGTGCCTGAACTTCCAGCTCTTAAAGCACCACATAGGGAGAGGGACGTACAGTTTAACATCAGAGCAGTAAACCATCAACTTGACCTTTGCAGGCAATGAATCACTATCAAAGTCCAATATGAAGGCACAGGTGGCGACCCTGTCTTTGGGTCCTATGTAAACACGCAGGATGAAATGAACACCTCGCTGTTACAGAGCTCATCATCAGACTGCAAGAGGAGCCCGTGATGGAAACTGATCCCCTGGACCATGTTGAGGCTTTTATAGGGAGTGACAGAAACAGGAATATCACTCACAAGTGAGTAACACCTGGGATTGGGCTGGGGATGCTGTCTGAAACAAGACTGCACTGTTTTGCATCTTGAACAACGCTGTCACTTCTCCAAACTTATCCTCAACGTGTTCAATGAAAAACTGAGGCTTCGTAGGTAGAAAGGAGTCCCTATCAGTTCTGCTACAGACTAAAAACCGAAGCTAATATGGCTCTCTGTTCTGTAGCCATACGTTCCTTCCATGGTGTAGCATTGTGTTCGATCTTATCCTTCTTAGAGACTGCTGGTGACATACGGTCATCAGCAAGAGATGACTTAGTCCGCTTCACTGCAGGTCATTCGCCCTAATGCCACCCACTCTGATCCCCTGTGAGAGTCATCCAGCCACAGCAAAGGCCAACTGGCATGATGGCCATTGCTGGGAGTCCTGATGCCCCAGGAAGACAGGTATCTACTCCTTGGCATACATGGGGAGTTTCCAACTCAGTCATCAGCAGTGTGATCCCTATGTTGTCAGGGGGCTACCACCAAATGGATACATGATGACCCAACCACAATGGACTGGCTACCATGCTGGATACTGAGTGCAGAGAAATCCAATATTGTCATGGGGGCAAAAGAGGACAGGAGGCAACGGAAGAAGATGACATACCCCAGAAAGTGTCCTTGCCGAAATAGCTGAATTGCAGGTGGAGATGCAAAGCCATGACGAGAGATTCAGGAGATCGAATCTAAGGGCATTATGGATAAGTCGTGCACCACATAAGGTGTCCTGCCCCATATGGCCCACATTTTCATAGAATTTTGAAAGTGACAGGTCAAACCATAGAATGGGACCTGAACTCATAGGGCCAAAAAGTGTGAGACTTCTTTTAGTCGCCTCTTATGACAGGCAGGAATACCTTGGGCCTATTCTAACCCCCAGACCAGCAGGGGGAGTGGGAAGTGAGACACATTCCAACCAGCAGTCCCACCTGAGTTTGGGTATCTTAGGAGACATCCCTCATTTGCAAACATGATGGGGTATATAGGATGGTCAGGGAACTGTCAAAATGGTGACAAGAGACTGTTGATGAGACTACTGTGAAAGGCACACCATATAATGATGAACAACAGGATCATGTAGTTTCAAAGTGGAAGGAGCTGCTGAGCCATAAACCACACAAGCATAGTCTAGTCTGGACAAACCCAAAGCATGGTAAAGATGGAAAAGAGTAGCACAAACTGCAACCCACAATGTGTCCACCACAAGACAGAGCACATTAAACTTCCGCATGCAGGTAATCTTCTGGTGGTGAATATAGGGCAGCCATGTCAGCTTTTTATCAAAAGTAAGGCCCAAGAATTGAGACTGTGCTCCAACATCTAGGTGCTGGTTCCCTAAATAAAGTTCTGGATCAGGGTGCACTGTGGGTCGACAGCAAAAATGCATAACCCGCATTTTGGAAAGAGGAAACTGAAAGCCATGGGAGAGGGCCTATGCAGAGGCCTGTCAGATGGTGCCTTGGAGCAGGCATTCAGCAGATGCTACCAAGTGGGAGCTGCAAAAATTGTCGATATATAATGCCAGGGTAACCTGATGGCCAACAAAGGTTAATAGCACATTGCTGGCTATGAGGAAGAGTGTGACACTTAAAACACAACCCTGTGAGATATCATTCTTCTGAATCCGAGGGGTGAATGTCGACTCAAACACTGAAGAGCCAGTGGGATAAAAACTCGCAAATAAAAACTGGAATGGGCCATGAAAGCCCCCGTTATAGAGGGTAACTAAAATTTTATGGCACAAAGCCGTGTTGTATGCCTTATGTAGGTACCGTGACAGTGAGTTGGCTGTTAGTACAAGCCTGTTGGATTGCTGCTCCCAATCTGAGTGAATGGTCAGTTGTTGACCATCCTTCCCAGAAGTCACACAGATACAGTGATAAAAGGCCCTGAGATTCAAGTACCCAACATAATTTGAAGCTAACCAACCTCTCAAACAGATTAAAAAGTACATTGGTCCGCATAATCGGGCAGTAGTTGTCAAGAGATGTTTGGTTCTTCCCGGGCTTAAGGATGCGGATAACTATGGTGTCTTGACATTGAAAGAGGAAGGCACCAGTGAGCCAAATGCGATTAAGACCCTGAGTAAATGTTGACCCTGAGTAAATGATGTCTCTGGGTAACATCCAAGTGTTGGATCATCTGGTTGTGGATGGCATCTGGGCCTGGGGCTGTGACATGTGTAGCGGTAAGAGCCTGCAAGAACCCATTCAGTGAAGGCTTCATTGTAGAATTCAGCTTGGTGAGGGTTGAAACCGAGGGGGGGTTTCTTCAGCTTGGCATTTCTGCTGGAGAAACATAGCAGGGTATGAACAGGATGATGATGGTATTGCAAAGTGTGTTGTGAAATGTCCTGCAAGGATTGAGGGAGAAAACATAGTGCTCCAAGCATTTGTCTTCTTACTTTGCTTAAAAAGGTAGCAAGCCTTAGCATGGAGACACTTCAAAGCAATAAGGTTGGTCTGTGAGCAGTGACATTTAAATTGTTACAGGGCCTATTGGCCATCCTCGATAGAGACTTGCTACCTCCTTGATCCATGATGGTATCAGTGAACGACAAGGACCTGTAGATAGGGGGATAGAAGTGCCAGTGTCATGAAGAATAGTTGCAGAAATGTCTCACACAACCGCATCACTGCAATCCAACATAGAGGTGTCAAAGTGCATTGCAGAAATATATATAAAGGCCAACTGGCTCTGTGGAATGCCCAGCATGGGGGCCTGTCTACCGGGCAGCAGCAGGGGAATGATACAATCATCAGAAAGTGATCACTGCCACAAAGACCATCATGGGGTGACCAATGTAGGGAAGCAATCAGAGCAGGGGAGGAGATCGTGGGATCAACAGCAGAAAAGGTGCCATGAGTGGCACTGAAGTGGGTAGGGGAACTGTCAATGAGGACAAAAATCAAAGTCTGTAACATGTTATTCAATCAGAAGATCTCTACCCATTGAAACGCCACTCCGTCAAAGGGTGTGGCATGTACTGAAATCCCCGAGGAGGAGATAAGGAGGTGGGAGTTGCTGTATCAAGGGAGGCAGTCAACAAAAGGAAGTGGTGTATCTGGAGGGATGTAGACACTGCAAATGGTGATTGCTGGGGTCATTTGCACTCATGCCACTATTGCTTCTTCGTTAGTACAAATGGGGATCCAGTCACTGATGACATCGGTGTGAACCAAAATGCAGACCACTCCAGACACTATCCCATGGTCAGCATGGTTTTGACAGAATGCCTGATACCCATGAAAAGTTGGAGAGTAGTCATCAAGAAAGTGCGTTTCTTGATAGGAAAAGACACAATGCAAAGTAAGAGGAAAAAAGCTGTATTTCTGGTAGGTGACAGTAATATCCTTAGCAGTTACACTTGTTTATTGTGTGGTTAGAGACCAGTTTAGACATAAAGAAGCTGAGGGGAGGTCAGTGGTCATCACCTACGAGAGCGGGGTGACATCCATAAATATCAGACTCAAGTTGCAAATGGGGAGACGGCACCTCATGGGGCACCGGGAAGGGGAGGCGTCTTCATCATCATCATCTTCTTCTTCTTCTTCTTCTCCTCCTCCTCCTCCTCCTCTTGGAGGTTGAGGAAGGCAGGCCACAGATGGATAGCAGGCTCCCACAAGGTCTGGAACTGAAAGAGAGCGGGCGACCTTGGGGTGTACAAATGGTGCACCCCATTGCTGAGTTGTGGTAGCAGGCCTACGGCTGGAGAGACACAGGGGTGGGTCCCAAGGGACGGGGTGAGGGGGGCATCACTGGCACGTGCCAAAGAACAGGGCACTTATTCATCCAGGGAGGGTGAATGGCAACCAGAGGAGAGGGCATGGGAACCGCAGGGGACGTGGAGGTGAGAGGGGGATGAAGCTGGGTAAGGAAGTGGCAGGAGGGGGAAAGGATGTATCAGAGGCAAAAGTGGAAGAAATCAACACTGGATGGAGTTGGCCACATTTTTGGCGAGCCTCAGAATAAGACAGACAATCCAGGGACTTAACCTCTTTGATTTTCTTTCTTTCTTGTAAACTGGGCAACCTGGCGAGCATGGAGAGTGGCAGTCATGACAATTTACAACACAGGTGGAGGAACACAGGGTCTTCCCTCATGGAGTAGGTGGCTACAGTCACCGCACTGAAAGCTCCTCATGGGTGGCAGGACGTACAGTTCCACATCACAGGGGCAACACACAACCTTAATTTTCTCTGGGAGGGTATTCCCCAGAAAGCCTAATAAAGGTGCCAATAATGGTGCAGTTGTCTTTACGACACTTCTCCACATGTCAAACAAAATGAACACTGTGTTGCTCCAGGTTAGCCCAGAGCTACTCATAAGTTTGCAGGATGAGATCCCTATAGTCACTTCCTGGATCATATGCAGACACTGGTGACAGATAATAGAAACTGGGAAATGACTGAGGCAACCACAAACACAAAGAGCTGCAGATTGGGCATCATAAGAAGCTTTGATCAACAGGGAGCCTGACTGCTTATTACTGTGAGACTCTACTTTGCCAAACTTCTCCTCTATATTCTCCACAAAAGACAACGGCTTTATGGTGGTGAATGTGAATCCTAATACAGACCAGGTAGTGGGGAAAGTGTTTCATCCAAAGACTGTGAGCCTGGCCCTCCTCCCAAAGTACAGCCAGGGAAGGGAAAGCTGCAGGATCATATGAAGCAGCATTCAAGGATCCCCTACCACTAAATGTGATGGTCTTTGGAGAACGGCCAGATTTCTGCAGCTTGATATGCTTTGTACACCAAGCATCCACCTGACACCACCCACTCTGATCAGGGGCTCTCCCCATGGGCACCACCCAGCCACAGCAAAGGCCACCTGGCAGGACAGCTGTCGCTGGGAGTTCTGATGTTCCAGGATGACAAGCAACTCATGCATCAGTAGTGTGATTCTTGTATTGTCAGGGGCCTAGGCCAGATGAGTACATAACAGCCACACCACATGGACTGGCTACACATGCTGGTGAACTAGTGGAGCAGTGGGGGTTATGGTGGAGAAGAAGAGTGGAAGGCAGGAACGGAGAAGAATCCACATCATAGACACTACAGAGGGAGATCTTCCCCAAATGGATCACACTAAAGACAGAAAATTTAGAAGTGGAGGTCAAACACCAAGGGTGGACCAAAAACGCCAAAAAGGTTGAAAGAGAGCAGGCAAGAGGAACAAAATCACAAGGAATGCAGGTAAACAGGTGAATAGCCAGGTCAACATAAATAAATACGCCAAGAGAGGGGAAGGAGGGAGCAGAGAGGAGGAGCATGGTGAAGGAAATGCAGCCCAGGAAGGAAGAATGGGCCCTGGGAGCACCATGCATGAAATCACAAAAGAACTGTGAACCCCTGGGGAGAGGGGGGTCGCAGAATAACCTTATTAGCTAGAGTGAAGACTAGTAAGCTCCTAAGAGTGTTGAAAGAACTGAATCGATCAACACATAACATCAGACTTGTTAACATCATTGCAAACATATTGTTATTAACAAATTACAAAGTCAGGCCAACTGACAGACACAGTGCAGAAATATTACATGCACATCGACCCGCTGCACACAGCTGAAAGCACCATGGGCTATGAGCTGTGAAAAGAAAGGTAGCAGGTTCACATCCACTTGCTTCTATTCCTTTCTTTCCTAAATAATTAAAGTAGAAATACTATCTCAAAAGTTGATGTTATTTATTATAAACAATGTATCTGAGGCAATTCTTGTTGCAAAGTGGCCAGAAACCTTGACAAGCCAGCCAGAGTGTGCCAGAAAGTAAAACAAGTTAAACACTAGAAGTTTTTACTGTTATGAAACATCTTGTAAAATATGGGTTTATGGACTGGCTTATGTTTTTATCTTGTTGGTAAATATCTTTTTCAATGATGGTATGCAACTTTGATAAAATCTCGTCTTCCATTCACATGAAATTACAAAACAAGTCTTGAACTTGAAATCTGTGCAATAAGGTATGTTACTTCAGAGTGCTGGTAGTCAATGCGACATGAGAATACTGACATTAGACACTATACCATAAGTGTATTAAATTTAAAACTGAAAATGGGATGGAAATCCAATTAAGTTAACAAATAACAATATCTCAGATTGTTGGACAGCATTACGTATTGTTCCAGTGCCAGAAATTCAACATTCAAGCCGCTGATCAGTCCAGAACCTTTATTATGATTTTCTCAACTTTTCTTTGACAATCACTAACGCAGCTGACACAGCTATTTTATGTGCCTCTATTCTTTTGGTAATGATGTGCATTGCAAATAAAATAAAGATAATGGGTGCACAAGAGTGCTGAGAGCACAAATCATGTTAACCAGCTCATCCCATGTGCTGAGGTCACATGTCCTGTCCACATCCACGTCAATGTTAGCTGCCTTGTCCCATGGGAGGATGGATTAAGGTCTAATAGAGAATGTTGTGAATAGCACACATCATAGGGTGACAAAAGTATCATCAATCAACAGCCTGGAGACTGCTCACTGAGTTACTACAAATTAAACTGCAGTTGAGGGTGGTCCATTTGACACAATGTAGGGCTCTATTAATGGCTGTCACAACTGCCATAAAAACATTAGATCATAGCAAGCAGAAGAGAAAGTGTGCTGCCACCCGGTGTGTTAACACATGTAGTGTAGGGCAGATGGCAAGCCCGTAAACTACGAGCAGAACTGTCACTTCAGTTGACATGATTTTGCCATATTGGAAGGTGTATGTCGGTAGTGTCTATGCTTATTTTGCAAGTTTGTTTGAAATGTTGTGAGTGCACATCACAGAGTTGAAGGCTACAGTGGCAAAGTGGTGTTAAGAGTCTTAGTTATTCATTTTTGAATAAGAAGAAGAAGAAGAAGAAGAAGAAGAAGAATGAAAAATGCCTTTGTGCATTGTTCTAGTGTGCAGATCAGGCAATAGAAAAAGTAAGGGTAAGCATGTTTTAAACCTCCAAAAAATGTAGCAGAGTTTTCCAAATGAGCGACAGCAATAATTCGGAAAGATAGAGATCTGACTCACAGTTGTTTTGTGTGTGATTCACATTTCAGTGAGGAACTTCTCACAAAAGCAGACTTGTTTGTCATCAATAGTAAACAAGTTAAAATTCCAAGACAAAAGTGGTCTCTAAAATGAGGAGCTGTTCCTCATTTATTTCCCAATATACCATAATATCTATCAGAAGTATTGCACAAAAGAAAATCACCAGTAAAACACTCACAAGAAAGAAGCTGTGGCAAAGAAAAAATATTGAATAAGAAGTTATGATCTCAGTGTTTCTTCTGTCAAGGGAAGTTTGCAGAACCAAACAGTTCCAGAAACAGCAGTAATATCATTAAAAAGAACATTTAAGTATAATAAACTGGAAGTTGTGTGATTATATATTGAATTATGAATAGCGAATGCTGAAATAAATCTTCTGCTGAAGCACCCCTCAGACAAAAAGCATATGACAATTCAGTCACATCTCTTGGATCATTCTAAACTAAGCAAGAAACAGAAAATCATAGTAGTCACAAAATAAAGAAAAGCCTGTTGGAAAACAATAAGGGAATGTGGATGATAACAGAGTTTCTTCTGGACAGCGTGCTCTTAAAAATTAAGTCACCCAAAGGATATAGACATTGTTTGAAGCAAGGATTGTTGCCACTTCCTTCCAAAACACCATCTGCGAAGTTTAGTAATGGGTCTCAGATGCTCATATGGAATCAATATGCCTGCTACCAAAACAATTAAGAATTATTCACAGGAAGGATGAGATGAAAAGAAACACATAGGTGTGCTGATTTTTGATGAAGTTAAGCTCCAAGAAGAAGTGCATTTTAATAGCACTTTGTTCAGTGTTGATGGGTTCATCAATATAGGGGAATATACTCCAGAAGACTCCTATGAATAAACTTGTAAATCATGTTCTGCTGTTTATGTTTGTAGCTCTACTGCATAACTGGATCCAGCCTGTTGCTGTGTATGCTACTTGCAATGCAAGTACTGATGACTTCATCTCACAGAAATTGATTCAAGATCAAGACAGAACAAGAATTACTGCATTCACTTCTGATGGCAGTCAGCCAAATAAATAGGTCTGGCAGCGTCTAGGAATTAGTGACATAAAAAATAGCTACCTGCTCTGTATCAAATCCAGTTGAAGAAACAAGAAGAATTTGGGCAGTTTCAGATGATGGGATAAGATGAATAAGGATCCACAAAAGTTCATCTCATGGAAGGTAAGTAAAACGTGATGGTGCCAAGCAGTGTCATATGCCTCATGCAATAAGTGGTTGGCATTTTGAAAAATGCCTGCCAGATTGCTGTTTTGAAACCAACCAGATGGTCAGTTGCGTATCCTGTCCATAAACCCACACTGACAGGCAACAAAAGGCTCTGTGATTCGAGATCCCATCATATTTGCCAGGTTACCATCCTCTCAAACAGTTTCTGAGCCTGTTGGTGAGGTTAGTCAGACACTAGTTGTCAACAGACTTGGAGTTTCATCTGGCTTAAGGATTGGGATGATGATAGTATCTTCCCACTGTGAAGGGACTTGCACTGTGAAGGGAGAACACTTTCTAGCCAAATACAGTTGAAGTCCATGAGTAGACAGGGTTTTTGAGTGTCATCCACATGGTGAATTGTCTGATGATGTTGCTCTAGCAGTCCAAGGAGCATCTTTTGAACATATTGAAGAGAAGCTCTCCCATGCTCTAGAAATTCTAAGTGGCTATTACCAAGACAACCAGCTGAAGCCAAATCCAGCAAAAACACAGATTTGTGCATTCCATCTTAGAAATAGACATGCAGCAAGGAAATTGCAGGTATTCTGTGAAGATAAGTAATTAGAACACTGCTTCACCCCCAAATATTTTGGAGCACCTCTTAATCAAGCACTTACCTACAGAATACATTGCCTGAACACCAAACGGAAGGTATCTCCAAAGGCAACATGGAGTGGTCGCGCGGTTAGAGGCATCATGTCACTAATAGTGCAGTCCCTCCCACCAGAGGTTTGAGTCCTCCCTCGGGTATGGGTGTGAGTGTTGTCCTTAGCGTTAATTTAGTGTAAGTAATGTGCAAATATAGGGACTGATGACCTCAGCAGTTTGGTCCCTTAGGAGTTCACATGCATTTGAACATTTGTCTCTGCAAGGAACAACATTTTCTGGAAATTATTAGGTACAACCTGGGGGATGCATCCTTGCATCTTAAGAACTTCTGCTGTAGCTCTTTGTTATTCAGCTGCAGAATATGCTTGCCCTGTCTGGTGCAGATCTAGTCATGCTAAACAAGTATATATCAAACTTCCTGGCAGATTAAAACTATGTGCCCGACCGAGACTCGAACTTGGGACCTTTGCCTTTCGCGGGCAAGTGCTCTACCAACTGAGCTACCGAAGCACAACTCACACCCGGTACTCACGGCTTTACTTCTGCCAGTACCTCGTCTCCTACCTTCCAAACTTTACAGAAGCTCTCCTGCGAACCTGGCAGAACTAACACTCCTGAAAGAAAGGATATTGCGGAGACATGGCTTAGCCACAGCCTGGAGCTGTCGGGCACACAGTTATTAGGTCGGGCACACAGTTTTAATCTGCCAGGAAGTTTCATATCAGCGCACACTCTGCTGCAGAGTGAAAATCTCTTGCTGGAAGTATATATCACCTTGAATGAAACCTGCAGACTCAGTACAGGATGTTGAGATCTACACCACTTGATAAAGTTTATGGTCTAGCAGGCATCCCACCTCCAGGTACCCATCGTGAATGTGCATACAGACTGGAAACATCTAAGGCACTCAACGTGAAGACCCACACACTACACGGGTATCAGCCAGCAGTACCAAGGCTCAAGTCAAGGAAAAGCTTTCTCCATTCAACTGAAAGCCTCACTGAACTACCTTCGAACTTCAGGATCAACTCATGGCATTCCAGAACCAGCCACTATGCAGGGTGGATGATCCCAACTGAACACCTCCCATCAGGTCATGAAGAAAGCTGGTCAATATGGAAGACCCTAAACAGGCTGCATTCTGGAGTTGGAAGAATGAAGACCAACTTGAAAAAGTGAGGATTTGCATGCAACTCCACAGCATGTGAATGTGGTGAAGAACAGACGAGTCATCATCTTGTCTGCAGCCTATTCCCAACGTCATGCATGCCACAGAATTCCATCGATGTCACCAAGGATGCATGGGAGGTTGCTACATGCTGGTCACAAAACATTAAATTGTAATTGTAATGCTTATAGTACCATGGTTTGGAACATTTTATATAACTTGTAAGCTATAGAGTGAGTTCCTGACATGATTAAATAAAAAAATTGTCTGGTTATGAATCAGATCAGTGCCTGGGGCTGTATGATGAGTCAAGAGCCTGAAGCACTTCCCAGACAGTATAAGGTTCGTTAGATAACCAGCATGACAGATAGTGAAAGACAGAAAGATATCCAATGTAAGCATTCACAAGGTACCCACATAAGAAGAGGTCACAGATGCTGTTGGAAAGTAGGTCACAAGGTTTTCAACAAGGACCAAAGCATTGGAACAAGTAACACCATAAAGAAAGAGACTGGGAACACATGTTGATATTTGACAGCCATGGAGACTATGAAGCTTGACTCACACCTAGTATTAAGAGGCATATGTTCCCAATGAGAAAACGTAGGGCTCCAGCATTCTTCCTCACTTTGTTTACTTGCATAGTGAGCCACAGATGAAGAGCCGTTTGCAAGTAAAGAAGGTAGTCAGTGAAGAATGTCGCTTGAGACATTTAAAGGCCCTTCAATGATCCTGAAAAGCTGTTGCAACATCTTTGGGGTCTATAATGGCACCATTCAGTGGTGGTGGTGGTGGGGGGGGGGGGGGCTGTATAATGTGGAACAGCAGTTCCTGTGGTGTAGGTGATCACACCCATGCCAGGGACGTTCGACACCATGTCATCAATGCAAACTGACAGAGAGAAGGTGAAGGTAACAGAAGAGGTACACAAATACTATTTGACCCTCTGAAGAGCTCAACAGGTTAATCAGTCCATCACGTGGTGACAAGGGAGTGAGAGGACCTTCGTAAAGTGCTTACTGTCACAAAGATTGTCACATATCAACCATTGCAGTCATGCCACAAGACTGTGAGAAGAGATCCTAAAGTTGACAGAAATGGGGTATCCAATGCCTCTGGGATCACCGAAGTATGTTTCTCCTGATATTTCTTTTTTGTCTCTTACACAGCTTTTGGCCATTGAGATCCTTGAGAGGGTTTATTTGTTCTGGGTGTAGGATTGGAAAAGAGTGGACAGCCCTGGGACCCAAATGGTGTGGCTCTCCAATCCACTGACCAGTGTTGGGACACTGATTTGTGGATTTCTGGCAAGAGGGTTTCCTAAATGGAGTATTTTCACTGGTGATGGCAGAATGGCAGAGGAGAAAGTTACTTCTTTTGCTGGGTATAGCTCTATAAAACTACTTGCAGTGTCTAATGCAACTCATATGCAACAACTTTACAGTACCGTAAATAATTAGCATTGTCTCGCAGATTATTATTTCGTTACTGTATATCATCATAGATTGCTAGTCATTTCATTTACTGATTAATCCATCAGATATTATTGTGAACCATTGTTATGATCTATCTCATGGTATCTGAGTGGTTTTACCTTATTACTTTTTGTGATAAATTCAGAAAATTTTACTATATAATTATTCTTGTTTATGACCTTTGCACTAGTATTTAGTTTTAGTGATCCAGTGTGTCCTCTTACTTTTATTTTTGCAAAGTTGATATTCCAAAACTTCATTTGTAACATTACCGTTCTGTATCTTTCTCTTCATCATAAATTGTTTTCTCCACAGTCTGATCACTTGAACAACTTGATAGTAAGAATTTTCCTTCTTATCTCTTACAAAGAGTTAGTTACTTTATTGTTTATTGAAAACATAGTCTTCAAGGATGTGATTTTGTGGTATTGTGGCTGCATCAGCTACATGTGCCTATCGTATGTAAAAAAAAAAAAAAAAAAAAAGTAAAGCACTTCTGACATTAAGTATACTAATTAATAGAATGGAACAAGTAGTTTTGGTTGCAGATGAGACACTGTCATTTTGTGCTGCTCTGTATTTAAGGTATTAATTGGAGTTTAACCATTAATTTCATCCACATTATGAAGTGGCCTTTACAAATGTCTGCTTATGTCTGTGTATGTGCGGTTGGATATGGGTGTGTGTGTGAGTGTATACCTGTCCTTTTTTCCCCCTAAGGTAAGTCTTTCTGCTCCTGGGATTGGAATGACTCCTTACCCTCTCCCTTAAAACCCACATCCTTTCGTCTTTCCCTCTCCTTCCCTCTTTCCTGATGAAGCAACCGTTGGTTGCGAAAGCTTGAAATTTTGTGTGTGTTTGTGTGTTTTTTTATTGTGCCTATCTACCAGCGCTTTCCCGTTTGGTAAGTCATGGAATCTTTGTTTTTAATATATTATGAAGTGAACAAGTGTATGAATGCCACTTCATGTTCATATTACAAAAGTATCCCTTTTCATATAGTATAATTCATTAAAACTGAAAAGTTCATAAGGTGGGAAAACACACACTCTGATATAAATTAATTTACAATAAATGTGGGATGAAGGTTGTCTGGGTATATCTTTGGCACTCCCATTTCATTTAAAAGACTAAGTGTTGTAGTACTTCCTATTTATCTACAGAAATTAAAGCAGGTTTGATTACAGTGTGACAAATAGGCCACACTTCTCTTTGTGTGTCAGCAGTTGTCAACACAGCTGTAACAGACCCATTATGTTGACACATATCAGTGTAATTTAATTTAGTTAATAGTTTGGTATTGGTGTGTGGGTGGTGACTCTGAATTGCCTTGTACTGATACAACTGCAGTGGGATAGGAGAAGGGATTTCTAGTGAGACTCTTCACAGGGATATGTAGGTTTCTTTGTAAAAGACATGAGGTTCAAGAACAACAGGCAAAGACTTGTGGCCTTCAAGCTGAGATAGTATCAGAAGTGACGGGGATAAGCTAGGTATCACAACTCTCACACAAATGTGGGCTAATCTTGGATGAACAGAGCAGTCAGGGGAGCACTGAATTTCTACTGACATTGGTTGTTGCTCACATTGAAGCTGTGCACATTGCTGCTATTGGGAGACAGAAATAAACAAGACAAAACTGTAACAGGAGGGGAAAAGATACATCAGCTGAACTGACAGCTGAAAATGTAAGGGAGAGCATGGTCAAAAATGGTATAATTTCTTTGATTACAGGTATGAGAGACTAAATACCTCATTCAGACAGACTGCTTTAAAAGAATTCTTTATAAATAAACCATACCACACATAAGAGTCTTGCACCTAAGTAGCTCACAACTCTTTTATGTGTATATGTGTGATGAGCATGGACCCACAAACCATTGCAGGACCTTTTCATTACCTGTGGTGAAGTTTTACTCTGACTATATATTTTCTCTGACTTATACTCTAACACAGAAACTCTTCTGCTAACCTAGCCACGGTGTCATGCAGGATAGGTCATCCACTATCCAGCAACATAGCTAGTCCGGATGGGGGGGGGGGGGGGGGTATCATCAAGTATCCGTATGCTGGTAGCCCTCCTGACCACACATGGATCACACTACTTATACCCAAGCCTTCACCTCCTACTTACACAAAGTAGTAGATGCTTGCCATTTTGGGGTATTGAGACTTTGGGCACTGACCATTGTGCCAGGTGGCCTTTGCTCTGACATGGTGGCATGCACTGTCAGAGCCTTCGTTCTGAGTATTTGTGGAATTGTGGTGAACGTCTTGTGTCATGTAATGACCAAAGTTGTCAGCTGGTGGCCATGAATCCTCTGCAGACGTTTTGAACAGATTGCAATTTAGTGCTTATTATTGTGACCCTAGAAACTTTTTCTCCTGGGCTACACCATGTGAGGAAAACATAACCTAGTGACTTGTCAACAGTTTATTCCCCTATGTTTCTGGTTTGCATCTGAACAGATGGATTATACTTTCTCTCCATTAAATCAGTGTTTTTTTTTGTGGAGATTATTGAAAAAGTTACTGCCAAACTCTGTTCCCTTTGCAAACTGCTGTGTGATTAAATCTTAATTAAGATGGCAAATGCTACCCATTCCCAGACATTCTTTTCTTGTAAACAAGTTGGTTATGTACATGTTACCATCACACTAAATAAGAACGTCAAAATGGTACAAGAATTAATTTTTCAGTGGGAACTAACCCTTCATACAGATGAAGGACTGCATGAACAATTGGAGAGATGAGGGTTTCACTTTGTTTATCATGCACGTTGAGACCCACCAAAACAAAGCAAACACCAGCACATTTTCCTGACTTTTGAGAGGGATTCACCTTGAGGAAAGGTAAAAAAAAAATTTTGTGTTACTGATGCAAAGTGAAGCTGGATTCCCATCCCACATTCGACATTTTTAAAGGGTGGCACTTGGGGCTGATGTCTTCCCAGTGTACATGTGATCCTATTTGGGCAGATTGTGGTCATCCACATTATGAAAATTTATTGTGAGATCACTACCCCGTCTGTGTCAGTTGTGGGAACGACTACCCTCCTCAGTTGCAGAAGTGTGGTAACTTAGTCAACAAACACAAAAGTGAAGAACTAAAGCTGACAGATGCTCTCATATTTAGAAGCCCTGGAAAAGTATGATTGCCTCAGTTCAATCTCAGTGATGATATTGACCCTTGTCACTACTGTGACCAAGTTGTCAGTAGTTACAGGAGTATTTATTACATAGACATCAAGACATCCGGTAGCACACAGATAAACTTGACCATAGGGGAGATAGGCCCTCCCTTCTCAAGGTTCTTGCAGCACAGTTAATTTTGGGAAAAACTCCTCCCACCCAGCAAAAGAAGTAACTTTCTCCTCTGTCATTCACCAGTGAAAATACTCCCTTTAGGAAACCCCCTCACCAGAAATCCACAAATCAGTGTCCCGACACTAGCCAGTGGATTGGAGAGCCACACCATATGGGTCCCAGGACTTTCCACTCTTTTCCCAAACCTACAACCAGAGCGAATGCCCTTAGAATCCTATCATCAGTGTGTAACATGCAGTTCTCTTAGTTACATATTATTTATATGTACACTCAATAGTTAGCTTTGGTATTCTTTTTTGGGGAACAAATGCACAAAATATGATCACAATTTTCAAACTCCAGAAAAGAGCCATAATAACCAAAAATACTAGTTAAGGTCACTGTCAAGATATGTTCAAAACACTGGGGATATTAACTGCTCCATGTGAAGACATTTACCAGTCAGTTATACATATCAAAAATAACATTGATAATTACTGCACAAACACCTCTGTCCATGACCATGCAACAAGACATAGACTCAACTTACATTTACCAAGAAAAAAATAAACATAAAACTCAAAACAGCATTTTCTACCAAGGAATAAAACTGTTCAATAAATCACCAAAAGAGATTAAAGAAATTGCAGAAATACACTTATTTAATAAGGCAGCTAAAAGTGCCTGTTATGCAATATATTTTATACATTGAAGGATTACGTAGACAAAACAGAGTAGGGGTTTCATAAAAAAATGTTGTAGAAATAAATAATAATAATAATAATGATGATTTAAAAAATCCAACATTCCACATAACACCTTCACTTTACATTTTTTCCTTCTTTTTTCTTCTAGAAATACTTACCCCCAAGCTATGCATAGCACAATTCTAACACCTCTTCCTCTTTCTGAGCTCAACATCTCGCTCATTATGGAGGGATGCTGACTCAGTTTCTCAGGATAGCAAATGGGAAGTTGTGGTACAGAAAATTGCCCAGAGATCACCAGTGTGTGTGTGTGTGTGTGTGTGTGTGGTGAGGGAAGTGTTATGAAACAATGTGTGTATACTGTGTACAGTGAGTGATAGTGAAATATGAGTGAACAGTGTGGTATTACATTATTTAATACGTTATTTGTAAAAAATGTATTGTATACCAGGAGTAAATCTAATGATTATGTCTAACTAGAAGTCTGTAAATATATGTGTATATGAATTCGCTTATTTTAAATTGGTCTAAACTTGTAAATACTTTGACATGTCCTATATACTTGTAAAAAGAACTCTATGGATGAATAAAGCTTTTACTACTACTACGACCACCACCACCACCACCACCACCACTACTACCCAGGTGTAGATCTCTCTGTCTGAAGCAAAACAAATGCCATGGATGTCTTTCTTTGAGGCTCAAAAAATATGGAAATCACATGGGGAGAGATCAGGAATGAATGGCGGATGTGCAAGAGCTACCCAGCAAAATTTCTGCAGCATACTCAAGACAACCTTGGCAATATGTGGAGGGGGCAATACGTTGCAAGGCAGTTTCTACAGTAGTTTTGCTGGGAAGCCTTTGCACATCCTTCATAGAGTTGCAATCTTACCAACATGATTTCCATATTTTTGAAGCCCTGAAGAAAGACATTTTTTGCCGTCAATTTGCTCTGCTAACATTTTTCTGTGATGGTATCAGTCATCTTGTCTCACAGTCAGATAATGTATTAACAGTTATCATGATTACTTTTTAAATCATAAACAGTTTTCTTACTTTTTTGCCATCTATCTCATTTTCATTTGACTAGCTCTTACGTAACACCTTAAAACTGAGATACAAAACTGTAGACATCCTTGCAATTATGTACATCATGAAACTGTCCTATGAGCTTGCAGGTATTGCCATCAACAAGTGTCACAGTATCACTTTTGAGTCTTGATTTTACTGAAGCTGTTGTGTGATCAATGTACGTGCTTCCCATAGACCTAATGAACACAAAAAAGAAATAAACAGAAGTCTGCACTCACATTACATTACATTACATCTACCAAAAGAACAAGATCAAAGTAAATTTAAGAGTAAAATACAGGGTGACACAAAAGTCTGTTAACATTTGAAAATGCACTAATACACAGAATAAAGAAGGTAGAGAGGTACAACTTGTTACACATCTGAAATGACATGGAGTTTTATTGAAATCAATAATGAGTGCAAAAACCCGCCAACAAGTCAATGACACTGGAAACTCAATGGCTTGATGGGGAAGTCATAATGTGGTGTGGATTTACCACATCACTCATGATTGGGCTTTTTTTCTTTGAGGAAATGCGTAGTACTGCTTTTTGAATTGTCAGCATGGCAGGTGTGAAGTATGCCAATATGTTACAGGATCACACCATCCTTAGCCTGGCTGATAAACACCTGCTGGAAGGTATGACTTTTATGCAGGATGGCACTGCAGCCCACATTGCTACATGTGTGAAAGATCTCTTACGCACATCATTAGGTGAGGATTGTGTGCTGAGTTGATACTTCCATCATGTTTGGCCTCAATCCATGTGATTATTGTTTGTAGGTTTACCTGAAGTCAGAAGTCTACAGTGATCATCTGACATTACGGATGTTAAAAAGATGACATCTGATGGCAATTTCTAACATATCTATTTATATGCAGCGCAATGCTGTTCACAACATTGTTCCTTGACTACAGGTGTTATTGATGAACGACATCTGACATGTTGAGCATGTCTTAAGCAAAGATCATCTTGCTAAAAATCAATTTTTATGTTAATTTTTGTTTTTGTATCCTATGAAGCACCATCTGTTGGTCTTTCGCGAACTTTTTTCTGGTTTCATAAACCCCATGTCATTTTAAGCATGTGTGTCAATTTTTACCTCACTACCTACATTAATTGGTAAAATATTGAATTTCAAATGTTATCAGGCTTTTGGGTCACCCTCTACACTTTAGGGCAAGAAAAACGATGCACTACGTAATAGTTATGTAAACTGTTCACAAATTGATATTTATGCAGGTATCGACAGATGGTTGGTTGGTTGACTGGGAAAGGGGACTAAACAGCGATATGATCGGTCCCACGATCTAAGGTGGTAGGAAGAAAACCAAGGGAGAAACAACACAAACACCACAGTCCAGTCATGGGGAAGGAAAAACGGGCTAACAAAGAGGTAGAAGGAAGATTGGGGCAGCAGGGAGAGGAAAAAAACATCGATCCGTCCCGAACTGCATATTATATACCACCATCACAACATTATGGGGACAACACCGGAGGAAGAAGATACATGAAAATGGGAAAAAACTGCACAAAACGTAGTGGAAATGGTGGAAAGAATCTAGCTGGTGTGGAGGCAAGACCATGGCCTCCATAACCAACACCAACGCCAAGGGACTCCAATTCCAGACAAAAATTCAAGAACTTAAACCTGAGAGGACAAAGCACTTTCGCAAAGAAAACTGAGGACGGACTAAGCATCCAAGGATTGGCTACTGGCACCTCGCAGTGGCACATTTAGTGCAAAGGACCAAAAGGCAGGGGCAGTCCAGCAAAATATGTATCACCATGAGGGGAGCAAAATATGTATGACCATAAGGGGACGCCCACTACAGGGATGGGGGAGGGGGGGGGGATCATTGTGTAGTAAAAAACCGTGTGTCAACTTAGTACGGCCCACACAAAGATGGCAGAAAATGGTAGATTCCTACCGGGAAAGACAGAGGTAAGAATGCCATGTAGTGGGAGTTTCGTCAATTGAGCAAAGTTTATTACACAAAATAAGCAAAACTGTAAACTTTGGTGGTCGACAGGTGGATGTATGATGCTGCAATGAAATTTCACCACACAGTTGGCAAGGTTAGTAAACTGTGGATATGTTGATACCAAGACATACAGTCATTGCACATTCCATTTAGTGTACTCAGTTTGACAGTAGCTATGCCTTACAGAGTGCCACGTGAACAATACCAATACACACAGATGACAGCGCATAGTTGGATTCAAAAAAGACAGTCGGAGTAGCCAGTGAATCACTCACAATGAATACGAGTGATGCCAATATTCGACTATGTTGGCAGGAATGGGTTAACCATGGCTGAACACAGCATTGGGATGGAAACAGCTGACCTAGAGAGACAACAGAATGAGAGGACTCAGCAATCATTACAGAGGCACTCAGAGCCCCTGACTCACCATCACTATTAATCTGACGAGCAACTGATGCTTCAGTGACCACAAGGACCATTAATAGGTGGATCTCAGAAAGGGGTCTGAGCTCTCAGTGCCACTTGTGCTGACCACCATTGATCCTTGTACAACAACAAGCCTGTCTGCAGTGGTTTCGGGCATATACGACCTGGAATCTCACTGACTGGAGTAGAATTGTCTTCAATGATGAATCCAACTTTAAATTGAACCCCAATGACCGGCAAAGACGTATCTGGAGTAGCCCTGGACAGTGGTGGGATACCAACCCAAATGTCACCTGTCATATGGCCAGACAACCAATTGTGATTGTCTGGGGTGCCATGTCATTTCACAGCAGGACCTGTTAGGTTGTCATCTGGGGACTTTGTTGCCCTTGATGGGACACCATCCTGAGCTTACATTTCAACAAGATAATCCCTTCTCACAGGAAGAGTCTCTATTGCTTGTCTTTGTACTTACCAAACCCTACTTTGGCTAGCACGGTCACCGGATCTCTCACCAATTGAAAACCTTTGGAGCATTATGGGCAGGGCCCCCAACTAGCTTTGGATTTTGATAATCCAATGCACCAGTTGCACAGAATTTGGCACCATACCCCTCTGGAGTCTCCCCCCATGAACTATGGGCCTTGCCATTGATGGTGAGGCTTGCATGCCTCAGCGATACAGATAGCTGTACCGTAGGTGCAACCACAACGGAGGAGTATCTGTTGAGAGGCCAGACAAATGCGTGGTTCCTGAAGAGGGGCAGCAGCCTTTTCAGTAGTTGCAGGAGCAACAGTCTGGATGATTGACTGATCTGGCCTTGTAACAGTCACCAAAACAGCCTTGCTGTGCTGGTACTGTGAATGGCTGAAAGCAAGGGGAAACTATAGCCGTAGTTTTTCCCGAGGGCATGCAGCTTTACTGTATGGTTAAATGATGATGGCGTCCTCTTGGGTAAAATATTCTGTATGTAAAATAGTCCCCCATTCAGATCTCCGGGCAGGGACTGCTCAGGTGGATGTTGATATCAGGAGAAAGAAAAGTGGCATTCTACGGGTCGGAGTGTGGAATGTCCAATCCCCTAATCGGGCAGGCAGGTTAGAAAATTTAAAAAGGGAAATGGATAGGTTAAAGTTAGATATAGTGGGAATTAGTGAAGTTCGGTGGCAGGAGGAACAAGACTTTTTGTCAGGTGGATACAGGGTTTTAATAGAAAATCAAATAGGTGTAATGCAGGAGTAGGTTTAATAATGAATAACAAAAATCAAAATAGGAATGCGGGTAAGCTATTACAAACAGCATAGTGAACGCATTATTGTGGCCACGATAGATAGAAAGTTTACGCCTACCACAGTAGTACAAGTTTATATGCCAACTAGCTCCGCAGATGACGAAGAGATTGATGAAAAGTATGATGAGATAAAAGCAATTATTCAGATAGTCAAGGGAGACAAAAATTTAATAGTAATGGGTGACTGGAATTCGACGGTAGGGAAAGGAAGAGAAGGAAACGTAGTAGGTGAATATGGAATGGGGGTAAGAATGAAAGAGGAACCAGCCTCGTAGAATTCTGCACATAGCATAACTTAATCATAGCTAACACTTGGTTCAAGAATCATAAAAGAAGGTTCTATACATGGAAGAAGCCTGGAGATACTGAAAGGTTTCAGATAGATTATATAATGGTAAGACAGAGATTTAGGAACCAGGTTTTAAATTGTAAGACATTTCCAGGGGTGGATGTAGACTCTGACAATCTATTGGTTATGAACTGTAGATTAAAACTGAAGAAACTGCAAAAAGCTGGGAATTTAAGAAGATGGGACCTGGATAAACTGAAAGAAGCAGAGGTTGCAGAGAGTTTCAGTGAGAGCATTAGGGAACAATTGACAAGAATGTAGGAAAGAATAGGTAGCTTTGAGAGGTGAAAACGTGTAGGCAGCAGAGAATCAAGTAGGTAAAAAGGCGAGGGCTAATAGAAATCCTAGGGTAACAGAAGAGATATGAATTTAAAGGAGAAAATACAAAAGGAGAAAATACAAAAATGCAGTAAATGAAGCAGGCAAAAAAGGAATACAAACGTCTCAAAAATAAGATCGACAGGAAGTCCAAAATGGCTAAACAGGGATGGCTAGAGGACAAATGTATGGATGTAGAGCATATATGATTAGGGGTAAGATAGATACTGCCTACAGGAAAATTAAAGAGACCTTTGGAGAAAAGAGAACCACTTGCATGAATATCAAGAGCTCAGATGGAAACTCAGTTCTATTCAAAGAAGAGAAAGCAGAAAGGTGGAAGGAGTATATAGAGGGTCTTTACAAGGGTGATGTTCTTGAGGTCAATATTATGGAAATGGAAGAGGATGTAGATGAAGACGAAATGGGAGATATGATACTGTGTGAAGAGTTTGACAGAGCACTAAAAGACCTAAGCCGAAACAAGGCTCCGGGAGTAGACAACATTCCATTAGAACTACTGACAGCCTTGGGAGAGCCAGTCCTGACAAAACTCTTCCATCTGGTGAGCAAAATGTAAGAGACAAGCAAAATACCCGCAGACTTCAAGAAGAATATAATAATTCCAATCCCAAAGAAAACAGGTGCCGACAGATGTGAAAATTACCAAATTATCAGTTAAATAATCCATGGCTGCAAAATATTAACACAAATTCTTTACAGACGAATGGAAAAATTGGTAGAGGCTGACCTCGGGGAAGATCAGTTTGGATTCTGTAGAAATGTTGGAACACGTGAGGCAATACTGACCCTACGTACTATCTTAGAAAATAGATTAAGGAAAGGCAAACCTACGTTTCTAGCATTTGTAGACTTAGAGAAAGCTTTTGACAATATTGACTTGAATAGTCTCTTTCAAATTCTAAAGGTGGCAGGGATAAAATACAGGGAGTGAAAGGCTATTTACAATTTGTACAGAAACCAGATGGCAGTTATAAGAGCCAAGGGGCATGAAAGGGAAGCAGGGGTTGGGAAGGGAGTGGGACAGGGTTGTAGCCTATCCCCAATGTTATTCAATCTGTGTATTGAGCAAGCAGTAAAGGAAACAAAAGAAAAATTTGGAGTAGGAATTAAAATCCACGGAGAAGAAATAAAAACTTTGAGGTTTGCCGATGACATTGTAATTCTGTCAGAGACAGCAAAGGGCCTGGAAGAGCAGCTGAACAGAATTGACAGTGTCTTGAAAGGAGGATATAAGAAGAGCATCAACAAATGCAAAACAAGGATAATGGAATGTGGTCGAATTAAATCAGGTGATGCTGCGGGAATTAGATTAGGAAATGAGGAGCTTAAGTTAGTAAATGAGTTTTGCTATTTGGGGAGCAAAATAACTGATGGTAGAGTAGAGATGTCGAAATAGAGATGATATAAAATGTTGACTGGCAATGGCAAGGAAAGCGTTTCTGAAAAAGAGAAATTTCTTAATACAGAGTACAGATTTAAGTGTCAGGAAATTGTTTCTGAAAGTATTTGTATGGAGTGTAGCCATGTATGGAAGTGAAACGTGGATGATAAATAGTTTGGACGAGAAGAGAATAGAAGCATTCGAAATGTGGTGCTACAGAAGAGTGCTGAAGATTAGATGGATAGATCACATAACTAATGAGGAGATATTGAATAGAATTGGGGAGAAGAGAAATTTGTGGCACAACATGACTAGAAGAAGGTATCACTTGGTAGGACATGTTTTGAGGCATCAAGCGATCACCAATTTAGTATTGGAGGGCAGCGTGGATGGCAAAAATCGTAGAGGGGGACCAAGAGATGAATAAACTAAACAGATTCAGAAGGATGCAGGTTGCAGTAGGTACTGGGAGATGAAGAAGCTTGCACAGGATAGAGTAGCATGGAGAGCTGCATCAAACCAGTCTCTGGGGTGAAGACCACAATAACAACAACAACAACAACAACAACAACAACAACAACCGCTCTGGAAGACATCCAACAACTCTATCAATCAGCGCCAACCCAAATAACTGCTTGCATAAGGGCCACTGGTGGAACACCTTGTTACTGACTTGCTCAGTTTGTGAAGTTCTTTCTCTTGAATAAATCATCCAATTTTTTCTGAAATTGTACTCATTTGTTCATCTGTACATGAATATCACATCTACCAATTTCCATCCCATTAGGATAATTCTTTCATAGTGTATTGATTCTTTCTGTCTTAGAGTGTACTTCATAGATACTTAATAGTTACAAAACTAAGTTTGAAAATCTGATCACTTTCAAATTCCCCATTTCACAATATGCAGATAGTGGAAACAACGAGCTCTGTCATGTATGTTCTGCAGGAGCCCCTAACATCTCCTTCAACTTCAATGTTGACAGTGAGGCAGATCCATTAAGCACTAGTCAACCCTCCTAATCTATCAGTTCCTTACAGCTGTTGTTGTAGTTGGGCAAAAATGGTACATGACGTCAAAATTACAAGAGTGGTTGTTGACAGCATGTCCTTTGCTTTGTGTATGTACCACAAATCGGGAGATTTAAACTGATCCAAACTTTACAATTTTATATTACATCCAACTCTGCCTGCTGTATGTGAAGTTGAGTGAGTCACATGTATAAGAAATAGAACAGGACACAAAATTAAACCGTATGTGACATTCTGAGGTTTGCCCTGTGACTGCTCCACACTGGGATCCTAAACAAAAATTTATTTACTAATTCTCCTCTACAATCCTTAGAAGCCTGTAATAGAAATTGTGAAACACACTGTATACCTGTCTTGCAAGTGCAGTCAGAATGCCTAACTTGTGGGAGGGGCCTCTAAAGATGGCTATAGGTGAAAACCACACATTTCTTTCACTGCCTACTGTTTCACAATCAATACTGTTTACATTGGCAATGAGTTACCACACAAACTCATGCTACATACCATTAATAACATTACGTAAAACAAGATACAGACGTGTTTCTCTCACAAATTAGCAATTATGCAAGTAGCAACGGCTGTTGAATTTAGCTGTTTGAGGGGCTCGCTAATATGTTTTGTCCACTGCAAATATGCGACAACAAGCTCAACCAGAAACTTGAGCATTTTAGCCTATTCACTGGCTCCTATTAATGTTCTTCATTAATTACTGCTGTTAAGTCCCTTTGTTGCATATAAGTGAATATTATGTTTTTCATTTGTTTTCTTTTTCAAAACTAAGACACATGTCATTTAAAATTCTTAACAACTTCACCTGCTTCTGTCTCTACAACATGGTTAATTGTAACTGCTGTGCCACACACCAAAAGAACTTACTATGCTTGATGAATGTGATGTTGCGTCATTCACCTGTATAAGAAAGAGAAGAGGATGCAAAATTAAACAGTATGTGACTTTCTGTGATTCGCCCCATGACAATTTTTTTTGTCATTCTAGTATCTGCTTCTTTTTATTAAATATGTGCAAACATATTATTCATCACCGATTCTTTCCACAAAAAATAGTGTGTTGATCGACATCATCAAATGCCCTGGACAGATGATACAAAATATTAATAGATGATATTGCCACAAGCTGTGCCATAGGCAGTGTGAAGTTATAGCTAGCATCCCCGCTAGCCTTCTGCAGATCACCAATTCCAATCCAATTACCACTAAATATTTGTTATATAGTATTCATAATTTCTACAAGGTTCTTGAAATATATTGTGTTTGTTATGTTCACATATAATGAAATAGTTGATGTTTGTATAAACAACAGCACTCTTCGTATCAGTGTGTTGGTACTTATAGATGGCCGTGCTTTCTGATTTGGACTCAACTGTGATTTTTACATGACCCTGTTTGGTGGAGATGTTGGTTATTTCAAAACATCTGTATCTTCTGGCTTCAATTAGGCAACATAAAAGGTGTTGTCTTGATGAACAAATCAACAGTAAGTGAACAGCACATCAGACATCCTCCAGTGCCTACTGGAGACAATGGTCAGGACCCAACAAAATGGCTGAAAGGAGTCAACTAATTCACCAAGTATAACAGATGGGATGATGTCAGATGTTTTTCATTCATATACTTTCATGTGGGTGGCACAGCCCAACTGCAATTCAAGAACAACAAAGAGCAGCTCATTGGTTGGGACAAATTCCAGGCCTAACTGAAGAAAACATTCCATAATAATCAGCCGCAGGTCCACTTAGTGGAAGAATAATTGAAGAATGGGGCCCAATTCATGAAGAAATGACTCAATCATACATAAAAAATATTTTGGCTTTATGCCACACAGTGAAAGCGAATATGACAGAAGCTAACAAAACAGATTATGTATTGAGCTTTTCTGGTAAAGGATGTCACAACAATCAACAATTTCATGTAATGTTACCAGTGCATGAAGAAAACACACAAGACAAGACTCAGACGAAAGAAGTATGATCGCCATCTCAATGTGGTCCCCATGGCAGTTGTGGAAGTCCATCATGACCTCACCTCTCTGACACACCAGGTAATGATATATACAGCAGTTTATGGCACCCAGGAATGTTGCACAAAGTGCACGAGGGATAGCAGCTATGAACATGAACCCCATACTTCAAAAAAAGAATGTTGACAAAGAGATGTACCAATCCTTAGCCCCAATCTAGGGCACTAGTTGAATGCACCATGAAGAATGGACTCTACCAACTTGGATTATGGCATATCCTTCAAATGAAAACCCAGCATTTCTACAATCTCGACTACAACCAACTCCTCTGCCAAGTACAATGCCCTGTAGAAGAGACATCTGGTGGTCAGAGAACAACACACTGGTATGTCTTCACTGTGGGCACCCTGGAGTCACTGTATGCTAGTGCAGAGAAATGAGACTAGCATATGATGATTATTGTGCCTTGATACGTCAAGTATCAAAAGAGTTCTATTCACACTAGTCAACTGCAGATGGTTAGAGTCAACTTGTGAGATGACGCCAGTTGTTGTACACGGGGAAAAGTCACCCATCAGATGCTGACAGCCGTTCCCTTTTGCCATACACAGGTACCAGCCACTCACCTAGAATGTGATCTCATAAAAGCTAAGTGAGGCAACCATCTATGGAGGTGAGGCTGTCACAGACAAAAATCCTCCTTGGTTGGCAATCATCACAGTGTAAGGAAACCACAGTGACATAGTCACTGGCGACCAACCTGTCTGGGCACTGTTCGACTCCAAGGCTTCTTTTTCTGCAATGTTGAATGCTTGTTATCATCAGCAACAGAAGACAATATTCCATGATACAAAAGCAGTTGTGCTGATGGTTGCAAGTGGGAAATACATCCACATGATGTACTGCAAGAATAACTATCATTTAAGAACAACAGCCCTTTGAAATTTTTTGTTTTAACATAACGTAATCACAATGCTGTTTTCAGATAGGAATTCTTGCTGACATCACACGCAGTCAGACTGTGCAAAATCAAAGTTCCACATACACAAAGCTATTCCAACAAGCTCTGGGTGGTTATTTGCTACTGAAGATGACATCCCATTGTCATCAAACTGATGAGCTCCATTCATCAGTCAAAATACTCAGTCAAACTGTGAATCTCTTGTCAACTACAGAAAGATACTCAGGCCCAAAAAATAAATCTGCATACATCACTAATTGTCACAAGCAAATACAGTTGTTCCCTAAATGTAATTGCATTGGAGCAGCTAAACTAGACCAGAGTTGGCAGCTGATTGCCACTGGTGGAGAATTGTGCTCTGCTACCACTACAGATGATGAAGAGTACAATGTTATTATCAGACAGCTAATAAGATCTGGCCTGATGGAGGAAAAAGTCTGTGTGTGTAGCCATTCCATGCCCATTTTTGGGTGCTTTCAAACTTGAGTGCAGAAGTGAGAGATCATGTGGACCATATCAAAATGGGGCAGAATCCATGAATTAGTTAGCACGTGTATGAGATCACTGGCTGAGTGACACACAACTCATGAGGAAGTGGAGAAAGTGCAACAAGACGTCAGTCTTGAACTTTGAGGTAGCACTTTATCCTTCCTGTGGTTCTCATGACGGGCGAGGATGGTGCGTGGTGTTACTGCATCGACTACTGACACTGAACAAAATCCCAAAAAATTAGATAAACCCATTGCTGCATACTATACTCTAGACTGCTTGAAAATAGCAAAGTATTTTTTTAACGATGATCATGCAGACGGGCTGCTGTCAAAATTGAGATTGACGAGGCTGATAGTGAAAAGACTGCCTTCATAATTCCTGATGGCCCCTCTGAGTTTGAAGACATGTCACTTGCACTGTGTTTATGTTTCTGTTCGACCTGCAGGGTTCCACCTGAGTCTGAAAAAGTGCCCATTCACCACCCAAAAAATAAAAACCTTGGGGCACCAAGTGAATGGCAACTGAGTCCCACCCTGATCCCAGTGCTTCATATAGGGCCTGTGCAGCAAGGCATGTCCCTCGCCAGAATTGCTATGCAGAGACACTAAATTTTCCTGGAATGATGTGGGAGGAAGACGTTTCCTCGCTGATAAGGAGACGCTAACATCTACATTGGTAACACTGTATGACAAAAATATTGAGGCAAACACTGGCAGTTATGGGATGTTGGCAGATACAGTCGAACAAAGATTGGGATACATATTGCCCATCATAACATCTGTGTATGACCAAACAATGCAAGGTTTCACACTATTCTTTCTGCTCCACGGTCACAAAGCTGAAATTACAACAGATACATTGTTACAATTTCAGCAGATACATTGTTACAATCCCCCCATGAACCATGGACCTTGCTGTTGGTGGGGAGGCTTGCGTGCCTCAGCGATACAGATAGCCGTACCATAGGTACAACCACAATGGAGGGGTATCTGTTGAGAGGCCAGACAAACGTGTGGTTCCTGAAAGGGGGCAGCAGCCTTTTCAGTAGTTGCAAGGGCAACAGTCTGGATGATTGACTGATCTAGCCTTGTAACAATGACCAAAACGGCCTTGCTGTGCTGGTACTGCGAATGGCTGAAAGCAAGGGGAAACTACGGCCGTAATTTTTCCCAAGGGCTTGCAGCTTTACTGTATGATTAAATGATGATGGTGTCCTCTTGGGTAAAATATTCCGGAGGTAAAATAGTCCCCCATTCGGATCTCCGGGCAGGGACTACTCAAGAGGATGTCGCTATCAGGAGAAAGAAAACTTGCATTCTACGGATCGGAGCGTGGAATGTCAGATCCTTTAATTGGGCAGGTAGGTTGGAAAATTTACAAAGGGAAATGGATAGGTTAAAGTTAGATATAGTGGTAATTTGTGAAGTTCGGTGGCAGGAGGAACAAGACTTCTGGTCAGGTGACTACACGGTTATAAACACAAAGTCAAATAGGGGTAATGCAGGAGTAGGTTTAATAATGAATAGGAAAATAGGAATGCGGGTAAGCTACTACAAACAGCATAGTGAACGCATTATTGTGGCCAAGATAGATACGAAGCCCACACCTACTACAGTAGTACAAGTTTATATGCCAACTAGCTCTGCAGATGACAAAGGAATGATGAAATAAAAGAAATTATTCACATAGTGAAGGGAGATGAAAATTTAATAGTCATGCGTGACTGGAATTCGAGTGTAGAAAAAGGGAGAGAAGGAAATGTAATACGTGAATATGGATTGGGGCTAAGAAATGAAAGAGGAAGCCGCCTGGTAGAATTTTTTACAGAGCACAACTTAATCATAGCTAACACTTGGTTTAAGAATCATGATAGAAGGTTGTATACATGGAAGAACCCTGGAGATACTAAAAGGTATCAGATAGATTATATAATGGTAAGACAGAGATTTAGGAACCAGGTTTTAAATTGTAAGACATTTCCAGGGGCAGATGTGGACTCTGACCCCAATCTATTGGTTAAGACCTGTAGATTAAAACTGAAGAAACTGCAAAAAGGTGGGAATTTAAGGAGATGGGACCTGGATAAACTGAAAGAACCAGAGGTTGTACAGAGTTTCAGGGAGAGCATAAGGGAACAATTGACAGGAATGGGGGAAAGAAATACAGTAGAAGAAGAATGGGTAGCTTTGAGGGATGAAGTAGTGAAGGCAGCAGAGGATCAAGTAGGTAAAAAGATGAGGGCTAGTAGAAATCCTTGGGTAACAGAAGAAATATTGAATTTAATTGATGAAAGGAGAAAATATAAAAATGCAGTAAATGAAGCAGGCAAAAAGGAATACAAACGTCTCAAAAATGAGATCGACAGGAAGTGCAAAAAGGCTAAGCAGAGATGGCTAGAGGACAAATGTAAGGATGTAGAGGCTTATCTCACTAGGGGTAAGATAGATACTGCCTACAGGAAAATTAAAGAGACCTTTGGAGATAAGAGAACCACTTGTATGAACATCAAGAGCTCAGATGGAAACCCAGTTCTAAGCAAAGAAGGGAAAGCAGAAAGGTGGAAGGAGTATACAGAGGGTCTATACAAGGGCGATGCACTTGAGGACAATATTATGGAAATGGAAGAGGATGTAGATGAAGATGAAATGGGAGATACGATACTGCGTGAAGAGTTTGACATAGCACTGAAAGACCTGAGCCGAAACAAGGCCCCCAGAGTTGACAACATTCCATTGGAACTACTGACAGCCTTGGGAGAGCCAGTCTTGACAAAACTCTACCATCTGGTGAGCAAGATGTATGAAACAGGTGAAATACCCTAAGACTTCAAGAAGAATATAATAATTCCAATCCCAAAGAAAGCAGGTGTTGACAGATGTGAAAATTACCAAACAATCAGTTTAATAAGCCACAGCTGCAAAATACTAACACAAATTCTTTACAGACGAATGGAAAAACTAGTAGAAGCCGACCTCGGGGAAGATCAGTTTGGATTCCGTAGAAATACTGGAACACGTGAGGCAATACTGACCTTACGACTTATCTTAGAAGAAAGATTAAGGAAAGGCAAACCTACATTTCTAGCATTTGTAGACTTAGAGAAAGCTTTTGACAATGTTGACTGGAATACTCTCTTTCAAATTCTAAAGGTGGCAGGGGTAAAATACAGGGAGCGAAAGGCTATTTACAATTTGTACAGAAACCAGATGGCAGTTATAAGAGTTGAGGGACATGAAAGGGAAGCAGTCGTTGGGAAGGGAGTAAGACAGGGTTGTAGCCTCTCCCTGATGTTATTCAATCTGTATATTGAGCAAGCAGTAAAGGTAACAAAAGAAAAATTCAGAGTCGGTATTAAAATCCAAGGAGAAGAAAGAAAAACGTTGAGGTTCGCCGATGACATTGTAATTCTGTCGGAGACAGCAAAGGACTTGGAAGAGCATTTGAACAGAATGGATGGTGTCTTGAAGGGAGGATATAAGATGAACATCAACAAAAGCAAAATGAGGATAATGGAATGTAGTCAAATTAAGTTGGGTGATGTTGAGGGTATTAGATTAGGAAATGAAACACTTAAAGTAGCAAAGGAGTTTTGCTATTTGGGGAGCAAAATAACTGATGATGGTCAAAGTAGAGAGGATATAAAATGTAGACTGGCAATGGTAAGGAAAGCGTTTCTGAAGAAGAGAAATTTGTTAACATCGAGTATAGATTTAAGTGTCACGAAGTCATTTCTGAAAGTATTTGTATGGAGTGTAGCCATGTATGGAAGTGAAACATGGACGATAAATAGTTTGGACAAGAAGAGAATAGAAGCTTTCAAAATGTGGTACTACAGAAGAATGCTGAAGATTAGATGGGTAGATCACATAACTAATGAGAAGGTATTGAACAGAATTGGTGAGAAGAGGAGTTTGTGGCACAACTTGACTAGAAGAAGGGATCGGTTGGTAGGACATGTTCTGAGGCATCAAGGGATCACCAATTCAGTATTGGAGGGCAGCGTGGAGGGTAAAAATCGTAGAGGGAGACCAAGAGATGAATACACTAAGCAGATTCAGAGGGATGTAGGTTGCAGTAGGTACTGGGAGATGAAGAAGCTTTCACAGGATAGAGTTGCATGGAGAGCTGCAACAAACCAGTCTCAGGACTGAAGACCACAACAACAACAACAACATTGTTACAGTTTTAACTGGCTGATACTCGGGAAGACTATGTGAGACACCTCATCACCAGGACTGAAGAAGCTAAACAGCTGGCTCGCATATGGATCCTGGAAGCCCAGGAGAAGGACCAAGAGCTGCATAATACGAAAGTGTAGCTATCAGAAAAGTTAGTAAAATGCCAATGTGGTTCCTATTGTAACCTTCATCTCTTCTCAGAAATCACATACAAAGTAGAGGATTATGATCCTTCACCAAGAAGTCAAAAGTATAGAGATCTCATCAATGTCATCCTTATGAAGCCCTGCTACACTCCTGAGGCAAAGACTGACACTGGGGCTTCTCTTTCAAGGACACTGAAGGCCCACCAATGACTGTGAAGCTTATTATCATTTTATTTTATTTATTTATTTGGCCTTCAATGTGAGTTAACTACTTAGAAATTAAGAGTTAAAAGAAAAATTGGAATTTCCTTAACTTGGATGTGAACGTATTTCATTAAAATAACTAAACATTGTTTTGACAGAAGGTCTACCTTTCATGCTCATGGAAGGAAAGAGAACATGACAACAATACATGACTTGCTGCCAAATGGAAGACCACTGACAAGATCTAGATCCAGGATGTTGTATTCAGCTCCAGTGAGAAGTTCTGAAATGGGCTGGCATCTGTTTCATCATGAGATGGAGCAATGACAGAATATGCGCTGCATGGAAGTGCAGTACCAATCAGCACCATTGGCTGGCATGCTGCAAATTATCAGTTCAAATCCAATCACCAGCAAATATTTCTTATTTACTATATATCATTTTTGGAAGGTTCTCAAAGCTTATCAAGTTCATAATGTTTTCAAACTCTGGAATATATGATGGTTACATAAACAGCAACACTCTCCATTCAGGATCCAATTCTGTACTCTCTAAATGTTGGTGTCTGTAATAAATGTACTTTAAGTGTTAAGTATTGTACTTCACTGATGATCCTGCATTCTGCTTTGGACTCAGCTGTGGTTATGTCAACACTTATTTTTTTATTTAATGCTTGTAATATAAGTGATGAAGTCAAGAAAGATCTGAGCATTTTAGTTGGATGGAGACAGACAACATTCACCTAAATGTGCCAGTCCATGCAGATTGAGAACTTCTCACACCTTTCGCTCCCACCCCAGCTACCATCTTGGACTACATGGACATACGCCACCTACTGCCACAGTAGACATAAGTTGGACCATGCAGCAAGTATAATGCACACCGACATTCAAAGGCATCGCCGCAACTACCGGTACACAAGATGGCTTCAACGGGTAGCCCGATCACTGACTGCCGGCACCTGGTCCACTGTGCTGTGTGCAGAGGTCTCGAGGCTTTCAATTGTCAGTGATTTTGAGATGTGTAACTACCTCCACCATATTCTTGCTAGTGTCACATTGTAACACAGTAAAGTGTATCTTTCTGTTCCTAGTTAGAACAGTAGCTTGAGTGATTCCTCTATTGAATTAATATCATATGTACATCTTTTTGTGGTCCTCTTCATTTATTTACCTATCCTAATCAGACTTGGCTTTCAGGGTTTTACTTACACCAGGCCAGTGGTTACTTATTTCGTTGTTCGAAAAGTATCATATTAACAAGTACAAAGAAGAAGAATGGGTAGCTTTGAGAAATGAATTAGTGAAGGCATCAGAGGATCAAGTAGGTAAAAAGGCAAGGACTCATAAAAATCCTTGGGGAACACAAGAGATACTGAATTTAATCGATGAAAGGAGAAAATATAAAAATGCAATAAATGAATCAGGTGAAAGGGAATACAAACATCTAAAAAAACAAGATCGACAGGAAGTGCAAAATGGTTATGCAGGAATGGAAAGAGGACAAATGTAAGAATGTGGAAGCATATATCACTACGAGTTAGATATTGCCTACAGGAAAAATAAAGACACCTTTGGAGAAAAGAGAACCTGCTGTATGAATATCAAGAGCTCAGATGGAAAACCAGTCCTAATCAAAGAAAGGAAAGCAAAAAGATGGAAGGAGTATACAGAGGGTCTATGCAAGGGACATGTACTTGAGGGCAATGTTATGGAAACGGAAGAGGATGCAGAGGAAGATGAAAAGGGAGATATGATACTGCATGACGAATTTGACAAAGCACTGAAAGACTTAAATCTAAACAAGGCGCTGGGAGTACACAACATTCCGTTAGAGCTACAGATTGCCTTGAGAGAGCCATCCATGACAAAACTTTTCCATCTGGTGAGCAAGATCTGTGAGACAGGCAAAATACCCTCAGACTTCAAGAAGAATTTAGTAATCCCAATTCCAAAGAAAGCAGGTGCTGACAGGTGCGAAAATTACCAAACTATCAATTTAGTAAGTCACCGCTGTAAAATACTAACACGAATCCTTTACAGACAAATGGAAAAACTGTTAGAAGAAACCCTTGGGGAAGATCAGTTCCGATTTCAGAGAAACGTAGGGACACACGAGGCAATACTGACCCTACAACTTCTCATTGAAGATAAGTTAAGGAAAGGCAAACCTATGTTTATAGCATTTGTAGACTTAGAGAAAGCTTTTGTCAATGTTGACTGGAATAATCTCTTTCAAATTCTAAAGGTGGCAGGGATAAAATACAAGGAGAAAAAGGCTACTTACAATTTGTACAGAAACCAGATTGCAGTTAAAAGATTCAAGGGGCACTAAGGGGAAGCATTAGTTGAGAAGGGAGAGAGACATGGTTGTAGTCTGTCTCTAAGATTATTCAATCAGTATACTGAGCAAGCAGCAAAGAAGACAAACAAAAACTTTGGAAGAGGAATAGGGAGAAGAAATAGAAACTTTGAAGTTTGCCAATGGCCTATGCCAATTCTGTCAGAGACTGCAAAGGACTTGGAAGGGCAGCTGAATGGAATGGACAGTATCTTCAAAGGAGGACATAAGATAAACAGCAAATGAGTTTTGCTATTTGGGAAGCAAAATCAGTGGTGATGTTCAAAGTAAGGAGGATATAGAATGTAGACTGGCAATGGCAAAAAAAAGCAGTTCTGAAGTAGAGAAATCCGTTGACATCAAGCATAGATTTAAGTGTCAGGAAGTCCTTTGTGAAAGCATTTGTAAGGAGTGTAGCTTTGTATGGAAGTGAAACATGGGTGATAAACAGTTTAGGCAAGAAGACACTAGAAGCTTTTGAAAAGTGGTGCTACTTCAGAAGAATGCTGAAGCTTAGATGGGTAATCACGTACTGGATGAAATTGGGGAGAAGAGAAATTTGTGGTACATACTAATTAAAAGAAGGGATCAGTTAGCAGGACACATTCAGAGGCATCAAGTGATCAAAATGGTTCTGAGCACTATGGGATTTAACTTCTGAGGTCATCAGTCATCAAGGGCTCACCAATTAGTACTGGAGGGAAGAGTGTGTGTGTGTGTGTGTGTGTGTGTGTGTGTGTGTGTGTGTGTGAGGGGAATAAAATCATTGAGAGAGACCAAGAGATGAATACACTAAGCAGATTCAGAGGGATGTAGGTTGATGAAGAGATGTAGGTTAATGAGTAGATGAAGAGGCTTGCACAGGATACAGTAGCATGGAGAGCTGCATCAAACCAGTCTTTGGACTGAAGACCACAACAACAACAAAGAAGGTAGGTCTGAAAAGCCCCAGATGCTAAATATCCAATGTCTTCTTTAGTACTTGCATATACATAGCGTCTACTTGTTCCTGTTTCACAGGTTAACAAATTCTTGTTAACCTTTGAAGTCACATATTGCCAGTATACGTATTCTTGAATAATTGGGTGAAAGCAAACAGGATGGGAAAGAGATAGGAAGGAAGTACTGACTTTTGGCCACATAGGGCATTGCAGCTATGCAATGGTGAGAGTTGAAAATTTGTGGTGCCACACCCTGTCTTGAACCCTGATGCTCCGCTTCTCTAGAACAGTTGCCTTCACCGCTTTGGTCATCTGGGCATTCTTTCTGTATTCCCAACTTCCCACTCACCGCATAGCAACAACCACCACCCATTACCCTCCTACTCGCAGATTTCTGATTCCCATAGGCGTTCTTCAAATGTTGGTTATGCATTTGCACCAAAACTTTTTCCACATTACTTTTTAAATAGTGGCATCTGATTACTTCATGCAACCCTAGCATACAATCGGACTCCTTTTTGTGGAGACATTAAGATCATGATCACATTAATTACATTGTGGATTGCACATCACCACAATTATGTGTGATCTTTCTCAACAGTGAAACTAGTCAGAAAAATGGCTTCAAGTAAGAAGAAAAACAAGCATCTGCAAAGATGCAGCCTGCTCATGTTATATTATATACCTGGATCTATGGACATAAGTTAAATAAAAATAAATAAATAACATGTACATTAAAAATGGTCTTTCTCAGATGTATCTATACCTGACTCCTTTGAAGCAGAGTTTTCTCCCATTCAAGACGGGCAGCCACTTCTCCAGCAATATTTCACTACCCTGAAATAGAATGGGTCTGTGTAAAAGTTATATGACAAAAAATGTAAATTTACAAAACTCATGCAGTATTACACATTTGCCATTTGAGAATCAAAGTCTAATATCTTCCCAAAGACATTAGAGATTAAGTAACAGCGTAGTAGGAGGTTCATGAAAAGTGACTAACACATCTCAGAATGATTTACGGAAACATCAGAAAATCTTAAAGTGAGTGTCACATGGACTTTGTATCTTATTTCAGTTTGCTGTTTAAGTGGGTAAAGAAGACTCAATGAATCAGCAAGCATTCACAAATTTTACATGGGAACCATAGGTGAGCACATTCATAAGGTGTCACTACTCATTTGGCAGGCAATTAAAAAACATTGCTACCCACTGACTGGATATTTGAGCACAGCCTACATGGTTGTCAGATCTCCTACGATAATGTCTCAAGGTCAATTGTTAGACTCAAAAATCAATGGGAATTTATTCCCATTTGCTGAGGAAATGATAACAGCTACATTAACCTTCCCCTAACTTCTCCCATTTCTACACCAACTGTGAGAGTCTTGTCATTTGTGTTCTGTTCAATGAAGGTTTAGCATCATAAAGTGTCATCAGAGATCAGCCACTGACACCCCCCCCCCCCCCCAAGACAAAATAAAAAGGATGAGAATTAATCCATCTCTACTCCACCCCCTCTAAGTGTGTGTGTGTGTGTGAGAGAGAGAGAGAGAGAGAGAGAGAGAGAGAGAGAGAGAGAGAGAGAGAGAGAGAGAGATATTTCATGATACTTCTTTTTTTCCCTTTTTTCAGATATATTGTGGCAGCAGCAACATCTATGTGAGTTATCTTTTGGCTTTGAGTCTAAATTACCGCAGCAGCATCCCACAATAGGCCTATCTGAAAGGATGCCACTGTTTGTTTCTTCAACCCACTGAGCCACAGTTAAATGGTCCCAGTGTACTACTAATCTTTGCCTTTATGCATAATTTCATTGTCAGTAGATCCAACTGTGCAAATACAAGCAGACTGTGACTGCCATGTAGTAAAGGAAACTGAGAATGTTATACACAGTGCTAAAGTGCAGTTTAAACATATGGAGTAGGATAAGTTAAGTCGTTCAGTGCCATACACCGATTCTCATATCATGATGGAGTATTACCCATCTTACTCTCCCCCGGATATTGGCTTCTCAGGTGTGAAGCTATCCATCATATGAATGAACAAGGATGCAGCACTCAAGGTAACATCTGGAGACTTTTCCATTTATTGACATCGTTCAAGACTTATTAACTCACTGGCATATGCGGTGCATTACAGATTGTTTTTGACAGACTGAACTAGTGGCAACCATATGACAAAGCTGTATTCAGTGAGCCTGTGTGTTACATATATGTACATAATGTACATGTAGATGACTTAACAGTGTATAAACTCATGTGTCCATGCAGTGCAAAACTGACTGCAATCATGCCATATGTATTAAATCCATAAACCAAATTTACAGATGGCATATAAGTTTTATATTGGACCCATCTGTCTGAACACTGTAGAGACGGAATTCAGGATGAGTGTCTGAACACTGTAGAGACGGAATTTAGGATGAGTAAGAAACAATTTGGAAACTACAGCACAGCTGTTGATGTAGTGGGGTAAAAGTGTTCTAATAAAAAAAAAAAAAAAAAAAAAAAAAGGGAAAAAAAGGATGATGATTTGCTGCACACAATGTAATACAATGAATAATATTATTATCTTACAAAACTGTTTATTTTTTCACAATCCCATCCTGTCACTTAATGTGATTTAAGCATTTATAAAGACATGCAGTCACTTTAGTTCCACAAGTAAGGTGTTTGTTCCTTTATCACAAATCCATACAGAAAGAGTGTCATTACCATCCTTCCACCAACTTGCTAAGCTGTAACAACTGGACTTTTTTGCATTTTTATACCAAAAACAAAGATCACATATAACTAAACACTTTTTTGTGTTTTAAAGTTGCATATACTGCTGCTAATGCTACATATTTACAACAGTTGATAAACAGTTCACCTGTTTACATAACAACTCACAAAGGCTGAAAATGTCTCAATGGGTAGTATTACTCCTTGCCTCAAGATGACCACTAAATAAGTATTAGTGGCAATAATTAGTCAGAATGTTGTCAGTTGAGACAAAGTCATCACAGCCACCTGACATAAAAATTATGCTGTTTAATTCTAAGTATAGTTAAGTAATGGCAGGAAAATGGATCAGTGTGGGAATGAAGTCAAATCACGAA
The DNA here is from genome assembly GCF_021461385.2 of Schistocerca piceifrons. Classification (NCBI taxonomy): domain Eukaryota; kingdom Metazoa; phylum Arthropoda; class Insecta; order Orthoptera; family Acrididae; genus Schistocerca; species Schistocerca piceifrons. The sequence goes on along the minus strand of NC_060148.1, from coordinate 121,947,226 downwards.
CTCTACTCAATGTTGGCTTGCAAAAACCTGAGTATTGTGATAGGAGACTCATATTATCATACCAACTGAACCACCAAAATTATCATGTTCATCTTCATGTTCCTGAATGCATGATGAGTCCGCACCTCTCACCATATGAGGGTATATCCATAACCACCACTCAACCGAACACGTTCTGATATGAGAGGAGCACCTGATCCCACTCTTCATCGGTCCAGTCCCTATGTGACCACTGAAGGGGATGGACATGCTGCAAATGCACTCCTGAGTCTCTGAGGTGTGACTTAACGATGCAGGCGCAGATGTGTGTGGCACCCTATGGCCAATACGAACTACTACTATGCATTGAACATGTATCTTCTGTGGGCTCAAAACTTCATCATTTGCGTGTTTTGTTCACAGTTTCTGTACTTTCCAAGGAACAACCAATTACCCAAAATGTTATTTGCTCGTGTGAAGACATTCTTGGAAACGTTAAAGGATGGGTGGGAGTCAATGGTACATATGCAGGACACTAAATCATTCAGGACAGTGAAATTGTAAACCTCGTCATTGAAAGTTGACACTTCCAGCATCTCATCAATTAGTGGCCCGTAAAATGAAGATGAGAAATATGCTGTTTTCTTCTGAAACAATTACATGTTTAGATTCTGCCTTGTGACAGTTTCAAGCTCAAAATCAATGTGAGCAATATCATGTACCTGTCCTGCTCGTAAGCAGCTAAGCTTGTGTAGAGAGGTCACAATTAAAGATTTTTGTGTTAATTCTATACATATGTACTGCACATGTAAAATGGACACACATTACATATTTTTTGTTTACTAGGCTGTAGAACATACATTCTTACTGCAAATGCCTATGTAATAACAATAATAATAATAATAGACATTCATTTCATTAAGAATGTAAGTAGTTTTTATTGTTAAATTTGTAAATAAAAGTATACAGGTCAATCAACCAAATAAATCAGTTTTCTAAACACATACAGACAGGTGTGTGTACCCTGTGGCCACTATATGCTGCACAAAAATAGAATATGCAATTCCTACATATGCTACGACTTTTTCCCTGTTCTTCTTGGAGGTTATTTGTGCTTTTCTAAGAATTTGCACTGAATACACATTGAAATAGTATGTGTATGCATTCAAGAGACTGCAACCATCACGGGTGGACAGTCTTAAGTGACATTTTCCCTGAATAATCACATCTACTAACAATTAAGTGTGCCCTACAAATAAAACTGTTGGACAAGTGTGTGTGAATTTCTTTGCACCATATTTTAGCAAAGGAGTGACCGAACAAAAATTAGACCAACATGGGGTTTTTAAATAAGTGTATCAAGACTGTACTTACCATTTCAGTGGAATTGCTGATAACATTTGCACTATATTGAGGGCCCAGCACAGTCAAACAGCACAGACACTGACTATAACTGCCTTTCCAAGTGTCACAACAGTGGACTGATGCACCGGACCACCATGCCACAAGGGGTGACAGCCGAGTCAGTGGCGCTTGCTGAGACAGCTATGTCAAGTCAGCAACACTGGCCCATTCAGTGACAGTTGGGTGAGCTGTGCTTGCCCAGAAAGTGACAGTTGAGCAAGCAGGGCTTGCTGAGAAAGTGACAATCAAGTCAGTGTACTTGCTCAGACAGTGACAGTCAAGTGAGTGGTGCTTGCCGAATCAGTAACAACTGGTGGGAGACCAACATTACTGCCTGAAGCCAGACATCGTAATTGCCACAAAATGCTAGATGGTGTGGTCTTGTGTCCAAAGAACACCAATGTCAGTGGCTCTGTAAAGGTGGCACGGGTTAAGTCACAAATGCACGTATTAAACACTACTGGAAAGGGGCTAATGGAGGATGACTATGTCTCCAAGCCATAAAAACTCAGCAACAGACTCCATTCCAAAACTGGTACAGAATTTAAGGCAGAACATGTCTCACCCATGCTGCTGACTACTTGAAGCGTAAACTATATCCCTTTGCCTTCCAACTCATAACACTTGAGGCCAGGGTAGGACTCCTTCAGATTATTCCAGGTGTGTACTTTACCACTAGTCTGACACCCACCCACAAAGTATAAATGAAAAGTATTATCATATACTACTTGTATTTTGGAAAGCAAGAATAAGGATTTTCATGCCATATATCCCATACTACATACTAGACACACTGACCGATGGAGAACTTTTAGAAAGCCTCTTTAACAACAAAATTTCCTGAATGACACCACATGTGAGGAGTGTGACAGGATCATGAAAATTAGATTCCAGGCAGGACCAAAGTCATGTGGCTACAACCACCAGGTATACAGACTGAGACACTGGCAATTAAAGTCTACATTGCTGTTGATCAGTGGTTTAACTGCCACGACCTCAGCCACAGCACTAAGGAAGCGAGAGATAACATGCACAAAATATGGACAATCAGGACACAAATGCACAGAGTGCAGCTCAAGTGAGACCACTGTCTGCATATCCTGCAAAAACAGATGCCATACTTGTAAAAGGGCTACAGCAGGGGACTACCAAACATACAAACAACTACACAACAACTACTGTCGATTAGAAAATATTGATTATGACAGTTAAATTCAACTAAATAAGAGATGTGAATGCAGTAAAGGATACCTCAACCACCAAGAGAAGCTACTGGAGAGCAATATCCTGACAGGCAAATAGGCCTCCAAACATATAACTTCATAGATGACGAGCAGTTTCCCACTCACACAAGTATAGGGCAGTTACATCAATACACCAGAATACACATATGAAATGACATCTGGAGGATATGTTCTCTACAAGGTAGCCAAGAAAATCAAAAAACAAATGTATTACTGCATGGATTTTCAGGCATCACTCATACAACATACAGAGGAGCTCAAGAACGAACCTCACAAAAGAAAGCACAGAAAGCAGACTGTATAACAAAACAAACCAACCAGACAACTGGAGGACAACAAACAAACCATCACACTGATTACACCAAATCATGAATAAGCATATGGAACTCGTAAAAGTGAATATTACATTAAGCCAGTAAAATTCTGTTTCTGGAGGCATTCTTAACCCAGGCAATGAGATAAAAAAATGCTCACCTGCATTATGGGAAGCAAACACCTCAAATGAGATTGACCAAAAAGCTTCATTTGCAGGGCAGGAAACAAACACCTCAAACACCACAATGCCTAGATTAATCAAAGTAGGCAAACTAAATGAGTAAAAATACAAAAGCAACACATGTGATTCATGCAGAAATACTAATACTTATGAAATATCTAATCCCCCAACTATATCAAGAGACACCACCATTCACTCATATAAACATGGATGACATAACCAAGGGAAATGGTGTGATGAAAAGAGACACATGAGATGTGTGTAACTGAAACAAGTGTAACTGTGTGCACCTCAAAGAAGATGCTTAAAATAATTACCATCATGGCACAATATCACACTCAGCTTTCCATCCAATTATAACACTCGCTTGCTGTGACACAAACCAATGTTACCCTCTGGGAGGATTTTTAATTTTGACTGTGCGTGTGTCTAATGGATGAAGGTATCAGACAGTAATGTTGAGTATATTGTAATTAATAAAAAAACTAAACAGGCTCTTACTTTGGGGATAATGAAAGTAGTAACGTTCATACGAATGAAACAATAAACGGTCACCAGCCCAATTAGGCACATTAAATTGAAATATAATGTTCAAGAAAATTGAATATTAGTTGTTGTAGTGACTTTCATTACGACTCCCTTTGAATAGCACACTGGATACACATGAATACAGGGCAATCTAAGTTGTGGGTAGCAGTAATTACCATTAATGCACAAATCAGTAATCCTAGAAAGCAAGATTATACCCCACTCATAATAATAACAGTTACAATCACTATCATTACATGACTCAGTACTGAGATGTTACTGCAGGAAGCACTGAATTAAAGTTGGATATGGAAATGTTTCTGACTTAACTGACATATAAAAACCACAAATAAAATTAAATAATACTACAGTTACACTGTTTATACTCCCATTTGTAGAAATGTTTCAGATTTCTTTAGTAGCGATAATAGTCTAATTATCTTTATAATATGAGAATAATATGGTGGGGACACATAAACTGATAATGTATCATTGGTCAAACTCGATGATCATTTCAATTGCAAGATTCAATACAACTAAATTTAATTCTGAGCTCCACTTGGAATAGTTTATGTTTTCATCCTTCAAATCAAATTTCCCAACACTAAGTTCTATTAACCTAAAATATTGAATATTACATTTACCCAATGAATATCACAATTACCAGTGTACCTACACACACCTATGTGACAATGACATAAGGGAGCAGCTAAGAGTGAACCATACCTATCCCAGCCGAGGTATTTGTGCATTTTTTAACTGGATGTGGACCTCATTCCATGAATTTAAACCACGTGAGTCAGGCAGACACCAACCTGTACATGTGGGCAAGAAGTATCCCAAGAACATACAGCCTGTCCTGCAGACAGTATACGAACATCAGACACATATTATACCAAAACTACATAACACATAACCACAAACAAGAAATAGGACAAACTTAACACATGAAAAGACAACATCTCCAAAGCTACATGAGAAAACTACATATAAACACAAACCTATTGATGGTGAGCCTATACACGACCTCATGACAGATTCCATAGGGGAGTTGCATAAGAAGAAGAAGAAGAAGAAGAAGAAGAAGAAGAAGAAGAAGAAGCAACAATTCACCTACAACAAAAGAACTTTGGATGATTGATATGACCATACTATACTATAAGTTAGTATGAGATCCACCCCAATAATGCAATCTAAACCTGTTTATACGATCAAGTATAAGAAAGTGGATGTGTATTGTCACAAAAATGCACTATAGATCAACAGATACATATACAATAAAATTCTCAACAGATAATTAGGATGATGATGATGAAGATGATGATAATAATAATAATAATAAGCCCGTGGAGGCCCAGGAAAAGAATATGCCTCTGGTACGTTCTGCCAGTCGTAAAAGGCGACAAAAAGAACAAACCACTAATAGGGCTAACCCCCCTTTTCGTGTGATTACTTGGTTCAGGACAGAACTAAAGAAGCCTCGGACAAGCGCCGTCATGGTCGGGGACGACGCTTGAACCCTATGCCCGCCCACAATGGTAATGACACTGTTAGCCAACTGGAAAATGATTTAAATCCAAATAGAGGTGTTTTGCAGGATATGCTTCCTGCAACCACCCTAGAAGGAAAACAATGACAGAGGATGAGACGGTCAGATGAGGTTAATCGACACCTCATGTTCTGTTATTACCAAGCAACAAATCTAGGAACCAACACAACTGGATACAGATCACAAGTATACATAACATTTATTACCAGATACCCAGAATTAAAATTTTTAACAGAACAATGACTAGCTGATCAGATCCGTGTAATAATCAAAAATAACAGGATACCCCAGTCAGAATTAGAAAACATCAAACAACAACTACAACAAATACTGGAAAAAAAATAATGTGCGATCAGAAGAAGAAGAAAATACAGTAATGGACTCAAACATCCCAGAGCAAACAAACAAAGACCAACACGCATCAATTAAACAATCAGAGGAAAATGAAATCTTAAGACAGCCACCGGAACAAAGCACAAATAGAACACGAAGTGACACACATGTTAGATATAGAAGAGAAATTTCAGCTGACATATATAGAATACAAAGAGACAAATACAGACATTAGACTATTCTTGCATAGACCACCAAATAACCCACAAGTCGAAACAACAATAAAAACTATCAACACAATCATACACAACAAAATAAATGAAAACAAAACTATGGAAGAGTTACAACTACTGGTTTATATAGGAGCACTCACTACACTAAATATACATACTAGGCAGAGATCAGAACCAACCAACACACAGAAGAAACCCACAAAACCAGCATGGCAACACAGGCTACAGATCAGAATAGAGAAACTGAGAAAAGACATCGGACAGCTAACACAATTTATAAGAAATGAAATGTCAGAAGAAAAACGTAAAAGGTTAGATAAAATCTCACAACAAGAAGCGATAGAGCAATTAGATGAAAAGAAGCAGAAATTACAAGCATTGGCCAAACGACTTAGAAGATACAAAAAAAGTGAAAATAGAAGGAAACAAAACCAAACATTCAACACAAACCAAAAGAAATTTTACCAGACAATAGATAACACACACATTAAAGTACACAATCCACTAAGCATAACAGACATGGAACACTTCCGGAGCAACATATGGTCAAACCAAGTACAACATAACAGGCATGCACGGTGGATACAAGCAGAAACAGACACATACAAGATGATACCGCGGATGCCTGAACTGATAATTTTGCAACATGAAGTCACCCAAGCAATTAATTCTACTCACAATTGGAAAGCCCCTGGAAAAGATAAAATAGCAATTTTCTGGCTAAAGAAGTACACCTCAACACATTCACATCTAACTAAATTATTTAACAATATGAATATAATAGAGGGAAACATTCCACATGGGAAAAATATATCTAAAAACAAAGATGATGTGACTTACCAAACGAAAGTGCTGGCAGGTCGATAGACACACAAACAAACACAAACATACACACAAAATTCAAGCTTTCGCAACCAACCGTTACTTCATCAGGAAAGAGGGAAGGAGAGGGAAAGACGAAAGGATGTGCGTTTTAAGGGAGAGGGTAAGGAGTCATTCCAATCCTGGGAGCGGAAAGACTTACCTTAGGGGGAAAAAAGGACAGGTATACACTTGCACACACACACATATCCATCCGCACATACACAGACACAAGCAGACATTTGTAAAGGCAAAGAGTTTGGGCAGAGATGTCAGTCGAGGCAGAAGTGCAGAGGCAAAGATGTTGATGAAAGACAGGTGAGGTATGAGCGGCGGCAAATTAAAATTAGGAATTAGCGGAGACTGAGGCCTGGCAGATAACGAGAAGAGAGGAAATACTGAAGGGAAACTTCCCACCTCCAGAGGTCTGACAGGTTGGTGTTAGTGGGAAGTATCCAGATAACCCGGACGGTGTAACACTGTGCCAAGATGTGCTGGCCGTGCACCAAGGCATGTTTAGCCAATGGGTGATCCTCATTACCAACAAACACTGCCTGCCTGTGTCCATTCATGCGAATGGACAGTTTGTTGCTGGTCATTCCTACATAGAAAGCTTCACAGTGTAGGCAGGTCAGTTGGTAAAACACATGGGTGCTTTCACACGTGGCTCTGCCTTTGATCGTGTACACCTTCCGGGTTACAGGACTGGAGTAGGTGGTGATGGGAGGGTGCATGGGACAGGTTTTACACCAGGGGCGGTTACAAGGGTAGGAGCCAGAGGGTAGGGAAGGTGGTTTGGGGATTTCATAGGGATGAACTAAGAGGTTACGAAGGTTAGGTGGATGACGGAAAGACACTCTTGGTGGAGTGGGGAAGATTTCATGGAGGCTGGATCTCATTTCAGGGCAGGATTTGAGGAAGTCGTATCCCTGATGGAGAGCCACATTCAGAGTCTGATCCAGTCCCGGAAAATATCCTGTCACAAGTGCGGCACTTTTGGGGTTCTTTTGTGGGAGGTTCTAGGTTTGAGGAGATGAGGAAGTGGCTCTGGTTATTTGCTTCTGTAGCAGGTCAGGAGGGAAGTTGCGGGATGCGAAAGCTGTTTTCAGGTTGTTGGTGTAATGGTTCAGGGATTCCAGACAGGAGCAGATTCGTTTGCCATGAAGACCTAGGCTATAGGGAAGGGACCGTTTGATGTGGAATGGCTGGCAGCAGTCATAATGGAGGTACTGTTGCCTGTTGGTGGGTTTGATGTGGACAGACGTGTGAAGCTGGCCATTGGACAGGTGGAGGTCAACGTCGAGGAAAGTGGAATGGTATTTGGAGTAGGACCAGGTGAATCTGATGGAACCAAAGGAGCTGAGGTTGGAGAGGAAATTCTGGAGTTCTTCTTCACTGTGAGTCCAGATCATGAAAATGTCATCAATAAATCTGTACCAAACTTTGGGTTGGCAGGCCTGGGTAACCAAGAAGGCTTCCTCTAAGGGACCCATGAATATGTTGGTGAACGAGGGGGCCATCCTGGTACCCATGGCTGTTCCCTTTAATTGTTGGTATGTCTGGCCTTCGAAAGTGAAGAAGTTGTGGGTCAGGATGAAGCTCGCTAAGGTAATGAGGAAAGAGGTTTTAGGTAGGGTGGCAGGTGATCGGTGTGAAAGGAAGTGCTCCATTGCAGTGAGGCCCTCGACGTGCGGAATATTTGTGTATAAGGAAGTGGCATCAATGGTTACAAGGATGGTTTGCAGGGATAACAGACTGGGTAGGGATTCCAGGCGTTCGAGAAAGTGGTTGGTGTCTTTGATGAAGGATGGGAGACTGCATGTAATGGGTTGAAGGTGTTGATCTATGTAGGCAGAGATACGTTCTGTGGGGGCTTGGTAACCAGCTACAATGGGACGGCCGGGATGATTGGGTTTGTGAATTTTAGGAAGAAAGTAGAAGGTAGGGGTGCGTGGTGTTGGTGGGGTCAGGAGGTTGATGGAGTCAGGTGAAAGGTTTTGTAGGGGGCCTAAGGTACTGAGGATTCCTTGAAGCTCCGCCTGGACATCAGGAATGAGATTACCTTGGCAAACTTTGTAAGTAGTGTTGTCTGAAAGCTGGCGCAGTGCCTCAGCCACATACTCCCGACGATCAAGTACCACGGTCGTGGAACCCTTGTCCGCCGGAAGAATGACGATGGATCAGTCAGCCTACAGATCACGGATGGCCTCTGGGCTTCAGCAGTGGTGATGTTGGGAGTAGGATTAAGGTTTTTTAAGAGGGATTGAGAGGCAAGGCTGGAAGTCATAAATTCCTGGAAAGTTTGGAGAGGGTGATTTTGAGGAAGAGGAGGTGGACGGAACTGTTCCAGGCAAGGTTCAATTTGGATAGTGTCTTGGGGAGTTGGATCATTAGGAGTAGGATTAGGATAATTTTTCTTCGTGGCAAAGTGATATTTCCAGCAGAGAGTACGGGTGTAGGACAGTAAATCTTTGATAAGGGCTGTTTGGTTGAATCTGGGAGTGGGGCTGAAGGTGAGGCCTCTGGATAGGACAGAGGTTTTGGATTGGGAGAGAGGTTTCGAGGAAAGGTTAACTACTGAATTAGGGTGTTGTGGTTCCAGATTGTGTTGATTGGAATTTTGAGGTTTTGGGGGGAGTGGAGCTGGAAGTGGGAGATTGAGTAGATGGGAGAGACTGGGTCTGTGTGCAATGAGAGGAGGTTCAGGTTTGCTGGAAAGGTTGTGAAGGGTGATTGAGTTGCCTTTCCGGAGGTGGGAAACCAGGAGATTGGATAGTTTTTTGAGATGGAGGGTGGCATGCTGTTCTAATTTGCAATTTGCCTGTAGGAGGATGCTCAGAACAGCCAGTGTGGATGTGGGAGAGGAAAGACTGAGGACTTTTATTAAGGATAGGAGTTGACGGGTGTATTCATTGGCTGAGTTGATGTGTAGGTGAAGGATTAGGTGGGTGAGGGCAATGGATTGTTCAGTTTGGAACTGGTATAGCGTCTGATGGAAAGAAGGGTTACAGCCAGTGATGGGAACTTTAAGTGTGAGGCCTTTGGGGGTAATGCCAAATGTCAGACAATCTTGAGAAAATAAAATATGGGAGTGTAATCTGGCTAGGGCGAAGGCATGTTTGCGGAGGGAATATAAATAATACTTAATGGGCTCGTTGTGGGGATGGTGTGAGGGTGACATGGTATTAGAAGGTGGAAAGTGTAACACGAGGCTGAAATGAAACTGAAAATAAAAATATAAATATATGGGGAGAGATAAAGGTGAACTGGAAAGCAGCTGGAGATCTGGTGTGAAAAAAGGCGAAAAAGTGCTGGTTATAGCTGGGCTTGTTCATCCTGTGGTGAACTTGGGTTGGCAGACAACGATGTGCACAAAGGTTAGGTGGTTGTGTCGCCGCCAAAACACGTAAAAGGGTGGAGCAATTCGGGAAAATTTCGAAAAAACTGCGTGCAAATGTATTAAAAGGAGTGGTTTTGTGGTGGCAGCTTGTGAAAATGAGGCTAACAATTGTCTGACGATAAAATAATGACGTTAAAACCTGTGGGAAGCGGCTAAAAAAGATCAGTGATGTGGGAAAAACGGAAATGGAAAAAAAAGGCGAAAGTTATTAGAACTAGCCGAAATGGCTGTTTAATAGCTGAAAGGAACTGTTTGTGAACTGGAAACGGTGGATTTTATAGCAGCGGTAGTGTTGAAAGCGGAAAAAAATTTTTTGGTTATGGTTTGGAAGTGGGTTACGTATTATTGAGTATATATAGGCGGGATAAAATTGTATGGTAGATTGAGTAACGAGGAGAAGGTGAATACAAAGTAAAACTACTTGCAAAAACAGAAAAGTAAAATAAGGTGACAGGAAAGATTTCGAAATGTCACAGTGACAATAACAAACGTAATTGTTGGGTTCAAATTAATGATATGAATATAATAGAGGGAAACATTCCACGTGGTAAAAATATATCTAAAAACAAAGATGATGTGACTTACCAAACGAAAGTGCTGGCAGGTCGATAGACACACAAACAAACACAAACATACACACAAAATTCAAGCTTTCGCAACTAACCGTTGCTTTGTCAGGAAAGATGGAAGGAGAGGGAAAGACGAAAGGATGTGGGTTTTAAGGGAGAGGGTAAGGAGTCATTCCAATCCTGGGAGCGGAAAGACTTACCTTAGGGGGAAAAAAGGACAGGTATACACTCGCACACACACACACATATCCATCCGCACATACACAGACACAAGCAGACATTTGTAAGGGCAAAGAGTTTGGGCAGAGATGTCAGTCAAGGCAGAAGTACAGAGGCAAAGATTTTGATGAAAGACAGGTGAGGTATGAGCGGCGGCAAAGTGAAATTAGAAATTAGCGGAGACTGAGGCCTGGCAGATAACGAGAAGAGAGGATATACTGAAGGGAAAGTTCCCACCTCCGGAGTTCTGACAGGTTGGTGTTAGTGGGAAGTATCCAGATAACCCGGACAGTGTAACACTGTGTCAAGATGTGCTGGCTGTGCACCAAGGCATGTTTAGCCACAGGGTGATAGTCATTACCAACAAACACTGTCTGCCTGTGTCCATTCATGCGAATGGACAGTTTGTTACTGGTCATTCCCACATAGAAAGCTTCACAGTGTAGGCAGGTCAGTTGGTAAATCACGTGGGTGCTTTCACACGTGGCTCTACCTTTGATCGTGTACACCTTCCGGGTTACAGGACTGGAGTAGGTGGTGGTGGGTGGGTGCATGAGACAGGTTTTACACCGGGGGCGGTTACCAGGGTAGGAGCCAGAGGGTAGGGAAGGTGGTTTGGGGATTTCATAGGGATGAACTAAGAGGTTAGAAAGGTTAGGTGGATGGCGGAAAGACACTCTTGGTGGATTGGGGAGGATTTTATGAAAGATGGATCTCATTTCAGGGCAGGATTTGAGGAAGTCGTATCCCTGCTGGAGAGCCACATTCAGAGTCTGATCCAGTCCCGGAAAGTATCCTGTCACAAGTGCGGCACTTTTGGGGTTCTTTTGTGGGAGGTTCTGGGTTTGAGGAGATGAGGAAGTGGCTCTGGTTATTTGCTTCTGTACCATATCGGGAGGGAAGTTGCGGGATGTGAAAGCTGTTTTCAGGTTGTTGGTGTAATGGTTCAGGGATTCCGGACTGGAGCAGATTCGTTTGCCACGAAGACCTAGGCTATAGGGAAAGAACCGTTTGATGTGGAATGGGTGGCAGCTGTCATAATGGAGGTACTGTTGCTTGTTGGTGGGTTTGATGTGGACAGACGTGTGAAGCTGGCCATTGGACAGGTGGAGGTCAACGTCGAGGAAAGTGGCATGGGATTTGAAGTAGTACCAGGTGAATCTGATGGAACCAAAGGAGTTGAGGTTGGAGAGGAAATTCTGGAGTTCTTCTTCACTGTGAGACCAAATCATGAAAATGTCATCAATAAATCTGTACCAAACTTTGGATTGGCAGGCCCGGGTAACGAAGAAGGCTTCCTCTAAGTGACCCATGAATAGGTTATATCACTTTGCCATGAAGAAAAATGATCCTAATCCTACTCCTAATGACCCAACTCCCCAAGACACTATCCAAATTGAACCCTGCCTGGAACAGTTCCATCCTCCATCACAGAGGGACCCACCTCCTCTTCCTCAAAATCACCCTCTCCAAACTTTCCAGGAATTTATGACTTCCAGCCTTGCCTCTCAATCCTTCTTAAGAAACCTTAATCCTACTCCATACATCACCACTGCTGAAGCCCAGGCCGTCCGTGATCTGAAGGCTGACCGATCCATCGTCATTCTTCCGGCGGACAAGGGTTCCATGACCGTGGTACTCGATCGTCGGGAGTACGTGGCTGAGGGACCGCCCCAGCTTTCAGACAACACTACTTACAAAGTTTGCCAAGGTAATCCCATTCCTGATGTCCAGGCAGAGCTTCAAGGAATCCTCAGAACCTTAGGCCCCCTACAAAACCTTTCACCTGACTCCATCAACCTCCTGACCCCACCAACACCCCGCACCCCTCACCCCTGCCTTCTACCTTCTTCCTAAAATTCACAAACCCAATCATCCCGGCCGTCCCATTGTAGCTGGTTACCAAGCCCCCACAGAACATATCTCTGCCTACGTAGATCAACACCTTCAACCCATTACATGCAGTCTCCCATCCTTCATCAAAGACACCAACCACTTTCTCGAACGCCTGGAATCCTTACCCAGTCTGTTACCCCCGGAAACCATCCTTGTAACCATTGATGCCACTTCCTTATACACAAATATTCCACACGTTCAGGGCCCCACTGTGATGGAGCACTTCCTTTCACGCCGATCACCTGCCACCCTACTTAAAACCTCTGTCCTCATTACCTTAGCGAGCTTCATCCTGACCCACAACTTCTTCACTTTCGAAGGCCAGACATACCAACAATTAAAGGGAACAGCCATGGGTACCAGGACGGCCCCCTCTTACGCCAACCTATTCATGGGTCGCTTAGAGGAAGCCTTCTTGGTTACCCACGCCTGCCAACCCAAAGTTTGGTACAGAATTATTGATGACATTTTCATGATCTGGACTCACAGTGAGGAAGAACTCCAGAATTTCCTCTCCAACCTCAACTCCTTTGGTTCCATCAGATTCACCTGGTCCTACTCCAAATCCCATTCCACTTTCCTTGACGTTGACCTCCACCTGTCCAATGGCCAGCTTCACACGTCCGTCCACATCAAACCCACCAACAAGCAACAGTACATCCATTATGACTGCTGCCACCCATTCCACATCAAACGGTCCCTTCCCTATAGCCTAGGTCTTCGTGGCAAACGAATCTGCTCCAGTCCGGAATCCCTGAACCATTACACCAACAACCTGAAAACAGCTTTCGCATCGTGCAACTTCCCTCCCGACCTGCTACAGAAGCAAATAACCAGAGCCACTTCCTCATCTCCTCAAACCCAGAACCTCCCACAAAAGAACCCCAAAAGTGCCCCACTTGTGACAGGATACTTTCCGGGACTGGATCAGACTCTGAATGTGGCTCTCCAGCAGGGATACGACTTCCTCAAATCCTGCCCTGAAATGAGATCCAGCCTCCATGAAATCCTCCCCAATCCACCAAGAGTGTCTTTCCGCCATCTACCTAACCTTCGTAACCTCTTAGTTCATCCTTATGAAATCCCCAAACCACCTTCCCTACCCTCTGGCTCCTACCCTTGTAACTGCCCCTGGTGTAAAACCTGTCCCATGCACCCTCCCACCACCACCTACTCCAGTCCTGTAACCCGAAAGGTGTACACGATCAAAGGCAGAGCCACGTGTGAAAGCACCCACGTGATTTACCAACTGACCTGCCTACACTGTGAAGCTTTCTATGTAGGAATGACCAGCAACAAACTGTCCATTCACATGAATGGACACAGGCAGGCAGTGTTTGTTGGTAATGAGGATCACCCATTGGCTAAACATGCCTTGGTGCACGGCCAGCACATCTTGGCACAGTGTTACACCGTCCAGGTTATCTGGATACTTCCCAGTAACACCAACCTGTCTGATCTCCGGAGGTGGGAACTTTCCCTTCAGTATATCCTCTCTTCTCGTTATCTGCCAGGCCTCAATCTCTGCTAATTTCTAACTTCACTTTGCCGCCGCTCATACCTCACCTGTCTATCAACAACATCTTTGCCTCTGTACTTCTGCCTTGACTGACATCTCTGCCCAAACTCTTTGCCCTTACAAATGTCTGCTTGTGTCTGTGTATGTGCGGATGGATATGTGTGTGTGTGCAAGTGTATACCTGTCCTTTTTTCCCCCTAAGGTAAGTCTTTCCGCTCCCGGGATTGGAATGACTCCTTACCCTCTCCCTTAAAACCCACATCCTTTCATCTTCCCTCTCCTTCCCTCTTTCCTGACGAAGCAACGGTTGGTTGCGAAAGCTTGAATTTTGTGTGTATGTTTGTGTTTGTTTGTGTGTCTATCGACCTGCCAGCACTTTCGTTTGGTAAGTCACATCATGTTTGTTTTTAGATATAAATTATTTAACAGTTACATTGCAGACCCATACACATTTCCTGATACACTTACACATGGAATAACTTACCTGAAACCTAAAGATCAAGCAGACACAGCATAATGAGCTAAATATCGCCCCATAACATGCCTACCAATAATATACAAAATATTAACTTCAGTCATTACAAAGAAATTAATAACACATACAACACAGAACAAAATTATAAATGAAGAACAAAAAGGCTGTTGCAAAGGAGCATGAGGATGTAAAGAGCAACTGATAATAGATGCTGAGGTGACATATCGAGCTAAAACTAAACGAAGGTCACTACACTACGCATACATTGATTACCAAAAAGGTTTTGATAGTGTACCCCACTCATGGTTACTACAAATATTGGACATATACAAAGTAGATCCTAAATTGATACAGTTCCTAAACATAGTAATGCAAAATTGGAAAACCACACTTAATATACAAACAAATTCAAATAATATCACATCACAGCCAATACAGATTAAGCGTGGAATATACCAAGGAGACTCATTAAGTCCTTTCTGGTTCTGCCTTGCTCTGAACCTACTATCCAACATGCTAAATAATACAAATTATGGATACAATATTACTGGAACATACCAACACAAAATCACACATTTGCTATACATGGATGATCTAAAACTACTGGCAGCAACAAATCAACAACTCAACCAATTACTAAAGATAACAGAAGTATTCAGCAATGATATAAATATGGCTTTTGAAACAGACAAATGTAAGAAAAATAGCATAGTCAAGGGAAAACACACTAAACAAGAAGATTACATATTGGATAACCACAACGACTGCATAGAAGCGATGGAAAAAACAGATGCCTACAAATGTTTAGGATACAGACAAAAAATAGGAATAGATAATACAAATATTAAAGAAGAACTAAAAGAAAAATATAGACAAAGACTAACAAAAATACTGAAAACAGAATTGACAGCAAGAAACAAGACAAAAGCTATAAATACTTATGCTATACCAATATTGACCTACTCATTTGGAGTAGTGAAATGGAGTAACACAGACCTAGAAGCACTCAATACACTTACATGATCACAATGCCACAAATATAGAATACATCACATACATTCAGCAACAGAAAGATTCACATTAAGCAGAAAGGAAGGAGGAAGGGGATTTATCGACATAAAAAACCTACATTATGGACAGGTAGACAATTTAAGAAAATTCTTTCTAGAACGAGCAGAAACTAGCAAAATACACAAAGCAATCACTCATGTAAATACATTGGCTACACCACTGCAATTTCATAACCACTTCTACAACCCTCTAGATCACATAACATCAACAGATATGACGAAAGTAAATTGGAAAAAGAAAACACTAAATGTCAAGCACCCGTATCATCTAACACAGCCACACATCGGTCAAGATGCATCCAACACGTGGCTAAGAAAAGGCAATATATACAGTGAGACGGAAGGATTCATGATTGCAATACAGGATCAAACAATAAACACCAGATATTACAGCAAGCATATTATTAGAGATCCCAATACCACAACAGATAAATGCAGACTTTCCAAACAACAAATAGAAACAGTAGATCACATCACAAGCGGATGTACAATACTAGCAACTACAGAATACCCCAGAAAACATGAATGACAATGTAGCAAAAATAATACATCAACAGCTTGCCTTACAACATAAACTTATAAAACAACATGTTCCCACATACAAGTATGCACCACAAAATGTACTGGGGAATGATGAATACAAATTATACAGAACCATTATAACAGATAAAACAACACCACATAACAAACCTGACATCATACTCACCAATAAAAAGAAGAAATTAACACAACTAATCGAAATATCCATACAAAATACAACAAATATACAAAAGAAAACAGGAGAAAAAATTGAAAAATACATCCAACTGGCTGGGGAAGTCAAGGACATGTGGCATCAGGATAAAGCTGACATTATACCAATTATACTATCAACTACAGGAGTCATACCACACAATATCCACCAGTACATCAATGCAATACAGCTACATCCAAACTTATATACACAGCTACAGAAATCCGTAATTATTGATACATGTTCAATCACCCCGAAGTTCCTAAATACAATATAGCATATACCGTACAGTTAAAAGGAAGTCACGCTTGATCAAGGTCCACGTCACTTTCCAGTTTTGACCAGACATAACATCTGAGAAAAGAAAGAAAGAATAATAATAATAATAATAATAATAATAATAATAATAATAATAATAGACTAAACCAATACACTGCTTGAGTATCAACCATATAGCCAATGCACAGTGTCTCTTCTACTCTTAACTATTAATGTTAAGAATTGTGACTAGCAGTCATCACCTCAAAGCAACAGTTCCAAGGAATTCATCCCCAGTCATCTATAATGTGTCCTATCTTCTATTATTTTCTTCATAAATATCAAAACATTATTTACACTTCTCCAAATTTTATGTTCTATTAACTGGTTTTAAAAAATGCTGCAGAAAAGGAAAATTAAAATGAAAAATATGAAAAAATAATAATACAATAAAACTTGCTCAAAATGGAGTCACATGGGACTAAATTAATTTTCCAAATTGGACAAGTTTCTGGATGACACAAAACACACTAGACTATGTAAAATTTGTAAAGTACCATACACAAACATACAATCTGTAACTATGCACCTATTTAGATACCTTTACTCCTACACAGTTGATGTGGCTTAGAACACCAGATCATTACAATACTGCTATGTGATACAGCATATCTGATTTTTACTGTAACTTTCAATCTGCATACACGTCTTATTCCCTTGTTTATTTGCTAAACATTTTCCTGTTCAAAATTGTTTTTTAAGAAATATTTTACACCACAGAATAGTTCCAACAGCTTGAGAGAATTTGTATGTGCTGCAAATTGTGTAACATTGTTTATGCTTGCAACAGCCTCTTCAGGTGTATTAATTTTTCTAGGGACATTACTTTGCTCCTATTCTTCTTCTTTCTTCCCTTCTCATTGTCTTCTGTGTTCTGGTTTTCTATTACACCTACTGCTTTGCATTTGAATTAATTCAGCACTTGCTGCAAAAATTTCTTGAGCCTTGAATAGTACAGAAGCATCTTGTTCATTACTTCCATGCCCCATTTTGTTGAAGCACTTGATGACAGTTTTGGACTTTATTTCCCTTACTGCCAAACCAATCCAATTTACTGCATCCAGTACAGAAACTGACTGTACTAGAGGATATGCACTTTTGGCATCTTTATCACTAAGAATAAGAGACTACATCAGTAATCATATGTACTGGGTCTTGAATGTGTAATTAACCCTCTAGTCCATGGGTTGTATGAGGCTGGTTGAACTGGGCAGGAACCCAGTCAATTTCACATTTGATAACTTGACTTTCAGTTTGCAGGATGCATTGTCTAGGAAAAGGAGAACTTGGCGACTTCCTTTTTTAATTTTGGCACTGAAAAAGTTCAGCCACTGTTCCATAAGACACAAACACCATCTATGCCTTTTTATTGTTTAGCCATTTGACTGGAAGCTTATTGATGTCTGTGTTTTTGATACAAGGGGGTTTTTCCACCTCCTCAATTACCAGTGGCTTCTCCATTTCACCCAACATGTTTCCACGCAGCAGTATAGCGAGTCATTCCTCGGACATTTTCCACTGATGTACTTTTCTTGAATTACTTCAGATTTTGTAGGCAGCACATGATAAAATAAACCCTTTTCATCAGCACTGGGCAAATCTTTTGGGTCATAATTTACCATTAGGTTGTGCAGTATTGTACTCCATTCTGTTGCTACATTTACTGCACATCCTTTGCTTCCCCATACAACGTTATATCTAGCTTTGAAATTGTCCAGGCATGTCGTGGATGCCTTAAATATGTATTCCCTTGCTCTTTACAGGCTTTCAGAGCCCCTCTCTGCAACATGGGTCCAGCCAAAGGTAAGTTTTTTTGCCCACATACGTATGAAAATCCCCACACAATCTCTTTAATTTTTTCATTTTTGTCTTAACTTGTCTTTTCACTTTCCCATTCCCTTTGACTCATGTGCAGTGCCAGAGTTGTCCCACTAGCTCAGTGAGATGAGCAAAGCTATGGAGAACAGATACGCAGACTCATCAAAGTTGAAGTTACGTTCACGACAAACTTTCTTTTCTTTTCCAGTTAAAGCATCAAACTGTATCAAATTAACACCCCTACAATGTGGTATCTTCTTTCTGTTACTGTTACCTTTATTTAAACATTAAGACATAAGATAAACTTTCTACAGACACGAATGACCACTGTGTTTCATCCATGACACAAGTAAAGCTGACAGAAAATAATAGTTGATACATTAACCGTGTCTGTATCAATGAGGTGCAAAAAACACAATAGACAGGCTGAACTAGATTGCACATTGTGCTATGCACAATAATTCTATTCTGTATGTTTGACATCAGTCAGCCAGTACGTACACATTTGAGCTACATTCACTTTCGAAAAGATGATCAAATCAATCACCTCGCATTTGCTAACACTTTGCCACTTCCTGGATCATACTTTGCTCAACCCTATGCAGGACACCGGCATCCACTATTGCCAAAGCAGCATCCACGCGAGCTATTACATCCTGTACATCCATAGGTGGAGTGCTATAAACTTGCTCCTTTAAGTATCCTCACAAATGAAAATGTAGTGGATTAAGGAGCGCTGAACAATGAGGCCAGAACAATGGACCTCCATGGTCAATCCATGGCTCTACAAATGCTTCATTTACACAGTTACACACATTCATTCCGAAGTGTGGTAGTGCACCATCATGCTAAAGCCATAGCTGTTGCTGAACACCATGTGAAACGTTTTCTAATCCATTAGGCAAAGTATTGCAAAGAAACATATGATACAGCAGGATATTAAACTGGCAATAGGTAAGAGCCCAAAAACACTCTTCCCACACTTCCAACCCATGGGTTTATGTCAAAACATGAAAAAGCCACGTTCAAGGAAGACATATGGTTGTGTTCTGACTAATAATGGCTGTCGTGGGGGTTCAACATACATTCATGAGTGCAGCTACATTCATCTGTACATACCATGTTATTTATAAAATGTTCGTAATCTTTCATGTGGTGCAAAAGCCATTCACAAAACTGTATTTTTCGAATATGGTCTTATGCTGGTGTTGAGTTAATGTGTAATTACACGGATGCTGTTCTTCATCATGCAACTTCAACAACCACTCTTTGAGATATCTGGAACTGCCTTGAATTATTACGAGTAATTTTCCGAGGTGACTGGTGAACTGTTTCAAGAATCACGACCTCTGTGGAGTAAGTCTGGTCCTCGGATGACCTGTGTCCATTACTTGTGGAAGAAGATTACCACGGTGATGCTCCAGGTGACAAAAAACATTTTTATCAGGATGGCGCCTTTGATGGCGTACATATGAGTAGCCGTAGCAGCAACAACATCTCTGTTATCAGATCCATCAGCACCAAAAGCATATTGACGTATTCATCATTTGTGTACTCTACTGGGAAGCTGCCTGACATGAACTTGAGAAGACATTATGGTTGGGCACTGAGTGATTAGTAGACACGTGTAGCATGAACTGTAGTGGATCCCACTGTCATGTGATGTCCAAGATTATAAAAGGGTATTATGTGAATCACCCTATATGTATTATGACGATCCCAACAAAATAACACAATGGAAATGACTGCTCAAAATATCAACCACTGCAGGGGATACAGCTCACACGAATGAAATCATATCAGTCATTTCAGATCCTCGAGAAAGATGCGTTGTTGAACAATTATTACAGAGACAACAGTAACTCCACAAAGCAGAATGTGAAACATTCTCGTGTGGACGTGCTGACATATGGCAGGCAGATCACATAGATATCAGGGCTTGCTGATTTATGGCAGGTAGATCTCATAGATATTATGGCTGTTGATAAAATATCAGCAATATCTTTTTCACCAATATATTGATATCAAAATGGCAATAATATCAAGTGTCGATATTTTTATTTTATATTAGATTTTTTGTATTTTTGGTAAATATTTGAAACTGTTCTTTTGAAATTGTAGTAAAACATAATTTTACTTTCACTGTGTGAAGGAGTTTTACTTCTTTTTAAGCTTTCATCATGTCCAGTCTTTCTCTTTGACTGTGCGAAGCAATTTGGTGGCACTAAGTAGTAGTCGAGTTCCACTCAGGGGAGACAGTGTGAATGGAATAACAAGACTTCCAATGTGAAGAAACAGCACACCAGTTGGGTTAAAAAACAATTTAAAATGCAACTTGTGTGCTATTTCTACACAGCAACATTATTTAAAAAAATATAGGTGTAGGCTTCCGCAGCCATTATCACTGTCAATGAAACAGCTCAAGGACTGTAAAACAGGAGTCAGCGTTGTTAAAATAAAACAGGAATTAGCGCAGAGCAAGCCCTCAGGAAGACCACTTACAACAGTGGTCTAAACTTTGTACAATTTTAGATATTTACAATGCTGTCAATAGCCCTAAAGAATTTTATTGACAATTGCAGAAAAATATGAACAAAAATCTAAACGACGAGATTGGTCTATGTGGTAGGGCGAGAGGTGTGAGGAGGAATGCTGCTGTAATCGGCTAACAACAGAAACTGCAACGTTTAACTTCACCACACAATTTTGACATTACTACTGCTAGGTTGCTGGCATTTGCAGAAATAAAAAAAAAACAGGGTGCAGAAATAAAAAAAAAGACATGGAAGTCAACATGAAGTTTTTTGGACAGATCTGATATGTGACGAAACCAAGTGATGTACCTATCGGACACCTTTTATTTACGTGCCACTTACATGCAGTTACCATTGTTAGCAAAGTGATTATCGCCAAGCACGAATGTGCATAACTTTCCTCTCAATTCTTGCTCCAAGAGAGATAAGCAGGTTGCTAGCTTGTTGATGAACAGAACATCTAACAATAAATCACTACCGTACTTAAAAGTACAGCTCTAAAACTGGCCACACATTTACAATGTACGGCTGATATTTTTATAGGCCAATGTTTTTTTCATCGATATATCAATAATTTTTTTGAAAACGACAGTCTTCTAAATATTGATATATCGGATTCACAATATTTTTATAAATATTGACAGTCCTAATAGATGTCACACGATATGCATGAGCAAATAAAGGATTTACATATATTTTAATGGTTGTAGATACATATTCCAAATTTCCCTGGGCTCTACCAGGGAAAGCAAAGAGTGGAACAGATGTTGCATGGGTGTTTGAACAATTGCTGTGGAGAGGGATCAATTGTTGCCTAGGCAATCTTCAAATCGGCCATGTAGGTTGTGATGTACTTTTCCCATTTCTTGTTTTCATGTTTTTGATTTCTTCAAACGCAAAGAGAAGCGGTGAAGTGGTAGCCCAGCATAGAGCCTGTGCCTACCATCATGTATTTTTGATTGTCAAGTGTTAAAAAACAAAAGATGTTTTTCCTGTTTCTTGGTAAAAGGAAGGACTCGCTCTCTGTTAATGAATGAAGGTAGACGCATGTTATTTTAAGAGTGTAATCTGCCATTTTGGTTGTGAGAATAAGTAAAAAGTCTGTATTTTTTATGTGCATCAAATGACAAATACAATATCATTTTACTAATTGAAACATTATATGAGTTAAATGATTAAAGGAAAATCTCATATAAAGATGTGAAACAAATACTAGCAAAGAGATAGAGGGGCTGGCCAGTACTTACCTCAGCTCAGTACAGCTGATAGATACCGTTTTGTGTATGTATCGGCTCTACTGAGCTGAGGTAAGTACTGGGCAGCCCCTCTATCTCTTTGTTAGTATTTGTTTCACATTATATGAGTTATTATTCCAAGTGGTACTGTAATATATAAAAATCCAAGAAGCCCACCTGTGTACTTTGGAGTTACAATGAAGATCCGATTACAATGTCGTAGACATGGTCAAGATTTTGTAGGTGGATACGGTGATCACACGTAGTATTATTAATTGGTAAGCATAAATCTACAACAACAGGAAGAGTACTTCGTCAATGCAGAACTAATATGAACCCATTAAAGGTATAGCCCAACTTATTGTGCTTGTCTAAGTGCCGAAGAATTAATCTCATTATTTTGATACATATAAACATATTTATATTATTGTATCATATATTTTTATTATATTATAAGGTGAATCTTACAGTATGTAATTCAAGGAATGGAGTACACTACTATTCAACATTCTCCCATCTGAAACTGAGTACCATGGAACATTTGTACAGAACAATAAAAACCACAAATGTATGTGTTTTAATCTTTGTGGTTCTAGATATTATCCCACAAATAATTTGGCAGTATAAGCATACTAAATATCACTGATAAGAATAAAATTATCGATGTTTAGGATAATGGGCTTCTTTATCTATATTACTCTACGAAGACAAGTCATTGTTTAATATCGTTATCAAAAATCTTGGAAAGTTTTAGACCAATTTCTACACAATAATATAAAGTTTGAATGGACATAATATATACTCTAATAAAATTTCTGACAGACATATGCTACATGTATATATAAAGGGGAAACGCTGTTAACAAAAATTTCAAAAAGCTCTTGAACAATTTACATCAAACATCTACATGATACTCTACTAAATGTTCAGACAGATCTATGATAGCAAAGTATTTAAACCATTAGACAAACTTTTCCTCTCATATATATGTATTCTTTTCCTCTATATATAACTTTAAACAAAAATTGTATACACAGTAATGTGCTTTTTTTTTCTTTTCTTTCCTTGCAGTTGGTTTGTGCAGAATACAGGTAAGTTGTATTTATGGCTTATCAGCTAATAATTAGAATACTACTACGCAACTGCATTGTCTGAAACTTTGTAATTCACAGATTAAAACCATATGAATTACTGTCACTGAAGCTACTATCTTCACAGATCCAGCAGCTGGAGATGTCTCTCTCATACCCTGCATACCAACAAACCCAACCGATTTACCCATTCATTTTAAGTGACTTCAGTTTCCAATCAAGGTTTCATTTACAATAACAATAAACAAGGCTCAAGGTCAAGGACAGGTAAGAGTAAACGGACAGAGGGGGGGAGGGGGATTGTTGTAGACAGAGGCAAGAAGGAGATGGACAGAGAGAGGGGAGGAGGGTATGGAGTGAGAGAGGGGAGTACATGATGGATAGAGAGAGGAGAAGGAGATGATGGACAGAGAGGAAGAGAATGAGGAGGAGATGGGCAAAGAGAGGGGGGAGGAGGAGATCACGATGTAATCCTATTCCATACATATTTAGCAACTGTGAAGCACTGATGGGTTCCCTAGTATGGTATACAAATGTGTTAAAATGGTGGATCAATGCAAGCAAAAATTTAATGCCCCTGATTTGGAACACATTTCAAAATATAAGATGGTGTTTGAGAAATCTTGTCAACTGAACTGGTCAACAGAGATATTTACAGTTTCCAAAGTGCAATGAACAAACACAAGAACTTACATCTTAAAGGACAGTGAAGCTGAAGATATTTCTGTTAGGTTTTTATACAGAAGAATTACAGAGAAGCTCTAAACCACATATGGTCCTCATAGAACATGTCACAGGACATCAGAGGAACAGGGCTTCAGTTAAATGTGTTGACTTCTAAAATTCATTAAAAAATTTCATAGAGTGTTCATACAGAATATGATACCAAGGGCAAAGTGGAAATCTAAAGAATGCTGGACTGTAAACCTACATGTTGCAGGGGCATTTCGTACTCAATGTGCTGCATACGTAAAAAATGGAATAAAATCTACTAGTCTGACTCATTCAGTGATTTAAATCCATCACAAGAATTGTGCCACAATTTTACCAACAAACACATGTTCTACAGTGTTTGATGCCATCAAGACTCTGATACATATCTCATTTGATATTCCTGCCTATGGCCCTCCTGATAACCGTACATGTGTCAGTTGATGTTTAGATGTGATGTCATACCTTCTGACTTTAAAAGAATGTTCATAAGTATTCAGCACAAATTTTATTAGCAAATTTTGTTACACCACCTGTGTGCTTTAATAGTTTAGTTCCTTGAGTTTCTGCGTGTAAATTTAATATCTAATAGCCTCTGTCCTCGCATTTTCATTTGCGTCAGATAGTAAACTGATTTTGTGACATATTACAAGTTCCTAATTGGGGCGAATTATTTAGTTTCACCTGAGTGCTTCAGTAGTTAGGTTTTCGAATATCTGCGTATTATTAGACACAGTTCCTGCGTTTTCATCAGGGTCTACAGTAGAGTTGCGCAGCACGTGCCGATAGTCCATTTATCTGATAGTTTGTCTTTTGTATGGACAGGGACTGCAATTGTTGTGTGCGGATGCGAGCTGAGTTGGTGACACTTCGCTCTCAGCTTCAGGCTGTGATGGATTCGGTTACACAGCTTGAGGCTGCAGTGGATGGGCACCACTTGTTATGGGCCAGCCGTGGGGATCTGATGGGCCTTCAGCACGTCTGAGTCCTCCAATCGGTGGCCAACCCAGTTGCTGCTCACACTGAGGCTGACACCACACCTGTGGTAGAGTGGGAGGTCGCCCTGGGGTGAAGCAGGCAGCAAAAGACTTCTGAAGTGGCCGCACATAAGGCCTCTCCGGTTTGTCTGACAAAGAGGTTCCAGGTGCTGTCTGTGGCTGACACTGTCGCTGAGCCAGATGCTGTTGCCTGTCCTGTTTCAGAGGAAACCACTCAGCCTGCAAGATCCGGGCAATCACAGAGGGTGGGATTATTGGTAGTTGGGAGCTCCAACATTAGGTGCATTATGAGGCACCTTTAGGGACTTGGCTGACAAGAAGTGTAAGAAAACCTATTTGCACTCCGTGTGCGTACCGGGTGGAGTCATTCCAGATGTGGAAACGGTCCTTCCAGATGCCATGAAGAGCACAGGGTGCAGCCAACTGCAGGTGGTTGCTCATGTTGGTACCAATGATGTATGTCACTTTGGATCAGAAGAGATCCTCTCTGGTTTCAAGCAGCTAACAGAAGTGGTAAAGGCTACCAGTCTTGCTGAAAGCAGAGCTGACCATTTGCAGTATAATCGACAGGACCGATTGCGGACCTCTGGTACAGAAACCAAATGAAGGGTCTCAATCAGAGGCTCAGATGGTTCTGTGACCGTGTAGGCTGCAGATTCCTTGACTTGCGCCAAAGGGTGGTTGGGTTTCGGGTTCCGCTGAACAGGTCAGGTGTCCACTATATGCAGGACGTGGCTACATGGGTAGCAGGGGCTGTGTGGCGTGCAGTGGGTGGTTTTTTAGGTTAGAGGGTCTCAGGAAAACACAAGGAGGTCTTCAGTCAGAAAGGGTGCAGGCCGTACACAGGAAGAATGTAGATACAGGAACCACTGGTATAACAGTTGTAAATTGTCGTAACTGTGTTGGGAAAGTACCAAAGCTCCAAGCACTAATAGAAAGCACTGATGCTTAAATCATTATAGGCACTGAAAGCTGGCTAAAGCCGGATATTAGCTCAGCTGAAATTTTTTCAAAGAACCTAATGGTGTTCCGAAAGGATAAGCTAAACACAATTGGCGGTGGCGTGTTTGTTGCTGTTAGAAGTAGTTTAACTTGTCGCGAAATTGAAGTAGATACTGCCTGTGATTTAGTATGGGCAGAGGTCATTGTTCAAAACCAGAATAAAATAATAATTGGATCCTTCTAACGACCACCCAATTCAGATGAGACAGTTGAAGAAAGGTTCAAAGAGAACTTGAGTTTGATTTCAAAGACGTACCTTACTCATACGATAATAGTTGGTGAGGACTTTAATTTATCCTCGATATGTTGTTGAAAGTACATGTTTAATTCCGGAGATACACACAAAACATCATCCGAAATTGTGCTAAGTGCATTCTCTGAAAATTATTTTGAGCAATTAGTTCATGAGCCCACGCGAATAGTAAACGGTTGTGAAAACACACTTGACCTCTTAGCAACAAATAATCCTGAGTTAATAATGAGCATCAAAACCGATTCAGGGATTAGCGAACACAGGGTTGTCGTAGTGAGATTGAATATTGTAATCCCCAAATGCTCGAAAAATAAGTGAAAAATATACCTACTCAAAAACGCAGATCAAAATTTACTTGACACCTCCCTGAGAGACAATCTCCACTCATTCCAAATTAATAATAAAAGTTTAGACCAGATGTGGCTTAAATTCAAAGAAATAGTATTGGCAGCAATTAAGATATTTCTAACAAATAAATTAACAACAGAGCTGATCCTCCTTGGTACACAAAATGGGTTAGAACACTGTTGCAGAAACAAACATGCCAAATTTAAACAGATGCAAAATCCCCAAGATTGGCGATATTTTATAGAAGCTCGAATTTTAGTGCAGACTTCAATGCGAGATGCTTATAACAGTTTCCACAATGAAACTTTGTCTCAAAATCTGACAGAAAATCCAAAGAGATTCTGGTCGTATGTGAAGTATGCTAGTGGCAAGAAACAATCAATGCCTTCTCTGTGCAATAGCAATGGAGATACTATCAAAGACAGTGCTGCCAAAGCAGAGTTACTAAACACAGCCTTCCGAAATGCCTTCACAAAAGAAGACGAAGTAAATATTCCAGAATTCTAATCAAGAAAAGCTGCCAACATGAGTAACGTAGAAGTAAATATCCTCTGAGTAGTGAAGCAACTTAAATCACTTAATAAAAGCTAGTATTCTGGTCCAGACTGTATACCAATTAGGTTCCTTTCAGAGTATGCTGATGCATTAGCTCCATACTTAACAGTCATATACAACCATTTGCTTGACGGAAGATCCGTACCCAAGGACTGGAAAGTCGCACAGATCACATCATTATTCAAGAAAGGTAGTAGGAGTAATCAACTAAATTACAGGCCCATATTGTTAGCATTGATATGCAGCAGGATTTTGGAACATATATTGTGTTTGAACATCATGAGTTACCTGGAATAAAACGGGCTATTGACACACAGTCAACATGGGTTTAGAAAACATTGTTCCTGTGAAACACAACTAGCTCTTTATTCGCATGAAGTGTTGAATGTTATTGACAAGGGATTTCAGATCGATTCCGTACTTCTGGATTTCTGGAAGGCTTTTGACACTGTACCACACAAGTGGCTTGTAGTGTAATTGCGTGCTTATGGAATATTGTCTCAGAAATGTGACTGGATTTATGATTTTCTGTCAGAGAGGTCACAGTTCGTAGTAACTGATGGAAAAACATTGATTAAAACAGAAGTGGTTTCTGGCAGTCCCCAAGGTAGTGTTATATGCCCTTTGCTGTTCCTTATCTATATACAGGATTTGGGAGACAATCTGAGTAGCCGTCTTCGGTCGTTTGCAGATGACGCTGTCACTTATCAACTAATAAAGTCATCAGAAGATCAAATCCAACTGCAAAACGATTTAGAAAAGATATCTGAATGGTGCGAAAAGTGGCAGTTGACCGTAAATAACAAAATGTGTGAGGTCATCCACATGAATGCTAAAAGGAACTCATTAAATTTCAGTTACACGATAAATCAGTCTAATGTAATAGCCATAAATTCAACTAAATACCTAGGTATTACAATTATGAACAACTCAAATCGGAAGGAACACATAGAAAATGTTGTGGGGAAGGTTAACCAAAGGCTGCATTTTATTGGCAGGAAATTTAGAAAATGTAACAGACCTACTAAGGAGACTGCCTACACTATACTTGTCCATACTCTTTTAGAATACTGCTGCATGGTGTGGAATCCTTACCATATAGGACCGATGGAGTACATCGAAAAAGTTCAAAGAAAGGCAGTACGTTTCGTATTATCATGAAATATGAGAGAGAGTGTCACAGGAATGATACAGGATTTGGGCTGGACATCATTAAAAGAAAGGCATTTTTCATTGTGATACAATCTTCTCATGAAATTCCAATCACCAACTTTCTCCTCCAAATGTGAAAATATTTTGTTAACACTGATCTACATAGGGAGGAATGATCACCACAATAAAATAAGGGAAATCAAAGCTTCATTCTTTCCACACGCCATACAAGATTGGAATAATAGAGAATTGTGAAGGTGGTTTGATAAACCCTCTGCCAGGCACTTAAATGTGATTTGCAGAGTACCTATGTAGATGTAGATGTAGAAATTACTTTCCACCAACAGATCTAGGCAAGGGCCCTGGAGTATTGCACTGATCGATCTTGAGACATACAACAGATTTCCTACTATCCACAAGGCAAACAATAAACTACATCTAGGAGTTGGTAAAGTTGTGGAAATATGCCCGGCTCATATGATATTGATGATTTAAATGGATTTATAAGAAAATCATCTGTAAAAGAGTGCAAGTTACATGCAAATGTTAATATGTGTAAAATGAAAATAAAATTGACAAAACAGACAACAGACTTTAGCCATGAGGGTTCCATAAGGCCACTATAAGCATTCTCAAGGATTCACATTTTGGAGAAGAATTCAGATAAATTTTAAGGATCAGAACTACCTGTGGATGTACAAGCAGTTAGCTTGACTAGTGTCGAGCATACCATCGCAATGAATCTGTATCTTCACTACAAAAGCCCAGGATACAAAATTGTTGAGATGTGCTAAGCAAACTGATACACCTCCAAGTGACTTGGGAGGCACCAGACCATCTCAATTTGAATACTGTTGACCGGGACAAGAATACAGTTGATTTTTACAAGAGACAACTGCGATACTACTTCACTTTAAACAGCATGGAAGTAAGGTACAAAAGGGATGCACACAACCTCCAGTACATCTCATCATTTCAGAAGCTCAATGTTGTAACATGGGAGAATTACAGGTTCCTTAAATTAATAGGATTGAAACCACATAGTGATGTCTGGCTCCAGTTTGTGAATCATTTGCTAGGAATATTTCTCTCATAAGCCTTTTCTTCAGCAACATTTAATAATAAAGATGGGATAAGAATTCTCATTCTACACACACAATGGTTTAACAATTGCGAGCAACAGTTTCCTATACTTGGAAGGGAAATTTGAGAAGAAAGATGGAGGAACTATACCAGCTTCCAGCTTACATGTAATATTTTTGCCTTTATCTGTCAAGAAATAAGATACTAACTGGATGGCATCGAGGTCGACCATCAAAACATATGTTTCTGTGTCAACTTTGTACTTGAGCAGGATGGTACAAACACAGATGAATAAGTCTCTGCTTTAGAGTATGTATCCCACAAAAATGTTTATGGGGTGTGTTTAGGATACAAGACACATCATGAACACTAAGCAAAAACTAATTCTGGTTTGAAGTACAACAGATAACTCAATATAAGAGCCTAAGCCCAAAGAGAATAAAAGCTCATCAGAGAAATTGGTATGGGAAATGCCTCATATTCCTGTGACAGTGGAAATGCCTCATATTCCTGTGACAGATAAGGAACACTTGAATTTTTTATGGGTATTGAAATCAGAAATTTAATTACCAAGAAGTTTATGTTCATAGGAACTGTCTGAATATTCAGTTCTAGAGCAGTTCAACTAGACCTGCGTCGATTCCTTATCCTGGCTCTCCAGACAGGATGTGACATCTGAAAAAGTATTCGAGTGTGTTCAACAATTGTAAACTAACCAAAGCCAAAGTGTACTTAATTCTGAATTCTACCTATATGATAATTTACAATTTGACTGGGGTACTAACACTCGTGGCCTACTCTCTGACATGTGTACAAGGTTTCACTCCAATTAGATATATTGTTCAAAGCAAAATGAAAGTGAAATCAGGACTAAGAGACACATGTGTTGAATTTGAATCATCAGATAATTTCCCCAGGTATCGCAGATCCATAGCATTTCGCAATGACACCTTGCAAGTGTGAACATCATTGCTGACACACAGGGTTTCTACAAGTAACGAGGAAAAAGTTGTATTTGAAGATATCATCTTTACTGTATTCACAAATGTTGGACATGTAATAATGACATTCTCTGCAAGTGTGACAACATCCAATTGTTCAGAAAAGTAATGCGTGCCAAGACAAAAAATCACATTGTGGTCAGCATATTGTCACCACAGGAAATACTGGAACATCCCAGGAACAGCTTACAATATAATCCATCCAAATCTTTGTACACAAAGACAATGTCGTTTACATCAAAGTTAATGAAAAGGTGATGTGGATATGTAATTATAAGAATGCTTCAGTTAGCAACCGGGAATAGCATCCATCTGTCAAACATATGTATGAATTTGAGTGACCAGCAAACGATATTTTCTTTTTCAAATAAGCTTTGTATTTAATCAGTTCAATATCCTTCTAAATCCTCCTCCACCAACGGGTTTCAACATGTGTGCAAACAGGGAATTATTCACAGTAAGTATTTATGTTCATCCAGAAACATTTAGATTTCCCATCCAAAATAGTAGAGTTTTAGATGTGGCTTCTACATGTCTTTGGAATCAGCAACAGTCTCCTGCTGCCTCTTTCCGACACACTATCCAACCCATTCTGAATGCAAAATTCCATGTATTTATTGCACAAACTGAGGTGCACACCTCATACTTAAAGTTCACTTTTTTCATCATCACTGCACTCATGCTGGATAAAAACCACCCAACATTTATGTCTCAGCCCTTTAGATAATAATGTAACACTGGGCAGTGCATACAGACACAGCAGTGTCCTATGCACTTGAAGCAAGAACTCTAATAATGAATTCAAGATATCCAGACACTGTCGCCTCCAGTACATTATCGATACCTCTGATCTTCTAACCCAGCATACGAAGTGCATTTTGGGCCTGAAGACAGCATACTGAAATGCTAACACTGGAACTCAAAATAAAATAAAATCACTTCTCAAATATGTATGGCTATGTGGCAATCTTCCTCAATAAAAGTTTTTGGATAGGTCTATGGCAGCAGCACATCACAGCACTGCTGCAATCCATTACTTGACTAAAGTAACATCAAGTACATAGGAATGCGCAGATATTTAAAATGCCCTCTTGATTTTTGGTGGTTTAAGATATCTTCTTTAAAAACAATAATGAAAGAGTGTGTGTGTGTGTGTGTGTGTGTGTGTGTGTGTGTGTGTGTGTGTGTGTGTGTTGGGGGGGTGGGGAGGGGGGAGTGCAAGCTGGTTATCTACTGGGGGATGAAGCTCACTCTCTCCTCTCCATTCCACTCACTGACTCGAAACTAAAAGGACTGTAGGAAAAACATTGCCATCAATTAGGCCTCAAAAACAAAGAAAGCAAGCAAGGCCTGTTGATGTTAAAGGAGCTGGATTGGCTAAAAGGCTGTAAGGAATTACTGAATATATCAACGCAGAGTGCAAAGCAGATGGCAGTCCTCCAGGGCTCTTACTACAGTGAGAGTCTTTCCCTCCACATTTGCGATAAACACTAACATAAAGCTTAACGAACTTCAAACTGGGGTAAAATCCGCTTTCTCTAATGAATCTTAGAATTCATCCAATACTCGCTTCACCGTGTCAGTAGTTCATCAATATATTGGCCAGTGTGAGGAGGGGTACCCAGATGGATCCTCTTGCCATAAGAGAAAATCGTTACCGAGCCTTGTATGTGTGATCGACAGACTGCATAAAGTGGCAAAATTCTTTCCTCAAAGTTCAGTAGTGGTTTCCTTCATCATTCTGATTTTACTGCAGGTAGTAAAATTTTACCAATCAGACTCCCTTCCTGTTATGATTAGATGCATTTCTTGGTGTATTAGGTCAGTACCAGGTATCCTAATGCCTAGCAATTCACTCACAGTTGCTTCCTCAGCAAGATGAGCTGTGAGCTGCTTACGAGCATAGGAGTGTGCTTCAGTGAGCACATGAAAGTGATGGCAGCACCCAATGGAGGAGGTCAATAGTAGATCCTGAACACTGACAGGCGTTGCCTTCCTTGCACAGTGATGGCTAACAGATTGAAGACAGCTCTATGAGTCAGAGACCAACAGGGACTTTTTGGTTACAATGTGTTATAGGGCTTTGGTGACAACTGCCTGCTCCACAGTGAACGCACTTCACAGAGACCAGAGTTTGTTATTGCTACTGTACACAAACACACACTCAACTCTACAATAGTTCTATAGCCATCTGTGTACATGGTTTCTGAATTAATATACCCATGAAGGATTAAAAGAAACAGTCACATATAGACATTAAAGTATGTGTTCCCTTCAGGTCCACAGAGCAGGTCGAGGTGTATGTTTGAGCTAGCTATGCACTATGGAGTAGTTCGAGGAAAAATATGTGCATACAGTTGATTGGAGGTATCTAAAGACAATTCCTCAACACTTCCCAGCTGTTCTACTACCCCTGAGACATTTCACTTAAAGTCTAGACTTCTGATTGCCAGTGGCAGATGGCATGGATCACTAGGTGCCTACCCAAACATTATTACATAATTAACTAGAAGTTAAGAATTTTGACAGAACTGTAACGGTACAGTCACCTTACCACAAGGTTCCATTATGGAATATTAGAGCGATCTTAGAGCGTTGAATTTTTAGAGATAGTAATTTTATTTGGCACCCATGTGATAACCATTTTAGTTTCTCATCAAAAAAGCCTCAGGCGTGATACAGCTCCACCACTTCTTCTACCTGATTATATAAGATATGTTTAGGATGTGGATACCTAATTCAGAGCTGTATCTACATCTACATCTACATAGACCCTCTGGAAGCCATCATATGGTGTGTGGCAGAAGATACCCCATACCACTACTAGTCTTTTCCCTTCGTGTTCCACTCAAAATATATGTCTCTGTATGAGTCCTGTTTCTTGTATCATATCTTCGTGATCCTTACATGCAACATATGTTGGCAATAGTAGAATCGTTCAGCAGTCAGCTTCACATGCCAGTTCTCTAAATTTTCTCACTGGACAGAATGTTGCATTCCCTTCAGAGATTCCCATTTCAGTTCACGAATATCTCCGTAACACTTATGTATTGCTTGAACCTACCAGCAACACATCTAACAGCCCCTCCTGTGAACTGCTTCAATGTCTTCCTTCCATACAACACAGTGACCGCCCCTGGTAGCTGAGTGGTCAGCATGACGGAATGTCATACCTAACAGCCCTATTGACATACAAGTCGCTGAAGTGGTGTCAACTCGAAAGACTTGCACCAGGCGAACAGTCTACCTGACAGGAGGCCCTAGCCACACGGCATTTACATTTTATCTGACATGGTATGGATCCCCAACACTCTAGTAGTACTTAAGAATAGGTCGCACCTCTGTCCTATATGCAGTCACCTTCACAGGTGAACCACTCTTTCCTAAAATTCTTCCAATAAGCCAAAGTCGACCATTCGCCTTCTCTACCACAATTCTTGCATGTTCATTCCATTTCAGATCACTCTGCAATGTTAGGCCCACAACATTTCAGATTTGTTCTTTCCATTCATCTGCATTTGACCGTCATTCATTATACCAACCAGAAATTTTGTCTGTCATCTAGTATCTTCCTACAGTCACTCAACTTTGAGGAAAACATAATGTGTTCTTTTACTTACGAAATCTTCGAGCCACTCACACATCTGTTAACTTATTCCATGTGCTCATACCTATGGCAACAGCTTGCAATGCACCAATGTACCAAATCTAGAAATATGGAATCTGTCTGTTGCCCTCCATCTACAGATTGCAGTACGTCATGTGACAAAAGGACAAGCTGAGTTTCTCACAAGCAATCCTTTCTAAACCCATGCTGATTCTTGGACATAAGCTTCTCAGACTCAAGAAAGTTTAATACGCTCAAACTTAGAATATGTTCATGGATTCAGCTACAAAACGAAGTTAGGGATATTAGTCGGTAATTTTTTGGGCCTGTTCTTTTACTTTTCTTATTTACTAGCATCACCTGTGCTCTTCTCCAGCCACTTGGGACTTTGTGATGAGCAAGAGATTCACAATAAATGTAGGCTAGGTAGAGGCCCAATACCATAGAATACTCTTTGTAAAACCAGATTGGGATTCCATCCAGACCTGGTGATTTATCTTCTTTCAAACCTCCCAGATGTTTCTCTACGCCAGAGATGGTTATTGCTTTGTCATCTTATGAGAGTCAGTCTGATGCTCAAATGACTATATCTTTGCATGATTCCCCTGTGTGAACAATTTCTTGAACGCAAAATTTAAAACTTTGGCTTTCGTTTTGCTATCTTCAACTGCCATGCTGGACTGGTCAACAAGGGACTGAATGAAAGACTTACATATGACTAGAATTTTCTCAGGTACTCTGCCAGAGCTTTTGCTGAGGTGTGACTGCGATAGTCGTTGTGTGCTTCATACATAGATCTTTTCACAGATGCATTAATCTCTACTAACCTTCACTTGCCATCATTTGGGCATTTTCTTTTGAAGTGAGAGTGCAACAGCCTCTGTTTCCTCAGCATCTACCAAATTTCATTTTTAAACAATGGAGGTTCCTTTTTATCCTTCATCCACTTACTACGCAGTTAACTCTCCAGACCATGATTTACAATATGCTTAAACTTTGCCCGTAATTCCTCTATATCCACCTTACTGGAACTAAGTATTGTCAATTCACTCTCTAAGTGAGATGCTAACTACTGCTTTTCTGCTCTATCTAGCAGAAATTCTCTCCTAGCCTTCTTTCCTGATTTATTAACTTTAGAAACCATAGTTGCTATTATGATATCAAGATTGCTAATCCCTGTTTGTATACTGACATTGTTGATAAGATCCATCCTATTTATAGCTACAAGGTCTAAGATATTTCCAGTGTGTGTGGGCTGCTGAGTTGGCTGCTCAAGATAGATTTCAGAAATCATGTTCAAAAGTATTTCACATGATTGGCAGTCTATACCACCCCAATGAATCCATAGGAATCCCAATCTATACTCAGTACGTTAAAGTCACCTGCAACTAGTCTTGCACAAAGTCAGTATTTATGCGCTACTGACAAGATTTTCTTTGAATGACTATAGAACTGTCACAGCGGAATCGGATGGCTGGTAGGAAAATCCAACAATTAACATGGTTTCACCTACAGCTATTATATGGAAACAGATAACATGACTCGCTAAATATCTCAGAGCTTTCCACCTTGGGTTTCAGCCAGCTCTCGATCCATGAATAATTTGAGCATAAGAACTTTCCCGGAGGGCAGTAAATATGAGAACTGTATTCAAACACTTCGACAGTTTGCTGATATTGTGACAGTTGAAGTGCCTTTATTCTGAAGGCCGTCTGGCTTCCTTTGCTGTATATCGACTGCGAGTTGTCATAAGAGGACCTCAAAGTACCGTTTAGCCTAAAAAACCTTCATGTGCACTCCTCAAGTACTCTGCTACCTGAGTAGCTGCTTAGTTTGTGTAGTGCACCCCTGACCCATCAAGGGGAGTTCTACAAATCCTAACAAGATAATGCAGGTCTACAATTCTGCAGCCAAGACCATCACAGAGTCGACCAAGACTTGGTTGAGACCTTCCACTTGGCTGCAAACCAAAGGATCCTGATCAACTCTGGAAACAATACTGCAAAGTGTAACCTCTGCTTGTACCCCACACGCGAGGCCAGCAGTCTTCACTACCTCTGCCAGTCACTGGAATGAGCTGAGGATGGCTTCAGGCCCCAAGCAAAAGGCGTTGTTGGTGCCGATATGAGGCACAACTTGCAAATGACTGTACCCTGCATGCTCGATAGCCACAGGCAAGGCCGCCTCAACATCTCAGATGAGGCCTCCCGACAGATGTATTGGGTGCACATTGGCTTTCTTTCCAGCCCTGAATGCTCTGCTCCTAAGGGGCCCCATAACGGGCCTAGTGTTGGAGCTCCTGATAACTAGTAATCCCCCCCCACCCTGTGTGCCTGCTTGGACCCTACTGAAGAAGCAGAGGAGTGGTCACCCGTCCACTCACAGGATGAATGGACGAGGCGAGGCGACCAGTCTCCACATTGGTGGTGTGGGTTTTTGTAGAGAACTGGGTGCCACTGTTCAGTATCCAGTCTGGAGCCTTCTGAACACCTCCCTAGAGCTGACATTTTGTTATACCAGTGATGTGGAGCTGCAATGTAAAGAGAAGTCATCAACACACAGCAATCAACAAACCACACAGCTCACCATGGATATGATGCCACTGACACCAATTACAAAATATTAGATATTGATGATGCCTGAATGCTTTTTAATTGGATATATCAAGAGTATAAGATGGTAAAAACTGCATTGATACTGGAGTAAATATTGCCTGAATTGGAGAATTTGGCAGTTCATCATCCTTT
The DNA here is from genome assembly GCF_021461385.2 of Schistocerca piceifrons. Taxonomy (NCBI): domain Eukaryota; kingdom Metazoa; phylum Arthropoda; class Insecta; order Orthoptera; family Acrididae; genus Schistocerca; species Schistocerca piceifrons. The sequence goes on along the minus strand of NC_060148.1, from coordinate 121,910,265 downwards.
TGAAGAGTTTGTACATTCCATTCAACAGAGAGATCATGGTGTAGTTGTTCAAAAAATGAGGAACCTTTGCTGACCTCAAGGCTGCAATAATGCAACTCTTTAGCCATTAGGAGGAAAATACCCCATCTCACCATACCAAATTAGAAGACTGAGAACGTGCAGTTAATTCCCATGGCTGAGATGTTTTCATTTCTACTGACGTATTGGAAAATAATGTAATGCACAATGCAGCTTCCATGGACTGTAGCACCACAACCCCTTTGGAATCCTGTATCCTATTCCAGACTCATCTCCACTCTCCCATGAGGGTATATATGTAATATTAGTAATTTACACCAATTTAAAATGTTGCTTTGACTTTGACTACGTTGTGTCTCACCAATACATAGAATAAAGGAAACATATTTCTGGTTATCTGTATTCGAATTCACCAAAGCAACTCTGAAATTTACATTAATTTAAATTATTGTGGTGACATTGTTTACGTTGGGCCTCACCAGTATATCGAATGAAGGAAACATGTTGGATTAAAAACTAATGTACCATCATAATTTGCACACAATACAAACTACAGGCACACGGAAGGAATAAATTTGTTATTGTAGTTATGGAGTAATTAGCAATTAAAGTTATGATATTTCAAGTCATCAAGAGACAGCTATTTTTATGTTTTTTAAGTCAGAAATTGTTCATTCTCCAAACAGAAACATGACACAATGCTTTTTCAGACAGAATCAAACATGTTTATGTTTTAATTGGTGTTAGTCAATAAAACTGTACTAACAACTGTATAGAAATGTAAAATTTTACTCATACAAAATTTAATTCCTTCCTGTCTTTGTATAAAATTATTCAGTTATTCTATGTAATTTTCTATGTGATTTGGGAAGATGTATGTAAAAACTTTAATTGTTAAATATGCAAAATTCAATGTGTAACAATAAAAGTAATTGAAGGGCTCAGAGAGATATAGTCATAAGCCACAACTTTCACGAAATTGAGTTTTTCATGTTGCGGCATTCTTAACAATGTCTTTTTCACAACATGTTGAACAAGTTCCATGTTACTGCAACAGATGGCAGGCTATGATGGAGTGCAGTTCTATGCTGTGCCATCTGGTGGTAGTTTCAGAAGATACATAGTCACAAGCCACGGCAAAAGGGCAGGTGGGTCAGGAACGTCGGAACCGTCTTCGGGTCTTCAACGCATATTTGACACAGACAGTAGTGGAAGTGAAGAGCTTTACCCTTTGTATCCTGACAGTGATGAATCTTGGCATCCATCGACCAGCAGTTCCAGCTTAGATGATGTTTCGGTAAGTATATAAAACGGTTTATTTCTGCTGATTAATTTCCTGTGGCTTGTGACTTTGTTTCTCTCAACATTGCCAACGCATTTGACAGCCATCCTGTGTGTTAATGATGAAACTTGATGGGCACATTTATATTACTGCTTAATGGTGCAATAATGTAGTTTCTAAGGCAAAAGATGTGTAAAAAATATTTTCTCATTAAATTGATTTTAGCGAAATTTAATGTTTTGTGTGGCTTATGACTATATCTCACGCAAATTCTTAGACTATTTTGTTCTTCATATTATAGCTTGAAATAAGTAGAATAAATGAAGAATCACCTGAAAAACCAAAGCCTTCATGGAGAAGAAAGCGAAATATTGATCAGTGGAAGAAAAATAAAGCAAAACATCGACGAAATGTTGGTCAGCAGTATAAGTCTTTAAAAACCCACAAGACTGTTCAGGCTGCTACTATAGGAAGTCCCTGTACTTGTTTAAATAAATGCTTCACAAAACTGCTTGGTGAGGAAGAAAACATTTTTCATTCATTTTGGAACAAAGGAAACTTTAATGAACAGAATACTTACCTGATGAGCTGTATGAAAATGGAACCGAAAAGGTGGAGGTTTGTTCACTATTTAAATAAAAATGGTTCAATATTTTGTATATTTATTCCATTTTGTTATATTAGTCATAATTTCTTTCAAAGCTATCCAAAAAAGACTTCCAAGAAAATATGTGAGGGTATGCGGAATAGAAGCCATGATCTGCAAGGAAGCTTTCCTAAGGGTTCATGGCTTACAGATACACGCACAAAGAGTGAGGAATTTGCAATATCAAATGAAGCAGGGATTTGCAGTGCCAAAAGAAGATGGAAGAGGTTTGTATGTTACTCTGTGCTATAAGTTAGGGATGTAACCAAACTGAGTACTATACAAATATTTCTATTAGGAAGAGGATATACACTCCTGGAAATTGAAATAAGAACACCGTGAATTCATTGTCCCAGGAAGGGGAAACTTTATTGACACATTCCTGGGGTCAGATACATCACATTATCACACTGACAGAACCACAGGCACATAGACACAGGCAACAGAGCATGCACAATGTCGGCACTAGTACAGTGTATATCCACCTTTCGCAGCAATGCAGGCTGCTATTCTCCCATGGAGACGATCGTAGGGATGCTGGATGTAGTCCTGTGGAACGGCTTGCCATGCCATTTCCACCTGGCGCCTCAGTTGGACCAGCGTTCATGCTGGACGTGCAGACCGCGTGAGACGATGCTTCATCCAGTCCCAAACATGCTCAATGGGGGACAGATCCGGAGATCTTGCTGGCCAGGGTAGTTGACTTACACCTTCTAGAGCACGTTGGATGGCACGGGATACATGCGGACGTGCATTGTCCTGTTGGAACAGCAAGTTCTCTTGCCGGTCTAGGAATGGTAGAACGATGGGTTCGATGACGGTTTGGATGTACCGTGCACTATTCAGTGTCCCCTCGACGATCACCAGTGGTGTACGGCCAGTGTAGGAGATCGCTCCCCACACCATGATGCCGGGTGTTGGCCCTGTGTGCCTCGGTCGTATGCAGTCCTGATTGTGGCGCTCACCTGCACGGCGCCAAACACGCATACGACCATCATTGGCACCAAGGCAGAAGCGACTCTCATCGCTGAAGACGACACGTCTCCATTCGTCCCTCCATTCACGCCTGTCGCGACACCACTGGAGGCGGGCTGCATGATGTTGGGGCGTGAGCGGAAGACGGCCTAACGGTGTGCGGGACCGTAGCCCAGCTTCATGGAGACGGTTGCGAATGGTCCTTGCCGATACCCCAGGAGCAACAGTGTCCCTAATTTGCTGGGAAGTGGCGGTGCGGTCCCCTACGGCACTGCGTAGGATCTTACGGTCTTGGTGTGCATCCGTGCATCGCTGCGGTCCGGTCCCAGGTCGACGGGCACGTGCACCTTCCACCGACCACTGGCAACAACATCGATGTACTGTGGAGACCTCACGCCCCACGTGTTGAGCAATTCGGCGGTATGTCCACCCCGCCTCCCGCATGCCCACTATACGCCCTCGCTCAAAGTCCGTCAACTGCACATACGGTTCACGTCCATGCTGTCGCGGCATGCTACCAGTGTTAAAGACTGCGATGGAGCTCCGTATGCCACTGCAAACCGGATGACACTGATGGCGGCGGTGCACAAATGCTGCGCAGCTAGCGCCATTCGACGGCCAACACCGCGGTTCCTGGTGTGTCCGCTGTGCCATGCGTGTGATCATTGCTTGTACAGCCCTCTCGCAGTGTCCAGAGCAAGTATGGTGGGTCTGACACACCGGTGTCAATGTGTTCTTTTTTCCATTTCCAGGAGTGTAAGTTCATCTTTTTTTTCTTTCAGGAAAACATGGAAACTACCCACATAAATTTCAAGACGAAGCAATACAAAGTGTTAGACAATTTCTCTATGTCATACCGAAATATAACAGTCATTACAGTAGGCAACAGAACCCCAATAAAGTGTATTTGGATTGTGATCTCACAACTGCTTCCTTATTTCGAGATAAATACTCAGAATACTGCAATGAAAAGCAGGTTCCTGCAGTACCTGAAAGTAAATTCAGAGAAATTTTCGTATCTGAATTTAACATAGGCTTCAAACTACCAAAAAGTGACACCTGTTCAAAATGTGATGGATTTCTAATTGCATTAAATAACCCAGAATTATGTGCAGAAGAAGTCACAGAAAAGAAACAACAATATGAACTGCATCTCAAAAATGCTGACAGAGGACAAAATATGATTGCGTCTTTAACTGCTCTGGCTAAATAAAATTCGAAAGAGCATCACGTGATAGCAATGGATATGCAGCATACGTTCCCCACACCTAAACTAACAGTTGGTCCAGCATTTTCCTAGAGGAAAATACGGACTTACAACTATGGTATCCATGACTGTGGATCAAATAAGGGTTATATGTTTATGTGGAGCAAGAATGATGGAGGACGGGGCTCAGATGAGGTTGGGAGTTGCTTATTGAAGTACTTGGAGATACCTAATCCTCAGACAAAACATCTCCACATAATCACAGACAACTGCAAGGGTCAGGCAAAGAATTGGACTATTATTGCTTTGGAAAGGTCCCTTGTTGCTACCAAAAGATTTGATTCTGTCCAGCATTACTTCCCTGTGGTAGGTGACACCATGCTACCTTGCGGTCGTGATTTTGGTCGCATTGAACGGTATGCAAGAAACAGACGTCCAATAGTGTACACTCCAGATGAATGGGCAGAAGTAATAAAATCTGCGACTCCTAAACATTTCATTGTAACTAAAATGGTAAGAGAAGACTTCAGAAGTTTGGAAAGCCTGAAGACATTGATCTCAAAATGTACAGAATCCACATCTGGAGATCCCCACCATTTCAGTGAAGCTACTCAATTTAAAATTGAGTCTGAAGATCCCTTCAAGCTATGTGTAAAGCACTCTTATTCAGACATAGGAGCTTTCATGTCAGTGGATATTCGTGTCAAAAAGAAAGGAAGGCTAGTCGAACCAAATACATATCAGCTACCAATAAAGTACAGAAAGCCACTACCAATTAACCAGAAAAAAATTGATGATGTACTGTCTCTTATGCCATACATACCTGCAGCAAATCAAGATTTCTTTTGGTCATGTACTGGAAATAACCTGTACAATGATGTGGTAGGGGAACTTCCTTGATGTAACTGTATCAATGAAAAAGTAATTTATACGTCTCAGATACCTGATATGTACATATTAATGTGCAAAAATTATATATTCTGCTTGCTGTGTAAGAGTAGTTAAGATAAATCCTTACAAATTCATACTTTATGTTTTAAACAATTTTTTGGGAGATATAGTCATAAGCCACCATTGACTACATCTGAATTAGAATCATTCTAAAATTAATATTTTATAGCATGCAGAGAGTTGACTATTTAACAACATGCTTCACAAGTATTAAGCAAGTGTTTGCAGTAGAAATAACTTTTCTATTTTGTATTAAACATTTTCAGACCTCCGTGGAACTTTAAACTCGCTGTATCTCAAAACCAGTTCGATGTGGCTTATGACTATATCTCTCCGACCCCTTCAATTGTTTAAAATCATATAAATAGAGGCGATTTTTACACTGCCAGAGGTTAGTCCTACATCAGTCTTAAGTCTGCCTTGGACCGAATTTTTGTATTAACAGCATGTAGTCAGACTTTGTATGTTCACCGTCAAACATCTAGCATACAAAATAAAATTCTTTGTGTACAAGAAGTACTGAAACTTACTTACTTCATTACACAATTCCCACGTGGCAATGCAGTAACATCAAGTTGAACCTAGGGCAGCATCAAGAAAAAGCACTCTGGATTACACAAGATACGTCCTTTTTCTTTTTTCTTTTTTCTTTTTTTTTTTTTCTCTCTTTGGCGGAGGATATCTTTAATAAGATGTGGCATATTGACCATTGTTTTTCTTGTGTTAAGCAGTGATACACATTCCAAACTTCAGCACAAAAACATTTTCGCCACATTATATTACAACTGAATGAAACACACAGTAAGACAAGAGCCCCAGGGTGCTTCTGAAAAATTCTTCTACTGCTGATAGATAATCAATGGAAAGTCTTGTGTCTGCTACGATAAAATTTAATAAACAGAGTTGATGGGCATGTATTTATGCACGGAAGTTTTAACTCTGTGAGAATCCATTATAGTTCCATGTCTCATCTTTGAGAAAATTGCTTGTACTTCTGAGATATCCATGACAACTGGTAGTGACCATACATATTGGATGCTGAATCCCCAATCTGGCTTGTTCTAGTTTGAACAGACGCTTTCTATGCAGACCATATGTCACTGGTTTTGAGGAACTTCACATTCATTCTTGTCATGTGTCATAATTAAGCACAGTCTATGAGTGAGACAGAACTATATCGAATAATTTTGTGGAATACCTATTCATGAATAAATCTTCAAAAAGGTAACAACTTGCTCAGTAAGACAAAATCTTAATATGCTCTAATGTCAAAATGGTGATGTACACAGGCGAAACAATACACCGCAGTAATACACACAGCATATGATTTATTATTTTAAAACAAAATTACCTTGGAAACTATGTTGACATCATCTTTAGTAAAACTGCAGCAGCCAAAGCATAAAATTCCCTAAAATAAGTAAATAAGTCATGATCAGCCCTAACTGGTGAGGAGAGGCAGAAAGAGAGAGAGAGAGAGAGAGAGTGTGTGTGTGTGTGTGTGTGTGTGTGTGTGTGTGTGTGTGTGTGTGTGTGTGTGTGTGTGGTGTGTGGGAGGGGGGGGGGGTTCTGTTTGTAATTCACTCAAACATTACACAGCCCGAAGTGCTGTGACTGACCCCATCATAAGTTTACAGGATTCAGACACAATGGCGAGAAATAAGGCAAGGTATTCATCTCTGACACAAGAGCCAGTGATAATTTTATCATTGGTAAGAACACCCAAAAGTATTTTACAGAGCTGAATACTGTAAATGTGGCAAAGTTCGGCCCATACTAGTGAAGATGAAGTGTGAACTCTTGCTAAGCTGTTCCTAACATTTCTTTTTTCCTTTCTTATTAAAAATCAATCCCACACTTAGTAAGGTTTTCTGTGGAAGAATGACATTTGAACCATTGAAGTGCCCATCTCCATGCTTTGATGGCTGCAGCAATCAGTTCTAGCCACCACACCACAAGACACTTCCCAAAGAAGTGGGAGATTGTCACTTGTAGTGTGTGAGATTTATTCTCACTTTTTCTTACACAATATCATCAATTCCCTTCAACTGATTAAATTCAAACACTATTTTGGTGGCAAAAATTGACCAATCAGCTTTTCTGAGAGACAGCCACTGACACAGTGATAATTGTGACTGTGTTAAATAAGGGAGTGATGGTTGGGATAAAATTTGTGACCACTAGGGTATCTTTGCTGAAATGAATTTTAACTCCAGTATTGGGTGGGCAATGATCAAGTAGTGCAATTAATTTTTCTATTGTTTGACCTCTTTAGACTTATTTGTATCATCCCATTTCTTTGTGGTACATTAGTTCAATTTATCTACACCACAAGAATTGCTCAAATGAAATATTTCAACCTAAACCAACTTTATTGTTGGTTTATCATTATTTCTTTACCTTTAGCTTTAGCTTGTTTTGCCTCTTGTTTAGCTGAAACTAGTCCTTGTCGTCAATTACAAGGAATGACTGTTTCTGTCAGTTTTATCAAATTGAGACTCTATGAGTACTTCCATCACCTTTTTGCACTTTGAAATCCTTTGCCTATGGTGAGTTGTGAAATTATGCTCAAACGCTAGCAATGTAGTCAGCCATTCAGTTGATAAATACGTGGAACCATTAGAAATCACAGTAATTCATTCTTCGTTTGAGATTTATTTGCAGAAGACAAACAATTTACTCTTTTACCACCCACTGAACTGTCAACCTTCTTGCATTTGAAGGCAAGGCCAGGTACTGTGCGCCACATCTTCACTGAGACATGACAAAGCATTGAAATCAATATTAAGGGCATAGTTCTCATCGCTCCTACTTTTGCAATTATTACTGATTAATTGGTGCCTAGTTTTACACATAACCTGAAGTAAAATATTTGTAATCTGCTTTGGACTTTCTGCTAAGAAACTTACATTAAGGGCAGTTTCTCCTATGTACACAATTGTTTGAGGAGACCGAAGTATCCTTGGCTAAGCCCCTCAGTATTCAACGAAGGATGAGGCAACATGAGTGTAGTGAATGAAATGATCTTCATTAGAACTGGAGCAGATTCATTTCAAACCTTCACCGAGGTATCTGTTCTTACTTTCAATAAATTGAATTTTTATAGTCAAATAAGCTACATTTGCTTACAAAATACATTACTTGATGATTGCCCTCAGCTTAAGTCGGACAGAAAAGCACCCAGTATATTACAATAACTAGTAAGCTCTTAGGGAGTAATACGCACTTCGAAAAAAAGGTGTCACGAAATTTTAACCCAAAAGAAATAATGTTGTGTAGGTCAACAGCGCACCATTTATAAACTATGGAAACTTGCTGCCATGCACTTTGATTGACTGCGGGTTTGCCCTGTTGCCGATGGTCTGGAGAATGCATAACTGTGAATGCTTTGCCTGCCAGAGATCACAACGTATCCAAGGCATCCCACACACTCGATGGTACTGTGCCAGCTTTCCACTCTGGGGGCCTCGGGGCAAATCCACCAAGGTCCCGACACATCCATTGCAGTTTCATGATAAGACGTTCTGGGAACAAACCCATCAACAGCTGTTAGTTCATGTACAGAAAGCCTTTTACAAATTGTGTCGGCACTGAAAAGAGCCTTTTTTGTAGCTAGGACACTGTTTACTAAAGCAGGTGCTCAAACTGGCGACCCTCTGAAGTGACACAAGCTTGGTAATGCCGAACGGTGTTTTGCCGAACTCTTTCAAAGATTCCTGGCATTGTCCTGATGTGATTGGTGGCATGCTGAATGTGATACATTAATTCCTCTTCATTTGTAGGTGGTTCACATCCAGGTGGGTGAAATAGAAACTTGAAGAATCCCCATAGGAAAAAGTTCGGTGGCGTGAGATCTGGTCGCCAGGGCCATGTCCTACAAGCACCTCTGCCACTGAACTGGCCGTCGAAGAGTTCATTTAAATATATGTGCACAGCACAACTGTTATGTGCGGATGCCCCATCATGCTGCAACCACATGCGTAGTCAGATGTCCAGGAGAACGTCTTCCAGCAGGCTGGGTAGAGTTTCTTACTAAAAATCATGGCAATTGGCCCCAGTAAGTTGAGGAGGTAGACGGACTGGCCAAATCAGATGGTTGCCCACAATGATTACCTAAAAGTTAAATGAAAATCGTTCCTGGTTTCCCTGGACGCATGTGACATGAGGATTTCCCCTTGCCCAGTAATGAATGTTTTGAGTGTTGTAAAGGCCATCTTGACAGAAGGTGCACTCGTTGGTAAACAACACAATGGTGGGGAAGTCAGGACCTCGTGCAACACTTAACAGAAACCACCGGAAAAACCCTAGCCTGTGGTCATAGTCCGCCATAGGATTTAGGTCTTTGACAGGGTGGAAACTAAATGGATGCTGGCCGTAGTTACTCAGAACCTCACAGACTAACTGATGAGTGACCCCCAAGTTGTGTCCAACCACTCGAGGACTCGTCGTAGGTGCTTCCTTGAAGTGCTTGAGAACAGTCTCTTCAAATGCAGCACCCTATCATGTTCGAGGTCTTCCAGCATCATCACGATATCCCACTAATGAGCATGTTTCACTAAGTTGCTGGTTAATTGCTGTAAACATCTGGGGGTTTGGGTGGCGTCTTGCTGCATACCGTTCCTCATACAACTGTTGAGCTTCATGCGCATTAGCACTGGCTAGTCCATAGACAAAACTCATATCTCATTGTTCCTCAAATCAATACTGTGCTGCCATGCTTACTGCATGACTAAATCACAGGTGATGTTTGTGTGCTCTGAAGCAAAGCTTATGTGTGAATGCCTCTGATGTGAGGTGGAGACAAACAACAAGACCAATTCGACGTGTGTGTATCACATGGTGGCACTGACGGGGGGAGGGATGTTTGTATGTGTGAACCGACAACCATAGCACTGCCCGTCAACCGATGAACAGCAACAGGGCAATCCCACAGCCAATTGGAGCACGTGGTGATAAGTTTCCATAGTTTAAAAAGGGCGCGTTGTCGACCTACACAACATTAGTAATTTTGGTTCCTATTGGCATCAGCTATCTAGGGTTAAAATTTTGTGACACAATTTTTCTCCATCCTGCTGAAATTATCAAGAAACTGCTTACTAGACAATGGACTTATTTTGCGAATCATGATCATGGCAAAGAAGTCAAAACAAGATCTGAGGGATCATCATATGGACAATCTACTGGGAGAGTATGCCAAATAGTGAGAATAGCTGCATAGTTACTTTTACATGGCACTGTGAAATATATGCTGAAGAAACGAAGGTATTTTAGTGAACTACTAAATGACGTACATTAAACTCAAGATATCCCAGAGATGAGAAGATTAACCTGAAATGTGTGTGCAGAATCATTTTGAAAACCAGGTTAATATTTTAAGAAGATTATATGCTAAAAAATCAAATTTTTCCGATGTAATATCAATATCAATGCTCGTCCTCCTCCTCCACCACCACCACGACGACCACCACCACCACCGATTAAACTTACCACCAATGTCTGAGGTGTATTAGTTCTTCTCATGACAACCGATTGCTTCTTATTTCCATACTGATTATCATTGATTTTTGCCTCTTGACAATTTGTGTCCAAGTCAACAATGCCATTATCTTCATCACTTGAGTCTTCACTATCACTAATAACATCGAAACTTCTTTCAGCTGCCAGAAAATGATTCTTTGTAGTTGTAACTGTGTTGCTACATTCTGGTTTATTTCTTTTGGGGATTACACAATTAGTTCTTTCTTCTTCTAAACGTGGCTGATTTCCAGTACTTTTAGTATCACATTTTTCATCTATAGCATTATTAGAACCAAGTCCATGAACTGTATCTGTGAACTTATTGTTGGCAGGTAAGGGTGAAAACGCAAAATTCCTCTTTTGAGTTTTGTTTCTGAATTCCTCACAACTACTTTCTTGTAATGATTGTCCAGGGGGCTTTTCTAAGGAGGAACAGCTGTCTAAAATAGCTGCATTGTCATTTCCCTTCCACTGAAAATCATGTGGTTCTCCTGATTAACAGACAGAAAACAAAAAAAAAGATTAAAACTGAAGTGATTATAATGAAGTGGTCAACTTAAGGCATGAATGTGAAACAGTCAAAAAGAAATAAAATAATTAATTATTGGAATTATCATATCATTTACAATGTGATATAAATATTTATGTACAAGAATTAAATGATAAACAAGCAAATCTGTGAAACTAAAACTCTTAACTGGTAACTAAGTCAGTTAAATGAGTTTAAAATGAACTAAGACAAAATCTGGCAGAAAAAGAAAGCAAGCTTTCTCAGAATCTACATAAAGATAACCACTAACCATAAAGGCAGGGTACTGAATAGACAACATGCACATAGAACAAGACTGGAAATTTTGTTGTGTTTTTGGACAATGTTCTTCTTAGCTTTCAATGTTCTCCTTCTAAGCTGATGAAAAACATAGACCCATTGACTCAAACATGCACAGCTACATTGACCCAACTGATTACATAGCCCTAGGGCAGCAGCCCAATGGTGTGAGGAGTTCTGTTGGATGGAGAGGGTGAGAGGAGCAGTGAGGGTGAAAGGCAGTGGGAGGAAAAGGCAACAATGGAAAGAGATAGGTATGCAGAAACAGAAGACCCACCCATGAGCAGACGCCACAGGTTGTGCAATAACCAAGAAGTCAAGCCTGTTGCGCTCAGCAACATGTTCTGCAACTGGATAGTCAATTTTGCTCTTTGTTGTAGTTTTAGATTGGTTATTACTCAAGTGTCAAGTTTACATAAAAATCTGTACCAAAGTCACAGCTGAGTTGGTATACAATATGACTGCTTTCACAGATGACCCTGTCTCTGATAGGGTAGGATATGACTGTTGGGGAGGGATATTCTACAGCTACACTCTGTGGACCACTGTGAAGAGCACTGTACTATATAATCTTTTTCCTATTCCATTCCCACATGGAGCACAGGAAGAATGATTGTTCACAAGCCTCTGTGTGTGCTGCAATAAATTTAATCTTGTCATCACAAAACCTATGAAAGCAATCTGTAGGAGTTTGCAGTATATTTGAAAGAGTCAAAATTGATAGCAATTCTTGAAACTTTGTTAGGAGATGTTCTCAGGACTCTGAGGCTGCCAGTTCACTTCTTTCAAAATCCATGACTCTCTTCTGTGGATCAAACAAACCTGTGACCATTCATAAAACAAGCCTGTGACCATTCAAGCTGCCCTTCTCTGTATGCATTCAATATCCCCTACTAGTCCTAATTGGTAAGAGTCCCACACAAGCAATATTCTAAGATGGGTCACATGATTGATTTTTAATCTGTTTCCTTTGTAAACTAATTGCATTTCCCTACTATTCTACCAGAAAACTGAAGTTAGCTACCTGCTTTACCTACGATCGACCTTATGTCTTTTTCCCTTTCATGTCCTACCAAGTGTTACACTCGGGTATTTGTGTGAGTTTACAAATTTCAACTATGATTCACTGATATTATGTTCATCTGATACCATGTTAATTTTTTATTTTTCATTTTGTTAAGTGCACAATTTTACATTTCCAACCATTTGAAGAAAGTTGTCAATCTTTGCAACGCTCTGAATATTTTTGCAGTTTCCTTCAAACTGTATTTCATTGTAGATAGCTGCATCATTGAAAAAAGTTGAGGTTACTATTAATATTGTTTGCAAGGTCATAAATATGCAACATGGACAGCAAGAGACCCAACACACTTCCCTTGGGTACATCCAAAGTTACTTCAGTTCTATATTTGTCAATAGTTCTCTATCCAAGATAACATGCTGCATCCTTCTTACTAAGAAATCTTCAACCCAGTCAGATATTTTGCCCAATACACCATACTTGGGTTCAGAATATGTTGTAAGTTTCTGCTACAAATCAATGTTCAGGATACTGGACAGTAATTTTGTGGATCACTTCTGCTAACCTTCTTATAGACAAGTGTAACCTATGCTTTCTTCCAGCTACTGGGTATGGTTTTTTGTCTGAGAGAACTACTATAGGTTGTAGTAACAGAGGGACTAACTCAGATGAAAACTGGGCAGAATCTGACAGGTACTCCATTGAGCCCTGGAGCTTTGTTCAAATTTAATGATTTCAGCTGTTTCTCAATATCACTGAAACTAATACTATTTCACTCATCTCTTCAGTGGTATAAAAATTTGACTGGTGCAATACTCCTGTGTTTGCTTATGTAAAGGAACATTTGAAATCAGAGTTAAGAATTTTTGCTTTTGCATTACTACTCTCAATTTCAGTTCTCGTCTAGCCCGCGAGTGGCTGGATGCTAACTTTCATGCTACTAAAAGCCCTTACCTATGAATGTTGCTCACTTAACTGCCAAACACATTTCATTTAGCATCTCTATCTGCAGCCCTATGGTTTCTTTTACACACATTATCCAGTAGTCTGTTTCTTTAGAAGATTCTCTACAGTGATTGTATACCATAGAGGATCTCTCACATCATGAACTGTTATACTGGGTATTTAACTTTCCAGTGTATAGTCAACTATTCTTTTAAACTTGAGCCATAATTCCTCTACATGTCCCTGTACTGTGCTGAAAGTTTCCAGTTCGTCACTGTGATATGACACTAGTGCCTCTCCATAGATTGAACATATAGAAAAAGATAGATTGCTACGTATCGTAAAAATGACATGTTAAGTTGCAGATAGGCACAATTAAAAGATATGTAACTTGAAGGGGCATCACTGCTGTCTGCTGCAGTGGGACATTAAGCAGAATCAGCGGCAATGATATTCATCATTTTAGGGCACTATTAAATGAAGGTAGACGCTGAGCTAAAAATGTGGTTAAGTTGTTTTAGTCCAGAGTAACAATGGGAGCATTCCACAGCAACTGGTTCAGTTGACTGGTTCAAGGATTAGGGCCATATGTGGATATGCAACAGGAGATATACTTGTAGACTAGGTTTGCAATGGAGTGACTGTGAAGGTTCTGCCAGCATACCATAGGTGCACATTGCCTGTTACTCCAGGTATGACATCAACATGTGGTCATGGTCTATTGGAGGGGATGGCTGCTAACAGAATAAAGTACTGTTGATGGTTTGTAGTCTCAATGACAGAGGTACTCACAGAGCCATCAGAGAGATGGAGATTATTGTCCAGTACGGTGGCACACCAAGTTAAAGAGGACCATGTGAACGGAAGAGGAGAGAGAGTCTGGATGCTGTGGAAGAATGAGGATATAGTGTCTTGGCCCAGACACAGATCAGATCATAATGATATCATCAACAAACACAAACATGGCAAGGGCATAGGATCTTTGGGTGGCTAGTAAGGCTTCCTTTAATGACCCATAAACAGACTGGTATGTTTTAGACTGGTAGCACTTTAACTTTTCTGCGGTTTCCTTAAATTACACTGACTGACCACATTAAGCGTGCTGTCAAAGGGTGGTACATGCTTCAGTGGCAGCTTCTCAACTACTGTAAAGTACTGCATGTCAAAGCATGTCAACAATGATCTGAGCATTTTACAAGTAACATAGTATCAAATGTTACTGAGTGGCAAATTTTGATTTCACAGGTATGTGCTTTTGAACAAAGGGCCTTTACACTGAAGTGACAAAAGTAATGGGATAGCAATATGCACAAATACAGATGGCAGTAGTGTTGTGTACAAAAGGTATAAAAGGACAGTGCACTGGTGAAGCTGCCACTTGAACTCAGATGATTTATGTCAAAAGGTGTCCAATGAGATCAGGGCTACAAGAGATGAATTAACAGACTTTAGATGTGGAGTGGTAGTTGGAGCTAGACACACGGGATACTCCATTTTGGTAATAATTACATAATTCAATTTTCTGAGATCCACAGTGCGGAGACTGTGCTGAGAATACAGAATTTCGGGCATTACCTCTCACCAAGCACAATGCACTGGCCAACTGCCTTCAATTAACAATTGAGAGCAGTGATATTTGCACAGAGCTGTCAGTGCCAACAGACAAGTGACACTGCGAGAAATTACCACAGAAATGAATGTGGGATGTACGATAAACATACGCATTAGGACGGTGCACCAAATTTGGCATTAATGAGCTCTCACAGCAGATGACCAACACGAGTGGCTTTCCTAACATCACAAAATGGGGCTTGTGAAGACGCTGGTTGGACCCTAAATGACTGGAAAACTGTGGCATAATCAGACGATGCCCAATTTCAGTTGGTACAAACTGATGGCAGGATTCGAGTGTGGTGCAGACCCCATGAAATCGTGGACCTAAGTCATCAACGAGGCACTGTGCAAGCTGGTAGTGGCTCCATAATGATGTGGGCTGTGTTTACATGGAACGTACTGGGGCCTCTGGCCCAACTGAATCGATCATTGGCTGGAAACGGTTATGTTCGGCTACTTGGAGAACATTTGCAGCCATTAATGGGCTTCGTGTTACCAAACAACAATGGAATTTTTATGGATGACAATTCATCATGTCACTGAGCCACAATCATTTGAGATCGGTCTGAAGAAGATTCTGTACAATTCGAGCAAACGATCTGGCCACACAGATCGCCCAACACAAATCCCATTGAACATTTATAGGACATAATTGAGAGGTCAGTTCGTGCACAAAACCCAGCACCGGCCACATTTTCACAATTATGGATGGCTATAGCAGCAGCATACTTCAACATTTCTACAGGGGACTTCCAATGACTTCTCGAGTCCATGTCACATTGAGCTACTGCA
Organism: Schistocerca piceifrons; assembly: GCF_021461385.2. Lineage (NCBI taxonomy): Eukaryota > Metazoa > Arthropoda > Insecta > Orthoptera > Acrididae > Schistocerca > Schistocerca piceifrons. The sequence continues at coordinate 121,894,468 of NC_060148.1, read as the reverse complement.
TTACACAAGGAAAAAGGAGGTCTGACACAACATTAGAAGGTCTCCTAAGTCTTTTGTCACCACAGTGTATTTTGGTTATTGTGCTGTTTCTGTGACCCTAATCTTCCATCCTACAACTCTTTATTTACACAATCCCTTCAACAACAAGTTTCATAAACAAGGCATATAGTAATATGTACCCAACCATTTTCTCTTTTCTAGTTATAAAGTTCTTTACTTGTCATATTTCTTGCTGACTTAGTCCGTTATTCAATCAGTCTCCTGATTTTCAATAAACTCCCTTGGAACACCAAAATTTACAGGCTGTAACAATTTTTTTCTGATTTTCCAGCATACATGCTGTGCTCCAAACAGACTTTCATTAATCTTTGTCTGACCTCTGCATATGGGGAAGCATTTAAATAGTGTTCTATTTTTATCTTATGGGACCAAATTGCTTAGGTTGTCGGTCCCTATGGTGTTCCATAATTCTACATAATTTCATCAGCAATATTTATCCACAATTTTGTATGCCTGTCTAACGATCATCCTGAAACACTAAGGAACAAGAATTGAAAGAATTACCATCCTTTCTCGTAATTGATCTTTGGACAGCTGAGTAAAGGACTCTGAAGTGACTGTGGGGCAATGAATGAGACAACTCAATTATTGAAACACTGACAAGTAAAGACTCATACATACAACAAAATATCATGTAAAACTATAACAATGAAAATAATCATTTTTTGAAAATATATTGTAGTCTTTTCTTCTCATCCCGGCCAGTAAGTCTCCCCTGACCTGGGGTTCTGGCTGATTTTTCTGAACTCTATCTCTTTTCCTAATCCTCAACAGTTCTTTTTCCTTCAGCTCTCTGCCTAAAGCTTGCCTACGTAATACCTTTCTTACGTGTGTTCCCCTGCCGCCGCTCAGTGACAAGATTTTTTATCCATCCATTTATATTATGTATAATTATAAGTATCAGTACATGACACAACCATACTGTAATGCCTTCAGTAAATTTTGTGTGTCACTGAATTAAAAGCAGCTCCATTGCAGCCATACGCAAGGCAAGCAGTCGAGCACAGAAGGGGTGACATGTAATTCCACAAGCGAGTCTGTCTGTACACTGTGGTGAAAGGCCGCACAACTACAAACCAGCCTGCAGAATATTCCCACAGCATTGAGACACTGAGATGTTGATATGTATGTGCCTGGGAACAAGGCAACGGCACAACGAGAGTGTTATTAATCACCATAAATACTCTCTGTTTCTAACTCAATTATGCACAGTCTGGCAGCACCTTCCACGACATCAGCTGTGTGCAATTCTCCATCATATTACAGGCCAGCCAGCAGCTGATACCAATCTGGGCAGCCACCTCCACCAGACCAACTCACGGTTTTATGTCTGCACCTGTAGACTCGGAATGACACAACAGATGAGCCACCCCCAGGCTCTGAGCTCCGATGCATCACCACACTTCTGCCTTGGAGGGCAGCAGTTTGCAACCATGGAGGTATGGCAGCGACCATTACACACCAGAGTGAGTTTCTAAACCAGTAGCAGTGGCTGCCTATGAGAATTCAGTGGTTTATGCATCACTGGCACTGCTCACTAAGGGTCACATAATGCTAACTTAGCCACGCACTGCCAAGTGAGGTAAACAGTGTCAGCAACATGAGACAAGGACATCAAACAGCCATCCTGCCCCCGTGACCCTCTGATGTCCATGGCACTGCCAGTAGACCACACACCTGAAGAGGGTAAATCTGGGAGCATCACAGCACTTCAACACTGCAGCTCGTGGTTAAATAAAATATGTCGTATCTTGCAGCAAAGTTTTCCTAGTCGATCTTGGCCAGCACTATCATCTCCAGGTACTATGTGCAATATGATTTAGGTGTTATTATTTACTGGACATTAGAATATTTGTTGGGGGTGGGGGGGGGGGAGGGGAGGAAAGAATGATTTCATAAATGTTTGAAGGGATAATGCAATAATCATTAAAAATGGAGTAGCACATCTCAGTGCACGTAACTGATCACTTGGCTTCATGAATTGTAATTTATTCTTTGTGTGTGTGTGTGTGTGTGTGTGTGTGTGTGTGTGTGTGTGTGTGTGACTGGTTAAGTAATAAGTTGAGGGCATTAAATATTTATTTTCTTTCAACAATCATTTGTTCATGTGAACAACACTACACGCTTGCATCACACGGAATATTACAGATTTATGTGGCAAACTGATCAGTTGTTTCTTTTATATCTAACACAAAGATAATAAAACCAATTCCAGCAAAGAGGTAAAAGAAAATGTGGACCACTACAGGATTATTATCTGTGTGGTCATCATAAATAGTTCTGGAGCTAACACTTGGATAAAATTCAATAAGATAAAATACACTCATCATCCCAGTTTCTCAAACTCCTGAACATTAACATTGACTGTGGATATTGTATCACAGACACAGTCCCTTTGACTGTTCAGAGATGTCACTAAACCCACTCAAAGATGTAAACAACCATGCATGAGCAGCACCTATTAGACGGAGGAGGCCCGGCAGCTGATCAGTTCCAGACATTCCACCACGAAGGAGGTAAATGGCTTGTGCTGTCTGTAGTTCAACCATGCCTAGACAGTCAATACTACAGTTTGATTGTCTCTGCATTGTTACTTTGTGCCAGGAAGGGCTCTCAAAAAGGGAGTGTGCAGGGGTCTCGAAGTGAACCAAAGCGATGTTGTTCGGACATGGAGGAGATACAGAGGGACAGGAACTGTTGATGACATGCCTCACTCAGGCTGCCCAAGGGCTACTGCTGCGGTGGATGACTGCTACCAACACATTATGGCTCTGAGGAACCCTGACAGCAATGCCACCATGTTGAATAATGATTTTCATGCAGCCACACGATGTCATGTTACGACTCAAACTCTGTGCAATAGGTTGCGTGATGTGCAGCATTCACTCCCGATGTCCATGGCAAGGTCCATCTTTGCAACCATGACACCATGCAGAACACTACAGATGGGCCCAACAACATACCGAATGGCCCGCTCAGGATTGGCATCACCTTATCTTCACCGACGAGTGTTGCATATGCCTTCAACCAGTCAATCACCGGAGACTTGTTTGGAAGCAAACCAGTCAGGCTGAACACCTTAGACACACTGTCCAGCAAGTGCAGCAAGGTGGAGGTTCCCTGCTGAGTTTGGGTGGCATTATGTGGGGCCGATGAACGCTGCTGGTGGTCATGGAAGGTGCTGTAATGGCTGTACGATATGTGAATGGCATCCTCCGACAGATAGTGCAAGCATATTGGTAAGGCATTCATCTTCCTGGACGACAAATCATGCCCCCATCGTGCACATCTTGTGAATGACATCCTTCAGGATAACGACATCACTCAACTGGAGTGGCCAGCATGTTCTACAGACATGAACTCTATCGAACATGCCTGGGATAGTGTGGAAAGGGCTGTTTATGGACAACGTGAACCACCAACCACTCTGAGGGATCTGCGCTGAATTGCTGATGAGGAGTGGGTCAATCTGGACCAACAGTGCCTTGATGAACTTGTGCATAGTATGACACAATGAAAGCAGGCATGCACCAATGTAAGAGGATGTGCTACTGGGTATTAGAGGTACCGGTGCGTATAACAATCTGGACCACCATCTCTGAAGATCTCGCTGTATGGTGGTACAACATGCAATGTGTGGATTTCATAAGCAATAAAAAGGGTGGAAATAATGTTTATGTTGATCTCTATTCCAATTTTCTGTACAGGTTCCAGAACTCTTGGAACCAAACTGATGCAAAACTTTTTTTGATGTGTGTAATTACTAAATTAAATTACAAAAAATAAAACTAAACTAATTCCTAAATAAATATATCCAATGTTCTGTTCTCTCTCTATGACATTGCATGTCATAACATCATTACATCACAAGTCAAAGCCAACACCAGATACAGTATGTTCAAGCGACCCAAAGCAACACGTATACAAGCTCAGCTACACTGTCCTAGACAGCTTCATATTCGTACCTCAGCAGCCTAGTTTCTTTACTCCTTCCATTATTCCACTATTTTTCAGTATTGGAGAGTGTTATAAATCATTTTAGTGATTTACGTGCTGAGAGGTGACAAAGTAGTGAGATGTGGCACAGACCCAATGTGTTTCACTATTGATGTTTGGTCGACTGTCACAAAATCACTAGATTTAAACCAAACCGAAGCCTTGTTGACAATAAAACCTGAACACAACCCAGACAAGAGTCAAGAAAGAAAATGAATTCAAAAATAAAATACTAAATATCAGTTCAATGAAAAATCCTAAGATATTTAGGACTTAACACACCACCACTTCAGTCATATGCTTCCATTGTATTGTTTCAAGTCTTTTAATGTTACCTATCCATTATCTACAAGTACAGCATCTCTGATCTTAATCTAGCGGATTCCGGCAAGTAGCTTGCTCGGTCCATCTGCAATCAAATTGTGTGGCTACAAGTCCTGTCCACCTCAATTTCATTTTTGTTAGCATTATCAAATTAATCTTCCACTGAAGTCTGTTTCCTGAGCCACTGGTATGTTTCCTCTTATCTTCTAGTAATTCCCAACGTGCATCTCCTTATTGCTCGATGGACAACCTTTGAGTGTTTGAATGGTTTTTTAATTTAATGGCCACGTGCCACTGCTTTAGAATAAAACTGGTAACAAACACTGATTGTAAACTTTAATTTCAAACATGTCAGAATTTTTAATGTATTTAGGAACAAAACAGGGACCATACTCAGTCCTTTATGTTTGTCTTCAGCTCTCCATCCAGCTGTAGTCAAGAAGTGATCTGAATAGGAAAACTAAACTGTTCTATGGCTCAGCTGTCAACTTGCACCATTTTCTATTACATGTTTTGTAGGTCTACTTCTAAACTTACTGTATTAAGTGTTTTCATTAGTTATTGAACTCTGCATGGACTACACATTAACAGTGATTCTGTACTATCTTGTGTATATTTTTTTTAGTTATGAACAAGTCTGCAAAGTTTCAATGGATGTGGCACTACAATCCTGCAGACAAAGAGAACAAGATGTTTGTGTTAACTCTGATACAGATCACTTTTAAAAGGTTTGTTCTGTATCTTTGCTAACTTACCCTAAGTGCAGCAGACCGTTCTCACACATGAAATGTGAATGTTGATTGTGGAAGAACTTCAGCAATAATATTTGGCATACAAGGTGAGGAGAAGTGACTGAACAGTTCCTGATCAACAGAGGGAATCTCGTGTCTTGTATTCAATCTTGCAAAGGAAAAGGTGCAGGATAGGGTTCACTGATTTGGCTCAAATTTTGTGAGTAGAAGCATGTGGATGTCCCTTTCAGGTGCCTAAAATATCACATCTGAGTAGGCCATAAAAAACTCTAGATATTTGTGAGTACAACACTCTAAATATTTGCGAGTACAACACTCTAAATATTTGTGAGTACAGTCTGACATTTTTTTGAGCATTCCAAAGGATATTTCTCTCATACTGTCATGTCCTTGACTGATATGAAGAAAGTGATTGATTTTGCTGATGCTCTTCCAAAATGTAAGTTCCTGTTATTAAAAATAACATAGTTGCATTGAACAGCTTCGAAACGTACAAAGGGTTTCAGGGTTCAGTGGGCTGTTATGAACAGCTGATGAAGAGAACATTACAACAATAGGCAATAGCAATGCAAGGAGAGGGAAAAAATTAACAGTGGGAATCGAATCAGAGAGAGAGAGAGAGAGAGAGAGAGAGAGAGAGAGACCAACCACATACCTCTTCATAAAGATCTTGTTTGTTAGGTTCAGTGCATAATGTCATATCTCCATTATTTACTATGAAATTATCATTCATAATTTCAGTAACCTGCTCTGCAATTGCTTGACCCCTAGATATTTCTACAGGAGTCACATAGGCAGGAAAATTGTTGGTGATCATGCCTTTCTCTTCATAAATTGAGAAAGTGTCATGAAAAGTTGTAGTTTTGATGTTTCCACCCATAACATCACTGGTAGAAGATTCTTGCTGGGTTTCCGTTTTCCAATAAAATAATAATTTTTTATGAAAATCACTGCAAACATGAGGCAATACAGCATTCATAACTGTAGAGACCACTACAGAAATGTCAGGCAACAGATATAGCAACAACAAACTGTACGGGATTTGAAACAGCTGCCAGAGCCATGTGCTCTGACCCATAGAAGAGAAACAAACAGGAAGGATAAAGTGAGGACATGACAACAGAATATTGCTGCTGAAGGACAGTTGAAACCACAAACCATCAGAAATGTATCATTTAAAATAATTATTCTTTAAATATATTAATTAATTAAAGTAATCATAATTAAATTTAATATATCAAACAAGGAAACTCCAGGTCAGAATATCAACAATGTAGGAAAAGACAGATTGCTACTTACTGTAAAGGTGAAACATTGTGTTGCAGACAGGCACAATTAAAAGACACTTACACATAAATTTTTAGACGCCACCTTCATCAGAAAAAGATGAAGGGTATGGGTGAAAGTATAGTGCAAGTATACTGTTACATTTAAAGTATTAATTTTAAACAGTGAAAACTCAAGGCTCGAATATCGACAATATAACGAAAAAACAGATTGCTATTTACTGTAAAGATGACACGTTAAGTTGTTCACACAAGCAGACACACCTGATGCCTACATCTTCACTGCCATCTGTGGCATGCAACTGTCACATAGAAGGGAAGCAGCAGCCTGGAGGGGGTGGGGAAAGGGAAGGGACTGAGATAGCAGTGTACATGTGGGAGGAGAGATAAGCCTGTCTGGCAGGCCATGCAGGGGACTAGGCTGGTAACAAGTGTTGCTTTGGGAGGCTGTGGGGAAGGGAATTGGGGGGAAACATGGAGCAAAAAGGGAGAGAAGTGGGGAATGGGAAAGATGGGTGGGTGTGTTGGCAGAGGGTGCCAAACAAAGAGGTTGGGAGACAAGAATAGGGATGAGGTAACAGAATAGTGGAGGTGAAGACTGTTAGATGGAGGGTGTGGGAAGAGTATGTTGCCACAGGGTGAGGTCGGGATAACTTCAGGTGCAAAGAATGTGTTGTAAGGATACTCCCATCTGTGCTCTTCAGAAAAGCTGGTGGTGCAGGGGAGGATCCAGATAGCTTGGGTTGTGAAGCAGCCATGAAAATTAAGCGTGTTATGTTCAGCTGTGTGATGCGCCACAGGGTGCTCTACTTTGCTCTAGGCCACAGTTCAGTGATGGCTGTTCATCCTGGCAGACAGCTGGTTGGCAAATACAACAATATAAAAAGCTCTGCAACAATTGCAGCAGAGCTGGTATATGACGGTGGCTGCTGTCACAGTTAGGCAGCCTCTGAAGGGATACAACAAGCCTGTGACAAGACTGGAATAGAAAGTGCTGGGTGAGGGACTGGGTGGCTCTTGCACCTGGGCCTCCCACAGGGATGTGATTGGGATTGAGAGTGGTACAGAAATGGACTATAATGCTGAGGAGGTTGGGTGTGTGATGGAACACTACTTTCAATGAGGTTTGAAGTATCTTGGGTTGGATGTCTCTCATTAATCATTAATTTTATATATATAAATGAACTGTTTAATCATATTTACATTTTACAATTGATAGATTAACATTGTGAGGTCCTTTGATATAGTTTATGTTGATATCTGCCTCTCCCATCTATCCACCCCCAAAGCACAAAATATAGTAGTCCCCTTACTGTTATTTGAGAGGAATAGGCAATGTGCCATTACAAGATTTCACCATCTTCCGTCATATTCGGACTCATCCATGATAATGCAAGGCATAAACACAAATGATACATCACAACAAAGAAACAAAAAGAAACATAGACTAACGCAGGATAAAATTCCAGTTCGAATAAATGACTATATTACTTACAAGATTCAACTAGTTCCGTGCTGCATGGTGTCATGGTTGCAAAGATGGACCTCGCCATGGACGTTGAGACCGAAGTTGCGCATCATGCAGCCTATTGCGCACAGTTTGAATCGTAACATGACATCCTGTGGCTACAAGTAAGGCATTATTCGACATCGTGGCATTGTTGTCAGGGTTCCTCCGAGCCATAATCCATAGGTAGCTGTCATCCACCGCAATAGTAGCCCTTGGGTGGCCTGAGCGAGGCTTGTCATTGACAGTTCTCTCTGTATCGTCTCCAGGTTTGGTCAACATCGCTGTGGTTCATTCCAAGACGGCTGGACGCTTCCCTTGTTGAGAGCCCTTCCTGGCACACAGTAACAATGTGGATGTGATCAAACTGTGTTATTGACTGTCTAGGCATGGCTGAACTACAAACAAGACGAGTCGTGTACCTCATTCCTGGTGGAATGATTGGAACTGATCGGCTATCGGACCCCCTCCATCTAATAGGCGCTGCTCATGCATGGTTGTTTACATCTTTGAGTGGGTTTAGTGACATCTCTGAATAGTGAAAGGGACTGTGTCTGTGATACAATATCCACAGTCAACATCTATCTTCAGGAGTTCTGGCAACTGGGATGATGCAAAAGTTTTTTTGATGTTTGTATATACGGTGAAAATTGCTGATGCAATTTCCTGCTCCATACTAAAACAGACAAACGGAACACCTTTAAAAAGTGGCCAAAAACTGGTTGTTCTTAACACTTTTCACAAGTTCAGAGAGGAAATTGGCTTTGAAATTTTCTGAGGAATTTTATTTACAAAAGTTAAGGCATATTTGTGAATGAACTGCATGGCTGAATCGCTAGCATTAAAGAATTGTGGCTGGATGTTGTACTGATCACTGGTTTGAAGCTTGTTCTAGTCTTTCTCTTTTCATTGTCCCCCCCCCCCCCCTCCCCCAATTCAATTTGATTACATAGATTATTTAAATATAAAATTCTCTTAGATAATTGAAACATAAAATTCATCAAATGTATGCTATTTAACACTCATCTAATCATCATTTCCCTTTCTTTCTTCTTTTTTCTAACTACACATATTCCAGCTTTCATTGCAAATATAAAACTGTAATTATCGATATTTTGCATAAAGTTTGCTATTAAAGAGTGTTTAAATTAAGAAAACACTAAAAATAAATTTGTGGGACAAAAATGAAAAATCAAATTCTCTTTATTGGGACTAAATCCACCGTTTTACATCACACATGTGATCAAGAAGCCAGAGGGATAAGCCATGTTAGAAACATGCAAAACAATAGTTTTCATGACACTGTGCATACCATACAACTGCTGCATCTTTATAGCTGCCACCGTACCACTGCAGTCTGCACAGAACTGAGTTAAAGTTATTTTGTGAGAAATAACATGAAATTTAAGCTCCCAGATGAACTGGAGTAAATGTACGAAACTTTGTCGTATGTCAATGCTGAATGCTGGCAGGATGCAGAAAAGCATGCACAAAAAATGGAGGAAAAAAGTGATGCTTGAATGGCTTCATGGATTCTCTTGTTGAATGCCTTGTTATCAACATAGCTAATAACAGTTCTTAAACTGTACACTATTTTAACTATACGGTGAAATCTCTGCAATGCACTTTTATGTTATACATATCTGGTGCAGAAAAATTACCCTGTGTTTAAGTTGTACATCACTATGTTAGCTACTGTCAACATTATGTTATGTTTTCTGTATTGTCTTGTAAGAAGCATACTGCCAGAGTTTTGCTGTATATTATTTCATTCTATTTAAAAATTAAATGACATTCAAAGCAGTATTGTTTGTCTGCTCATCTGTTTTTACGTCATAACTGCCATGTTCAAATCACTACTGGTTAGTTGGGCCAGCTAATTGGCCAGTGCAGTCCAAGTTTAATGTGCTGGTAAAACTGTTGTCCTGTATTATCATTGAGTCAGTGTGTGAGTAACACAGCATAAAACAAACCTTCTGGTACTTAACCAAATCAGTGCCACCCTTGAAGTGAAGTTCATCTCACAACAAGCAGGCTTTCATGCTGGCAAGTCATGCAGTAGTCAAATCTCGAATCTAACCCAGCACATCGAGAGGACGGTTTTGAGAGTTGTGAGATTACCAGAGTTGCTTTTGTTGATCTAACAGCTGCATATTGCACTGTGAGTCATGGGAAACTGTTAAAGAAAGAGTATGACCCTACTAAGGACTACCAACTAATATCCCTTATTAGCACCTTCCTCCAGAACAGAAGATTCTAAGTTTCATTACAGGGTAAGAGGAGTAGATGGTGAACACAGAAGAATGGTCTCTCCTAAGGCAGTGTGCATGCTCCAGCATTGTACAATATCTACACAAATGCTCAGCCAATACCAGCAAGTACTAGGCTCTTCATCTATACCTATGACACAGCAGTAGCTATTCAGTGGACAGACTTTAAATAAGTAGAGGGAAAGCTGTCTCTACCAATGGATGAACTCTCCAAGTACTATGATGACAACCACCTGAAGCCCAATCCCAGTAAAACTCAAGTGAGCGTATTCCACTTATGAACCAGCAAAGTGAAGCAAAAGATGGACATCACATGGTGAGGAGAGCAACTGAAACATTGCCCAACACGTCAATCTAGCTGTTATGCTGGAAAGGGCTCTAACGTACAGGCAGCAATATCTAAATGTGGAACAAAAAGTCATTGCTCGCAATGGGATACTTCAGAAGCTGATTGGCAGCAGCTGGGGAGCCAACCTGCACCTCCTAAGGGCTTCTGCACTTGTGCTCTGTGTATCAGCTGTCAAGTATGCTGCTCCTGTGTGGAAGGCTTCAGCTCATGCTAAGCAAGCCGATATTGTGATCAATGATACTGCAAGGATCATCTCAGGATGCTTGAAGCCAACAACAGTGCATAAATTGTATCCGATTGTCGGAATAGCCCCACCCAACATCTGGAGGGCCGCTGCTGCAGACAGTGAGAAAACACAGCAGGAGAATGACCGCCGACATCCTATGTATGGTCATCAGGCAGCAAGATCATGCTTTAAAGAGTGCAAGAGTTTCCTTCCTAGGACTGTGCCACTGGAGGGAGCACCAGAGGCAATTCATCTTGCAACATGGAAGAGCTCACTTCCTGTAGAGGTATCGCCAAATGAAGAACTAGCTCCTGGCGCAAACCTACAATATCCTGTATGGAGGTCCCTCAATCACCTAAGAGTGGGCATCCCCTGATGCAAGACCAGCCTGAAGAAATGGGGAACCCTTCCAGTGAGCGCAGACACCTCTTGCAACTGTGGTGCTGAAGAAGATCCAAGCCTCCTCCTGGGCAACCCGTGCACAATACAAGATATTTACGAAGAAAATGACAAAGCTATCACAACTGAGGTTTTTTGGAAATGCTGACCACACACAGAAATGAATGAATGAGCATAAAACATATACTTCTTATTGTACTTCACTGTACTCCAGACAGCTTGGCTTCCACTGCATGTGAAATGCAATCCCACAAGATTCTAGCACATATGCAAGTATATATAATGTAATGGTTATAATAGAAGGAAACATTCCACGAAGGAAAAATATACCTAAAAACAAAGATGATGTGACTTACCAAATGAAAGTGCTGGCAGGTCGACAGACACACAAACTAACACAAACATACACACAAAATTCAAGCTTTCGCAACAAACTGTTGCCTCATCAGGAAAGAGGGAAGGAGAGGGAAAGACGAAAGGATGTGGGTTTTAAGGGAGAGGGTAAGGAGTCATTCCAGTCCCGGGAGCGGAAAGACTTACCTTAGGGGGAAAAAAGGACGGGTATACACTCGCACACACACACATATCCATCCACACATATACAGACACAAGCTTGTCTGTATATGTGTGGATGGATATGTGTGTGTGTGCGAGTGTATACCCGTCCTTTTTTCCCCCTAAGGTAAGTCTTTCCGCTCCCGGGACTGGAATGACTCCTTACCCTCTCCCTTAAAACCCACATCCTTTCGTCTTTCCCTCTCCTTCCCTCTTTCCTGATGAGGCAACAGTTTGTTGCGAAAGCTTGAATTTTGTGTGTATGTTTGTGTTAGTTTGTGTGTCTGTCGACCTGCCAGCACTTTCATTTGGTAAGTCACATCATCTTTGTTTTTAGGTATATATAGAATGTAATGTTTACATCATGTTTATTCTTATGATATTAAGAGAGTCCTATCATGAAGTACTGGTTCCCGCCATCAACAGAGCTATTAATTCAAAAGTTTCTGTTGAGTCCCAGTTTACATCTTTTGTGAGTCAGAAGGATAGAAAGGGTGGGGGGTAGATGAAACAACAGACACACAGAGAATCCTCACATTTGTAAAGTGGAATCTGTGATCTGATTTCATTAAAAGAGTTTTGTGTTGCAGCTTTATCCATAAACATAAGAACATGTTGCATAGGTTGGAGTAACCACAGACAGTCAATCTCCATCAGAATTACGCAAACAATTTGTGTTTGACACATAATCATATGCTAATGTCATATGTGCATAAATTGGTGTGAAGACTGGTTATTTTCCAGTGTCACATACATGTCTGTCATTGGAAAATCCCACCCACTATCTAGTACGGAGGGGTCTGACGATCGTGTCATATCGCTGAAACCAGTAGCCTATAAAATAAATTGGAGATAAAATTTCAGCTGACTGTGTTTTTTTAAATACAAATTAGCTGTTGTCCTCAACTTCAGCAAAGCAGGAATGCAGGCACACAAACTGCTCAAATCATGTCCAGCTGTCACCCAGAAAGTGTTAAGCAATATAATGCTAAATTTTTAACAACATTCCACATCTGAAGTTGATTAAATCTGATGACAGTTATTAATTATAAAATGATGATACTTTTTCAAAGCATTTGTACCTAACAATAAATTAAAAGATTTGCTGCATCAGCTGTGGGAATGTAAACAGAGTACACTACACTCTCATTTTTGTAAAATGTGTCATTATGGCCCACAGTTTACTAACTGAACTAGTCATTTATAAAACGCTATTACAAAACAACATATTTCCATCACTACAATTCAAATAAGGAAACAATAATGTGCCCATTACAGTAATGAAATCTCAGGGTCATTTTCCCTAGATTTTAGTTAATGCTCTTACAAGGTGTAATGTGATGATATTGCTTAAGAGCATAATATTACAAAGTGATGACCAGTCCATCATCAGCGCAGGTATTGCACAGTGCCCACGCGTGTGCCCCGGAAAAAGATAGTCTCTACGAACAGTGGTAGCCAAGTTTCACAGTGGCAGTCAGTTTGGGTGGGACAGGTGGCTACTGTCTATGGCACTTGCTTGCAATGATCACTTCACACACACACAAAATACACGAGTGATCTCCCAGTAAATACTTAAGTGCCTTACATCATGTTTAGCTCATCGAGGGCTCACAAGTTAAATCTTTCCCCAAGCAACCATAAAATTTGCAACGGTTGTGTCCGTCTGACTGGCAAGCTCTGATTCACTGTTTCATCAACTGAGTTACTTAACCACAACTTACGACGTTTATGTTCATTACATAATGCCATGACAGACACTACTTTCAGATCAGTCTTTGCAGGTGTAAGAACAGGTGTACATTTAAACTGGTGATATAGTAACACAGATCTGCTTATCAGTATTATGACTTGCATCCAAATATCCAATATAAGTAACACCATGCAACAGCCTTCCTCAAAGTGTAACAGACATTTCATATCCCGCTGCTGCTACTACTGCTACTACTACTACTACTACTACTACTACTACTATTATTCTTGAATCATACTGTAAGAGACAAACAACATCATTGAACCAAAGTTCATTATCCTTCTGCCTAGAAGCGAATAACAGATAATAACATAGACACAAACATAGAAACAAGCAACATACTGATATAAGCAGCTGCTGAACACAATATGAAGACGAATGCCTGCTGCAATGTGCTTATAAAGACTAGTGCTCCAGTATATGATGTGGCAGATGCCGTGGCATGTGCACAAGTCACACGGCCCACTGCAGACGGCCTCTGGTGGCCAGTCCATGCAGATGCCACTGACGAAAAATTCGAAGTATAGCGTGCCAGGGGCCTGGTGCCACAGCATATACCCAAGTACTATATCCAGAGTTCTACCAGGCTTCCTCAATGGGGAGAGAGCATTCAAATGATGTGGGCAACTCTTGAAATATCCACAGCCTCTGTGACAGACACCACAAATGATGAATGTAATATGGAAGGAGATTCAGGGCTGGAATCAGTGAGTACAGGTGCCGAAATGGTATGGCTGCGGACACATGTGGCGTCTGCTCCCCTGTGAAGTCCCATAAGAGAGGAACGATAACACAAGTATTGGTAGCATCTTGATGTCCAGTTCTCGACATGCTGGAACTGTGCCTATGGTGCAAGTGCTGGCATCTCATTTGGGGGCACCAGTGTCGAAGGGCCTGAAGGCACTGGCTCAGTTGGTACCAATGGCAGTAAAGCACTGCGGAAAGGCCTGGCAGCAAGCATCAGGGCAGCTGGATCCTGGAGGAAAATCAGGAGGTGGCAACATCCACATGGAGGGTGGGTTCACCCCTGCAGCAGGGATGCTCTATGAGGCTAGAACAGGTGCTGATGGTAGAGGCAGCAGGTACTGTTAAGCAGTACTGGTATTGGTGCCACACTGTCAGCCTGCCACTGGTGTGCACAATATAGTGGCAGTGGCCTCGGCAGCTGTGGACCGTGGCCATAATCCACTTCGGTCTTCAGCCAAACACCAAAGCCCAGTCCGTGGAGCCAGTAGCATAGCACAGAGAGAGCTGTGCCTTCGGATTATGGCTGAGTGGCATGAGCAGATGCAATAGGGTGCATTCCTGGCAACTACAGACCATCTTGGTTGGAATCCGATCCCTGTAGGAACTTGAGAAGCATATCAAGGTCTTGTCTATGTAGGAGGCCACCACAAGGTACTTTTTCATTTGTATGTTGAAATGTGTGGACAAGACATCCCATCTCACCATTACACCACACTGTGGAGCATCATCTGTCATGCATTTTCGAGACAGCCTGAATCATAGCTGCGGCTGATGTCTGAGGGCAGTGAATAACATATGGAAATTTATAAAAAGCATGGACAACCAAAAACCTGGAAAAATTTAGGATGGGTCTCATGAAATCAATATGGACACAATCTCACATACTCTGCAACACAGACAACAAAGAGAGTGTCACTCACAGCGCTGTCTATTGTGTAGCAACAAGATGTACAATGTCAGCATCGATTCCCCGTCAAAAAACACAATAACCTGGTACCCAAGAACACTCAATGTCCCCGATATAGGAGCTGAAGCACATTCTGCTGTAAGGCAGCCAGAATCACAACCGTAGACGACAACTCATTTATAACTAAGAAGACACAATCGTCAAACACTGAAAGGTTGTGACATAAGGCAAAAGAGTTACGTAAAGAATCAGAAGTCGTACCCAGAGGCCTGTCCAGCCAGCTGTGCTGAATGAGGTGAACAACTTGATGCAAGACCGTATCAGCAGTGCCAACAGCTGCAATCCAGGAGCCTGTAATAGGAAACCCTTCCACTGTACATTGCACCTCAACATCAAAGTGAAAACAAAGGAGTTCACCCTTATAAAAAATAAGATCTGGACACAGTGGAAGGTAAAACAGTGCATCGGTGTCAGTAGACCGAAAATGAATTTCATGCTTGTAGCGAGTCAGAAATGAGACCCACCAATGAAGGCAATGTGCTGCTTTGTCAGGCAACAATGCAGAAGGGTTAAACAATGAAACCGAGGGCTTGTTGTCAGTGAAGAGGAAGAACTTGCCACGAAAGTACTAGGGCTCAAACAAACAGATCTGTATCAACGTTTGGTTACAGGAACATTATGTACCTCTGAATGTGCTGGTGGGTGTTGGTTTTCTGCAAAACTCTGCAGTCATGCTCTAGATATCACTGTAGATGTAATTGTAGATGCCATACGCCATCCTTTCAGAAGCTTTTCGTATGTGTAGAAACCTCTTACATAATAATCATCGTACATGTTCTCCAGTGTGTTGTCATCAAACGCCGTGATGATACTTGCAACTTTAACCTTCTTCTTGGGAGACAGTTGGTATTCACTGTCACAGCTTCCATCGCTTCTTCTTGCACTTGCAGTAGCACTACTGTTTGCAAAGAGTTGTTCGTCAGTATCGTCCCTATCATCATCATTATGTGTTAGTGTTACAACAGTATCTATTTCTAACTTATGCTCATATTTCTGCACTATAATAGATACCAGAAAACATGCGAATGATTCATCTTCTACACCAATACCATCTTCACAAAGGAGGGTTCTTCGTAACTTCATCTCAACCAATCGCAATACATTAGCAGGATCGATTACCAATCGCCGAGCCATCTGACACTTCAATACACAAAAAATGTCACAAAACGCAACTTCAGAGGCACACTGCACTGTCCCTACTGGTCCTGACTGGCGTACCAGCAGGTCAGTGTGCAATGCGGCATGGCATACACAGAGGCCTCTAACGAATGACTGCAGAGTTTTGCAGATGCGGGAGTATCACTAGTGCAATAAGAGACCTTTACATTATTTCTCACATGAGTTTGGTATATTTGTGTTTGTTAGAGCCCAAGTACTTTCCTGGTTAGACCCGTACAACACATCATGAAACTTTTTGAGTGCATAAAGTACAAGTGCTTCTTCCTCAACTCAGGAGTTGCACTGCCGAGCGAAGTTGAATATTTATGGCAAATTAGCTATTGGACGTTCGGAACCATCCTCACCTTGAAGTGTAAGAAGTCTGTAATGGAGGTCTCCATAGCCAAAATGTCATCATAGTGCATGTAGAGTTCTCTCACTGCACCTCTACTCCATGCCACGGTCTAAGTCACAAATGTCAGTTTGTTACTAATTCTCATCACAATTCCTATGCCAATTGTACAGTCCTTGGCACCATCATTAAGTTGGCTCCCGAAACAGAGATTCCAAATGTAATGTAGATTTCTAAAGCGTGAACACATGCTCCCAGGTCGGTGTCCACTGATAAGAAAGGTTCTTGTGAAGAGAGACAAGAACTCGGAAAACAGAGAGTCTAATTGCAAGAAAGGAACGTGTTCGGGAACAAGATACACCATATGTGAAACGGAAAAATCAAAGGTACTGAAAGCATCTAGACCAAACAAATGTGCAGTACAATCATAGTGTCTTCCAAAAATCAAGGAACAAGTCACAGACAATACATAGTGGGAGCCACAAATAGCTCAAAAAGTGGAATGTACTGCTTGTTTTAGGTCGCCAAATGTCAAGTAACTGGAGACAACAATGGAGACACAATTAACGTCAACAGGAGGGGGCTAGGAATGATAAACAGACACTAGATGCCCTTTTTTCCTTCACTTGTTGCCAAGTCACCAAGTGCTTAAGGAACATGGCCTTACCATGTTGCACAAAAGAAAATGTGCAAGATAGGAGCACGAGGTGCTGCTGTTGCTGTGGTGGTTGTTTGGCATGATGTGGCATGGAGGCTGCATTTGTACAGCTGTCACATCATCCTCCCCGAGAACTGACCAGCACACCAACAACCAGGAACAGGAGCCACCATAGCGATGTCACACCGAGTCTCAATCTGATAACTAGCAGCACAAGATACATATGTTGGAACTTAAACAGTGGCAACACTGTTGTGGAGACACTATGCAATGGAATCTACTATTGTTGCTGACAGCACACGTTGTTGACATACCTACCTTACCTCCAACCAAATGGACTCGCCCATCCCACGTCACTGGCATGCGCACAGTCGAGAGAAACACAGTCACTTCTGAGTGAGCAGTCTAATGTAACGGTGCCACTATGTTTTCGAAACAGGAACAACGGAGTTGGATCAAGATTGAATGTGGCAGAGGTTGTACAGAACGACAGTGTCATCAAGGTCTTCAAGTGGCATGTGGGGAATCGGTATCGCTGTGCAGAACAGTGGCACATTGGGTAAAAGCCTTCAACGAAGGTCGGCAAACTGTGGCAGACACACATCAGGTAGGCTGTCCTAACATCTCTGAAGAAGAAGTGCATGCTGTTGCCGTGTTAGTGGGCAGTAATCGGTGCCATACGATTCATGAGCTCACCCGTGAAACCGGATTAGCGCATATGACTGTGCTTTGCATCCTGAAGGAACGCCTTTGCATGTGAAAAATTGCATTACGATGGGTTACACGTGACTTGACGGGCATACAGAAATGGATGCATTAGGACACAGTTCAGACATACTTGGACTGCTATGAGTGCAAAGGAGAGCTTTCTTATGCCATATCGTAACACTGGATGAGACATGGGCCACATCATATGAGCCAAAACAGAAAGTCCAATCCAGTGAATGGTATCATTATAGGTCACCGCAAAAGTTGAAAGTGCATCAGAGCCCCAGTATGGTGAAAGTTATGGTGATTCTTGTGTATGACTGTGATGGCATTATCCTAACACATTACATTATTCCATGTCAGACAGTCAATGCACAGTATTACTGTTCATTTTTGAAGCATCTCCTGTGGCTAGCTTTGTGAAAGAAGTGACGACACTTTTTGGGCAACCCACCCATCATTTTGCAAGACAATGCGTGGGCACATACGGCGCAAGCTGTGTCTGCTCTGTTCGGTCGATGGGACTGGGAAGTACTGTACCATCCACCATACTCCCCAGACTTAAGTCCTTGTGACTTTGATTTGATTCCGAAGATGAAGGAACCACTTCATGGCATTCACTTCAGAACTGTTCCAGAGTATGACAGGCAGTAGACCACTCCATTCACACCATCAACAGAACACGCTCTGCGAACAGTATACTATGCCTTCCACATCACTGGCAACGGGTTCTACACAATGCTGGTGACTGTTTGAAGGACAGTAACAGGAGCTAACATGTAACTCTTTTGTACCAGTTGTGAGTAAATAGTTGCCACTATTTAAGTTCCAACCCTTGTATCTCGAAAGATTGAACAATATTTAACACTTTGCTCAAAGATGGGTTTTAAAATTGTAGTGCGCACTGACTTTTCATGAGCCAACCAAATGATTGTGCCATGATCCATAGAACCGGCATAGGAATCATGATGAGAATTGGTAACAAACTGACATTTGTGACTTAGACCGTGGTGCAGAGTTCTGCCACATCGGCCCTGTAGGACTGGGGAACAATGACAGAACTCTACATGCAATGAAACATGTACATTCAATGATGATAATTTGACAACTTAAACACTTCGTCAAATGAAAGTGACGCAAGTTCCTGGAGTGTGGCTAACTGTTAGGTGCATCCATTTTCATTTTGAGAAATATGGGTGGTGCTCTTCCTTTGTCACACATTAAAAATTCCAATTTATCCAGAATTTTTTGTATTTTAAATCTTTCAGGACTGCTTAGTAGAATAAATTCACATTCTCACTGAAAAGAACACTGGAGGGTGTGATTTTCATTAAATTGAACAAAGGTGAGTCCAGGTGAGAATACCAATAACTATGAAAAGGATACATTGCTACTCAATGTGTCATCTTTATGGTGAGTAGCACTCTTACCCATTTCATTAAATTGAGTGTTTAATTTATAAAAGTGAATTACCACTCACTGTGGACGCGGTGTGAGAGTGATGACCTTGCTTTGTTGGGATACTATTATACACTGAGTCCAGCATGTTTTGTATAATGCAGTGTTCTATAATTTATATGACAGCTGGCAAGTTTTGTGTTGCAATTATTCTCTTAGAAAACTTTTGTCATGGATGAAATAATCTTCCTGCAGTTGTTTCCTGACTCATTACATAGCCAATATATTTCTATTGTTGGCAATGTATAATACTGCTTGTAATCCTGTTAAGTCATAGTACAAGTTGATAGGGTGGCATCAGAGTCCAGATGGTTGGGGGGGATTAACAAACAGTTGTAATGTTTGCATTTACAATGTTAAGAATTGGCCTTCACATGAAAAAAGAAAAGAGATGTAATAACAAATCCAAGCCGTGTTCCTGTAAACATTCTATTAACTTTTGACAGCCACTGTAATGTGAATTTTTAGTTAAGTGACTATAGTAAGAAATTTCTAATAATGGTCATCAATATGTATTTGCTTAAAAAATTAATAGAGAGTGTTTTAAATCTTGAAATAGTCACAAACATAGTGCAAACAAATTGCTAGTAGGTGGAAAAGATGCAGAATGAAAAATGAAATATTGCTGTCACTGTTGCAATAGCAGCCATTAATATTCTTATTATTATTCATGAAATGCTACTTAGCATGCACAAAAAAGGAAAGGACAAATGGCTTCCACTGCAATGATAAAGCAAAATTTTCTCTCCACATACTAGTAAATTACTTGCACTCTGGTGGTGCCTATTTCAAGATTTAAAACAACCATTACAAGAAATTCCTTGTTGTTGTCACTGAACTTAAAATTCACATTACACTGGCTGCCAAAAGTTAAGAGAGCGACTGAAGAAATACTGCTCAGATTTATTAAAGGATCTCACTAACATTGTAAATGCAAACATTACAACTATTTGTTTAAACCCCATGCCCCCTGGACTGTGATTCTACACAATCAACTTGTCGTATGACTAAACAGGATTACATGCAGTATCACACATCACTGACAACAGAAATATACTGGTTATTTAGTTGGTTCATTCATGAGAAAAGAAAATAAATGCAACACAAAACTTGCCATCCGTAATATCCTTTATGGAACACTGCATTACACAATAGATGTTCGACTCAGTATATAGTTGCATGCCAAGAAAGCAAGATCATCACACTCACACCATCACATCCATAGTAAATGGTAATTCAGTTTTATAAATGAAACACTCAATTTAATGAAAAGGATAAGAGTGCTACTCATCGTAAAGATAACACATTGAGTAGCAATCTGTCCTCCTCATAACTGCTGATATCGCAACTTGGACTTTCCTTTGCTCAGTTTAATGAAATGTACATCCTCCAATGGTTGTTGCATTGAAAAATGTGAAACTCTGTATTAACTCCTGCATCTGTACATCATTACTTTCCTGTTCCTTTACCCAGTCCCAGCCTGCCTTCTCCTCCTGGTGTAGAAACAACTAAAAACATCAAAACCTAAATTTTCAACATTTCCTTTTCCATTAATGTGTGTCAGATATACACCACTCATTCTGGATTCCAAATCTGTTGAACCCTTATTCTCCCTGAAATGGTGTTAATATTAAATTTTGACAATATTTTGAATTAAATTATAGACTATATAACAAAATGGGTATAATAAAAACCAGTTTGCGAAAAAAATGATTGCTTCTATGTCAAATGATTTGGTGTAAGCTCATAATGACTCCACATTTCCAATTTTTCAATGGAAACAAAGGATGCCCAAATGCAAGATAAAATGCTGTATATGTCGAGCTATCAGAAATCCCATGAAATCATCAAATTCAGAAAAGAATAAATCCTCAGTATAAATATGTTACAACACCTCTACCACATTCCTTTCGTTTTGTCAGTGCACAATAATGCTGTGCTATATTATATTAACCAGCTTAGTGCCCACTGCTTCACTCGTGTAGACTGTATGGCCTGCAGAGATCAAATTTTTATGCTGTTCACAAATTGCAACACCTTCTACACTTTTCACACTAATTAAGGCCACATAAGTGTGGCCTTTTCTGAATGTACTTCTGACCAAAAAAAGCAATTCTGGAAGCTAGAGTCCAAAGTATTCATTAATCATGGCTTTGGCATTTCTTAAGGAGATATTTCTACACCAACTTTCATTCCCCAATAAATATTTCTTTATATCTAACCAAATGTGAAATACCAATTTTTGTAAATTTAGCTTTAACATTTTTTTTAATGTAACGACATATTTTCTTAAAAATTTTTGTCCCCATTTTGTACTCTCTTAGACACTGAATTTCCAGAAACACTGAAAGCTGCATTATTATTATTATTATTTCTAACTGATAAGTCAAATACCAATTGTTATAGATAAAGCCTTAAAAATCCTTTAGTAATTACTTAATTTTCATGAACTTTTCACCCACTATTATACGCCCTTACTTGTTGAAGTTACAAAACGTGCTGAAACACATATTTTTATTTTCTGAAAGAAACCAAATACCACTTTTTGCAGTTTTAGCTTCAAAATTACCTTCACAGCAACATATTGTAAAAATGCCTTTTATCCCCAGTTTCACCCCCTTAGGAGTGGAATTTCAAACAATCCTTTCTTAAATGATGCCTACAGTGTAAAATCCACACACTCTCCAAACTTCAAGTTTCTGTCCTTAGCAGTTTGGGTGGGCAATGATAAATCAGTGAATCCATCTGACCTTATTTCACCCCCTTATGGACTTAATTTCCAAAAATGTGAAACATGTATTTTTAATCTCTAACCAAAAAACCAAACACCAAATTTCAAAGATTTACCTTTAAAAATGCTTTTGCAATGAAATATTTTCATAAATGTCCCCCCCCCCCCCCCCATTTCACCCCCTTAGGGGCTGAATTTCCAAACACAGTGATTTGCATATCTTTTATTCCTAACAGAGAAACTTAATACAAATTTTTGTACATTTAGTTTCAAAAACGCTTGCACAGTGAAATATTTCCAGAAAAACTTTCATTCCCTGTTTCACCCTATAGGGGTTGAATTTCCAAAAACAGTGAAACACTTTTTTTTATTTCCAACTGAGAAGCCGAATTTAGATATTCACAGATTTAGCTTTGAAAATTATTTCATAATAAAATATTTCCATAAAAAATATCATCTGCTTTTTCACCCCATAGAGGTTCAATTTCCAAAAACACTGAAATAAATATTTCTTTTATTTGTACCCGAGAAGTCAAAATACCAATATTCATAGATATAGCTTTAAAAATACTTCAATAGTTCCTTACTAATGATACACTTTCAAAAAAAGTTTTCACCCACTATTTCACCCCCACAGGATTAAATTTCCAAAAATGATGAAACATATTTCTTTGCTTCTGACCATGAAACCAAATACCAATTTTTGTAGGCCTAGCTTCAAAACTGACTTATAGTGACATTTTAAAAAGAAAACTCTTCATACCCCATTTCACCCCTTTAGGGTTGGAATATCAAAAAATCCCTTCTTAAACAATTCCTACAGTATGAGATTTTCACTCTGCAGCGGAGTGTGCACTGATGTGGAACTTCCTGGCAGGTTAAAACTGTGTGCTGGATCGAGACTCGAGCTCAGGACCTTCGCCTTTCGTGGGCAAGTGCTCTACTGTCTAAGCTACCAAAGCACGACTCACGCCCCATCCTCACAGCTTTACTTCTGCCAGTACCTCATCTCCTACATTCCAAACTTTACAGAAGAAGGTTCGCAGGAGAGCTTCTGTAAAGTTTGGAAGGTAGGAGATGAGGTACTGGCAGAAGTAAAGCTGTGAGGACGGGGCGGGAGTCGTGCTTGGATAGCTCAGATGGTAGAGCACTTGCCCGCGAAAGGCAAAGGTCCCAAGTTCGAGTCTCGGTTCGGCACACAGTTTTAATCTGCCAGGAAGTTTCAATTCCTACAGTATAAGATCCACACTTTTTTCAAATTTCAGATAACTGTCCTTAGCGGTTTGGGTAGGGCAATGATGAGTCAGTCAGTAACGACTTTACCTTTTATATATAAAGATTGAGATATATTGTATCACCTGCAGTTATGAGCCATGTGTCCTTTGGAACAATTCAATCAGATTCAGTTTGTACCAAATATTTAGAAAATAAACAATTTTTTCCATAACAGTGTAATAAAAAATGGCAGAACATACCACAGTCTTCATCACTGAAATTTTTCAATTTGCATAAAGAATTTCGACTGGCCACAGTATGGGAATTTATTCGTTTTATTATTGGTTCAGTCTGAACTATACCACTCCTATAAAGATAAAGAAGATAAACAATAAAATGATTGAATGCATATTGTAACACGTATAAAATTAACTGTGTATAGATATGCATTACAAAACCAACATTTAATGCACCACTACATGAAAGTTATTTTTAACATTTATCATATTTTGCGAATCACTGATCTAGTTTAGCAGCAGAATTTTATCCAAACAAACTTAACCATATTTTCTGCTTGTTAAATGTCACAAGAGCAGGGATCTTGCATTAATGAATAGTAATTTTACAAGTCAAAAGGTACTCCACTTTTATTATTTCACAAAACATATTTGCAAACATATCTGCAGGACCTCAAATTACATATGGGGCCTATAAAAGTGGCAAACAGTATGTATTTCTACCATGAGATTTGTTGCGCAAACTGTTCTTATCACTGTAATTCTCTGAACATCCGAGCTTTAGACAATAATTGTCATTACCTTCATCAAGAGAGCAACTGACTGTCAAAGAAGTAACAGGATTGCACAGATACAGCAAGTTTAGTGGTGCCCACTAGGAGCAGAGATTATATTGGTGTCAGCAATGAAATGTAGCTCTTTGCATCTGTTTTCATTACAACATTTAACATGGGATGTGCTGTTAGATATTGTCATGTTTGCCCAAGTATTTTTCCCAGAATCAACAAAACCATCCCTCCTCATTCTATGAGGGTCACTCCAAAAGAAATGCACACTATTTATGTAAAAATACAGTTTTCATTCTGCATGTGTGAAAGTTTTACAATGTGTAGATACATTCTTTCAACTTGTTTTCAAACTTATTTCAAACTTATTTCAAACTGTTCCCGTGAGTGCCACCATCACAGCATGTCTTCAAGATGGCTGCTACACTTGACGTTCGTCAGAAGCAACGTGCTGTGATAGAATTCCTGTGCTGTGAAAACGAGACAGTGCGAAACATCCACAAGAGGTTGAAAAAGGTGTATGGAGATGCTGCTGTCCATCACAGTACAGTTAGTCAGTGGGCAAGCAGGTTACGTGATGAAAGCGGGCATGGCAATATTGAGGATTGTCCTCGCAGTGGCAGGCCTCGTGCTGCACACACTCCACGATCACAAAACTCGGATGGACAACACTGAAACATCCGCCTTACAGTCCTGACCTGGCTCCATGTGACTATCATCTCTTTGGGAAACTGAAAGGCTCTCTTCATGGAACAAGGTTTGAAGATGATGACTCCCTCGTGCATGCTGCCAAACAGTGGCACCAACAGGTTGGTCCATAATTTTACAGTGTGGATATACAGGCGCTGGTTCCAAAATGGCATAAGGCAGTTGAGAGGGATGGAAATTATGTGGAGAAATGAAAATATTGTTCCTAAAGGATATATCTACACACTGTGAATCTTTCAAACATGTATAATAAAACATGGATTTAAAAAAAAAAATAGTGTGCATTTCTTTTGGAGTGACCCTCGAATTTGTAAATCCACCAGACATTCACAAAAGTGCCCAGAAATTCACCCATATAAGACATACTTATCATACACTACCTGATCAAAAGTACACGAAAACCTATTAGTGGACATTAATATGGGGTGTACCCTCGCCTTTATGACATCTTGAAATCTGTTGTGGACACTTTCAATGGTGTGGCTGAATGTCAGTGAAGGAATGCCAGACCATTCTTCCTCCAGCAAAAAACCAGAGAAGGTAGTGATGTTGGATGCTGGGTCTGGAGCAAGGTCACTGTTTAAACTGTCCCCAAAAGTGTTCCAATAGTTTCATTTTAAGACTCTGGGAAGTCCAGTCCATTTCAAGAAGCGCACGCGCGCGCACACACACACACACACACACACACACACACACACACACACACACACAGAGAGAGAGAGAGAGAGAGAGAGAGAGAGAGATAGAGAGAGATAGAGAGAGAGAGAGAGAGAGAGAGAGAGAGAGAGAGAGAGAGAGAGAGCGCTAGCTGTACGCAGTATACAATGCAGTAAAATGTGTTTATAACCATCCACAATTAGCATTTTTAAGCACAATAAGGTAATATTACCCCAAGCACAAGAAATACCTCCATAATGTAACACCACTGCCTTCATACTTCACTATCGGGACTACACAGGATGGTGCATAAAGTTCTCCAGAATTCACCAAATACCAAACCCAAACCTTTCCATCGAACTGCCACAGGGTATCGTGTGATTCATCATTCCCACTTATTCCCAATCATCCAGTGTCCAGTGGTTTTGGCCTTCGCACCACCTCAAGTGTTGCTCAACACTGACCATAGAAATTTGAGGCTTGTGAGGAGCTTCTCAACCATGGCACACTATTTCTTTTGAGCTCCATACGAACAGTCACTGTGATAGCTCCACTGCTAACAATTTGAAATCCCCAAGTGATTCCCTTCACAGACTTCATGTAATTGTTTACAATCTCCCTCCCACAATGGTCAATGGTACCTTTCCATCTCAACATGAGGTCTACCAGGACTGGTTTACTGTGATTGTTCCTTTACAGTTACATTTCACAATCACATAACAAACAGCTGACTTGGGCAGAGCTTTAGAAGGGTTGAAATGTTGCCGATGGATTTGTTACTCAAGTGACAGCCAATCAGTAGTGCATGTTCAAAGTTGCAGCATTAAGCTTTCCTGACTGACTCGTTCTGCTGTTAATGATTCTCTACTGACAACACAATATTCCTTGCCTTCTTTTATACTGGTTGTTCTGCACACAATACTCCTTGCCTCCTTTTATACTGGTTGTTCCACCTCTTGTGATGTCTAGTGGTTAATTCCACGTTACATGGAAGTGTTCAGGTACTTCTGGCCAGATAGTGTATGTCTAGCTTGTATCCACACAGTTGTTAAGTATCACTCAAAAGTTGCCACATACTGCAACTTAGTGCATTTGAGGCACAGAATAACACTTCTTTTGAAGTCACAATCAAAGACAGAACTACACTGTATCTTAACCTCATTACCCAGGCACTAACAGCATTTTCATTCATTACTGATGCACAAAAAAAATGTAATTCATTGCAAGATGGACCATTTAAGTAGAGAAAAGGAGAGCATGACACTTTATGCAAAAATTCAGGCCATTTCTGTGATCTTAGCAAATTTAGTTGATTAACTTTTGAACTGTTCAGTAGTTGTACCTAAAGTAGAACTTTCAATTACACAAAAGAAGTTGAAGATTCCGTGTCAACAGAAGTAGATCCTTAAACATATTAAAACAAAGTATGCTCTGAATACTCAATAACAGCAGAAGCACTGAAATTATCAAAATAAAATATTATCAAATTTTAACACTTGTTCTCTGAGAAGATCTGGGAAACTTGAAAACATGCAGAAAAATGGCAAATAGCTCTAATCCAAACCCTTCATTAAAAAAGAAAAAAATAATAATAATAATAAATAAGGTGTTTATAACTACAGAGAAATATTGATTTCATCTATTCTATTATGAAACTGTAAATAAACCTTTGAAAAAAATTAAGAGAACATTTATCTAAACAATTCCTAGAATATCAGGGTGACTTCAGAAAGGGAAGATTAAATCAGAATCCTACTCTAGATATAAGATCAATAATTTCTCACAGCAGTTTATGGAGAAAACTATACACTTTAATTTGCTGACTTACAAAACATCTGACCCTGTAGATAGAGTAACCCAGGATAAAAATATCACAGAATTTGAAGTGATAGCAAAATTAGTAAACATTATCTGTGAAAGCCATTGTCAAAATTATGGTATTTTCCAGATTTTTCAAGTCAAATCTTTCCCAAGTTTACTTTTTCACTAAATTTGGCACCAGAGCGTCCTTTTTTTTACAGAAGTATATATTGACAATTCTTAGAATATCTATAATTAATTATTTTTTGAAGTATAAATCAGAGAGGAATTGGTAACAGGTCACATCAAAAATGAAGAGATAAGAAATGAAACATTTTTAAAATATTAAATATTGTATTTTGATTTAAAGGCAACAGAAAATATCGAATAAAAATTACAAATTCTGTTTTTTTCAAATATAGATACATTATTAGTTACTCATTAAAGGGAACAAACTCTCAAAATATGTCATAATAAAATGAATATAACACTTCATTACATTTTGTATTTCTGCCGAAATCTCTGACGCTTTGCTCAACATAATTGCTCCTTTTGTTTCTAATTCTTTGATTTCAGCTTGCTTTCACTTGTTCGGTAATCATTCCTTCTTTTCTCATTCACATTCCTTCTAATTTTTTAGGTCCTCTTTGCACAAAGAATGCGCATGCGAAAACAGGATATAAGACTTTTCTTGATATCACCATTTCCATAATAGTTTTCTTTATGAGCCAAGAAGCAATTCTATACTTTCCCCTTTCAGGTGGTCTTTATGTAGCTCAGCAACATACTTCTTCAAATGTGGAATATGTTGTTTAAGTGCTCTCTTCATGACTTACAAAATTTCCAACCCATCTTACAGAACAAAATTTGAGAGGGAGCTTGGAAAACCCTGTAATATTTGAGAAGGTTGTCCTCCTTGATGGAAAATACTTCATAAAGTACAGAATCACCCTAAGAAATTCAAGAACATTCCAGGCACTTTCATTATGAGCAGTTTTCAAAGCTTCATTCACTACATGAGGTGAGCAAGTGAAACAATGAAATATTTGTGTTTGATTATCTTCTTCATTGAATAGAAATGCTTGAAAATCACGAAACATATTCAAGTTCACATCTGGTCCATCCACAGAAATTTGGATTATATTCTTAGGTGACAAATTCAAACCATTCAGATCCTCCAGGAAACCTGATTGTAAATCAGAAGATGTGGGAAAATTCAAAAACACAGATATTAAATATCTTGTGGATATAGACCGATATTGCTCATCCCTGAAACAAACCACCAAATCCGTCTGTGCCTTTTGCACAACTTCGCTTAAACTCTCATCATATGACACACAAAAGAATCAAACTTCCCTGACTTTGTTAAGTAGGAGTTTCAGGAAATGAGGGCCAAGTCCACAAGTAATTATATGTGACAACCTACACTTGTGTAACTGTATTTTTCTGATAATCATGCTGCCATAAAACATAATTTGGAATACGTCTGTTGTGTTTCCAGAACTTCTCACTGAAGAATGAGTCATGACTTTATTCAAAGACCATAAATCTCAGATTTTACTTTCTCATCAATAACTAAAAAATGTTTCAATGAGTTTGTTTTGGAACCCTCTTCAACTGAAGTTCTAGATATTGTAGTAAGAGCAAGTGATTGCAATTTGTCACTACCATTTAAATTCCTTTCAGAACAAACTTGTGACTGTGCTGTCACTTTTTCTACTATATCACAAGACAACTTGTTTTGTTGCCTTGAAACTAATGAATCAACCAATGCTGAATGTCTCTTTCCTCTTGCACGTGTTTTTACATTTGAAATGCCACTGGTACTAATGTCTAAGTCACATTTGCACAAAATGGTCAACAGATGCCAAATTATAGTCTGCAAGTAGTACTAATATGGTGTGGGAAACATTTTAGTTAGCAAGAAAACAATTTTACTCTGATTGCCCTTAACATCTTTAAAATGAGATTAAAATTACAATAGTTTTATATTAGTAATTAAAAACTTCTAAGGAAGTGTCTTTCCAAAAAAGATGCAGAATGAAGATATTTAAACAGAAGTGGGAGTGGACAGAATTAAAGGAACAGTCGATAATCCTCCAGCACCACATGGGATGACAGCACTGTCATGGGTGGAAATACAATTTATATGTCATTTCCACTAGGTGTATGTGTGGTGTCACGTATAGCTCAATGAAGTCACACCTTCACATTTCTCAATTTCCTCTCATGGTTGCAAACTGCAGTAGCAGTCTTTGCTAACATGGCTTGAACAGATGGACACTTAAGTTTCCTACACATAAGTTTCCTACACATAATGAAGACCTAAGAGATCTGGCGAATCTTTATTATGTTGTTGTTGTTTTGTGGTGTTCTGTCCAGAGACTGCAGCTCTCCATGCTACTCTATCCTGTGCAATCTTCTTCATCTCTAAGTACCTAATGCAACCTACATCCTTCTGAATCTACTTAGTGTATTAATCTTGTGGTCTCTCTCTACGATTTTTACCCTCCACACTGCCCTCCAATACTAAACTGGTGATCCTTTGATGGCTCAGAACATGCCCTACCAACTGATCGCTCCTTCTAGTCAGCTTATGCCACAAATTTCTCTTCTCCCCAATTCTGTTCAGTACCTCCTCATTAGTTACATGATCTACCCATATAATCTTCAGTATTCTTCTGTAGCACCACATTTCAAAAGCTTCTATTCTCTTCTTGTCTAAACTATTTATTGTCCATATTTCACTTGCATACATGGCTACAATCCACACAAATACTTTCAGAAAAGACTACCAGACACTTAAATCGATACTAGATGTTAACAAATTTCTCTTCTTCAGAAGCATTTTGCTTTCCATTGCCTGTCTACATTTTATATCCAATCTACTTCGACCATCATCTGTTATTTTTCTCCCAAATAGCAGAACTCATCTACTACTTTAAGTGTCTCATTTCCTAATCTAATTCCCTCAGCATCACCTGATTTAATTCGACTACATTCCATTATCCTCATCTTGCTTTTGTTGACAATGTCTGTTGCGGTCAACTGCTCTTCCAGGTCCTTTGCTGTCTATGACAGAATTACAATGTCATCGTCTAACCTCAAAGTTTTTATTTCTTCTCCATGGATTTTAATTCCTACTCCAAATTTTTCTTTTGTTTCCTTTACTGCTTGCTCAATATACAGACTGTTAGCATTGGGGATATGCTACAACCCTGTATAAGGTAAGTGGTAGGGTCAGTATTGCCTCACGTGTTCCAACATTTCTACAGAATCGAAACTGATCTTCCTCAAGGTCAGCTTCTACCAGTTATTACATACATCTGTAAAGAATTTGTGTTATTATTTTGCAGCTGTGACCTATTAAACTGGTAGTTCGGTAATTTTTGGATCTGTAAACACCTGCTTTCTTTGGGATTTGAATTATTATATTC
This sequence comes from Schistocerca piceifrons, assembly GCF_021461385.2. Taxonomy (NCBI): domain Eukaryota; kingdom Metazoa; phylum Arthropoda; class Insecta; order Orthoptera; family Acrididae; genus Schistocerca; species Schistocerca piceifrons. The sequence goes on along the minus strand of NC_060148.1, from coordinate 121,863,593 downwards.
TTCCTGAAGTCTGAGGGTATTTCACCTATCTCATACATCTTGCTCTTCAGATGGTACAGTTTTGTCAGGGCTGGCTCTCCCAAGGGCATCAGTAGTTCTGATCGAATGTTGTCTACCCCCAGGGCCTTTTTTTGACTTAGGTCTTTCAGTGCTCAGTCAAACTCTTCACGCAGTGTCATATCTCCCATTTCATCTTCATCTACATCCTCTTCCATTCCCATAATATTGTCCTCAAGTAATTCGCCCTTGTATAGACCCTCTATATACTCCTTCCACCTTTCTACTTTCCCTCCTTTGCTTGGAACTGATTTTCCATCTGAGCTCTTGATATTCATACAGGTGGTTCACTTTTTTCCAAAGGTCTCTTTAATTTCCTTGTAAGCAGTATCTATGTTACTCCTAGTGATGTATACCTCTACATCCTTACATTTGTCCTCTAGCCACCCCTGCTTTGCCATTTTGCACTTCCTGTCAATCTCATTTTGGAGATGTTTGTATTCCTTTTTGCTTCCTTCATTTACTACATTTTTATGTTTTCTCCTTTCATCAATTAAATTCAATATCTCTTCTGTTACAAAAGGATTTCTACTAGCCCTCATCTTTTTACCTACTTGATCCTCTGCTGCCTTCACTATTTCATTATTTCCTTCCCCCGTTCTTGTCATTCAATCCCTAATACTCTCTCCAAAACTCTCAACAACGCCTGGTTCTTTCAATTTATCCAGGTTCCATCTCTTTAAATTCCCACCTTTTTGCAGTTTCTTCAGTTTTAATCTACAGTTTGTAACCAATAGATTGTGGTCAGAGTCCACGTCTGCCCCTGGAAATGTCTTACAATTTAAAACCTAGTTCCTAAATCTCTGTCTTACCATTATATAATCTATCTGAAACTTTCCAGCGTCTCCACACCTCTTCCACATATATAACGTTTTTTATGATTGTTAAACCAAGTGTTAGCTATGATTAAGTTATGCTCTGTGCAAAACTCTACCAGGCAGTTTCCTCTTTCATTCTATTCCTTAATCCCATTCCCTATTCACCTATAACTTTTCCTTCTCTTCCTTTTCCTACTATCGAATTCCAGTTCCTCATGACTATTAAATTTTCATCCCCCTTCACTATCTGAATAATCTCTTTTATCTCGTCATACATTTCTTCAATCTCTTCGTCATCTGCAGAGCTAGTGGGCATATAAACTTGTACTAGTGTGGTAGGTGTGGGCTCCGTGTCTATCTTGGTTACAATAATGCATTCACTATGCTGTTTGTAGTAGCTTACCCATGCTCCTATTTTTTTACTCATTATTAAATCAACTCCTGCATTACCCCTATTTAATTTTGTATTTATAACCCTGTATTCACTTGACCAGAAGTCTTATTCCTCCTGCCACTGTACTTTTCCTTTTTAAATTTTCTAACCTACCTGTCCGATTAGGGATCTGATATTCCATATTCTGATCCACAGAACACCAGTTTTGTTTCTCCTGATAACAATGTCCTCTTGAGTAGTCCCAGCCTGGAGATTCAAATGGGAGACTATTTTACCTCCAGAATATTTTACCCATGAGAACGCCATCATCATTTAACCATACAGTAAAGCAGCATGCTCTCAAGAAAAATTACAGCTGTAGTTTCCCCTTGGTTTCAGCCTTTTGCAATGCCAGCACAGCAAGGCCGTTTTGGTTAATGCCACAAAGCCAGATCAGTCAATCATCCAGACTGTTGCCCCTGCGACTACTGAAAAGGCTGCTGCCCTTTTCAGGAACCACATGTTTGTCTAGACTCTCAACAGATACCCCTCCGTTGTCGTTGCACCTATGGTACAGCTATATGAATCGCTGAGGCATGCTAGCCTCCCCACCTAAGATACAACTTACACATCACCACTTGATTGTCATCCTTCATTATCTGGCACAGTTCACAAGTTCTGATAACTGTTAAGACTTTCTTACTTAAGCTCTTAAGGGGACATGCTTGTGAAAATGACCAAAAATTTGAAAAAAAAAAAAATTCTTGGTCCATAGAAATAAGCATTTCATGCTGATTTCAAGAATGTATAGTTAATGGGCATTATCATTTTCCATTTGTTCTTAAATTTTGGTTGAACGTAATTCTGCACAGTGGCCATTCCCATCTGCCAGTTTGAAGTGCAACAGAATATGTGATGCATTATTCTGTTCCGTTTTTTTTTTTTTTTTTTTCATCATTAGTTAGGGATCATTAACACACGTGTATTCTAGAAGGCACTGACTCCAAGAAACAAAGTACAGGCATGTCTAGAAGGCTGTGGTTTGAATGTTTACATTAGTGGTTTTATAGTAATTGTGTGTTGTTTTGTTTCTCTGTGTGTGTGTTTCCTGTGCTACAAATGCCGAGAGTAAAGATATTTAGCCTCAAACGAAAGTTTCGCGGCAAACAGTTCCAAACATAACCAAATAATACACATCAGTTGCTTCAAAAGTCACCCATGGAAACTGTGTCTACAGACAGTGCTTCTAGACATAAACTTTCACTTTCTGAATGTAATAAGAACAAGCCTAGTAGTATTGTAAGCAGCAATAATGACGGAAATGTTGTTGTGAACCTAAATAACCTGTCAAAGACTTTTGAAGAGTGCTTACACAAAGTGAAATTTATTCTTTGACTTAATATTATAGACTAGCAATAAGGAGTAATGTAGGAAATTTTGTGTACAGGTGGTCAACAGTAAATGAATTACTCTCTTTTATAGGAGGTTTAGATACCATGAACAATGAAAAAAGAAACCAAAATCCAGAAGAGACAAATCACAGCAATAGTAAACATAATTCAGAATTTCAGGGAAAGAAAAAAGCAAACTTTTGTCAGGTAACAAATTATACTTGGGGCAAGCATAAACAACTGAGTAATAGGCTGAAAAATGCAAATGCAAAAACACTTAGTAGTACTAAAAGGGATGATGATAAAACAATATTTTGATGATATACACAGTGATGAGCCACATTATTTGAGGAAGATGGGCAGTGTCCTGGTCAAAGAGCCAAAACCGAGGATGTACATGGATTGGAACTTTAATAATGGCAACTATTTCTTTACAGCTTATACAAAATAGATGTGTGTTTCAAAGTTTTACTGACCTTCAAAGTAGTCACCAGCATTGTGTATAGCCCATTGCCAGTGATGTGGAGGTCGTAGAATACTGTTAGCAGTGCCAGTTGTGATAATAGTTTGAGCAGAGTGGTCTGCTGCCCAACGAATTTGTGGAAGTTCTGAAGCGAATTCCGTGAAGTGTTTCCTTCGGTTTAGAAATCGAGGGCTTAGGTCAGAGGTGGTATAGCACTTAGCAGCCCCATCAGTCAAACAAATCAGTAACAGGTTACAATGAAAGTGCTTGAGCATTGTCCTGCAAAATGGTGGTCTGGTCCTGTAGAAAGTGTCATACTTTTGTCTCTATGCTGTTCATTTTTGGAACACAACCTATGATCATCTTAGAGATAGAAGTGATGACACTTTCTGGGACCTGACCATCATTTTGCAGGACAATGCTCAAGCATGTACAGTGCAAGCTGTTACTGACTTGTTTGACTGATGGGGCTGCTAAGGGCTATACTGCCTACTGCACTCCTCTGACTTAAGCCCTTGTGAGTTCAACTCGATTTCTAAACTGAAGGAAACACTTCATGGAATTCGCTTCAGAACTTCCACAAATTCGTTGGGCAGCAGACCACTCTGCTCAAACTGTCATCACAACTGGCACTGCTAAGAGTATTCTACAACCTCCACATCACTGGCAACAGGTTATACACAATGCTGGTGACTACTTTGAAGGTCAGTAAAACTTTGAAACACATATCTATTTTGTATAAGCTGTAAAGAAATAGTTGCCATTATTAAAGTTCCAATCCTTGTACATCCTGGGTTTTGGCTCTTTGACCAGGACACTGCCCATCTTCCTCAAATAATGTGGCTCATCACTGTGTATATAATCGAAATATTGTTTTATCATCATCCCTTTTAGTACTCCTAAGTGTTTCTGCATTTGCATTTCTCAGCCTATTACTCAGTTGTTTATGCTTACCCCAAGTATAATTTGTTACCTGACAAAAGTTTGCTTTTTTTCTTTCCCTGAAATTCTGAATTATGTTTACTATTGCTGTGATTTGTCTCTTCTGGATTTTGGTTTCTTTTTCCATTGTTCATGGTATCTAAACCTCCTATAAAAGAGAGTAATTCATTTACCGTTGACCACCTGTACACAAAATTTCTTTAGGTACATAGTAAATTAAACATCTAACTAGTATCTTCGCTATATTCTCGAGAGGGTAGTCTACAGACTTCAATCGGATAAGGTGACACACTGCACACTTTTTAAAATTGCCCCATGAACTATTATAACATTTTAAGTGCAGTAATTCTAATGTTAGTTTCTTCTGTATAGCTCCTGATCTATATTTTCGTTTAAATATTTCCTGAAAAAAAATTCTGAGATGTAAATTCCTCTGTGTGTGCATTTCCTCACACTGTTGCATCCCCTACCAAGTAAGTCAATGCAGAATCTATGTTCTTAGAATCCTCCTACTTTTGTTGTAAGGTCCTAGAAAATACTATCAAGAAATAAGTAGAATGTACACTCATGTTCAGAAAAAATCAGAACAGCTTGAACGACTAGAGATAGGACATTGATATTCACAGGGCATGTACATTAGTGTGTTCTGCAGAAATGATTAGCATTTCAGTCACCTCGTTCCAGCATGCCTCTTGTTGCCTAGTAGGCACAGGGCCTGCCACGGGCACTGGTAACGCGTTCCACGCATGATGGCATAGATGCATATACGATGTGAAAGGAGTCTTGTTGTAAAGCCATCCATGCTCCATTCACTTGGTTCCAAAGTTCATCTGTGGTGGTCAGCACTGGGTCACAGCACTGCACCCGTCATTTCACCACATACCACATATTTTCGAATGGTGGCAACGTCTGGAGATCTGGTGGGCCATGGCAAAAGGCTGACACCAAGAAGGTACAAGTTCAAGCAGCAACATGTGGTTGTCCATTATCTTGCTGAAAAATGGAATCTGGGGTGTTATTCAGAAAGGGCAAAGCTATGAGTCACAAGAAGTCACACTGGTCACGGTGCCGTGGACTAGCAGCAAATGTGATTTGTAGTTGTACCCAATAGCACCCCACATCGTGCTTTTCCATCATTGATATTTGCTTAAAGTTGGTGCTGTGTGTCTTTTGCAAATGTAGTCACTGTGATGTCACTCCCTGTCTGCAGTGAACCAAAATGTGGCCATCATTTTCAAATAAACAGAACTTGGATTCATCCAAAAACACTATCTGATGCTATTCCTGTCCCCAGTGACGTCATTCCATACACCACTGAGGTCTAACATGTTTTAGCCGTATACACATTTTATCAGCAGGTGGTGGTGTGCCGTGATATTGATGCTGACCTTCAACCCGTGGGCCGACATGAAACAAATGCTAATCATGTCTGCCGAACATACTAATATACATGTCCTGTGAATATGAATGTCCTATCTCTAGTCATTCGAGGTGTTCTGTTTTTTCTGAACATCACTTTACATTACCACCAGGTTTAAATTTCACAAAATGTTTCTGCATATTCAAGTTACTTCCTTCCTAATTACACTGTAGGAAATACTGCAACCAGCCCCAAATATTTTTAAATTATTTTATTAAACCATTACTAGTTACAGAGCTGCCTAACATCAGATAGCAGTACTGACTTCTTTGCAAGTTTTACATTTGTGTCCTGAATTATAACAAGGTATTTGTGTTACACTGTTTACAAAAGGCTTTACATTTGTTTTATAAAATATATCAAAGTTTTTATGAGTAAACAGTTTTATGCCCATACATGCTCTATACATAGCACTTACTTCACAAAAAGCCCTCCTTTACATCTTATAAGGCAGTGGTTTGATTTTCTTTTACAGTCCATGTTGATCAATGAAGTGAGCTAAATACGCGATGGCTCATACATTTGTTTACATCGGCAGCTGATATAGTGTACCAAAGACTGATATATATGAACAGGTATGGCACACTTTTAGAGCTACTGCAAATGTACTTTTAATGGTACATATAATTCCATACAGTTATACATTTAATTATTAAGGTTTCAAAGATGCTGATAATGGTCAATGAAGAATTTTCTCTCTGTCAATTAATTATTACTGATATCATTTAAAATTATAGGAGCTGTATGAAATTTTGGAGGTATATTGGATTTCTTTCTTTTCTGTTCTAGTTAAGGAAATATCCCTAAGTCATCTTTGATGCTTATTTCTGTGTTTCCACATTGGATCATGTGACTAGCAAAATTTGACTTATTTAGGGTGTCGAGCCTGAGAGCATCTATGTGTTCACAGTTATTGTACATTAAACCACTTACCAGTTTGCCTAAGTTAAAGTAGGGGCACACAGAACAATTTAGTTTATAAATGCCAGACGTATGCTGTACTTCAGTTTTTAAATTTAAGTAGTGAATAATTTTGTCTTTCATTTTATTGTTTGTGGAAAAATTAATTTTGATATTTTTTTGCATGGAATAAGTTTGCAATATGATATGATGCTTTACCAATGAATGGTAAGCAGATATATTTCACAGAATTCTGAGGAGCTATTTGAGCTAAATTGCTGTTTTATTTGGACTTAGAGCTATTTTTGTCACTGTATTTCTTTTTAATTCTGTTGTGAAGTTTAGTGATGGTGTCAGAGCTCTAACCATCATTATGGGTGATTAGTTTGATTGTTTTTAGTTCTTGCAGTTTATCTTCAGTGTCCAAATGGATTTTTTTCCATTCTGTTGAGTGTTACCCTATAATACACCATTTTGTGTTGCTCAGGGAGACATGATTAGCTGCTGTCGTGGCATCCATTGTAGTGGGTTTTCTATATATTTTAAACTTATATTTACCACTGCATTTACTAATTTTTTATCCAAGAAATTTATGCCACTATCAATTTCATGCACAACAGTAAAATTTAGGTTTCGGTGGGATTTGTTAACCTCTTTTGAAAACTAACTAACTTCTTCTATCGTTCCATCAAATAAGGTAAGTGTGTCATCCCCATAGCGTCTGTAATATACGACTTTTTTCTTTATTGTCATATTGGCATTGAAAAGGATGTTTCTAAATGATTTATGCAAATATTGGCTAGCAGGCTAGCTAGGCACCTGCCTACTGCAAGGCCATCTTCTTGTTCATACAAATTGTTATTAAAGCTGAACTAGTTTTGTGATAGCACTAAGATTATAAGTTTAACTAGATCATAAATTTCTGGTATACTGATCTTTTTTATGTTTAAGCATGTTACTTTTAATTACAGAGATCGTTTCTTTTACCAGTACATTTGTAAGCAAGTTAAATATCAAAGAATGTGAATGTGGCTATGTGTGGTATGGGGATGTCTTTGACGTTTCCTGAAATCTCATGGCTATTGTTTTCGCTAAAAATTATTTTCAAATGTAAAGGCCTTGGTGACGATCTCATTAAGTTTTTTTTTTGTTTTTTTTGTTTTTTTAGTAAGTGCTCTTGAGGTCACAATCAGATATATAGGACAATGCTCTTTGTGAATCTATGATTGTGATCAAAGTCCTGAAGGTGGAGGGTACATTATTGCGCATTCAGATTTTTCAATTGAGACTAGGATGAAGTTGCACTCTCTGAGGGCTTTTTTATGCTTAGCCTATAATTTTAGGTCTGGCTAAGTATTAATTTCTTTTATGTTACATTTCTGAAAAAAATCTACATCTACATCTACATCCATACTCTGCAAGCCACCTGACGGTGTGTGGCAGAGGGTACCTTGAGTACCTCTATCGGTTCTCCCTTCTATTCCAGTCTCGTATTGTTCGTGGAAAGAAGGATTGTTGGTATGCCTCTGTGTGGGCTCTAATCTCTCTGATTTTATCCTCATGGTCTCTTCATGAGATATACGTAGGAAGGAGCAATATACTGCTTGACTCCTCGGTGAAGGTATGTTCTCGAAACTTCAACAAAAGCCCGTACCGAGCTACTGAGCGTCTCTCCTGCAAAGTCTTCCACTCGAGTTTATCTATCATCTCCGTAACGCTTTCGCGATTACTAAATGATCCTGTAACAATGTGTGCTGCTCTCTGTTGGATCTTCTCTATCTCTTCTATCAACCCTATCTGGTACAGATCCCACAATGCTGAGCAGTATTCAAGCAGTGGGTGAACAAGCGTACTGTAACCTACTTCCTTTGTTTTCGGATTGCATTTCCTTAGGATTCTTCCAATGAATCTCAGTCTGGCATCTGCTTTACTGACGATCAACTTGATACGATAATTCCATTTTAAATCACTCCTAATGCATACTCCCCAATAATTTATGGAATTAACTGCTTCCAATTGTTGACCTGGTATATTGTAGCTAAATGATAAGGGATCTTTCTTTCTATGTATTTGCAGCACATTACACTTGTCTACATTCCATTGCCATTCTCTGCACCATGCGTTAATTCACTGCAGATCCTCCTGCATTTCAGTACAATTTTCCATTGTTACAACCTCTCGATATACCACAGTATCATCTGCAAAAAGCCTCAGTGAACTTCCGATGTCATCCACAAGGTCACTTATGTATATTGTGATTAGCAATGGTCCAACAACACTCCTCTGTGGCACACCTGAAATCACTCTTACTTCGGAAGACTTCTCTCCACTGAGAATGACATGCTGCATTCTGTTATCTAGGAACTCTTCAATCCAATCACACAATTGGTCTGATAGTCCATGTGCTCTTATTTTGGTCATTAAACGACTGTGGGGAACTGTATCGAATGCCTTGTGGAAGTCAAGAAACACGGCATCTACCTGTGAACCCGTGTCTATGGCCCTCTGAGTCTCGTGGACGAATAGCACGAGCTGGGTTTCACACGACCGTCTTTTTTGAAACCCATGCTGATTCCTACAGAGAAGATTTCTAGTCTCCAGAAAAGTCATTATACTCGAACATAATACGTGTTCCAAAATTCTACAACTGATCGATGTTAGAGATATAGGTCTATAGTTCTGCACATCTGTTCGACGTCCCTTCTTGAAAACGGGGATGACCTGTGCCCTTTTCCAATCCTTTGGAATGCTACGCTCTTCTAGAGACCTATGGTACACCGCTGCAACAAGGGGGGCAAGTTCCTTCGCGTACTCTGTGGAAAATCGAACTGGAATCCCATCAGGTCCAGTGGCCTTTCCTCTTTTCAACGATTTTAATTGTTTCTCTATCCCTCTGTCATCTACTTTGATATCTACCATTTTGTCATCTGTGCGACAATCTAGAGAAGGAACTACAGTGCAATCTTCCTCTGTGAAACAACTTTGGGAAAAGACATTTAGTATTTCGGCCTTTAGTCTGTCATCCTCTGTTTCAGTACCATTTTGGTCACAGAGTGTCTGGACATTTTGTTTTGATCCACCTACCGCTTTGACATAAAACCAAAATTTCTTAGGATTTCCTGCCAAGTCATTACACAGAACTTTACTTTCGAATTCATTGAATGCCTCTCGCATAGCCCTCCTCACGCTACATTTTGCTTTGCGTAATTTTTGTTTGTCTGCAAGGCTTTGGCTATATTTATGTTTGCTGTGAAGTTCCCTTTGCTTCTGCAGCAGTTTTCTAACTTGGTTGTTGTACCACGGTGGCTCTTTTCCAGCCCTTATGATCTTGCTTGGCACATACTCATCTAATGCATATTGTATGATGGCTTTGAACTTTGTCCACTGATGCTCAACACTATCTGTACTTGAGACAAAACTTTTGTGTTGAGCCATCAGGTACTCTGAAATCTGCTTTTCGTCACTTTTGCTAAACAGAAAAATCTTCCTACCTTTTTTAATATTTCCATTTACTGGTGAAATCATCGATGCAGTAAACGCTTTATGATCGCTGATTCCCTGTTCTGCGTTAACTGTTTCAAATAGTTCGGGTCTGTTTGTCACCAGAAGGTGTAATATGTTATCGCCACGGGTCGGTTCTCTGTTTAACTGCTCAAGGTAATTTTCAGATAAAGCACTTAAAAAAATTTCACTGGATTCTTTGTCCCTGCCACCTGTTATGAACGTTTGAGTCTCCCAGTCTATATCCAGTAAATTAAAATCTCCACGCAGAACAATAACATGGTGGGGAAATCTACTTGAAATATTTTCCAAATTATCCTTCAGGTGCTCAGCCACAACAGCTGTTGAGCCAAGGGGCCTATAGAGACATCCAATTACCATGTCTGAGCCTGCTTTAACCGTGACCTTCACCCAAATTATTTCACATTTCGGATCTCCGTCAATTTCCTTCGATGCTATTGCACTTCGTATCATTATAAACACGCCTCCCCCTTCACTGTCCAGCCTGTCTCTGCGGTATACATTCCAATGTGAGTTTAGAATTTCATTACTGTTTACATCTGGTTTCAGCCAACTTTCTGTCCCTAGCACTATGTGGGCATTGTGACCGTTTATTAATGAGAGCAGTTCGGGGACCTTTCTATAGATGCTCCTGCAGTTTACTACTAGCACATTAATATTGTTATTCCCTGTTGCATTTTGCCTACTCCTACCTTGCCGTGTCTCAGGAGGTGTCTTGTCGGGCCTAGGGAGGGAATTCTCTAACCTAAAAAACCCACATGTGCACTCCACACCTGCTCCGCTACCCTTGTAGCCACTTTCTGCGTATAGTGCATGCCTGACCTATTCAGGGGGACCCTACATTTCTCCACTCGATAGCGGAGGTTGAGAAATTTGCATCCCAGATCTCCGCAGAATCGTCTGAGCCTCTGGTTTAAGCCTTCCACTCGGCTCCAAACCAGAGGACCGCGATCGGTTCTGGGAACAATACTACAAATAGTTCGCTCAGATTCCACCTTGCGAGCAAGGCTTTCCACCTTCACCAACTCCGCCAACTGCCTGTATGAACTGAGGATGACCTCTGAACCCAGACGTCAGGAGTCATTGGTGCTGACATGAGCAACAATTTGCAGTCGGGTGCACCCAGTGCTCTCTATCGCCACTGGCAGGGCCTCCTCCACATCTCGGATTAGACCCCCCGGCAAGCAGACAGAGTGAACACTGACCTCCTTCCCCGACCTTTCTGCTATTTCCCTAATCACCCGCCTAACGTTCGAGCACCCAATCACTAATAAACCCCTCCCCCCATGTGCCTGCTCAGTCCTTGCTGAAGGAGCCGCCACATGTCCACTCACAGGCAGAGTGGGCGATGACACATGGCCAGCCTCCACATTGACCCTCTGCCTCGTGCGCAGTGAACGCCACTGAAACCGCCACTCCCCTTGGGGAGAGGGTGGCCCAACTCCACCCAGTACCTGCGAAGATGTCTCAACAGCAGGGACAGTGGGTGAAGCATGTAACACCTGGGGTGTACCATGCGACACACCAGACTCCCCACAGACTCCCTCCAGACTACACTCTGAGGCAGCAGCCTGAAGACAGCTGACCATGGCCATCAACACGTTCAGCTGTTCTCGAACAGTGGCCAGCTCCTCCTGCATCCGTACACAGCAGTCACACATCCTATCCATCCTAAGAAATCAATTTACTGTAGAGAGTTAATCAACTGTTAACTAGACTGCTAATTCACTAAAGGCGGCTGACAGTTGACTAAACTGTGGTTACTAGACACTTCTTGTAGAAAATAATGAAAATAGCACTACCTGTCTCTGGACTGTATTCAAAACAAACACTAGCACTACTGGCACTATGGCTGACTAAAGGGACTCTCTCTAACTGTATTCAAAACAAACACAAAATCTATGGAACACTATTACTAGCACTCGACAATTAAAGCTTCCTAAAAGCAAAAACACACGGAAGAAGAAGTGAAAAGTAGGAAAACCACAGTTAATACTTAAATTAACGTAGCTCGCTGCACAGCAGGCATGAAGCAGATGACGACACTGACACTACTGGCACTATGGCTGACTAAAGGGGCTCTCTCTGGCTTCATTCTAGTGTTTGTTTATGTAATCGTCTTCATACATTATCACTGTAGAGCTTTGTTCTAAATGAGTTTTTTATTTATTTTTCTGAGATCAGTTGAGTATTGCAAAAATTTGCATTGCGTCTTGTTTGTGTCTGTGTGTTCCTGGATTAGCTCGTTTATTTTATTACCTACAGCATTTTCACTGCAATTATTTAATTTAGTTATCTCACATGCAATTCTGGTTTCAACGATTGCTTCTTTAATGTTAATTTTTACTTGTTTTAGTTGTAATGTTATGTTTTGGGGCCTTGTTTAGCAGATTTTGTTCAAAATTAATGAAACTAATAGTTCTAAAGTTGATAACTCTATCAAAGAAACAATCTTCAACAGATGATGGGTTTTTGTACGACTTCTTGCTTGAAATTAGGGCTTTTATGATATGATGTTTTGTCGTAATGAAAACACCAGTTTCGTCTACAATGCATATGAAATGCACAGGAAACAGCAAGTTATTTCATTCTAAATGAAGTACATACATCTGACTATTCAGAAGCTCTTTCTGTTTGTACTGAGCTCTCATTTCACTACGTAGCCAACACAGTACACACTTTACCTTTGCTAGATATGCAGTTTTACTGATGTTCTTGACGTTCACTTTGATATACTTTAGAATGACTCTTTCAGCAAGACGCTTTTTGTTAAATGCTACAGTAAGTATTACTTTCATTAGCTGAAGCTTGCACTTTTCACAAATCATGCACAGATCTCCTTACCTGGTGACATAATAACAAAATTATTTTATCCACCTTGGTGAGAGAACACCGGAGCTGTTTTCGTAAATTATACTGTGGGAGTAACATTGACGTTTTTGGAAGTTTTACATTTTTGACCTGAAGTATAACAATGTTTCTGTGATTACATGCTTTACAAAAGGTTTTACATATGCATCCTAAAAGATAACCAAGTTATTGTGATTACAAAGTTATATACTTATATACATTCCATAAATTGCACTTTACATACTATAAGATGAAGGTCTAATTACTCTTTTACAATCCACGTTGATTAATGCTGCCATATACAAATGTATCCACCACCTTGTATTTAGTTCATTGACCAATGTGAAATGTAAAAGAAAATCAAACCTCTGCCTTATAATATGTAACAGAGAGCTTTTCATGAAGTAGACACAATGTATAGAACATATATACGTGTAAATTTATGCAATCATAAAAACTTTGAAATATTTTAGAACACAAATGTAAAACCTTTCATAAATTAAGCAATCACAAAAACTTTCTTCTGTTTTAGGACACAAATGTAAAACTTGTAAAGAAGTCAATGCTACCCATCTAATGATGGGCTCGGGCCTTAAATTAGTGCTGGCACAATTTAAAAAAATCTTTTAGCTGGTTGCAGTATTTTTCCTAAAGTGTGATTTATGAAAACAGATGTGGTGTTCTCTAACTAAAATGGATAAAATACTATCTAATTGAAATATTTTCAATAATGTACTAGTGGCACAGGATTTTCCCAGATACTGATTTACTTTCTATTGTGGTTTTTGCTAACTCATCCCATAATCATTTGAATTCCATGTTTTGTTGAGTAGCCTCATTCCCCAGAAAGTTTGATACACTACTGGCCATTAAAATTGCTACACCAAGAAGAAATGCAGATGATAAACGGGTATTCATTGGACAAATATATTATACTAGAACTGACATGTGATTACATTTTCACGCAGTTTGGGTGCATAGATCCTGAGAAATCACTACCCAGAACAACCACCTCTGGCCGTAATAACGGCCTTGATACGCCTGGGCATTGCTGGAAATAATAACGGCCTTGATACGCTTGGGCATTGCTGGAAATAATAATGGCCTTGATATGCCTGGGCATTGAGTCAAACAGAGCTTCGATGGCATGTACAGGTACAGCTGCCTATGCAGCTTCAACACGATACCACAGTTCATCAAGAGTAGTGACTGGCATATTGTGATGAGTCAGTTGCTCTGCCGCTATTGACCAGACATTTTCAATTGGTGAGAGATCTGGAGAATGTGCTGGCCAGGGCAGCAGTTGAACATTTTCTGTATCCAAAAGGCCTGTACAGGACCTGCAACATGTGGTCATGCATAATCCTACTGAAATGTAGGGTTTCACAGGGATCGAATGAAGGCTAGAGCCACGGATCGTAACATATCTGAAATGTAACGTCCACTGTTCAAAGTGCTGTCAATGTGAACAAGAGGTGACCGAGATTTGTAACCAATGGCACCTCATACCATCACACCGGATGATACGCCAATATGGCAATGACGAATACATGCTTCCAATGTGTGTTCATCACGATGTCGCCAAACACAGATGCGACCATCATGATGCTGTAAACAGAACCTGGATTCATCCGAAAAATTACATTTTGCCGTTCGTGCACCCAGGTTTGCCATCGAGTACACTATCGCAGGTGCTCCTGTCTGTAATGCAGCATCAAGGGTAACCGCAGCCATGGTCTCCAAGCTGATAGTCCATGCTGCTGCAAACATTGTCGAACTGTTCGTGCAGATGGTTGTCGTTTTGCAAACGTCCCCATCTGTTGGCTCAGGGATTGAGACATGGCTCCACAATCCGTTACAGCCATTCGGATAAGATGCCTGTTATCTCGACTGCTAGTGATACTAGGCCATTGGGATCCAGCACAGCATTCTATATTACCCTCCTGAACCCACCAAATCCATATTCTGCTAACAGTCATTGGATCTTGACCAACGTGAGCAGCAATGTCATGATACGATAAACCGCAATTGCGATAGGCTACAATCCAACCTTTATCAAAGTCGGAAACATGATGGTACGCATTTCTCCTCTTTACACGAGGCACACAACAACATTTCACCAGGCAATGCCAGTCAGCAGCTGTTTGTGTATGAGAAATCAGTTGGAAACATTCCTCATGTCAGCACGTTGTAGGTGTTGCCACTGGCGCCAACCTTGTGTGAATGCTCTGAAAAGCTAATCATTTGTATATCACAGCATCTTCTTCCTGTTGGTTAAATTTCGCGTCTGTAGCACATCATCTTCATGGTGTAAAAATTTTAATGGCCACGAGTGTATTATCCAAGTTCTTTTCTTTTTCTCAAAATTTCTGTTCTACTAATTCTTGAATTTTTTCCTCCAAACTGGTAAGTTTGGTTCACCATTTTCACGCCACTGTTCTAATAATTAGATATGGCCTTGTGCATCTGAGATTGGATCCTTTACATATTTGCAAACCTTCTCAGTCAAATCACATAAACGATCTACAATGATTTGTGATTCATTAATATAACCATGTATTTCACACCTTACCAAATCACACTGCCATAAAATTTCAGTGTGTATCTCCTCTTTTAATGCGGACAGTTTTTCATGTAATTGATTACCTAGCCTCATCTCAACGTGCAATTTCGGAACCTCACAAGTATCCCAAATCTATTTCTTTAGCTCTTCTACTAATTTTGCATTACTATTTTCTGGCTTTGATGTACACTCTTGTTTTTGAAGCATTTCACTACTAAGGTGATTGCCTTGAGCCATAATATTATATTTCATAATTACAACTTCACAAGAAAAACTGCTATATTTATTCCCTGTCCCTCAGGGGTTATTTTTCTAGTCATGCAAGTACAGTGGGTCTGTAAAGTCACGGTGCAGTTATGAACACATGTTGTGGCTAATTGAAACCAAATGAAAGATTGGAACTTGCACTACTTGGACAGTATAGCAAAGTGTTTCTGTAGTATGATGTTCAATGATGTGTGTGTATGTAAGTCATGAAGCAACCCAACAAACCGGGTAGCAGCAGCAGCTGATCAGGCCATGTCAGTCGAGATGTTGATGATACAAAGAAAAGTTTAGTGTAATTCGTGGCATGCTTAATCCAAATCCATGGCCGATGTTCAACTTGAATATCATCACACGCACAACAAAGAGCCACCACTTATAAAAAAAAAAAAAAAAAAAAAAAAAAAAAACATTAATTGGTGGGATACCCAGTTAAAGGAGACTGGCAGTTTCTTGATGAACCATGTTCTGGTAGGCAGTCACTACGCACAGAGCCCGTAGAAGCTGTAATGAGACCCAAAAAATCTGGTGTATGTAGCATTGAAAATTAGACCTAAAAAAAAAGATCAGTTCATAAGGGCTGAAACAAAAGCTCATCTTTTTAGGGTTACAAATTGTGGTTGTTGCACAGTATCAAACTGACTGATAGGTCCAAACGATTGAAGTTAGTTACACATATGCTTAATGAGATTGATTATGATGAACAATTTATGTAGAAGATTGTGTATAGCTATGATGCCACATTCCATTTCTGTCATATTCATCACTGTTCATCAGAATATGGGCTTCAGAAAATCCTTGTGCCTACGCTGAACATGAGGTCAACACATGGTGTGCCCTGATGCATAAGTTTTAGGCCAATTTTTCTACATGGTGCAGACTATGACGTCAACAACTACCTTGACATGTTGCACTGAAGGCAGTGGCAGTGCCACAATTTGCAGAAGGTATCATGTTTGAACATGATGGCACTCCTCCACACTATATCAATAATGTTTGCAAATTTTTGGATACAGAATTTCCCCCCACAAAGAACAGGAAGGGGTGGTTTCAACTCATGACCACCATGATCCTGGACCTAGTATCATTAGAATTTTACTTTTGGAGTTATGTGAAGCAACAGGTGTACAGTGAATATATCAACGACATTAATCACAGAATCGCAGATGCTATTCGCTCTGTTACACCAGATGTCCCTACACGTGTGGTAAGAGCTAGAATATATCATTTAGATGTATGTAGTGCAACAAATGGAAGCCATTAGAACTGCGCTGAACATGTATGCACACTTGGAAAGTTTGGCTTTCACTTTCATCTCATTTCACATTTCTACCTCATTTCACTACATTTCTGCAACCAATTAAAACTGCACTATGACTTTACAGACACACAGTACACTGTATCTCCTATTTACCAAATTTAATATCACTTTTCCATTATAGTACTCCCTGCACAAAGTCACTTCATTTAAAGTGCAGCAAACATTAACAGTTAATTTCTTTACTCTATTTACACCACCAAAACAAACATATTTACCTTAAAATATATTAACCACAGCCCACCCTAAGATGAGAACTGTGTGCTGGTGATGAGTTGCATGCTGGTGTGCTGCAGACTCATCACATCAAGCAGCTGTCACAGGCTGCTGTTGTAGTGCGGCTGGCAACCAAAAACTGTGTGGTGCTGTAGGCTGCATGCCGAGTCAGGAGTGGACACAATATTCGAAGACTGCCATCCTGTCACCATTCTTCTTCACACAACTCACATCGTCATCTTCCTTGCCGTAACACCAACTGTATAAGGATTGTAGATCTTTTTCTTTTGTCACACATTTACAATCCTTAGCGGTGGACTTTTGTTACTATTATCAACTGTGCTTTTCTGTTTAATCTTTATTAGTACCCTTCTTTTTCTTCCCAAATTCTTGGCAATTTGTTCTCCCCTATTTCTTTACCAATTCTTCTTATCTGATTATACTACGTGTCTACAGCTAGATGTTCCATTGTTGGTGTCAGATGCCCTTGGCAACTGTACTTCTCCTTGAATATAAAAGGAAAATCTTTCTTAAATTGATGTTCTTTTTTGATTTTCCACTCTCCTTCTACCATATTTCCTTTCTCCTGGCCTATATTGTCAACATATGCAACTTGGTTTGGGTCTTAGTTTGTCCTCAGACTGGATGTGTGTGTATCATGTTCACACACAAGGGCGTTCACACAAAGGAGCTATACAAGTACCTTTACTCCCTGAATTCCATATATGCTCGCACAACAAAACTTCATTGAATATACAGTCACCTATATTATTTATTACAGGATCCACAGCTGGTCCTGCTATTCACTTTCAGCCTCTCTTCTTCTTTGTGCCTTGATGGGGACCCCCACCCTGACAATTTAAGAAATACACTGAAAGAGATGTCAATTCTAATCTAGCACCTCAAACACCTCTTTCCACTTAAAACTTATATTCTCGCATCAGTTGAGAATACAACTTGGTAATATTACATCGGCCAGCCTTGCAGACGTCAATTTAAATATTTGCCTCCACCTCAAGTACTTGTTCCATACCAAGATCAACAGCAAGGAGAACAAGAACAACTGAAGAAGATATCAAAGATACATTTTTACGTTGTTAATTCAAGTCTTATGTCTTCTCCATGACCATTTTTCATGATACTTTACACTCATGGCTGCACAGAATAACATACGCCCACTACAGCAGATGGAGACACGCGCTGACTATCCACTTCCACTAGATGGGCAGCTCTGCACAAACAGAAAGCCTAGCGGCAGTCTACAGCTCTCAATCATTCTCCCTTAATTTAAAACTTTTCTCTTTATTCACATGGATATTTTCATCTCTTGCAGAGCCTAAGAGATGTACATTGCCATTTTCCAATCTAAATGACATGTAACACTAACAGTAACACTATCTCCATTTGCCTACATGTTCTTTTTTATTATTTCTTTTTTTGTGCCATTATCAATTGCAACTGGGAAAGAGACCAGTACATATCACTAACAAAATATTACATTCAGATCTGTAAAGATAAAGCAGGCAACCCGAAATGCCTAACATGTACTAATGCTTTTCCCAGTTGCATTTGGTAACAGCTCAAAAGCCTAAATTTGGGAAATAATAAAAAAACATGCATGCAGATGGTGGCAGTGTTATCATTTTAAAACTTTATTATGACTTTGGTACAAGAGTTGAAAACTGAACAACAATAAGCTGTTTGAGAGTTCCAAGAAGAACCAAAAGTAATAGAAGTGGTTTGTTTGCAAAGCACTTTCACTTTCAAGAAAACGGTCACTTACTCCTTTGGTTACAGTGTACATAGGGTAACCTTTGCATTCTACGAATTAATGCTGAATATCACCACTGCAGAAAAAAACAAATTGCTACTTACCATAAAGAAGACACATTAAGTTGCATATTAATTATGCCTGTCTGCAACCCAACGTGTCTCCTTTACAGTGAGTACCAATCTACCTTTTCCTAAATTGTTGACATTCCTACCTGGAGTTTCCATTCTTTAATTAGTTCCAAATGGAATACAAGAACTTATATGCCACAAGTCATCAAAGAAATCAGGAAAAACCACAGAATAATAGCCAGGAATATTTTAATAATTGTTGCATTTCAGCTGTGAAAGTTTACAACTGATAATTCGATACTTTTTACATCACCAAAAGTCATTAATATCAAATATATAAGACCAAAGGGAATTAAAAATACCATAAAGTTGCTAAAAGCAGCAATACTTTTCTATGGCAGTGTTTCTAGCAGGTTAGTAAAATCTTGTGAAAGCTTGATAGAATTAATCTTGAGCCGCATTCATAATCAGTCCTTCACTCAAGCAAAATTTGCTAACTACTTTTCAGTTTCACATACCGACATATACCCTTACAAATGAAAACCTAGCAGAACTACAAACAACCAAAATAACCTGCTGGTATATTTTGTGACCTTACTGAAGCCTTTTACGTACCGTATTTACTCGAATCTAAGCAGCACTCGAATATAAGCCGCACCTGAAAAATGAGACTCAAAATCAAGGGAAAAAAATTTTCCCGAATCTAAGCCGCACCTGAAATATGAGACTCGAAATTCAAGGGGAGAGTAAAGTTTTAGGCCGCACCTCCAAATCGAAACAAAATTGGTCCATTGTAATATGAGACAATTTAGGTCGAATGAATGACGATACAGCTACAGTAGTTTGGTTCGCGTAGTAAGCTTAGCAGTTAGGCTTTACCAGGTAGTCATTGCTATCCGTCAGGCGCTCCGTCCATATTTATACGGGTACCCTTCCTTTTTCACGTGCTTCGTCTGGTTTGGATCGATTGCTTATTTTTCTTTGATCTGATAAGTGCCGTTCTCTTTGTTATAGGTGTTTACGTCACTCTAAGCTGAAAATGCATTACTGTACTGTGTCATGCACTGTTTGTCGCATTCTGATTATCAGTGTTTGCGGCCTGTCGCCGCTCGCGGCTCGGCTTGCTTTTGTGCGCACTACCGCCGCCTACAATTAAAAAAAGAAAAAGAGAGGAATCGTCTAATTAGCAAAACAATGGCAAGAGACTGCTATTTGTTGTTACTCACTGCTGCTTTCTTTGACGATCAACAAGAACCAAATAATAGACTGCGTATGATAGAAGATGTTCTGAACGAGAGTTTAGCGAAAATTTTTCTCTGTTCGAAAATCTTTGCAGACGTCTCTTTAGTACATAACATTCTGCACAGAAATTAGTCACCTTAGATTTAAAAATCTAGTCAATTGACGTGCTTCATTTCTGACTATCACTATTAGTCATAAGAATAATACGAATATAGACATGAAATGATATGTATATTCTTCGCGTTTGCTGTTGTCTCACTCTAGTTTCGTAGTTTATTAAGCAGACAGGATTTAAATGAGATAGCAGCAAACACGAAAGAATACATGGCAAAATGTTTATATACGTATTATTCTTATGGTGAAGAGAATACTGCATGTGATTCACAATTCATAAAAGTTCCTATTAGCAACCATCTCTTCTCATAGGTAGAAAAAATTCAGAACGTAGAGTTGGCCATATTGACAAACATCACAAACAGTCTTGCCAGTCGGATTTTCGTAGTACAGTACATTGAAATGTTGCTACATTCGAAGACAAACAATACGGAATTTGTATTTACTTCGTTGGATAATGTATGAAAATGCAGTGGTCGAAACTCGTGGCGGAGAAAAAATTTCGTCTTCCACCGTTTTTTTTTTTATTTACTGACGCAGAGGTTTTGGCGCCAGTATTTATCTTTGTGCCTGAAAAGCATGCATGTGAATCGCTACATATATTTGATGACAGAAGTTAGTTGTGGCGGCACCTACCAACATTTTTCAGAACTTCCGCTTACTTTGCACTCGATTCTAAGCCGCAGGCGGTTTTTTGGATTACAAAAACCGGAAAAAAAGTGCGGCTTAGATTCGAGTAAATACGGTAACTAAACTGTTCAATTTTGTGGAACAAATCTGCAAATTTCCTTCACAATGAACAGCTAACTGCATGTTCAAAAATGGTTCAAATGGCTCTAAGCATTATGGGACTTAACATCTGAGATCAAAGTACCCTAAACTCAGAACTACTTAAACGTAAATAACCTAAGGACATCACACACATCCATGCCCGAGGCAGGATTCGTACCTGCGACCATAGCAGCCGCGTGGTTCCGGACTGAAGAGCCTAGAACCACTTGGCCACAGTGGCCGGCCTGCATGATCTAAGGTGAGTTTTTGGCTTCAAAGGACCTGATGACAAGTCATATAAAACTAAATCACAAAATAGAGAAACACGAAATTAGTTACATATCAATGTAATCTACATTTTGAACGTGACAAAAGGCAGTCATTGTAAGCAACATGTCAGAAACAAGTGAAATTTCAAACATGCTTACTTGTTCTCCACAGATCCCTGAATGCAGAGATCAAGTTCGTCTGTTAAAACACACCACCATCTTTCAAAGGTCATCACTTTCTGGAAACAGAGGAAAGATAAGTCTTAATTATTGCATAAAATATATCATCGATCTAAGTTTTATTTATACAGTGATCATTTTTTATTCATGCAATTAGTTGCACAACCAAGTTCTTTTCTTTGCTGCAGTAAACGGATGAAACAATTGTACTGAGATAATCAGTGTTGGTTTAAGGCCAAAGTGACTCAAGTGTCCATTTGCAGCACCGTTGGTGCTCGTCATGCAAAATTTGTAAACAAGGTGTCTCATTATAAGTAGCAAACATAATCAGTTTCTATGCTCACTGGATTTAGATTTATTATTAAAGGTCTTACCAAGCTATGGCAGGTAATGTACAAGGCAAGGAGTGAAAGAAAAAGGGGTGTTACAAGTGATACAAGTTGAGAAGGGGTGGGGGGTGGGTGCTAAATTTTTTTGCCACTTGTGTGGGAAAATGTTTTTGAAATAGCACTGGAGATGTTCTTGTTGTTGTGGCCTTCAGTCCTGAGACTGGTTTGATGCAGCTCTCTACGCTACTCTATCCTGTGCAAGCTTCTTCATCTCCCAGTACCGACTGCAGCCTACATCCTTCTGAATCTGTTTAGTGTATTCATCTCTTGGTCTCCCTCTACGATTTTTACCCTCCACGCTGCCCTCCAGTACTAAATTGGTGATCCCTTGATGCCTCAGAACATGTCCTACCAACCGATCACCCTCCTTCTAGTCAAGTTGTGCCACAAACTCCTCTTCTCCCCAATTCTATTCAATACCTCCTCATTACTTATGTGATCTATCCATCTAATCTTCAGCATTCTTCTGTAGCACCACATATTGAAAGCTTCTATTCTCTTCTTGTCCAAACTATTTATCGTCCATGTTTCATTTCCAAACATGGCTATACTCCATACAAATACTTTCAGAAACGAATTCCTGACACTTCAATCAATACTCAATGTTAACAAATTTCTCTTCTTCATAAACCCTTTTCTTCCCATTGCCCATGTACATTTTATATCCTCTCTACTTCAACCATCATCAGTTATTTTGCTCCCCAAATAGCAAAACTCCTTTACTACGTTAAGTGTCTCATTTCCTAATCTAATTCTCTCAGCATCACCCGACTTAATTCAACTACATTCCATTATCCTCGTTTTGCTTTTGTTGATGTTCATCTTATAACCTCCTTTCAAGACATTGTCCATTCCATTCAACTGCTCTTCGAAGTCCTTTGCTGTGTCTGACAGAATTACAATGTCATCGGCAAACCTCAAAGTTTTTATTTCTTCTCCATGGATTTTAATACCTACTCCGAACTTTTCTTTTGTTTCCTTTACTGCTTGCTCAATACACAGATTGAATAACATCGGGGAAAGGCTAAAACCCTGTCTCACTCCCTTCCCAACCACTGCTTCCCTTTCATGTCCCTTGACTCTTACAACTGCCATCTGGTTTCTGTACAAATTGTAAATAGCCTTTCGCTCCCTGTATTTTACACCTGCTACCTTCAGAATTTGAGAGTATTCTAGTCAACATTGTCAAAAGCTTTCTCGAAGTCTACAAATACTAGAAACGTAGGTTTGCCTTCCTTAATCTATCTTCTAAGATAAGTCATAGGGTCAGTATTGCCTCACATGTTCCAACATTTCTACGGAATCCAAACTGATATTCCCTGAGGTCGGCTTGTACCAGTTTTTCCATTTGTCTGTAAAGAATTCACGTTAGTATTTTGCAGCTGTGACTTATTAAACTGATAGTTCAGTAATTTTCACATCTGTCACCACCTGCTTCCTTTGGGATTGGAATTATTATATTCTTCTTGAAGTCTGAGGGAATTTCACCTGTCTTGTACATCTTGCTCACCAGGTGGTAGAGTTTTGTCAGGACTGGCCTTGTTTCGAATTAGGTCTTTCAGTGTTCTGTCGAACTCTGCACACAGTAACATATCTTCCATTTCATCTTCATCTATATCCTGTTCCATTTCCATAATATTGTCCTAAAGCACATCGCCCCTGCATAGACCCTCTATATACTCCTTCCACCTTCCTGCTTTCCCTCCTTAGAAATGGGTTTCCATCTGAGCTCTTGATATCCATGCAAGTGGTTCTCTTTTCTCCAAAGGTCTCTTTAATTTTTCTGCAGGCAGTATCTTACCCCTCGTGAGATAAGCCTCTACATCCTTACATTTGTCCTCTAGCCATCCCTGCTTAGCCATTTTGCACTTCCTGTCAATCTCATTTTTGAGATGTTTGTATTCCTTTTTGCCTGCTCCATTTACCGCATTTTTGTATTTTCTCCTTCCATCAATTAAATTCAGTATCTCTTCTGTTACCCAAGGACTTCTACTAGCCCTGATCTTTTTACCTACTTGATCCTCTGCTGCCTTCACTATTTAATTCCTCAAAGCTACCTATTCTTCTTCTACTGTATTTCTTTCCCCCATTCCTGTCAATTGTTCCCTTATGCTCTCGCTGAAACTCTGTACAACCTCTGGTTTAGTCAGTTTATCCAGGTCCCATCTCCTTAAATTCCCAACTTTTTGCAGTTTCTTCAGTTTTAATCTACAGTTCATAACCAATAGATTGTGGTCAGAGTCCACATCTGCCCCTGGAAATGTCTTACAATTTAAAACCTGGTTCCTAAATCTCTGTCTTACCATTATATAACCTATATGAAACCTTCTAGTATCTCCAGGCTTCTTCCATGTATACAAACTTCTTTCATGATTCTTGAACCAAATGTTAGCTATGCTCTGTGCTCTGTGCAAAATTCTACCAGATGGCTTCCTCTTTCATTTCTTAGCCCCAATCCATATTCACCTACTATGTTTCCTTCTCTTCCTTTTCCTACTGTCGAATTCCAGTCGCCTATGACTATTAATTTTTCGTCTCCCTTCACTACCTGAATAATTTCTTTTATCTCATCACACATTTCTTCAATTCCTTCGTCATCTGCAGAGCTAGTTGGCATATAAACTTGTACTACTGTAGTAGGCCTGGGTCTTCATGTCTATCTTGGCCACAATAATGCGTTCACTGTGCTGTTTGTAGTGGCTTACCCGCACTCCTATTTTTTTATTCATTATTAAACCTACTCCTGTGTTACCCCTATTTGATTTTGTATTTATAACCCTGTATTCACCTTACCAAAAGTCTTGTTTCTCCTGCCACCGAATTTCAGTAATTCCCACTATATCTAACTTTAACCTATCCATTTCCCTTTTTAAATTTTCTAACCTACCTACCCGATTAATGGAACTGACATTCCATGCTCCGATCCGTAGAACGCCAGTTTTCTTTCTCCTGATAATGATGTCCTTGTGAGTAGTCCCCGCCCGGAGATCCGAATGGGGGACTATTTTACCTCCGGAATATTTTACCCAAGAGGACGCCATCATCATTTAATCATACAGTAAAGCTGCATGCCCTCGGGAAAAATTACGGCTGTAGTTTCCCCTTGGTTTCAGCCGTTCGCAGTACCACAACAGCAAGGCTGTTTTGGTTAGTGTTACAGGGTCAGATCAGCCATTAACCCTGACTGTTGCCCCTGCAACTACTGAAGAGGCTGCTGCCCCTCTTCAGGAACCACACGTTTGTCTGACCTCTCAACAGATACCCCTCCGTTGTGGTTGCACCTACGGTACTGCTATCTGTGTCGTTGAGGCATGCAAGGCTCCCCACCAATGGCAAGATCCATGGTTCATGGGAAGGAGCACTGGATGTAACACACATGAATAAACAATACTGGAGCATTATTATTTTACAATGTTTTCAGTGCACAATTGCAACCACAAAAGCAATGGGGTAAATTTTGTCTTGGTGCTATCTTACAAGATTCGGCAGTGGGTCAAGAGGCAGGAAACTGCTTGATAAACAGGAAGAAAATGATATCTAAGGCCTAAGATGTAACTTCCAAATGCTTCAAGATAATGTGACAGACTTAGTTACATTTTATATGAACAATGAATAACATTAACATGGGAAGGCTATATTGCTATTCATCATATAGAGGCAGCATTGAGTTACATTTTTTACAAACAATGAATAACATTAATATGGGAAGAATATATTGCTATTCATCACCTAGAGGCTGTGTTGAACCACAGAGAGGCAAAATGAGAAGCCTGCTAAAATATTAAATCTTTCAGACAAAGTCCTTCTTATGCATTAAAAAAAAAAAAACACACACACACACACACACACACACACACCTACTCACCCTAGCATAGCTCACACACACATGACCACTGTCTCAGAGCACTAGAGTCCAACTGCGACTGCGACTGCATCTGCGTCTGATGAAACAGCAATCTGCTTGGATGGGGCAGTGTATGAAGATGTAGGTAGTGGAAGGGAGAGGGTGGAGTATCAGGTTGTGGGTGGGGGATGATGCTGGTGCTGCCTGTGAGACTATCCAAGTGGGCTGCTAGGAACAGCATCAGGAAACTGTGTTGGAAGAGTGTGGAAATGGGGAGGAGGAAAGGGAGGGTACAGAAGCGGGAAAGAACTTCTAGATGCATTGACAAGATAGGTATTTCAGTGGGAGC
This sequence comes from Schistocerca piceifrons, assembly GCF_021461385.2. Classification (NCBI taxonomy): domain Eukaryota; kingdom Metazoa; phylum Arthropoda; class Insecta; order Orthoptera; family Acrididae; genus Schistocerca; species Schistocerca piceifrons. The sequence goes on along the minus strand of NC_060148.1, from coordinate 121,837,496 downwards.
TGGGAAGGGGGTAGGCAGGTGGAAGAATGGAAGGTGGAGGTGAGGGGGGATTCAGGAATAATGGATATATTGTAGGAAGATTTCCCTGCTTGTTGGCCTAATAGTAGTCATGCCCATGCAGAATGTGGCACAGTGGTTGTAACTAAGTTTGTAGGTCTCACAGCTGCTTACACAGGTGGTCCTGCCTTGGATGGTGTGAGAGAGGCTAGTGATGGGATTGTAGTAGGTGGTAACAGAAGGATGTATGGGACAGGTCTTGCATCTGAGTGTATTGCATAGATATGAGGCATGTACTAAGGAGTTGGGAACTTGGGTGGACTAGGGATGGACAAGTACATTTCATACATTGGGTGGGTAGTGGAATATCACTTTGGGAGGGATGTGGAGGACATTTGTGATTTCATTTTTGAATGTCTCCCGACCTGTCCTGAAATATCCTTGCTACTGTCTTCCCCAACCCTCCCATAATGATATCTTGTTGCCCACCAGTCCTAGACAATACTCTTATCCATTACTACTTCTCTCTTGCTCCTAGGCCCTTGCCTCAAGGCTCATATCCCTGCAACAGACCCAGAAGCCATATCTACTCCAGTCCTATCACTGGCATCTTTTATTTGATCAAAGACACAGCCACCTGTGAAAACAGCCATACAATCTACCAAATAAGTGGTAACATCTGTGGCACATTCTACATGGGCACGACCACTAACAAGCTATCTGTTTGCATGAAAAAGCCACTTTATAAAAAGGGAGAAAGGAATAATGTGAACAATTTTAGACTTATTTCTATGCCAACAGTGTTTGCTTAAGTTATTGAAAAGGCTGAGTATGTAAGGATAATTGATCACTGTATTTCACATAATTTGCTATTAAATGTCCAGCTCAGTTTTAGAAGTGGTTTAACAACTGAAAATGCTATATTCTCTTTTCTCTGTGAGGTACTGGATGGATTAAACATAAGACATCTAAAGCATTCAGTGTGAGCGTAGGCCATGTTACACGGAGCAGACACAATGTTGTATTCAGCAGTACTGCCTGGAGCACATCAGCTCTGGGGCAGAGAGACAAATTGGCAGTCACTGAGCACAGTTTGGAAGAAAGCTGCATGTTGTATTCTGAATGAGCAAGAGTGCTTTGTAATGCAATGTAGTTTGGGACAGCATGATAAAAGAATCCATCAAATTTAGGGCTAATAACGGCCTCAGAAACAGAGATAGTGGCTATTAACAAAGTTCTGCTTTGGATCTGTTACTTGCCATAACACACTATGAGCACTCAGAGCTGAGAGATATCTGTACAATGTGCTAGTTGGTCTCTGACTGAACATGCTGGGATTCAAGTACACTCCCTCATCTGCTCCAATCTGAGCTGGGTCAAGGGCATGGACAACTCAACTCGCTGCAGTACCTGTATAAGATCAAGCAAGATGACATTTCAACACTTTACCATAAGACGATGGTAGCGACACTCATTGAACTGTCGCATCTGGAAACCCGAGAACTTTATATTAGTTCAACACACAAGAAAGATGACGATGTTTTACATATACATGTTGGCACCAATGACATTTATTTGGTTTTACTATTTTGTCATGTATTTTGTATAATATGTGGTTCTTTAATACAGGATGTCACAATCCCTTCGGGTCAAAATAATACCAACAGTAAAGGACACTAAAATGAGTATTTTGAGAAAAGAAACAAATGGTTTGAAGTGTGTATTTCAGGTAGTATAAGGTCTTGAATGTACAACATTTTTGAAGTAAATGTGTGTAAACTGCTTATGCTTAGTAGTAAAGCAACTGCCTTCAACTGACAACTGTAACACTATCTTGAAAAATAATACACTATTGCCTACACTCTGTTCACAAAGGAGTTGACTGATTGTAAAAGGTATAACATTTCTCATTACAACAAACTAAAGACGTGCATTTAATGTATGATGTTGCAGCATGCAGTGCCTAGAAAGACATACAAATGTAGCGAGAAAAGATTCATAGTACATATCTTGTCAACTGGAAAAAAATTATCATCACAGACAGAAAATTACAAGAAATTGGATTATTCATACCACAGACAGTCGGCAAATGTTCTCAACAAAGATTTGTTTACAGAGTAGAATTTGACGAGATGGTGTTCGATCCTGTGACAGGACATTAATCAAGCACTAGGGTCATTCCATTTCAAATGTATCAGATTTAAAGATCGTCCTCACTTGGCCATTTCTGAATCCAATGGCTTTTTTGGTGTAGGTTCAATGATGTCTTGGATGAACATGTACAAAGTTTCAACTTGATATTTCTTTTTGTTCCAGTTCTTCAGCTTCTCATAGACAGGGGTCTCAGTTTCCACAACCTACATGCATGCCAGAACGTTAACTGGATAACATTCATGAAAGGTGCTCTTAGCTTATAAGATCCTGCTTTTCTACACTAAACAATATTTTGTGCTGAATAAGAATACATTACTAATTACATGGAGAGCTGCATCAAACCAGTCTCAGGACTGAAGACCACAACAACAACTAATTACATCTTTAAATACAGAGTTGGCCAGAAAAATGTATACACACTTTAAGGAACCATGGTTACTGTACATGTTCAAAATGTTCACTGTTGGCGACTATGCACATAACAGAATGACGAGCAGTCGCCGCAATACATCAGTCAATGTTGCAGTGGAGATCGCTGCACATGTTGCTGTAATCTCCTGGCAAAGTACCTCCAGCATGTGTGGCTTCCTTTGATAGACATTATCTTTCACAGTTCCCTACAAGTAAAAGTCCATAGGTGTTAGATCTGACAACTGAGGAGGGAACTTAATGGGCCTCTTCATCCAATACAATGCCCCGGAAAATTGTCATCCAGGAAAGCTCATGGGGCTAGGTGGTGCACCATCCTGTTGGTAGAAGACCTCTTCATCAGCTCTATAAAGTGCATATATATCTGGCAAAATTGATGTGCATAACATTTCCAGGTACACTTCACCAGTGACAGTAGCATCAAAGAAAAAGGGTCCTACAAAGATTCTAGATGATAGTCCACACCGCACATGAACCCCTAGTAGATTGACTGCTTTATCCACTTAAACATGCAGATTTTCTGGTGCCCAGTACACACTGTTATGCCGATTCATGGTTCCCTTAAGTTTAAATTGTGCCACATCAGTCCACACTACCTTCATCACAAATTGTTTGTCATCAGTTACCAATTGCTGATAGGTTTCAAAAAATTGCATTCAGTGACCAGGATCATCATCATTAATCATGTGCAGTAATTGTGGAGTGTCAACTTTCCATTTTGCAACTTTCAGAATTCAATGTACACTTGTACTGCTAACCCCCACTTCACGTGCACATTGCATAGCAGACTTCTGTGGAGAATTAACAAACGCCAACGAAGCAGGACTTGTAGCTGTATGCTGTCTTCCTGATCTTCCTTTGTGAATATCACAATTTGTTCCATGCAATTAAAACTTGACAATGATGCTTTTAAATGCTAGGTGGGTTGGTGGTTCAGTTTCCAACTACCGCCTCCACTGATGTCGCACTTCAAAGTTGAAAAACAATTTCACAATAAATCTTCATTGCTTGAATGTCATGTGTGCTCCAGCCATCTCATTTTATCAATACTGAGATGAAAGTGCTAACATCTGTTGAGCCAAAGAACATACTACAACACACTCGTAACTCAAATGAAACAACAATATTGATATCGCGATAGAGCCTGACAAAAGAGAGTGTAGATTTTTCTGGCAGACTCTGTACATGTGTTGACAGCTGTAAAACTTCAAAAACAGTAGAAAATTCACTTTGCGTCTATGAGAGTCCCTCTTTAATCAGCCATAATTCAAAATTTAATCAGCGGATTCAGCCAAGAATTGGTAATATGATACACAACCATGCTGTCTTCTTGTGCCTTTCTGCAATAGCCTCAGTTCTTCTCAAAGAAAATATATGCACCTGCCAGTTTAATGAAAATATTTTGGGTGCCAAATTTTGGATAATTATAGAGGTCTATATCTCAGCTGTATGTTCTTTGATATTTTTTTGTCTTGCTGTCCCTGCAAAGTGCAGAAAAATTCCAACATTTCAGGATGGACATTTGTCCTAGTTTGTACTAGTATTTTTGTGTTTTACATTTAGGAATCTTAAGTTTTTGAAGTCAAGTTTCTGTTTTAAGCAATAAAATAACTCTTTTAATTCTAACAAATACAGTGTTCAGATATACATACTAAATTGTCTGCAAAATAATAAATAAAACTAATGCATTTCAACATTTTCTGCAATTCTTTCCTTGGGAACATAAATCATTCCAGTTGACTTCATGCAGTGTGTGGCATAATGAGCAAGGTTCCCTGCAGTTTGTACACTGAAACACTTCCTGCAGCACATCTCGTACACTACCGGTTTCAGTAACAACCGAAACACACACCTCTCATTCTTTCTATTGCTTCCAACGTACTTCCTCATACATTTCACTGTCATCTGTAAGATTAATTAGCCTGGGATCACTGGCTTGTAACTTACAATTAATAGAATTTTGTGCCACACTCTTTTCTTTGCCTGTACTACAAACCAATGCTTTGATAGTATTTCGGAAATTTGGAAATTCATCACTTAAACATTTAATAAGAAACTCCATATTTGCATGGTACTTTCAGGTACAGATATTATGTGGCATTTTAGATGTCGGCAAAACTTTAGTAGGTCTAGGATCAAAAAATTACGTTTTTTCACCACAGCTACAAAATGTGGAAATTCAGATTTAAAAAGTTCATATGCTTCCATTACTGTTGTCAACATTATTCACTGCTGCACCTTATACTTTTTTTGGTAATTATATCTCTATGAACCAAACAATCTCTTTTTCCTGAAAGATTTCTTGAGAATAAATTTTGGACTTGTGAAATACGTCCCTTTGTATAAATTTTACACCCACACAGTGGTATTTCCATTCTGGAAGAAGAAGCACCTTCAGTTTCTGGATACTGTGATAACAGCTTCTTCACCACAGTGCTTCTTTTGTTGGGGCTCTTAGGCAATGCTTCTTTGTGTACTAGCTACCTTTCCTAGTGAACTTGCTGGCTTGTACGGTTGAACTAATGAGTTACTGGACTGTTCTTTCTTCCTCATTCTAAAGTGCTGTTTTTGTTCTCTCTTTTGTTTTCTTTAATTTATGAAGTGCTATATTGTCATTCACTGTTTTTCTTATCATTTGGTTTCTTTGCTTATCATGCTTCTTTTTGTTTGCTAAATGTAGCTGATATGCGTCCTCATTTTTCTTCAACTTTTCTCTGAACTTTTGGACTCTAGTCTTTGATGTCATTACTGCTATGTATTGTAATTTGAAATTTAGTTAAAAATATCTATTATTATTGTGGTGTCACCGCCAAACACCACACTTGCTAGGTGGTAGCTTAAATCGGCCGCGGTCCATTAGTACATGTCGGACCCGCGTGTCGCCACTGTCAGTAATCAGACCTAGCGCCACCACATGGCAGGTCTAGCGATACGTACTTGCGCTCGCCCCAGTTGTACGACTTTGCTAGCGACTACACTGACGAAGGCTTTATCTCATTTGCCGAGAGACAGTTAGAATAGCCTTCCGCTAAGTCCATGGCTACGACCTAGCAAGGTGCCATTAGCCTTAAAGTGCTGTACTTAAGTCTCTTTATTATCGTCAAGAGCGATGTACCAACAGGATAAATAAAGTTAAGTAATCGCTGAGCTGCATACTTTTCTTATAGCATTCATATGTATCCTGTTCCAGAATTCAGGCAAGCCGGCGTGAGTTAACGCGTGCCTATCGGCTACCTCCGAGTGGCGTGGCTGTCTTACACGCCACAACAATTATGTTGTTATTGTTGTTGTTGTTGTTGTTGTTGTTGTTGTCTTCAGTCCTGAGACTGGTTTGATGCAGCTCTCCATGCTACTCTATCCTGTGCAAGCTTCTTCATCTCCCAGTACCTACTGCAACCTACATCTTTCTGAATCTGTTTAGTGTATTCATCTCTTGGTCTCCCTCTTATGATTTTTACCCTCCATGCTGCCAACCAATACAAAATTTGTGATCCCTTGATGCCTCAGAACATGTCCTACCAACCGATCCCTTCTTCTAATCAAGTTGTGCCACAAACTTCTCTTCTCCCCAATTCTATTCAATACCTCCTCATTAGTTATGTGATCTACCCATCTAATCTTCAGCATTCTTCTGTAGCACCACATTTCAAAAGCTTCTATTCTCTTCTTGTCTAAACTATTTATCGTCCATGTTTCACTTCCACACATGGTTACACTCCATACAAATACTTTCAGATATGACTTCCTGACACTTAAATCAATACTCGATGTTAACAAATTTCTCTTCTTCAGAAACGCTTTCCTTGCCATTTCCAGTCTACATTTTATATCCTCTTTACTTCAACCATCATCAGTTATTTTCCTCCCCAAATAGCAAAACTCCTTTACTACTTTAAGTGTCTCATTTCCTAATCTAATTCCCTCAGCATCACCCAACTTAATTCGACTACATTCCATTATCTTCGTTTTGCTTTTGTTGATGTTCATCTTATATCCACCTTTCAAGACACTGTCCATTCTGTTCAACTGCTCTTCCAAGTCCTTTGCTGTCTCCGACAGAATTACAATGTCATTGGCAAACCTCAAAGTTTTTATTTCTTCTCCATGGATTTTAATACCTACTCCAAATTTTTCTTTCGTTTCCTTCACTGCTTGCTCAATATACAGGTTGAATAACATCGTGGATAGGCTACAACCCTGTCACACTCCCTTCCCAACCACTGCTTCCCTTTCATCTCCCTCGACTCTCATAACTGCCATCTGGTTTCTGTACAAATTGTAAATAGCCTTTCGCTCCCTGTATTTTACCCCTGCCACCTTCAGAATTTGAAAGAGAGTATTCCAGTCAACATTGTAAAATGCTTTGTCTAAGTCTACAAATGCTTTCCATAATCTAGCTTCTAAGATAAGTTGTAGGGTCAGTATTGCTTCACGTGTTCCAATATTTCTATGGAATCCAAACTGATCTTCCCTGAGGTCGGCTTCTACTAGTTTTTCCATTCATCTGTAAAGAATTCGCGTTAGTATTTTGCAGCTGTGACTTATTAAACTGACTGTTCAGTAATGTTCACATCTGTCAACACCTGCTTTCTTTGGGATTGGAATTATTATATTCTTCTTGAAGTCTGAGGGTATTTCACCTGTCTCATACATCTTGTTCACCAGATGGTAGAGTTTTGTCAGGACTGGCCCTCCCAAGGGTATCAGTAGTTCTAATGGAATGTTGTTTACTCCCGGGGCCTTGTTTCGACTCAGATCTTTCAGTGCTCTGTCAAACTCTTCATGCAGTACCATATCTCCCATTTCATCTTCATCTACATTCTCTTCCATTTCCATAATATTGTCCTAAAGCACATCGCCCTTGTATAGACTCACTATATACTCCTTCCACCTTTCTGCTTTCCCTTCTTTGCTTAGAACTGGGTTCCGATCTGAGCTCTTGATATTCATACAAGTGGTTCTCTTTTCTTCAAAGGTCTCTTTAATTTTCCTGTAAGCAATATCTATCTTACCCCTCGAGAAATAAGCCTTTACATCCTTACGTTTGTCCTCTAGCCATCCCTGCTTAGCCATTTTGCACATCCTGTCGATCTCATTTTTGAGACATTTGTATTCCTTTTTGCCTGCTTCATTTACTGCATTTTTATATTTTCTCCTTTCATCAATTAAATTCAATATTTCTTCTGTTACCCAAGGAGTTCTACTAGCCCTGATCTTTTTACCTACTTGATCCTCTGCTGCCTTCACTATTTCATCCCTCAGAGCTACCCATTCTTCTTCTACTATATTTCTTTCCCCCATTCCTGTCAATTGTTCCCTTATGCTCTCCCTGAAACTCTGTATAACCTCTGGTTTAGTCAGTTTATCCAGGTCCCATCTCCTTAAATTCCCACCTTTTTGCAGTTTATTCAGTTTTAATCTACAGTTCATAACCAATAGATTGTGGTCAGAGTCCACATCAGCCCATGGAAATGTCTTACAATTTAAAACTTGGTTCCTAAATCTCTGTCTTACCATTACATAATCTATCCGAAACCTGTCAGTATCTCAAGGCTTCTTCCAAGTATACAGCCTTCTTTTATGAGTCTTGAACCAAGTATTACCTATGATTAAGTTGCGCTCTGTGCAAAATTCTACCAGGCGGCTTCCTCTTTCATTTCTTAGCCCCAATCCATATTCACGTACTACGTTTCCTTCTCTCCATTCTCCTACCACCGAATTCCAGTCACCAATCACTATTAAATTTTCATCTCCCATCACTACCTGATTAATTTCTTTGATTTCATCATACATTTCTTCAATTTCTTCGTCATCTGCAGAGCTAGTTGGCATATAAACTTGTACTACTGTAGTAGGTGTGGGCTTCATGTCTATCTTGGCCACAATAATGCGTTCACTATGCTGTTTGTAGTAGCTTACCCACACTCCTATTTTTTTTATTCATTATTAAACCTACTCCTGCGTTACCCCTATTTGATTTTGTATTTATAACCCTGTATTCACCTGACCAAAAGTCTTGTTCCTCCTGCCACCAAACTTCACTAATTCCCACTATATCTAACTTTAACCTATCCATTTCCCTTTTTAAATTTTCTAACCTACCTGCCCGATTAAGGGATCTGACATTCCATGCTCCGATCCGTAGAACGCCAGTTTTCTTTCTCCTGATAACGACGTCCTCTTGAGTAGTCGCCACCCGGAGATCCAAATGGGGGACTATTTTACCTCCGGAATATTTTACCCAAGAGGACGCCATCATCATTTAACCATACAGTAAAGCTGCATGCCCTCGGGAAAAATTATGGCTGTAGTTTCCCCTTGCTTTCAGCCGTTAGCAGTACCAGCACAGCAAGGCTGTTTTGGTTAGTGTTGCAAGGCCAGATCAGTCAATCATCCAGACTGTTGCCCCTGCAACTACTGAAAAGGCTGCTGCCCCTCTTCAGGAACCATGCATTTGTTTGGCCTCTCAACAGGTACCCCTCCGTTGTAGTTGCACCTACAGTAGGGCTATCTGTATTGCTGAGGCATGCAAGGCTCCCCACCAACGGCAAGGCCCATGGTTCATTGGGGGGGGGGGGGGGGGGGGAGGGGGGATTATTATGTTATGTGGCAAAATAAGTGCCAAAAACATGTACCTTCATTCTAAAACAATATTCCTCTTAACCCATTTTCTGACAAACCTTCAAATACTGGAGAGAATACAGTGCATAAAGTCTCACCCATAAAATGCAAATGTTATTCTTAACATACTTTAATTTTACCAGGTGGAATCCTACATGCAAACTAGCTAGCTTACACAGTGTTCTCTTGCAAAACTTAATGATGTTCTGCGTTATGCGTGGGACAATTCATATTAAATTAAAATAATTAATTTTGAAACAATACTCATATCAAATCAACTTCTAATGCACAAATCTACTTCTTTTTGACTTGGTTTTTAAGAGTCTGTCTTGTGCTCTCAAGAGTGGCCCACTGGACTACAAACGGGGTTGCAATAATACACTGTTCTAGTGTTCTGTTCAGCAGAGAAAAGGAAATAACGGATGGTCAGATTTGTGTGTTCTACAATGAATGTTTTGTAAAGGGCTAATTACAATATAAAATATGTACTTTCAGCTTTAATTTGCCCATTTTTGAAACTTATATTTCAATAAATATATTTTCAAAGAAGTGTCCCTGTTTTTCTGGACCTGTTCAGCAGTCTTTCAGTTTCAGCAGCTGACCCTTGTCTGCTTACGGCTGTAAAACCTTTTTAAAGTTGTAGCTTTTCATAAAGAGTGTACATGCTCAAAAGCAACATTAATGAGTAAATAGAAAGTAAAATGAGAGAAACCAGCTTTTAAGCCACAAAAATACAAGTGTAGTTATGTACAATAACTTCAAGCAATAAGCAGCAATAAAACAAATGAAAATCCAGAAAGACAGAACTTTAAACACAATGTATGACTGGAATAATGTGTTTGCACTTCAGACTAAATAAATTACAAATGCCGTCTTATTTAGATTCTGAACAAGTATGTTGCCTTCCTGATGCTGTTGATGGTGCTTTTGATTTTAAATATGTGATGACCCAGAATCCATTAAGTACCTTAGGTAGATGGACAATGGAAGGAACGGACATGGCCACTGGGATGCAAAAAGCTGATAAGTGCTGGAATTTCTTCACCGACTTTAAACGCTTTGACTAGGAATACTACAAAATCATTCTAACCTCTGTTTCCTCTAATATTGTTTACAACAATGGGCTTGAACCGTTGATTTTCTCTTACCCTAGCAACTCTGTGGACTTCAGCATACCTTTCTTGATCAAATTCTATTTCTTTAATTTCTTTCTCTGTAATGTAATACAAGATGATGCTTGAAATGCTGTCCTTGAATTTAAATAGATCAAGACTATAGTGTAATCTATCACTTTGTTAAAGTAATGTATTGCACAGGGTATTTAGGACTGATGAATGATGACCATCAACTACTGGAGCACATTTATTTAAAGTAGTTTGGATAGTGGGACATTCATGTTGACCACTGGGTTTTTCTGCATGTGTATGTTGACTGAATGGTAAGGTAGACTATGTTGCTACTGGACAGAGCAACACTGGAAGTGGCTTCCGTTTGGCCACACTTGCTACTCTTAATGTTTTCTCTGTGCAGCATATCTCTGTTTCAGATATGTGTCAGCCTCCTAGGATGAAGACACATGTGACAATGCAGCAGACATACACAGAACCAAGAAATGCTATAGACTGTAACTTGGTTTGTTGCAAATGATGTTGAAATATACTAGTCAAGCAAACAGAGCAGCTTGATATCTTTCCTGTGTGTAAAAAGCTATAATAATATATGTGGTTTACAGAAGAAGAAAATTCTCTTGTGTAGTAGTGTGCACAGTAGTAGTCTGTTGTTGAGTCTTCACCACTCAGCAGCATGCCAAAAAGGAGACAGTGTCAGAAATACAAGGAAAAAGGTGTTTTGACAATACTGCCCTCCTCAGAGAAAATTGTCATGTAGGTACCCAGGAAAAATTTCGTTTGTGGTGAAAGCCTCACAGAATGGCAAATCTGCAAAAATTTGTCAAGGTACTTGAAAGAAATTAGTATTTTTGTCATAATGAGTTACAGTAGAAAAGGGCACTGTCCATGACAATGTGGTCAACTGTGAAGGTTACTCAATGCAGCAATCATTAATAATACTTTATTCAAGAAAAGTTTATGAAGAACTGAGCTGTTGAGGAGAAAACTTTATAGACTTCTCAGTGATACAGAAAGAACAGAAGAAATTTAGTTGTCCATACAAGAATATTAAATCACTCAACAATAATTACAACACAGAATAGAATACATGTCTACAATCCAGAAGATCGACGATTCTAGCCGGTGGCTGTTTTCTAGTCTTCAGTTCCTTGTCATCACACACCAGTTACACTGGTGGCATATCAAACACCAGAGTTGGCCACTGCTGCAGCAATTTCTATTGTAGCCTTCCCACCATGACGGTCCCACTTCGCACTGGCAGTTCGCCATGCCTAGTGCCACTGAAAGTCGTAAGTGAGCTGTATTTGAATCAAAATAACATGCCTTCAAATGGTACTATGTGTTGTGAGAAATTTGAAGTCAGTGGCTGGCCAAAAAATTGTGTGTTATTGGGCTTAAAATACTGAGTCAACAGACAACTCATTAGCGTTTTTACATTACTAAATTTTAGACAACAAATGAAACTAACTTGCTAACATTTTACCCACTTTACAAGGGTAGTTAAGTACTAAGATAAACCAACTATGTGATCTTGTAAGAAATGCTGGTTTTAAACAATTAAAGGAGGTAGGTCAGAATGTAAAACATATATGAAAGAATTAACTAAACAAATGTTTACAAGAGTAAATGAACAATTCTTAAGAAACCCAAATGTGGTTACATGTGTTAGAGCAGGGTAAAAATTTGGACATAACAGCTTTACCAGGCTCCACTTTTAGAACTTTGGAGGCAAGAGTAAGTGAATTAATTACTCAAATGGTACAAGAAACAACAGATTTATGTCAGTACACTATGGCTCACAGTTGATTTAGGAAAAACAGAAGAGGAACTAGGTAAGCTCTGGGATGGACTCAATAAAACCAGAGATAAATTAAGTAAATGGAAATTCACCAGAACTATCAGACGAATTAAATTTAGATGGAGAAGATTTAAGACTTATTTACGCTCTCAACCTAGGAGGTGGTACTAGTATTTCATCTGGAGGGCATCATAAAACACTACTGACACAATGTCTCTCACATGGCCTGGTGTAGTATTATTTAGTTAATAAGAGTATACAAGGATTTTATTTACACTGGTATTAATTATAGCCACATCACTTATTTATTTATCTGTTATTTAAAAATACCAGGTGACAAGAAAAGTGGAACTCAGAATATTAGGGACAGATTAACAAACTATGCAAGGAAGAGATTGCACCAATAATAATCAAGACCCTCTTCAACAGAAAAGGATGCCTCTACAATATTGACACTGTAAAGAAGAATATTACATAAAAGCGAAGTACTAAGCTAGATGAACTACTGCTTGTCACATTCTGGGATACTTATATACCCTACAGATATTGCAAGTATCTTCAGATTTCATACAAACAGTAGCTCGAGTAGCATTTTCTGGTCTCAAATAGATTACTAATTGGTATGAAGATCATTAGACCACTTGCTGTACTTGATGTTTTCCCTGTGCAGCAGATTCCCACCTCAGAGTTGTGACTGGCTCCTTGGAAGAAGACATTCTTGACAGTGCTTAAAAAAGTCACAGAACAAAAGAAACATGAGAGTAGGGTGTGTTCTAATCTGTAACTCTGTTCATTGCAAATGTTGTCAAAATGTGATTATCAAGCAGACAGAATTGTTTGAAGTCTTTCTTGCGTGTAAAAAGCATTACAATATTTCAATATTTCTTGTTTGCAAAAGAAGAAATTTCTCTCATTTAGTAGGGTGCACAGAAGCAGCCTGCTGTAGAGTTTCCAGCACTCAGCAAAAATGAAAAGTCAGTGATATGAGGCATACACGGTATACTCAGATGTCAATTTGGGGATGGGGGGTGGGTGGGGGGGGAGAGGGAGGGAGGGGGGGGAGGGAGGGAGGGAGGGAGGGAGAGAGGGAGGGAGGGAGGGAGAGAGAGAGGGAGAGGGAGAGAGAGAGAGAGAGAGAGAGAGAGAGAGAGAGAGAGAGGGGGGGGGGGGAGGGGGACAGGGGGAGCGGGAGAGAGAGAGAGAGAGAGAGAGAGAGAGAGAGAGAGAGAGAGAGAGAGAGAGAGAGAAAATGGTGGCTTGTCTGACCATGACTTTTTTTATTTATTTTCTTTTTTAAAGAACCAGTTTCTCTACAAACTCTTCTACAGTTGATTGATGCATCGCTAGAACATTCTTATCAGTATAAACCCCTGTTTGTACTGTATAATTTCTTCTGGGTCATATGCTTTTAAAAACACGTACTGAATAAGATTCTAGCTCAGGTTATCCAGGACATGATTCTCAATATTGGAGCATGCATTCTTTGATTCCAAATGGCACACAGTTTTTTTGATTAATTCCTCATAGTTACCATCCTTGATAGCTGCTGCAGCCAACACCACTTGGCCATTTTTATGTATTACACATGCATGAACTGAGTGTACCAGCCAGCATTAGGGAGAAAATAAAAATGGGTTTAAAAAATGAAAGAAAAGTAGTTGCAATTGGATTTTATTGCTTTCTTTTCAGATTTATGATTACACAATTCAATATAAATGCCTATTACTACTCTATTCAAAACAATAACCCATTCTTACAACTACTTTATTAGTGCCTCTTTTCATGCCCTGCCAGCAATGCACCTGAAAGAATCTTGCCCATCTGCCAGTTCATTTGGGCACAATTAATAAAAAATTTAGGAGACAAAATAACTGAGAAATTGGTGAAGATCTACAAATTTCTGTATGCTTCCAAAAAGTAGTTAACTGTACTTTACTCTCATTACAATTCTACATCAAGTTAGTTTCTTTTTGCTGGGAGTGTAAATGTTATTTTAGTTGCATTTCTTAAATTGCAAGAAAAGTTAAAACACAATATTAATAAAATAAATTCTTCTGACACTACATATTTGCCTTCAGTAAATATGATGGCTCTCTTTAGTTCGTGTAAGGCTAACTATCTAACATTTTGATGTTAATTAAATTTTCATATTAGATACAGTTGGGTTTTATTGATTGTTTTACAATGGGTTTAAAAACGCAACCTTTTTGGGTAAGGTTAAATTACAACAACTCTGATACCAGCAGCACTACTTTGGCCTGAGTTCACAAAATTTTGAGAAGACCAATTCCAGAACAATATATGTCTAAAAGTCATAAAAACACCAAAACATCAGGAATCCAATATATTTACTCAGAATATGAACAAGACAGTAATAGCAATTTATTCATTCTGATGTGAAGAAGAATTATTCCAGTTGTGTTTAGAGTTCTAACATTCTGGATTTTCATTTGTTTTATTGCTGCTTATTGCTTGAAGTTGATTTGTACATAACTACATTTGTATTTTTATGGACAGAAAAAAGCTTTCACTGATTTATCTTCCTGTTTATTCATTAATATCACGTTTGAGCATAAAAATGTGTGTGAAAAGTAAAAACTGTGAGCAATTGTTTTTTCAGTCATAAGCAGGCAAGAATCAAAAATTAAAACTACAGCACCTCTGAAGTTGAAAGACTTCTCTTTTTAGATACAGAAAGATTATAAAGATTAAAGAACATACAGTTGAGATATGGACTCCCAAAACTACACAAATTTGGCACCCAAAACATTTTCACCAAATTGGTAGGAGCATATAATTTGACAGAAAAGGCCCAAGGCTATCGAACAAAAAGCACAAGAAGACAGCACAGTTGTTGGCCAAATCTGTTGATTAAATTGTGAATTGTGACTGGTTAACGATGGGCTCTCAAAGTCACACAGTTAATTTTCTATCATTTTTGTGGTCTTACGGCTGTTACAGTTTTCATTTAAAAATGTCAGCAATAATATCTTCTAATTCAGCACAAAAAGTTGTTTAAGTGTACAAAAGCAAGGGCTTGTAAACTGAAAGTACCTTTCACAAAAGTTATCCAAAGTTCACACTTTGGCACATGTGTAGGTGGTGCAAACTCGGGACCCCTATTCACGAGAGGCTATAGAAAGGAACCAAAGGAGATATGGAGCTGAATCTTAGTACATATCCATTCAAGACATTGTGGAACCTTCCAATAAAATTTCATTATATTCAGAAATGGTCCAGCAGAGACTCCCGTTACTTGAAATGGAATGAGCCAATTTTGAAACTGTCCATGTACTCCACACCCTAACAAGGACTGTACAGGTGGAGCAGAAAGTGCACTGCAGTCATAAACAATATTCTTTATTTATTCAGAAACGTATTTCGTTAGAAGTGATTTTAAGGTGGGAATCAGTTTTTAAACACCAGACTGTGCTTCTCTCTGTGTATGTGAGTTCGGAGGAATGATGGTGAGACAAGAATTGAGGTTACAGGATGATTCAGGAAGTGGGGTGGGGGGAGTGAAGGTGGAGGGGAGGGATGTATTGTAGGATCACAGTTAGATGGAAGAGTATACCAAGTAAGGCTGGGTTCAGTACTAGTTTTGAGTTGGTAGCAAAAAAGTGTTTCCACTTTAGGGAGGAGAGTAGGTCTTTAACAAGCTCAGAATGACTGAATTTGTGAATGTGGCAAAAGACAAGCCCCTTTGAAATGAGGCTTTTGGAGGAGAGGTTCACTACCGTGTTACAGGACTGTTTAGGCCCTGGGTTCGGTAGGATGGTGGGTGGGAGCTTGTGAGATTGTAGCATATGTAGTTCTGCAAGATGGGGTCAGGCATCTATTAACTGATGTAAAGGAGGTTTGACAGAGGTTTTTGTAGTGGTGCTGGATTGTGGTAGTCCAATATAAGTGTACAAAGTGAATAGACTTTACAGTTTTTAAGGTGGCACTGTGCATGCTGCTCTTGTTCCTGCAGTACGTGGGTTTCAAATTTGGCAATGTGATGTGGTAATTGGTACAGCGGTGGAAATATTTGACAGGCAGTGCTGAGGCAGTGACGAAATGTTTAGGACTCAATTATATATTGTGTAG
Organism: Schistocerca piceifrons; assembly: GCF_021461385.2. NCBI lineage: Eukaryota > Metazoa > Arthropoda > Insecta > Orthoptera > Acrididae > Schistocerca > Schistocerca piceifrons. The sequence continues at coordinate 121,821,278 of NC_060148.1, read as the reverse complement.
GGCTAAGTTGGTGAGAGCTGTGGAATGACAGAATTATAACATAGAATCACTGTGGAAAGCTATTTGGGAGCAATTCCACAAACTAAGCAGCAACACAGAAACAGTTATGTGGGACTAGGTTCTGTATAGGGGTAGGGAAACTTTTCTGTATTTACACAGATGGAAGGAACAAAAATCGATTGTGGAGAAATAAAAAATAGTAACAGAGCATTAAAACATATGGGAATATTCTGAAAAATTGGAAAAAGACAAAACCAGATGAAGTATAGTGAAGGAAGGATGAAGCTACATGAAGCACAGTAGCAAGACATCAAGATGTAAATAAGACCAATAAGAAAACTGGACGAGATTAAAATGAAGACAGGAATAGAAATAAATAATAATACAATGACAGTGTGAGATGCATGTTGGTATGTAGGTATGAGTGAAGCAGGCAGCAGTTCTAAATGGGTTGGGCATGGTCAGCATGGTGTGTGCACAAATATTGGGAAGAGAGGGTAAGTGGTCCGTTAAGAAGTCAGCAACACAAAATGCGAGACCCCTTGCCTTTTCGTTATGATGCACTGTAAAGCCTGTCACACAGCATAAAAGGTAAGAAGACACAGTGCTGCCAATGTACTACCAATTCACACGGGTCCATACTGTACCCTATAGCAAACAAAAAGTGAGATATCAACTGACCTGAGTTAGGAGTTAACATAAGACTAATTTCAATTAAAATCAGTGCCTTAATAGAAAGGTTCATTTTCTTCTACCATAAAACAAAGAATGAAAATAGTCATCTACAAGCATCACAACAGTACAAATATTCCTCAGGATGGATGTATTTATGTGTTACATAATGTGGAATTCATAAACTGATTTAGTAACTGATTTGAAGTTTTATTTTTCCCAGAGCATTTTAATGCACTGGAGGCCACTGGCGCCAATCATTTTTGGACTGGTTGCATACCAGTCTCTGCCCACCAGGTCTGTTGGGTGCTACGAAGGTCACAACTGTTGCTGTGGCAGAACACTGGCATTTCCTTGAAAGTGAAGGTTTCATTCTTATTTTTGCCCCCGCTAGTTTCAACACTATCTGATTTTTAACAATTAAAATCTTAATTTCAATATAAGATGAATAAAAGCCAGTTGTCATGCCATTTCCTTTTTTCATTTATTATTAATACAACAACATACTAGTCATCGTACAGAGCAACAAGTTAAGTCTTTATGAATTTCCTTCTTTCCCTTGTAGTACATTTACTAAATTTAGCATATGCTGCTCTGTTTAAGAGTTTTAATTTCACATTTTTGTAAGGAAAAAATCCTTCAGCCTGTAGCGCAGAATTGCTTACTGAACAGCTAGCTAATTAATGCATCAATACCCATTTGTGACACATCAGGAGGGTAACAAGTTGTGTATATGGGCTTCTATCTGCTTTTATAGTTTGCTTCTCAGTTGGTATAACTAGGATGGTTAGGGTGTGTGCATCCTGTATGTGGATGCACGAGGAGTTGGCTGTGGTCCGCGAACAGCTTGAGGTGCTTCTGGCTGCGATTAGTGACCTTCAGACTGCTGCCTCAGGGTACAGTGGTAGTGGAGAATCTGGCGTGTTGTATGGGACACTTGTTTTGCCCGTGGGCTCTGCTAACCAGGCACCTCCTAGTGTACATGATGCGGTGGATTCACCCTCACCGCAGGTTGAGTATAGGGAGGTAATGCATTTACATCAGTCAAGGTGGAGAGCCAATGAGGAGACTGGTCGCTTGGCCTCGCCTATTCACCTATTCGCCCTTTAAGTAAATATGTGGCTGCTGCTTCAGTAGGATCTGGGCAGGGGTTTACTAGTTATTGGGAACTCCAAAATTAGGTGTGTTGTGGAGCCCTTAGACAGACACTGTTCAGGGCTGGAAAGAAAGACAATGTGCATTCGGTAGTCTCTCGTTGAGCCTCATCCGAGATGTGGAGGCAGCTCTGTCTGCAGCTATCGAGCATGCAGGGTGCAGTAGTCTGCAAGTTGTGGCTCAGATCAGCATCAATGATTTCTGTCGCCATCCTCAGTTCATACAGGTGGCAGGGGAGGGGTGGGGGGGAGGGGGAGGGGGGAGGAGGGTGGGAGGAGGAGGAGGAAGTGGTGGTGGTGAAGACTGCTAGCCTCGGTGTGGGGTGCAGGCAGAGCTTGCAATTTGCAGCATTGTTCCCAGGGGTGATTGGGTCCTTTGGTTTGGAGCCGAGTGAAGGGTCTCAACCAAAGGCTTCATTGACTCTGTGATTGTCTTGGCTGCAGATTTCTAGACCTGCATTATCTGGTGGGGATTTGTAAGATTCCCCTTGTCAGGTCGGGGGTGGACGACATGAAGGAAGCAGAGTGCTTATGAAGTGCACATGAGTGTTTTTTAAACTAGACAGTAGTTTGAAATACTCTGAAGAACACTCACCAGTCAATACACAGCAAAGGATGTCAGACCACTTTAGGTCTAAAGAAACTTCGTCTGTCAAAATTTTATCAGTAAACTGTCAAAGAATTCATAACAAAATTTCTTGAATTTCCTGCCCTACAGGAAAGCTCTCATGCTCAAAGTATTCTTGAGACCAACAGCTCACTGCAACCTAAACTGGAAAGATCTGAGAGATTTAGAAAGTCAGGGAACATATGTCGTAAAGACAGATTAGATGCCATAGCAAGGGGAGTGTTTATTGCAGCTGACAAAAATATTACCTCTGTTGAGGTTGAAGTGGAATGCAACAGTGAAGTTATCTGGTCCTGTATAACACATGGATGTTTTTAGAGGCGACTCAATTCCACTGTGACAGTTTTAAGTCTTCAAAGAAAGTCCACAGTCAATTGCGCATAAATTCCCAGACCATGCAATACTAGTTGGAGATGATTTTCACCTATTGAGTATAGACTGGTATATCTATGGATTCATTGAAGAGGATACTCACAATCAGATGGCCAAAATAATTTTGAAAACATTTTCTGAAAACTCTTTTGAGCAGTTAGCTTGGCAGCCCATACACAATGGAAATATCTTAGATCTGGTAGCTACAAACATGCCAGAGCTTACTGACAATATCAGTATAGAAATGGGGATTAGCAATCATAACTAGCAATTAACCATGGTTATGAAAGATATTACATCAAGTAAGAAGGCTAGGAGAGTGTTTCTTGTAGATAAGAGTAGATAAGCAGTTGTTAGCATCTCACTTAGCCAGTGAAGTAACGTCACTTAGTTCCAGTAAGATGCATGTAGAGGAGTTACAGGTAAAGTTTAAACTGATTGTAAATCACGGTCTGGAGAGTTATGCACCTTGTAAGTGGATAAAGGACGGAAAAGACTCACCATGGTTTAATGATATTTGGAAGATGCTGAGGAAGCAGAGGTTATTGCACCCTCAGTTCGAAGGAGACCGCAAAAATGACAACAAGAAAAGATTAATAGAGATTCGTATGTTTGTGAAAAGATCTATGCGCAAAGCATACAACAACTACCACTGTGATACCTTAGCAAAATATCTTGCAGAGAACCTGAGAAAATTCTGGTCCTATGTAAAATCCCTAAGTGCATCTTACACTTCTGCTCAGTCCCTTGTTGAACAGTCAGGTGTGGCAGTTGAAGACAGCAAAACGAAAGCCAAAGTTTTAAATTTCACATTCAAGAAATCATTCACACAGCAAAATCATACAAATATACAGTCATCTGACCATCGCACAGGCTCCTGGCACAGAGAAACAATTGAAAGATTTAAAAGCAAATAAGGCACTAGGTCCGGATGAACTCCCAATTTGGTTTTACAAAGAATACTCCACGGCATTATCCCTTATTTAGCTTGCATTTATTGCGAATCTCTCATCCAGCACAAAGTCCCAAGTGGCAGGAGGGTAAAGGAACACGCCTGCAAAATTACAGACAAATATCAGTAACTTCAGTTTGTTGTAGAATCCTTGAACATATTCCCAGTCTGAATATAATAAATTTTCTTGAGACTGAGAAGATAATGTCTACAAATCAGATTGAGAGGGCACTGCTCGTGTGAAACTCAGATCAACCTTTTCTCACATGATATAGTGTGAACTACATGTGAAGGGCAACAGGCAGAGTCCATAGATTTCTGGAACGCATTTGACATGGTGCCCCACTGCAGGCTCTGAATGAAGGTATGAGCATATGGAATAAGTTCACAGATATGTGAATGCCTCGAAGACTTCTTAAGTAATAGAACCCAGTATCAGGGACAATGGTATTGTCAGGAGTGCTCCAGGTACGTGTGATAAGATCACTGTTGTTCTCTATATACTGATAAATGATTTAGAGGACAGGATGGGCAGCAATCTGGGGTTGTTTGCTGATGATGCTGTGGCACATGGTACTGTACTAATTAAAAGTTATCAACTGAAAACTTCACTATTATACGAGATAGGAAATTTAGAATGAGCTGATCGATATAATCTGAAGCAGTGACACCACTCACCGGAAAGCACTCATTCCATTCTCTGTGAGAAGATATTTTGATTCACTGGAAAATAATTCAATTAAAATATATACATACTTAAAGTTTGGAACCAGGCACACTATTATCTTTTGTGTCATAATATCTGTTTACTTCTGAAGTTCACCTATGCATTTTCATAGACATTATTTTTATGGACTGAATGGCATCCTTTATTAATCTGTAAAGTCATTAATTAAAAACTTAATAAAATTAACATAATGCATTATACATTTAAATATGACTGCCAAACTTTTAGCTGGGGTGTTCCTAACATGGATGAATAAAGTGGTTGCATGAATTTTTCTAATGTAATAACCCACAACATATTTCATAAACCCAATTTTGGCCTGAGTATACAGCCCATCCAATGCAGTAAAACTTAACCTAGTCGTTTTCAAATAATTACAGGATTCCGAAAGCAGCAAAAGCAGCAAAAATCTTTACACCACCCTTTATAAGACCAATCCGACCCAAAGTATTCAGTCAGTGGCAATCTCTCACATGATTAACATATCAGCATTCACATTATCAAAAGTCAGTCCACCCAACATCTTCATTAACATCTTCCTTTTCTTTTTCTACAGTCTTTGCAGTGACATGCATTACCTTTAACTTTTTGGAAACATTCAGTAGGCAGCATATGGGTTGTGTAATTGTGTCAACATTATGAAAGACAGTGTCCATGGGTTACATTCCTGGAAACCGGATGTATCAGCACCAGGAATACTGTGGTTATGTTAATATGTCACTCTTCATCTGATGAAGGTGCTCTGTGTTTAAATCAACACTGTCACACTACTATTTCAGATTGTGGTTTTTTTTACTGGTAATAAACATTTATCAAAGATCTGAGAGTGGTCATCAATTTGACTTCAAGGAATAGATACTCAAAATAAATTATAGTATTTATTTTGGCATACATTACAGGACAACTTTACACAGAACTGGTTTTCAGCAATAGTGCGATCTTCTGTCAATGCGAGAGCAAATGCAGAATACAAAGTTGCAGCTAAGCAATGTCCCCAGATGGTTGTCACAGCAATCAGAAACTGTGTCACAAACAAAATTTAGTTTCTGTGTCATTATCAAAAAATAGGAAATGCAAGTCATTATCCATTTCTGAGCAGATGGCTTCAAGCATTTCTTTTTGTGCTATACAGTTCTGTTTCTTTTATTTCTAATCACATTTTTTCAAGATTCTAAACAATACATGATCACAATAATATCTTTGTAGAATTTGCTTTCAATTCAGCACAGTAAGGTCATAAACGCATTTTTCTTTTTAGTAGCATACACACAGTGAGCAATATGTGGAAATACAACATAAGAATGATAACGACAGGACATGAACAACTGACTTTTGCTTTTGTTGATCTATGTTGTTACCTGGTCAAAAACTGTGCTCTGAGTTGTTGCTTCAAATTGTTGTGTGTGTTTGTATTACATCTGAACATTCTATCATATAATTATCTTTAATTATTTTGATAAAACTTTATTTTTTTATCACTTAGCTGCAGCAGTAAAGGTTCACTATTCACTGTCAACATTTTTGGTTGTTGGTATGAATGTACGGGGACTATAAACAGAAAGCACGAATGACGCGACAGCTAGCTTATTTTCATCTTACATTTAAATTAATATTTTAATTGTTATGTCTACCACAGTTTTGAAACTAGCAGAGGTGAAAAACAGAATGAAATCTTCACCTCTCAAGAAAACAATCAGTGTTACGCCCACCAAACAGTAGCCACTTCCCTGGCACCTGGCAGGGCCGATGGGTGAACACTGTCACACAGCCGGTACGAGAATGGTTGGCCTCAGAGGCACCTAGTACTTTGTAATAAAGGGTGTAAAGCAGGATCACGCTAGTCTAGCCCATCAACACAGAAATGCTGTTATTACTAGACCAAATGGTTAGTGGTTTTTGTTTTACTTAAATGTTTGCAGCTGGAAACAATAGGAAAAAATTATATGGATCTTAGTGCAGCTACAAAGACTACATTAATACACAACATTGTTCGCATATAGACATAACATCATGTTAATACAGATAAACAAATATGCTTTCAGTTTTTGTCTTATCCTTGTCTGGAGATGTGATTATCAGCTCATTAGTGATTCACTGAACATCCCTCTGAAAAGTCTAATACATTCGAACTGTGGCATCTCAACTCTTGTTTGTATTATCTCCATTCACTAATACTACTTTGACACGTGTGTAGAAATGCAAGTGTCAGTTGTCAAAAGCTTAAAATGCTATAGGAGGGAAAAATAAAATTGCAGATCAGTTACTAAATCCATTTACAACTCCACATCATGTCATACAAAGATGTGCACATCACGAGCAATGTTTTTACTGGCTGTGATTCTTGTGAATTGCTCTTTTCCTTCCTTGTTTTATGGTGTAGACATATAGTTGTAAAAATATAGTACGTTGACAGCACTGTCTCTCCTTTCCTGTTATGCTGTGTGACACTTTACAGTTCAGCATGTCAAAAGGCAAGGGATCTTGTAACTTATGTCACTGAATATGTGAGAATATATGTGTGGTGCAGGCAGGAGCAGGAAAATACAATGATGGTGAAGAGAAGTGGTGAGATTAATTTGAAGATCCAGAAATAAACCTATCAGTCTTAGCATGCGGAGATCATAGTTGCTTTCGTGGTGTGTGTGTGTGTGTGTGTGTGTAATTTAATTTAGTATTACATACATGTCAATCAAAAACAAATATAAAATTAGACTTTATTACAAATCATATAACACTGTTCCCTGATTACACAAACTTTGCATTGGATTTCTCAAATTTAAAGAACTTTTTTTATGAATTATAGAACATAGAATGTATTATTAATCATGCACAAACAAAACCAGAAAGACATAACTTGAACAAATCAAACTACATTCCAAATTTTTCTGTCTTAAAAATTAAGACAGTAACATGATTATTACACAAAATTTTCTTCTTCTTACTTTCAAATAACGTGTTATTATCTCTTAGGAATCTTTATTACTTCCAAGCAAGTTAAAAGATTTCAGTGCTAGTTCTATTTCACACATTTCTGTACTACAGAAAAATTCATCAGATCATAATGTGGGTCACATTTTCTTCTTATATTATGGTTGTGGTACATTTGATTGTGAGAAAGTTATGATTGAAGAGAGAGAATGTTTGGTTGTGGTCAATGTCCCCACTTTCTTAAAAAGGCTAAGACAGGAGATTTCTTGGGTGATGAGACACATGTAACTCTTTAATAATCTCATTTTGGGTGTAGACATTTTTCATTGCCCGTTAACTGCCTTAGAAAACATTCACAAATCCACAAGTGAATGAAAATATTTCATTCATATTAGGAATTATTCTGATGGCGAGTGCTGCAGACCACATACTTTTAATTTTCTAAATTAGGAGCATGTGCAACTCCCAATTTTGCTACAATCAACACAACACATCACTGTTATCCACCTATACTATACGGCTTGATGATGGCATCCCCTTGGGGGCAATATTCTGGAGGAGAAATGCTTTCCCTTTTGGATTTCCCAGTTGGTAAATACTAAGGAGGAGGTCACCAGAAAAACATTTCAATTTTGTAATGGAGGGAAGTTGGAGGGGAGGGGGCAGGGGTAACATTATAAAGGGAGAACAAGTTTTGACAACAGCATGCAGAGCCAAATGGATGTAGACTGCAGTAGTTATACGAAGACAAAAAGATCTGTACAAAAAACAAGAAGAGCTGCATCAAATAAGTCTTAGCCTGTTGGCTACAACACACTTCTGACATCAGTTGTAAAGCTGTTGGAAACTGTCAACAAATTTTCTTGTGCAATCGCTCAAAGCACTGTGGTTACACACCGTTGCATATCTGTGGCATAGCAGGTGATGAGACCTGGTGCTACCAATAAGATCCTGAGACCGAGTGACAGTCAGTGGCACAATGTTTGTTGTCTTCCCCGCCTCCCAAAAGGAGTCTTCTGTCAAAATCCAAGATAAAAGGATGTCGATTGCTTTTTTCAAAAGCAAAGTCTCGATCTATCATGAATTTCTATCTGAGGGAGGTGAGGGAAATGCCTGTCGCTCAGTCTACGGATCGTACTGGTAGCACACGGTCTCACCTCCTGTAATAATGTGGTAAATCCAACAACGCATGACCACGTTACTTAAAACTATTCCACAAGTAGTGTTTATGAACAGTTTTCAATAGCTTTACAATTAGTGTCACAAATGTGTTGTAGCTAATGGTGATTACTTTGTAACTCTCATTTTCTTTATTTTCTGACACTATTCATCGAACTTATTGGATGCACCTTGTATATTTCAGAGTATAATAGCACACTGTAATGTTCTTGTGTTTGAAAAGATGGTTTATGCCACCTTACCTTATGTAAACTGCCTTTCAAAAGAGCTGCCCTGTCTTTCATTTTCTTGTACTTCTCAACAAATCCTTCAATCTGCCACTAGAACAAAACAAGAAAGAAAATTGTTGTGAACAAAACCACAGGAATTTGCCCACGTATTCTATCTACAGTAAAATTAACTTGAGGAAGCAGCTTGGTCCAAAACTACTTGTAACCACCTGTCAAAAGCCCAAATAGCCATCTTTCACAGTGAGGACATGCATGGAGAGTGTCAGTGAGGTTGCAGAAGGTACCAACAGGGATGTGGACCCACTCCAGTTCCACTATCATGGCCAAGTGTGCTATGTTTCACAGCTGAGGGCCAAAGATTCGTGGCACAAACAGTATCAAAGTAGTCACCGCATATTCTCAACTGGGTTTTGAATTCAGCCTTAGGGTAGAGGAGGGGGCAGGGAGGGGGTGGGGGGAGGCAGGGGAGCATGAGCACAGTGAACTCGCTCTGGTGCTCATGGTACCACACATTACACTACGAAGTGTGTGACATACTCCATTGTTCTGCTGGTAGACGCTAACTTGCCAAGGGAAAATAAATTGCACGTATCTACATCTACATCCATACTCCGCAAGCCACCTGACGGTGTGTGGCGGAGGGTACCTTGAGTACCTCTATCGGTTCTCCCTTCTATTCCAGGTGGTGAGTGGATGTGGTCCTCAAGGATTGATGCTTACTTGTGTTGAACCACTGTGCTTTCCAGAATGATGAGATCACCCAGGGAAGACCACAAAAATATTCACAACACCATAAACCCCCTCCACCGGCCTGAACCCTTCAACAATTGTTGCAGTGCCATACATGCCAAAAGCCGTCCGTATGATGGAGCATAAAACACGATTCATTTGAAAAGGCCATCTTTTGCCACTCAGTAGCATGCAAATTCCTGCCTTTCTCGATGATGGACAGCAGCCAGAATACGTACATGAACCAAACCATTGCTGCAGAGGCCCATATGCATCAACATTTGTTGAACGGTCCTTGAGGAGACACAGTTGGTAGCCCCTTGGTTCATCTGGCCGGTCAGTTGCTCAACAGTTGCATATTCATTCACCAACACATATCTTTGCACCACAGTTGCCTGCATGCCAGTTTTTGATAGCACTAATTCGCCATGCACAGTATACTTTCACCACGGTGGCATGAAACAGTTTACAATCTTAGCCTTTTTGGAAATGCTTCCACACTTGGCCTGAAAACCAATGATGTCCGATAAATCGCTCTGTTTCAGCATTACGACAACATCTGCACTGTTTTCTGCATCACTCCTCGACTCACTTTATATATACTCCAATGCTAATGCTCGCATCTGCCATCTGTGAGCTGTTACTGCATGTTGATATAAAACATAGGCAGTGCTCACCTTAATGTGACTGAACTGTGTATAAAATTACAAAGAGACAGATCGGGTGGGCAGTACTTACCTTTAGAAAGTGGAATTTCAAGTACTGCTGATGGACACTTGTAAGTGTATGGGGCAGGAAAAAAAAAATTCGAATTCATTAGTTTCCTGATGTCTGAGGGACCTCTTCCAATCATCCCCAAGCTATCAATCTTTCCTCCCTGGGGAACAAACAAAGTTATGAGATATCCGCCTTCCTCATTCCCCCTCATTTTGTGTGTGACAATCAGCAGCACTGGCAATTTCACCTCCTAAATAAAAGTAGTGGTCGGCCATAGTGTATCACCGGAATTAAATACTTTCCTGCTAGCAAAAATTACACCCCATACAGAATTGCAGTCAAATAAAATTAGATATAATTTTTATTTACCAAGCAGCTGTAGATACAGGCATACACAGTGAAGTATAACAGCGCCATTTTTCAGGTTCTTTCCAATGAAGAAAGTACAGAAGTAGGAATAGTAACTGAAATTAAATGGAAAGAATGAAAGGAAAAACAAGTGCTCTTACTGTGTTGTTCACCTCCTCCTTGCTCCAGGAACTCTTGAGAACTTTTTCTATTTAATCTCAGTATGCACTGTTTCATCCAACCTGTCTTCTCTTTTCAAATAATGGAAAATCCAGGATGGAATATAACAATATTATGGAAATGAAAGTCACCACTCACCGTATGGTGGAGATGCTGAGTCATAGATAGGCACAATAAAAAGACTGTCACAAATAAGAAGCTTCTGGCCAGTAAGGCCTTACTGGCCAAAACCTTCTTGTTTGTGACAGGCTTTTAGTTGTGCCTATCTATGACTTAGCATCTCTGCTTTATAGGGAGTGGTAACTTTCCTTTTCATAATATTGTTACTTTCTTCTCTTTTGGCAGATTAATATAACTCCAGTTTCAAAAAAAATTATGTTTTCCTTGACTAGGTTTTCCTCGTCTGTGTGAATGTCTTCCTTGATGGTTGGTAAGCAGTTTCTATCAATATTTGATATAACACAGGAGATTTCAAAATACAGGGTGTACATAAAGTCTAGGAACAGTTTCAATTATTTATTGCACAGAAACCAAGCACTGTACAGATATCACACATATGTCATTTTGAAGGGAAACACTGAAAGTTTCTTTTTTTCCTCCTATGTTTAGAACCAAGTACGGTAAGAAGCCAACAACAAGAAAGGCCATGTACCACTGCCACAACAAATTCGTTATGACAGGTAGCTTGTGCCTGGTGAAGAGAAGCGGACATCCTAGTGTGAGTGCAGTGAATGTAGAGCACTTATGAGAGACATTCATAAGGAGTCCAAGGAAATTGGCGCATCGTGCATCCTGTGAACTGGAAATGACTCCAATGACAGTGTGGAAAGTTCTGCTACAGAAGCTGTCTATGAAACCATTAAAATTGGAGCTAGTGCAGAAGCTCAATGGCAACGATAAAGACAAGCATTCTGAGATTTGTTCACAGTTGTAACAACTGAATGAGGATGGGTATGGCATTGTTGAACACTTAATTTTTAGTGACCAAGTCACTTTTCACAGTACTGTGAAAGTGAACAGGCACAACTGTCAAATCTACGGTATGAAGCATCCACACAAATGCACTGAATTTGAGCATATTCCCCAAACACAGGTGCCAATGCTAAGGAAAAGGTAATGTGGGTTAGAGGGCAGAAGGAAGTAGTAGTAAACCAGTTCATTCAGAAACTCGGAGATATTAAGTGGGACTGTAAATATAACTGTCAAATGGGAATAAATAAAACTGAAACTGCTTTTAAGAACTTCATTAAAAATTATTTAGGTTTGTGGTATTCTTGTACTCAATAGTTTGTGTACAATGGGTTACTATCTCATGAGGAAACTAAATCTTCTCACTCTTTGATGTGATGCCAAGACGCAGTACCAATATTTCTGAAGCAGATGTGAACACATTAACCAAACCCAAAAAGGGCTTCCAATGACTTTGTCACCATAATAACCCAGGTGATTGACTGATTCTATGCGATAGCCTTCGGCCTCAAACAAGTTTGAGGACTTCAGAACCATCATTAAACAGGGTTGGACAGTATTATCTCATCCATCCTACAGCCCTGACCTAGCGCACCTCCTACTTCCATTTGCTTGTCTCATTAAAGCATCACATTTGTAGATGACATTTTGAGGATGACAAAGATGTGATTCTTACAGTGGAGAAATGGCTTCAATACCAGAACAAGGAGTGGCACTGACAGGGTACACACACCTTTGTGTCTCGATGGAGGAAGGCCATAGAACAGGGCAGCAATTGTGTGGAAGTATAGGGAATGTAGAATAAACAACATTCTTTCTTTTGTGTATTTATTATTGTGTTCAATAAATAATTACTGAAGGAAAAAATGTAGTGCCTCACTTTTTGGGTAACCCTCACATTTATTTTAATAGTTATTCCATATTATTTTTACTACTTTGTGAATGAAGCTTGTGGTCAAAGCACGAACTGTTGGTAGTAAAATTTAACAGTGAAAAAGAGAGGGATGGCTGTACTGAGCTGAGAAGACACATTACATTTCAATGATCTGTCACCCTGATGCTACTCATAAACATTTACCTCGAGTCAGTTTCCTTCTTGTAGCTTCTCCATGTTAAGGACCTGCTATGCACTGCCACCATGTCTTGTCACATGACTTTGTTTCCATTTGCAGAGGATTGAGGGCTGTAAGACAGCTCTCTAGTCTTCAAGCTACAAAATAATGTAACTGCCTTTTAAACAACTCTTCTGTATTTTGTTGCTCTTATGTCACATTTATATGCATTAAGTAAACAGATCTCATTGACAAGAACAACATTTTCAAATTGAATCTCATAACACCACATTGCTCTTCAGCCTTGTTAAGCTTTTTCTGGGTGTTGATATTGCAGACAGTGCCTCTTCCTCTCTGCCTTCCAAAACACTGCCAAGCCACAACCCCAATAAGTAAATAACCCCTTCATAGCAGGAGAAGATGTTATATATCTGTCACACTTTGACAATGTCCTAAGACGACAATTCTTTTGTCATTTCTGAAAATATTACACCACGAAGTACACACAGAGGGGAGTTCTTTATATAGTAACTAGCTAAATAATATTTTTAAATGAACATCTTTATCTGATCACGAGGAAGAAATCGGACATGTTTTTATGGACAAATAACATGTATCGCCTAAGTAGGCTGGGATCTACGTTATGTTAAAAGATACCGGATACCATGTTAATTTACATATTCACAAAACTTAAGTGTCACATTCAGTGTTTTTCATATTTATACTTTTGTAATTCGAAAATATATAGTTTAAATGATGCACCATATTAAAGTCTCACAAACACCCATTTTTACACAATAGTCATGTAAAAGGCTCAGGAAATGTCACATCTATGGCTAAAACTGTTATTGGAAAGTAGTTTGTTTGCAAGGTGCTACTCCAGTCTCCGTAAGCAAGAAATTACTATTACTTCATTTTACAAATGGGCTCCCACTCAGTTTGCCGCCTTCCTGCTGATACAACAATGGGCCAGTTCATGATGGACTAGGACAAATCATCACTGTCAAGACCTACCTACCAACCAAATCATGCCACAGGATCACTTGACTTTAGACACTGACTGTTATCAGAGCTAAAGAACATCTCCCTCTTATGTTCCAAACCGCCACCTATAGCAAACACTAAATGGCTCAGTTTCTTTACCTTGGCATTTTCCCTTCTGCTCCAAGATGGTTCTGGAACTACCTTCTGTTGTCCTCCTGACAATTCTCACAATGTAATCCCTATGAGAAAATAAACTGATACGGTTTCCTTTTCCCAACATGAGTACGTATATTAATTACAAGTCCACATCACTATCCAATCCTGACTACACCCCCAAGTGGGTGTAAGAACTGGCATCTGAAGTGAGATGCCAAATTTGACCCACTTTCAGCTTTGAGGTGCCCCATACAAATTACTAAGCTGTGAACAGATGTAAGAAACCATCGTGCAGGATAGTCCGGCTCCATACTGCGGTGCAAAAGACAAGTGCTTAGCACAGTCAGCCCAAGCTGCCCACCACAGTCTACCCAGGCCTAATGCCACGCTGCCATCACTGCCATTAGGCAAGGAAATTCAACCTCGTCTGCCTCCTCTACGGTGGTCACACGAGGCCACATCATGATTATGATGTCCCAATGGCACCTCGACACCGGGCATCGCCACTGCATTGCTGCCCAATCTATTGTCAATGAACAATTTAATTGTAACAATGAAAATAATCGATTTCTGACAATATACTGTAATTGTATAGCTAAAAAATCCATTCACCAAGCAACGGTTGGAGCCTTTCCTTATCATCCCATCTGTTAAGTCTCCCCTGACCTTGCATTCTGGGTGACTTTTCAGAACCCCACCCCTTTCCCTAGACGTCTCAAGTTCCCTTCCCTTCACCCCTCTCCCTACCCGTTCAATCTTTATGCTGGAAGGAGGGGCCACTGGCTTCAAAAGCTTGCATAAGTAAAACCTTTCTCCTGCCATCACTTGGTGACTGGATTTTTTTATCTATCCAATTCCTACATATTAAATGTGCAAGCTTCACTTGTAGGGGGAAATGCCTCTGGACCAATGCTGCCACTGACATTACTGAGGTCTGTTATCAAATTTTGTGTGTGTGTGTGTGTGTCTAGTTTAAAGCAATTCCCTCACCCACATCACAGAGACAACTAGAGATGGATCCAACATATTGCAAACATGGGTGGAGCAACTCCGTGTGAAAAATGATGATCTGCAAAGGCACCTTAGTGAGGCATTAGTAAATGTGATGCTGCGAAACAGCACTGTGCCTGGAGCTAGCCTAACTTCCCTATTTCTGTGTTCCCATAGGCGGTTCTAAACCAGGTGAAAACGTTGACACAGTAGTACAAAATGTAATGGAAACAGGGAAACTGTCCCCATCGAGTGACGAAAAGTTCATAGGAGTACCAGCATGAAGTTGCAAGGAGTGGCTCATGCTTATGTAGATTCAAGGAAGGGCTGAGAAATACCAAGGCATTTGACATCCTTGCAGAATGCCTTGAGGATATGTACAGAGATAAATACCATCAGCTACTATAAGGACAATCTTTCCATCAAATATCAAAATTCTGGAGAGGATTTCGAGTGATTTTCTGCCCGAATAAGAGTTATCTCTTGTTGTACATATGTACTAACAGAAAGTAATGAAAGGAAAGAGATACCACTCAGGAAATCAGAAACTTGCTGTGCAGATTCACTCATTCGCAGGATTTACCCCACAGGTACCTGACAAGGTGAAGTACACCGAGTACACTAAGATAGGCTATACAACTCACAAAGGAGGTGCAACAATTCGTCTAATCATCCACCGGGGTAAAGCCCACTAGATGTGTATTCGTTGCCGAAGTGTACTGCACTCATTGCAAATGAGAAAAAGTTACACGGCTCCTTAGTGTTTGGCACCAGCATGTGCTTGTTTTAGAAAAATCAGACACGAGAGAGAAAACTGTCCATCTCTACAGCACTGCTCAGCTAACCAAGTAGGTCAACGAGGTGCTTGAAGGAATATGAATACGGGAAATGTGAATGGGAGCAGTTCTGCCACTGCTCCTTGCTCCCCTTCTGCAAAGCCAATCCGGTAAGAGAGATAGGAATTGCTCAGGTGGTAAACTTAAGTTTCCAAGATAAAATGAACAGCAGAATGTCTACTTTTCTCATCAATACAGGCATACCAATAAATGTTTTGTTTGTTAGATATACTCACTGTCAACTGTACCCCATTCTAGCTGACTTTGCAACTTCATCTGAAGAAAAGAAACAACTTCTGTCAAACTTCTTAATGTACCACAAGATTCCTACACATGATAACAAGCCAATAGCCTGGAAACCTTATTGCATATCCTATCACTTGCAGCCTGCAGTACACAAAAATACCTCAGATTTACTAAAAGATGGAGTAATTAAACCTTCTTTCAGTTCCTGGTTGTCACATACAGGGTGTACATAAAGTCCGGGAACACTTTCAATAATTATTTATTGCAAAAGAACTAAACATTGTACAGGTGTCATACATATTGCCCTTTGAAGAGAGACTGTGAAAGTTTTTGTTTTTTACAAACATTTGATATGCGAACCATGAGAGACCCAGCACATGTCAGTATGGTAATTGATACCTTGCCATACCCATCCTAGCATGGCATCGTTGACTGTGGCAGTCGCTTCCCGTACTCTCTCCCGGACCTCTGTTGTATCACGTGGTAGAGGCGGTACATTCACCAGATCTTTAATGTGTCCCCACAGAAAAAACTCACACAGAGTGAGGTCTGGTGATCAGGAAGGCCATTTCACGAAACAGCTGTTCCCCTTTTGTAGCAAAGCCAATCCACCAATGCAGCAGCTCCGTGTTCAGGTACCCACAAACTTCAAGATGGAAATGGGGTGGAGCCCCATTCTGCTGAAACATGTCCAAGTAGGAATAATCAGTGACAGTGCTTTCGACAAAGAAGAATGGCCCGTACAGTTTTCGACGTGACAAGGCACAAAAAATATTTACCTTTGGGGAATCACGCTCAAATTCAATGCTCATTTGTGTTGATGCTTTGTATCCCATATTCGACATTTATTTCTGTTCACTTTCCCATTTGTAGAACTACAACATACCTCAACTCACCATGCTTGTGACTAGCACCGACTATTAGCAAATTACCAAAATACGCTGTGGCGGTTGTAATGCTATTGTAAATATAATCCTGCCATTAATCTGTATATTTTAAATTTTTTGTTCCTTAATAATTTTGAAAAATTAAGCAAATACTATAACGAGAGTAAGCTTTTGTTAAGTGTAGTTTATCTGTTAAAAATAACCTCTTTGATGTAGGTGGAATAAATGTATTAAAACATATTTTGTAAATAATTATGTAATATTTCAAGTACAACTGTAATTAATTATGTCAATTTTGTATGTATGTGCTGTCATGCAATTGTAGATGGTTCATACTTAGGGTTTTTGTAAGCAGAAGTGTAAAGTGAAAATGTGTAGGGATCATAGGTAGAACAGAACTCCGTTCTGTGGTGGAATGGGAAAGGTGGTGGGGCGCGCGAGTGAGAATTGGCGCGCAAGTGACACACACAGTCGGTAGCTGCCCTGCAAGTGGTGAACATGCATTACGTTGGTCAAGCACTAGAGGCCCCGAATTTTCTGCAAGATTGGGTTTTGGCCTCGGACATGTTCTACATGATTGGCGCAGTATGGCAATAAATTAATAGCTCAGAAATTTGCAATTTTATCGTCGCCACCAAGAGGAAGATAGAGAGCTATGTACCTGTGCAATATTACTTTGCAGCACCGCCTCATACCACCTTCGACATCAGTAACAGGCAAAGTACTTTACTTAGAAGTGTATCACAGTTTGAACCATCCTTCTTCAATCAGTGGAATATAAGTGTTAAATGTACCTTTGTGTTTAGCCATAATTTTCCAATTTCATTTACCTCAGTAGGGTCCTTACCTAAACGAATTTATTCTGAGTATTCTGATGTTTACTGAAGCTTGAATAATAGTAAATTACTGGCAATAGTATTGTTTTGGTAGTAAATTCTGAAAATCATTATTAAATACTAAAGTTTGCACATATCGGTTTAAGAACCACCGCTTTGCGTGACCATGAGGATAAGTTTTCAATAGCATTTTTGAAAGTAAGGTAACATTATTGTTTAACTGCAACAATCTTAACAGTATTTGTTCGTGTTGCTTCTCCATGTCAAAGAAAGCCAGACAAATATTGGTGTTAGTTAAACGTTAAAAAGTAAACAAGTAAAAGTCCTAAAGAAATGAAATCTAGTTGTGTTAAATAATAGGTTTGGTCATATGAATAATAGCTATAAGTTTAATATTTTTTTGTATCCTTGTTGAAACATATGTGTTATCATCAGCATCATCATCATTTAAGACTGATTATGCCTTTCAGCGTTCAGTCTGGAGCATAGCCCCCCCTTATAAAATTCCTCCATGATCCCCTATTCAATGTTAACATTGGTGCCTCTTCTGATGTTAAACCTATTACTTCAAAATCATTCTTAACCGAATCCAGGTACCTTCTCCTTGGTCTGCCCCGACTCCTCCTACCCTCTACTGCTGAACCCATGAGTCTCTTGGGTAACCTTGCTTCTCCCATGTGTGTAACATGACCCCACCATCTAAGCCTGTTCGCCCTGACTGCTACATCTATAGAGTTCATTCCCAGTTTTTCTTTGATTTCCTCATTGTGGACACCCTCCTGCCATTGTTCCCATCTACTAGTACCTGCAATCATCCTAGCTACTTTCATATCCGTAACCTCAACCTTGTTGATAAGGTAACCTGAATCCACCCAGCTTTCGCTCCCATACAACAAAGTTGGTCAAAAGATTGAACGGTGCACAGATAACTTAGTCTTGGTACTGACTTCCTTCTTGCAGAAGATCGTAGCTGAGCACTCACTGCATTAGCTTTGCTACACCTCGCTTCCAGTTTTTTCACTATGTTGCCATCCTGTGAGAATATGCTTCGTAAGTACTTGAAACTGTCCACCTGTTCTAACTTTGTTCCTCCTATTTGGCACTCAACCGGTTTATATTTCTTCCCCACTGACATTACTTTCGTTTTGGAGATGCTAATCTTCATACCACAGTCCTTACATTTCTGATCTAGCTCTGAAATATTACTTTGCAAACTTTCAATCAAATCTGCCATCACAACTAAGTCATCCACATATGCAAGACTGCTTATTTTGTGTTCACATATCTTAATCTCACCCAGCCAGTCTATTGTTTTCAACATATGATCCATAAATAATATGAACAACAGTGGAGACAGGTTGCAGCCTTGTCTTACCCCTGAAACTACTCTGAACCATGAACTCAATTTACCATCAACTCTAACTGCTGCCTGACTATCCATGTAAAGACCTTTAATTGCTTGCAAAAGTTTGCTTCCTATTCCATAATCTCGTAGAACAGACAATAACTTCCTCCTAGGAACCCAGTGTGTGTCTTCTTTAAATAATTACTGAAGTATAGTGATAAATTCCATAAGTAACAGAAAGTGGAATTAATAGTACTTACTGCCAAGTGACCCAAGTAAATGGAAATTAAGTGGTTGTGTTTCAATTACATAGTAAGTCAAAGTAGTTATTTATTCAGTGTCGAAAATTGACTTCATCTTTTTGTGTGGACACTGAGCCCGATTTGGGCTGGCGACCGTTTTATTAAGAAAAACAGTTTATTGTTATAACAGGCTTTGTCTGATAAAAGGTTTCCAAAAGTAATTATTATCACTGCTTTTCCCACAAACTGTATGATTCAGAGAAAAATAGTTCGATAATTTACCATTAGGTTGAACACGGTTAAAATCTCTCTCCGAGAGTTGATGGTTTGGAGTGTGCCTGTCGCTACTTACTACACAGTTCTGACATTCCAAACTGCGGATCTTCCATCTTTACAGTGGTAGAACTTAAACGTTCTGGTACCGTACTGACGAGAACGCGAAAGAACAATTGCATGGTACACATGAAAAAAGAACTTTCAGGGTTTCTCTTCAAAATGACATATGTATGATATCTGTACAATGTTTTGTTCTTGTGCAATAAATAACTGAAAGTGTTCCTGCACTTTTATCAGGGTGTATATGCAGACAAGGAAAAAAAATTCCCGGATTTTTCACGGATAAAAATACACTTTCTCCCAGGTGAAAACAAGCTTTCTCCGTGTTAAGTGACAGTATATTTTCCCTTAGCAATCCTTTTAATGGTTATGGTTTTATACATGGGCATAGAATTTCCGGGCACTATAGAAAACGAAACTCAGGGAAAAAGACAAGATCTGGAAATATCTTTCATGTGTAGCAACATGCATGCTGCGTATTTTCGTATTACAAAAGTATACATTGGAATTCCACCAAACACCACATGTTACTTTCCAAATCATTGAAATCGAGATTGCGACGCGCTTTTGTAAGCCAGTCATAGCTCATGTCACGTGATCTCGCCAGCCGATGACAGCAGATATTCAGAGCATAGG
Source organism: Schistocerca piceifrons (assembly GCF_021461385.2). NCBI lineage: Eukaryota > Metazoa > Arthropoda > Insecta > Orthoptera > Acrididae > Schistocerca > Schistocerca piceifrons. Next base: position 121,800,947 of record NC_060148.1, on the reverse strand, counting down.
ACATGTGATGTAGTCAGCCAGTAGCATTATCACTGTTAAGTAGCACGAACACACAAACAGGGAAAGTTAATAGTTTAAATTAATATATATGGTGTTGCTACAAGAAAAGCAAAGCTGTCACATGCGAGGGCTATCCACAAAGTACATTACGTTTTGGAATTAAAAATAAATAAAGTATTGGAATTTTTTTTTATTATATACAGATGAAAGCCACACTTAAATACTACTTTTCTACATAGTTGCCATTTAAATTAAGGCACCTATCATAACAATGGACGAGCTTGGAAATTCCTTCGTCGTAAAATTCGGCCGCCTGTGCCTTCAACCACGTGGTTACCTCTTCTTGAAGCTGTGCGTCGTCATCAAAACGCTGCATAGCCAACCACTTCTTCATTGCTGGGAATAAGTGGAAGTCGCTTGGTGCCAGGTCGGGACTGTACGGCGGATGAGGAAACAACTCCCACTTAAAAGATTCGAGAACTTCACGAGTGGCATTTGCTGTATGGGCCCGGGCATTGTCGTGAATCAGCAAGATCTTTGAGCTCAACTTTCCCCTGTGCTTGTTTTGTATTGGTCTTCTGAGGTTGTGCATAGTTTGGCAATACCTTTGAGAGTTTATTGTAGTCCCTCTTTCCAGGAAATCCACAAACATCACACCTTTTCTGTCCCAAAAGAAGAGGTAACCACATGGTTGAAGGCACAGGCGGTCGAATTTTAGGACGAAGGAATTTCCAAGCTCGTCCATCGCTATGATAAGTCCCTTAATTTAAATGGCAACTATGTAGAAAAGTAGTATTTAAGTGTGGCTTTCATCTGTATATAATAAAAAAAAATTTCCAATACTTTATTTATTTTTAATTCCAAAACGTAATGTACTTTGTGGATAGCCCTCATATAATATTGGTCTCTAAGGTTAATATGCTGCAAGAGAAGCTAAGCTTTCGCATATAATGTTGATCTTTTTTGTGTGTGTTGCAGTTTGAGATACATCACACAAATGTGCCAGTAAAATTTTCAATAATGAGATAAATGTCTGATCTTCAGGGTTCAAAATTCTTCTAAATGACTCATCATCAAAGAGTTGATTTTTAAATGAGTCAAATGCTCTTTAATTTAATAAATTCATGGTACATTCTTGCACATAGTTCAACTTACATAGAAGGATATTTACTTTGAAAGTAACGCTTTTCAAACCACTAGTTGCAATATTTTCCCGTGACCTGTCAGAAAAAGGTTTGTTTCAGCAGTTGCCAGACAGCGCAAATAACAGGCGACACAGCTATCATAACATAGGAAGCCCGTATGTGCGTACGTGTTAAACGCTGAAAGATCATACATTATGTCATAAAAGAAACAAGACATTAGAAGATACTCCATGAGCATCGGAATTTCGAGAACCATATTAAAATGTGCACATTTAAAGTGCACAGTCGTATGTCCAGATTCCCAATGAAGTAGACCTCAACTTAATATTAATCCTTTCAGTGTGTTTTTCGGGATGTAAATTTTCTTGGAGCACCAGTATTGTATTATATCATATTTGGTTCTTAATTATGGCATAATGCCATATGTGCTGGGGGAAAAAAAAAAAAAACATGCACGTGAAATGCAGCAAACAGTTGAAACTAGCCAGTACGGTGGAATTAAACATTGTGTTTCAAATACATTGACTGCCACTGCAGAAAAGGTTAATAAAAGTCAAATTTCTTTTGCAAACAGACCAAAATAACTTCATTGTTCCACAAGGCGAATAATGTTTGACTGTCAGAAAGGTAGAAATAAAATAAAATCTGAAACTAATGCCATATTTAAGCCTTCCATAATTACGTGAATGTATTTTAATTCACTTGATAGCTCCCGGCCACAGATATCCGTTTTGTTTTGATTTGACATGAGAGTATACGAAGGGGAAACAGCAAAATCACTAAATGAAGACACAGATCACGTGGAGACTACCCACTACAACTCTACTCTGACTGCTCTGCGCATCAGCCCCAGATCTACGATATTTGCGGACCGGATCAATACTAAAAAAATCGAATTTTCAAAAATATGTTCATCTTGTAGCGCACATCTTTCTGAAAAGTCTGAAACATAAAACATATGTGTTCGAGGAAATGTAAGACATATTATTTGGTCTCAAGTATGGCTAAGTGCAGTGCCACGCCTCCTGATAAATCATTCTTCTTACGCATATCACTGTATTTCGCTCTGTGGAATTGAAACGTGTATATTTTGTAATGGATGCCATCAAACTACACTCCTGGAAATGGAAAAAAGAACACATTGACACCGCTGTGTCAGACCCACCATACTTGCTCCGGACACTGCGAGAGGGCTGTACATGCAATGATCACACGCACGGCACAGCGGACACACCAGGAACCGCGGTGTTGGCCGTCGAATGGCGCTAGCTGCGCAGCATTTGTGCACCACCGCCGTCAGTGTCAGCCAGTTTGCCGTGGCATACGGAGCTCCATCGCAGTCTTTAACACTGGTAGCATGCCGCGACAGCGTGGACGTGAACCGTATGTGCAGTTGACGGACTTTGAGCGAGGGCGTATAGTGGGCATGCGGGAGGCCGGGTGGACGTACTGCCGAATTGCTCAACACGTGGGGCGTGAGGTCTCCACAGTACATCGATGTTGTCGCCAGTGGTCGGCGGAAGGTGCACGTGCCCGTCAACCTGGGACCGGACCGCAGCAACGCACGGATGCACGCCAAGACCGTAGGATCCTACGCAGTGCCGTAGGGGACCGCACCGACACTTCCCAGCAAATTAGGGACACTGTTGCTCCTGGGGTATCGGCGAGGACCATTCGCAACCGTCTCAATGAAGCTGGGCTACGGTCCCGCACACCGTTAGGCCGTCTTCCGCTCACACCCCAACATCGTGCAGCCCGCCTCCAGTGGTGTCGCGACAGGCGTGAATGGAGGGACGAATGGAGACGTGTCGTCTTCAGCGATGAGAGTCGCTTCTGCCTTGGTGCCAATGATGGTCGTATGCGTGTTTGGCGCCGTGCAGGTGAGCGCCACAATCAGGACTGCATACGACCGAGGCGCACAGGGCCAACACCCGGCATCATGGTGTGGGGAGCGATCTCCTACACTGGCCGTACACCACTGGTGATCATCGAGGGGATACTGAATAGTGCACGGTACATCCAAACCGTCATCGAACCCATCGTTCTACCATTCCTAGACCGGCAAGGGAACTTGCTGTTCCAACAGGACAATGCACGTCCGCATGTATCCCGTGCCACCCAACGTGCTCTAGAAGGTGTAAGTCAACTACCCTGGCCAGCAAGATCTCCGGATCTGTCCCCCATTGAGCATGTTTGGGTCTGGATGAAGCGTCGTCTCACGCAGTCTGCACGTCCTGCACGAACGCTGGTCCAACTGAGGCGCCAGGTGGAAATGGCATGGCAAGCCGTTCCACAGGACTACATCCAGCATCTCTACGATCGTCTCCATGGGAGAATAGCAGCCTGCATTGCTGCGAAAGGTGGATATACACTGTACTAGTGCCGACATTGTGCATGCTCTGTTGCCTGTGTCTATGTGCCTGTGGTTCTGTCAGTGTGATCATGTGATGTATCTGACCCCAGGAATGTGTCAATAAAGTTTTCCCTTCCTGGGACAATGAATTCACGGTGTTCTTATTTCAATTTCCAGGAGTGTATATTCAGGACAACGGAAATGTCCTGTGGTGCCTCACCTGCTCCCAGTCAACCGGTTTGACAGCCTGCCCCTCTTAAAAACCAAAATCTCACAATTAATAGCAGATGGGATTTTTTGCAATCGGGAGAACAAGAACTCTTCAGAAAATCTGAACTCTTTAGTGCCTATTGGCTAATAACTTGCTGTTTTGTGTGACATAAAATTAAATATAGGATACATAAAACCAATAAAGACAAGAGATAAGCAAGAAATTATGCATTTCTTCAATCCTTAGCTCCTAGCATTTTTTTCTCTCTAATCTCACTACAGCTTTACATGGTGTGCTTTCCTTTCTGGGAGAGGATCTACGGTATTACCTCATCAAAGTTCATGAAACGTTTTGCTACTTGAAAAATCAAAATGTCATTATCTAATACTGAAAAAGCTGTTAACACAAATAGTACCCAAGACTGGCGTGGTTTCTCGATCTGATTACATCTATTTTGTCACTGTCTGCTAGATAAAACAAAATAGGCCTTTCTAATATGTCAGCAGTTTTGTAACACACACCAAATAAACAAGACTGTTTTGGCACCAATGGCCATTTTTGTAACACTACAGAATATAATTCACGCAGTACCAATATCAAATGCCTATTAGGCCTACTACAAACCAAAAAAAATTGTTAGGAAATAGTTTCACTTTCATTCATACGCACCAGTTTCTCAAGCAAGAGATCAAAAAGTAGTATTACGAAATTTTTATATAAATTTGGTATCGCCATATTCTCCCATAATTTGTGTAATGTCCCCATTTCTTCTCCTTTCTCATTCCACAAACAATCTTGTCACCACCAATTCTGTAGCTATTTGTGCCATTGTCAAAATTTGTTTGCTGATTAACTTCACTAACCCTGCCAGAATCACAGGTTAGGTTATCCCACTATTATTTTCCAGTTAGGCGTTTTACGTTTTTGAGCAACACGTTTTCCATTTTACTTCCAGAATAGAACTTAAGTGGCTGCTACACGAGAACTGTACTACTGGTCCTTACTAGTGTAGCGATATGGCCAAAAATTTTCTGTCAAAATTTCATTTCCTTAGATACACAGAGAAGATAATACATAATTTTTCTCACCTGTTATTCCTGACAGTTGTTTATTTCCACTCTGGTAGTCTGAATCTATGGATTTCGCTAGTAATTATAACAACACTGATCATTCACAAACCCAATCAACCACATAATCAGACAGCGATTAGCATTCATACGTTTCGCTTTAGTCCGCTCAGCTCGTATAGCCCTGTCCCATCAACGGGAAGTTTATTTCTAGATGCGATGAGACATCACATACACTATGTATGCATTCAAAAATCAACTTATGATTCAGTCAGAAATCAACTTAAAAATGTGTTCAAAAATGTTCAGAATACAATAGGGATGCGTTTCAAAATTATATGAATAATCAATAGACAAACATGCGCTGCATGCTAGGCACTTTGTGATACAAGTTTTTTTCCTCAAGAATATGAATTTGGTGCCCCCTTTTCTTGGTAGCATCTAGCTGCTTGATGCGACTGCTTGCACAGCCAACATCCATATTCCTGTAGCCGGAATCAGGAGAATCTACTACTCAAAAGCAACTCAACTGTGCATGCGTATGAGCCCACTCATAACTGCTAAAACGAATCTAATGTAAACAGATGTGACTTCACACTCATTGGAGGCAATTTGTTGTTATGAAGCATTGCATAGTCTTCCTAAAAAAAAAAAAAAAAAAACCACGGGTTTTCCCGGTTTTCTCCCGGATGAAAAAATTCCTGGGTCGTAACTGGATCTCCCGGTTGTCCCAGGTCATATACACCCTGTTTATGTACGCTCGTTACAGTGGTAGTCCCCAACAAAACCAGTTACAGAGGAAAAGCTTGCAGCATTGATGATATTTTCAATCACCTTGGCAAATGCAAATTCTTCACCTTGCTCCAGCTACTATCAGATTCATGTAGCTATTAAAGATGCAGAAAAAGACAGCTTTTGCTGTACCCTGTGGGCATTATGAATATCAAAGAAAGCCCCCCCCCCCCCTCCCCCAAAAACACCCGCCTCTCCCCCTCCACAACATTTTAACATTTTGCTGATTTACTTTTAGCAGGTTTAAAGCTAACCATGTGACTAGTATACCTGGATAACACAGTTGTCTTTTCAAATTCAGTGAGGGAACATGCAAAGTAACTAAAAAAACATACTAACCCATTTTAGTGATGCTAATCTAAATTTGAAATTCAAAAACTGTGATTTTGCACCGTCAAGAGTGCACTATCCAGGCCATATAATTTTAGCAGATGGTTAAGACCGGAACCACAATTAAAAAATGCAGTGAATGATTTTTCAGCATCGAGGAACATTAAAGAATTGCAACTGATTTCTCAGGTTAATAAATTACTATCGCCGTTTTGTGGAGAACTATCCGGTCACCACGAAATGGCTTGCAAAATCACTAAAGAAGCGAGCTGCTCCTGTCTGGACAATGAATAGCAGGAGGGCCATGTTAAAACTGAAAGACATTCTTAACAAGTGCATCTGTCTTGGGTTATCGGCATTTTGCTCTACCTTTAATCTTGTTGTGTGATGCTAGCAACGTCTCAGCTGGTTGTATTTTGAGTCAGATACAAAATGGTGAAGAAAAACCAATTGGTTATGCTTCACATCAGCTGTAGCAGCTGTGCAAAATTACACCTTGTTAGATAGGCCTTAAAACTCTGTGAATGTGACTACATAACCAGACTTAAGCCTGGAAAGTTAAATCAGAATCCAGGTGCCTTGAGTACAGAAATTACGATCCTACAAGTAGATGATGTGCTTACTGAGGAATTAAAGAAGGCACAAGAATCCCGAGACTACTGGCACATATATACTGCGACAAAGTCATGAGTGTATACAGACACATCGTAATGGGGAAAGTGCCACGCAGGCACACATGGCAGGCCATTATTGGTGGTCAAAATAAAAGGAAAAAAAAAATAAATAAATAAATAAATTAGGCTATTATGTTCGAAACTGTCTTTTTGCAGAGAGTGCAAGAACAAAAACCAAATGTACTTCTTCAAACTATATCTGAGGTAGCTGGACCTTTCAAAGTCTTAGCACACTATATTGCAGGACCATTTGCCTTAACAGTAAAAAGTAACGTACATTTTATCTGTCGCTGACCATTTCTCTCATTATCTTATTGTGTGACCCACTGCAGACATGGCTGCTGAGATGGTTGTGAGAGCACTGGTAACTTATTTTGCACTACAATCCAGAAGTCCAGAGGCCATTATAGCAGACTGAGGGACAAACGTTATGGCCAATCTTATCATACAGTTACTGTATTTACTCGAATCTAAGCCGCACTTTTTTCCGGTTTTTGTAATCCAAAAAACCGCCTGCAGCTTAGAATCGAGTGCAAAGTAAGCGGAAGTTCTGAAAAATGTTGGTAGGTGGCGCCACAACTAACTTCTGCCGTCGAATATACGTAGTGCTGCACAGGCATGCTTTGCAGGCACAAAGATAAATACTGGCGCCAAAACCTCCGCGTCAGTAAATAAATTAAAAAAAAAAGCCTTCTCCGCCCCAAGTTTTGACCACTGTATTTTATACATTATCCAACAAAGTAAATAGAAATTCCGTATTGTTCATTTTCGAATGTAGCAGCATTTCAATGTACTACGAAAATCGGACTGGCAAGACTATTTGGGATGTTTGTCAATATGGCCAACTCTGGGTTCTGAATTTTTTCAACCTGTGAAAAGAGATGGTTGCTAATAGGAACTTTCATGAATTGTGAATCACATACAGTATTCTCTTCGCCATAAGAATAATACGAATATAAACATTTTGCCATGTATTCTTTCGTGTTTGCTGCTATCTCATTTAAATCCTGTCTGCCTAATAAACTACGAAACTAGGGTGAGACAACAGCAAACGCGGAAGAATATACATATCATGTCATGTTTATTTTTGTATTATTCTTATGCCTAATAGTGATACAGTCGGAAATGAAGCACGGCAATTGACTAGATTTTTAAATCTAAGATGACTCTAATTTCTGTGCAGAATTTAATGTACTAAAGAGGCATCTGCAAATATTTTCAAACGGAGAAAAATTATCGCTAAACTCTCGGTCAGAATGTCTTCTATCAAAAGCAGTCTATTATTTGGTTGTTGTTAATCATTATCAAAGAAAGCAGCAGTGTAAGTTACAACAAATAGCAGTCTCTTGCCATTGTTTTGCTAATGAAACGATTCCTCTCTTTTTTTTAATTGTAAGCGGCGGTAACGCGCACAAAAGCAAATCATGCCGCGAGCGGGGACAGGTCATAAACACTCATTATCAGAATGCGACAATAATTCATGACAGTATAGTAATGCATTTTCAGCTTAGAGTGACGTAAACACCTATAACAAAGAGAACGGCACTTACCAGATCAAAGCAAAATAAGCAATCAATTCAAACCAGATGAAGCACGTGAAATAGGAAAGGTACCCGTATAAATACGGACGGAGCGCGCGACGCATAGCAATGGCTACCTATTAAAGCTTAACTGCTAAGCTTACGACTCTAACCTACTGTAGCTGTATCGTCATTCATTCGACTTAAATTGTCTCTCATATTACAATGGACCAACTTTGTTTTGATTTGGAGGTGCGGCCTAAAGCTTTTCTCTCCCCTTGAATTTCGAGTCTCAGATTTCAGATGCGGCTTAGATTCGGTAATTTTTTTTTTCTTGATTTCGAGTCTCATTTTTCAGGTGCGGCTTAGATTCGAGTGCGGCTTAGATTCGAGTAAATACGGTATCTTGACTGTTTAAAATAAAGAAGTTCAGAGCTACATCATTTCATTCTAAGAGTAATGGCAGGGTTGAACACATTCATAAAACAGTACCTAGAATCTTATCTTATAACATGATTAGCTTCCCCTCAGACTGGGATTGTCTATTACCATATGTGATTTCGTCATACAACACCAGAGTACACAAAACCACAGTGTCAATTCCCTTTGAGGTTGTTTATCATCACAAAATGCATTCATCTTTCACGACTTACAAGCTGTCACCTGAAATGAATTCCAGCAAAGTGAAGTACCTGGCTAAATATTAACATTTATTTTGAAGAGAATTCAGCAGAACAATGCAGCTGAACATGGAGACAGCTCCGTAGTTGAAAGGATGCTAGGATGCTGATATACCCACTAGGAGATCATGGGATGTTATGACAAACTGCCATGAAATTGGGCAGAACTAAGAAATTTACATGTCCCTGCACTAGACCATTACAATTAGTGTATTTCACATTGCCTGTCATCGTTGAATTACAGATCAGAATATTATAGCTCAGTTTGATTGCTTGACCAAGTATAAAGATATATAGCATCTACTGTAGAGGATCCAGCAAATCTCAGAAATGTTTAGAACAGATGTTGATATAATTTACATTCTGTTACCCCATCAATTTACAGTCTAGGGATTAAAAACAATTTTTATCTTGCGTGGGAGACGAAACTATCTATTTCAATCAACTGATGATTCTGCTCTGTGTTTTCGCCTCGTGGCCTCTTCAGCCCCGTTTCACTCTTATTTATTCCTCTATATTTCATTACCTGCATCTACAACTAAATGGTTTTGTCACATGTTTGCATTATTTCACTACGTAGAGACATTGTCACTACATAATTGTCTAGGTTGTCTAGTGTGGCGAAGTTACATTAAAATTTATGAAATTTGAAAATCTGCATTACCACACAAGTGCAGACTGTAAAGGCCAGTATCATGGATAAGACTAACGTGTTGTTAGGAAAGGTCTGCAGAAACAAGATCCCACTCTCCGTGAACCAAAACACCTATTGCTAAACCACCGCCCAAGAAGCACGATCCAGCACTGCTCCACACACCTGGCCTCCAAGTAGACATCGATGATACAGTGTAGTATCTTTACTTACACTTGAGTGGCACAATTCAGCACCTTATGTAGATTCCATTTCTTCTTGGAACACACTGAAGACAGTTTGTCTCTTACACAACAAACTCGAATGGTCCCAGATTGATAGTTGAATTAACCAAACGTTGGCAAGATATATGCCAATCCCTATGTCGTTCTGGTTTCACTTGTGTTTTCTAATCGGAATTTCAGTCTCCACAAGTACCAAGTAACAATGAACAGTAGTAGACTTCTATTCAAAGCATCCTGTTGCAATACTCTGGGAGATGAATTTCTGTTCTCAGCACAAATGAAAGAAATTTGAAATGTTGCTATCGAACCATTCCTGTCATCCATTCCAAAAATTAGCTTATCTCTCAGTACACATCCTGTCTCATCACTTTTTCCAGATACCAGCAACAATGAACTGTTCTAGTCCTTAAAATAGTTGATGACACAGGAGCAGCAACAAGTCACTAGATATAGCTGCCACATGTATTATGGATTCCACCAGCCCAATATTTTATTTAACATAACAGGCCCAGTAGTGACTTCCACCCCGCTTGCATGACTCTATACTGCTCTTCCACACCCGAAGTTATGTAGCAGAACACACACAGCCACTCCAGCTTATCATGTTTCAGGCAAGTTCCAACACATTTTGTGAGGTGGAGTGGAAAAGTTGAGATATAACACATCATTTTAGGGAAAATGATGAGTTACACTCTCTGTCCTAATGTATGAAATATGATTAAGATATTTTATTAAAAAAATACTTAAGTTTCAGACAGCGAATTGTGGGAGAAATAGTGTATTAATATTTGCAGGTAATACGGGGTACATGGGCGCAGCATATCTGCAAGATGAGATGACAAGTTCAGTGTCTCCACCTGGTGTGTGCCATTAGTTCTTAGAAGTCAAACTTTGAGATGTGTTGCGACCATGAAAGAATGGTGCTCACAATAGCGATAGAGACGATATATGGACAAAAACAAACATGTTTTTAAACTGTCATTCTGATATTATTTCTCAATCTGACATTTTTCTTTGTCAAAATGTATTTTTGTTGTGCAGTTTAATGAGACAAGACATCTATAACTAAAACAATTGTAATATGATTGTGTTAAACATATCTTAGGGGAGCTATCTTCAATGTATAAAGCAGCTTTAATTTTCTTGGTCGCAGATTCCATCTCTCTTTCACCTTCTAGCACTTAAGACACTGCAAAGGAAATGAAGTCCACTAAGAAGGACAGAAGCACATTTATTTGGATCTGATCAGCAGGTCCAAATCACAATTCCTTCACATCATAGGCGACCATAAAAACTATAATATCTACCATTTACTGATCAATTCAATAGGTGGATAAACAACACCTCAAAGTTAATAAGATTTATTTTTCTGCTGCCACCAACTGTCATCTTGTAATTTCAAAATGGCTCTGAGCACTATGGGATTTAACTTCTGAGGTCATCAGTCCCCTAGAATTTAGAACTACTTAAACCTAACCAACCTAAGGACATCACACACATCCATGCCCGAGGCAGGATTTGAACCTGCGACCATAGCGGTCGCGTGGTTCCACACTGTAGCGCCTAGAACCGCTCGACCAGCCATCTTGTAATTTCACCTAGGATTGTTTTCTTTAATTAAACTACATGGTGTACATAAAAGTCCGGGAACACTTTCAATTATTTATAGCATTAGAACCAAACATTGTACACGTATCATACACATGTTACTTTGAAGAGAAACCCAGACTTCCTTTTTCTTTTTTTTTCATGTATATGGCTACAGCATAGTTTGGTAATTTTGCTGATAGTCAGTGCTAGTCGCAAACATGGCCAGTTCAGGTGCAGAGTGAGCTTTCTGTCTATCAGAGTTCGATGAAAACAGGTGGGCTACAGCTGTTCAAAGATCTTTAGAACCAAGTACAGTAATAAGCTACCAACAAGGAAGGCCATTTACCACTGGCACAACAAATTCCACCCCATTTTCATCATGAAGTTCGTGGGTACCTGAGCACGGAGCTGCCGCATCAATGGATCGGCTGTGCTACAGAAGGGGACAGCTATTTTATGAAATGGTCTCCCCGATCACCAGATCTCACTCCGTGTGACATTTTCCTGTAGGGACACATCTGGTTTATGTACCGCCTCTACCATGTGATGTAGCAAAGCACCGGGAGAGAATACGAGAAGCGACTGCCACAGTCGACGATGTCGTGCTGGGACAGGTATGGCAAGAATTTGATTACCATATTGACTTCTGCCGGGTCACTCATGGTTCGCATATAAAATGTTTGTAAAAAGAAAACTTTCATAATTGAAAGTGTTCCCATACATTATGTACACCATGTACTATTATTTGGTATCTGTCTTGTAAACTGTTTATTTGTGTTACTGTTTCAAACAACAGTCTCTTATTATTGTGCTTATTTGTTCATTTAATATTGTTTTAAGTTATTTTTACAATTTGTTAATTAAATTTAACTGAACTTGATTACCTTGCTGTTGTCGTCATACAATCAAAGGGATCACCCTTTGTTGTTTATTGTAAATGATTTATTATTTGTTCATTAGGTCACAGAAGCATCAGGTTTCCCAGTTGTCTTTTTATACTTGTTAGTTAAGTCATTTTGCATTATGTTACTAAAAAATCAAAGATTTCATGTTATGTTTTTGTTTCATTGTTGGCACGCAATTTTCCTGTCGATGTCAATACATAATTTTTCAAACATTTATCAGACAATGGAAAATCCAGGATGGAATGTAACAATATCATGAAAGGAACGTTGCTACTCGCCATATGCTGTCGTGGATAGGCACAACAGAAAGACTGTCACAAATAAGCTTTCGGCCAACATGGCCTTTACACACACACACACACACACACACACACACACACACACACACACACAGTCTCTGGCAACTGATTTTGAAAATTTTAGATTGTTCAATAAGTACTTTATTTTAAGATAACTCTAAACAAACCCATTTGTATTTTGTGGTAGTGTGTTGCAATGAGTTTTTTCTAGTTAAATAATGTTATTGTTGAATCTGAAATTTTACTCTGAAGAAGCATGTAACAAGGATGAGGAACCACTACACATATTTTGTATTTTTGTTTTTTTATTATTCATTACATTTCACAAATATTTTGCTTCAAAGTACAACAAAATGACAAATTTTATGATTATACACGAGAAGAACTCTTTGTGCTTGCCAGCATCACTATGTTTTTATCCCCTAGGTACACAAAGTTCTTTAGTTTTAAATGTTCATACTTAATGTGTTGCTCATTCCACAGTGTGTTTACTACTAAGTAAGTGATTACTGACCATCCTTGTAAAAGCTAGCATCCAGTCATGTAAATTGTTTTATGGATAAGATAGATGACTCCACACCTATGTATGACATGTTAATCCAAATCTTGATTAAGAGTGATGTATAAATTGGAATGGACAGTTACAGAAAGTAGTCAGCTCACAACCTGTGACTTCCATGTATTTTTTATAGTCCATAATAGCACTTATAACCTCAAAATTAAGTAAAAATTGGTGCATGACTGTACACCACACCCATTAACAATTTGATAAACCTGCAATACGATGCACAAGGCAAATAAAAATCATGGATTAAGAAGATCCTTATATTTTCCTTTTACTGGGTTCAGTGGTCTATGAGCAAAGAGGCCAACATACACATTTATGATAAACTCTAATAAAATGTTAGAGTACTTGCTAATGACCTAAGCAGATAGTCTAGAGACAGCATTTGATGCTAAGTGTATACTGATACAAATATTTGCTACAAGTTACTAAAGATTGCAGACCTGAACCAGAATCACATTTTGTAAACAGTGCATTTCAAATTCAGGCATTTGTTGGAAATGAATGGATAGGTCTTTGTAGTAAGCTGACATTTTGAATCAATCCTAAGGCCCTTCTTATACGGTACAATTGGAGAAGATCTGTCCATACCAGACAGGTACCTGGAATGAACTCCTAGTCCAGACCAATGTTTTCACTTGTTTGAGAAAAGTTTCATGTTACCCTTTTAATTATAAACTGCACACCTAAATCAAATCTTGCAATGTAGTTCACTATGCACCAAGGATGAATAATACCACCAAACTTTACAAGGATTAACAACTACGTCATTGTTCAATACCATATGCACAAATGGCCTAGCAGTACTTGTAGAATGTTGAAAATAATTCACAAATAAAGAAGGTGTAGTAGCAAAATATGTAACAACCTTCTCTTCTGAGCAATACTAGTGACATTAATGTCTGGCCACTATGCAGAAATACAGAAATTATTTTTTCTAAATCACAAAATAAAGCTGTATAAAAAAGCACTTACCTCATTGGCAGTATTTAAATACTCAAGCCACATAGTTTCACCAAACTTCTTTACAGAACTGTGTAATTCAGAAGAACCATGCAGACCTCTTGAGTCATTGTATAAAATACTGTTACTTATAACACTTTTGTATAAACTTGCAGCATAGCCATAGTTACTGCATTTAGACTGTTGTAAAGAAAGTGATGTTGATGGGGAAGCACATGCTACAGATGACTTGAGTCTTGCATTGTAGTGTGTATCTTGTTGGCTCACCTTCAAGTTTTCCTTAGTGGAAACCATTTTGGCTTTTTCAAGGTGGCAATTGTTCATCAGGAGAAGGTACTGAACTGAATGAATAAGCATACAGTGCATTGTGTGATACAAGATTTACTTCGTATTACACAGCCAGTATTAAATAAATTGTAATAAATTACATACCAGCATTCCTTTCTAATGCTGAAAATATAATTAATCACAAAACAATGCCCTGAGCAAGAGTGAAGTTTACACGTTTTACTGGCTCATTTTCATTAATGTTTTACACGGGACCCCGGGTTTGATTCCCGGTGGGGTAGGGGATTTTTCTCTTCCCGGGGACTGGGTGTTTGTGGTATCGGTATCATTATCATCATCATCATCATCATCATCATCATTTGTGTCAGTGGCTACAATGGACTGTGTAAAAAATTGGACTGTGTAAAAATTGGGACTTTGTACGGGCACTGATGACCGCGCAGTTGAACGCCCAACAAACCAAACATCATCATCATTAATCTTTTACAGAATCAAAGTAGTACTCAATTTGTTAACATGCATTCTCTTGCAGTGCACAATTCTCAGAATATCAGAGCAGAATCTATCTCAAAAGAAAAAACCACAAAAAGTGAAAATTTCAATAAAGGTTTTAAGAATTGTCTACTAGAAAAATAGGGATAACTCAGAACAACTGATATGAATAATAAACTAATTTTATGCATACATAGAAAATGTACTAAACAAGATTTGGAGCCTTAAGAATCACTACTTAATTAAAGAACTGTTGCGCACAAATCATCTGCACTAACAATTGTGAAAACTGCAACCCCAAGAAAGTCACATGTGCTTGCATTTTCTACCACCAATTATGTACGCTACTATACACAAATGATTACAATCACAGCACTGAATATTATCTCTGGCTTTGAGGATTGTGAAGACCCTGCACACTGAAATTAGAAAATACAAGTGCTGCGGAACACAATCAAGGAGACACTGGACTTGTTATGGGGACTCTCTCTCCATACAGTTTCTATGAGAGTCTACAAATAGTCTACAGTGTTCAATCAAGTATCCATGACAAACAAGTTGCTAACCAAAACATATCCAGGACACATTTTCCGGTTAACGTGTCATGTGAAAGTGCAGTAAAGTACACTGTGTATATGACATTATTCAAAGAGGTTTTCTGCATTCCTTGTC
Organism: Schistocerca piceifrons; assembly: GCF_021461385.2. Classification (NCBI taxonomy): domain Eukaryota; kingdom Metazoa; phylum Arthropoda; class Insecta; order Orthoptera; family Acrididae; genus Schistocerca; species Schistocerca piceifrons. The sequence goes on along the minus strand of NC_060148.1, from coordinate 121,785,525 downwards.
ACATGTGGCTGGGCATAATCCTACTGAAGTATGCTGGGTGGTGTTGTCAGGAGGAAAAGATGTATGTGGGACTCAAAAATATATTGATGCAGGAGTAGCTGTTCACATTTTCAAAACATTTACAATATAAGTCAATATTTCATATTGTATTGAAGGACCGTCAAATCATTGAACTCTGTGTTGGTCTGCTACATCACTCCACAACAAAATCAGCTGGACATGGATGGTTCAATATGAAAGATGATAAGATTTCTCAAAGATGTATAAATAACCCACGCAAATTCAATTCCACATCTAGATAGACGGGATGTTCAAATCTTTTAAATGCTACTCGTAGATGAAGGTAAATGTGCAACGGCACTCTGACATTCAGTTTCAAGACAGAGGCATAGATAGGTACATGGGCAGCAACTGAAGTCTGAAGTACACGAACACTTTTATGTTTAACACTAACATTCCCAGCTACAATTTGTACTGTATCAGAATGTTTTAGCAAGTATCCTGGTTGACTACGAAGAATCAACTGAGCAAAAGATGATCACAATATGTGAAATAGGCACAAATAATGTGTAATGCGAAATTACAGACTCTCTGCACTGCTCTGTTTTGGCACAGACATTGGCAGTGAACACACAGCACCTATCAGCTGGGCGCACATGTTATGCCGCCTCCAGTTGAAGTTGTCACAGACTGCCTGGAACACACGCCTTACCGAAAACACAAGTTTCATCATTACGCCAAATGAATTAGTTTTTACTGTACCACTGATTGTCTGTACAGCCTTTTTAAGTCTGAAGTGTTCTAATGACTGCTGTCTGTTACCACATAGCCTATTTGAGCGGCTGTTAATAAGAAGTAATGCACTTTAAACTATAGAAGAGTTGAAATGAGAGTTCATTTTAAGTCATTTTGTGGCTCAGAGTAGAGATTTCTATCTTCCACTTAGTGTTCCCTGCAAGATGGAACAAAGTCTAAAAGAATTGGATGTTTGAGCATGGCCATGGCCTGAAGGATCCAGACCACTAGAATGAATCATCAAGACAATAATTCATCAAGAAGAGACGCATGAGGTAACAGACAACAATCTAAAATGGTGTTTAAGGAATACTCAAGCTATGTAATGCATACCCACAGCTTTTACCACAGCCATTTCTCAAATTTTACACTGTACTTGGTAACCATGAGGGGAGATGAAACTGTTATACTGGAAAGATTCCAAGTTTCGCAAGAAAGTATACCAATTTTCAAGAAATATTGAGAAGATAACATTTGTTGCCTGTGGCAACTGAGAATTAACAAAGTTACATTACTTGACGCATTACACTGGCTAAATATTTTGACAATTAATGAAGGATACTGAGGAAATATTATTGAAAAGTTCACAATAACATCATTCATGAACAAAATACTTCAATAGAGGGTAGAAAACTGGCAGCCACGAATAACAACAGCATGGATGCATTACAGATATGCAACACAGATATAACACAACTATGATTTAGAAGAAAATTTGGTGGGTGTGACAGAGAAGACAGCCTGACTTATTTACAACTGATGAACAAAACATCCACCATCTCAGCACATCCATTGACTATGAGACTACATGTCGAACATGCCCAGTGCAATATTCATTACACCCATAGCCACCGAGCAGATGTTGGCACTGTGGTTGCTAGTTATCGCCAACACATCCGACACAACATAACTTCTCACCTTAATCCTGTGAGAAGTGACCAATTACTTCTCCTATTTGTTGTGTTGCACATGACTACACATCTTTGACTGAGATAACAGGAGGAATGTCATAAATTACAGGAGTAATAATAAAAAAGAATAAGTACAAAATTTCAAAAAGTTACTAGATGATAACAGTGAACTATTATCAGACAAGACCCTTAAAAACTGGGAGACAAAATTAAATCTGACTTTGTGTCTAAATTGTCAAAACAAAATAACAGAATAATTACTTAGAATATAAAGTTAACGTACTAGAGGAGAACTTACCATCATGAGGGCACAATATTGCTCGTTATGAGTTTTGTCATTATTTCACAGATGGAAATACACATTTTCATACAGTATAAACTGATATTTCAAACATGAAAGAGCATGTAGAGTCTTGCAACATGAAACAGTCGAGTCCTCAGTCTACCTTAACCAGCTTAGAGGAAAGATTCCAAATGTTTGTTGAATGTGAGGTGTAATCCGCTAGATCAAAACCACTTTTGTGGAAAGCAGTACTGATCACAAAAATGAATCTGAAAAGATTTGGGTTGTGTTAAAGGAAACTAAATGAGCTCTAGAAATTAGAAAATTTGATCAAAGTCTGGCAGTGCTGAAAGAATTTTTTGAAGATTTACAGCTAGGAAATAGTATGAATTTGTGAAAACATATTTCCCAAATTTAAACCGCAAACTGGGGGTGACGGTCGGAGGAGGGGAGTTTGTTCAACTAATGTATTTCTTAGGTGTATTCTGATGTTCACTACCCAATAAGGGGGATGACTTGAAAAAGGTAGACTTCACACTAGATTACTTAGTGGGAAATTCAGCAGAAGGGGTAACACCCATTCAGAGGACTAAGTCGTGGAATGATTTTCAGGAGAGTATTAAATCTAAGTACTGGTCTCCAAGCACTCAAGAGAAATTGACACTAAAATTATTAGACCCAAAACAATACAACAATTCTTGGGGCATGAACAAAAAGGTTTACTGAATGGCACCTTACGGGGTCATTCCATACCAAGCGGTCTAGGAAAAAAATAATTGGTTGCTCGACCATCTCAAAAATTTGATATTTACTGTGTCAGTTCCCTAATGTTCAGTCGCTCAAAAAAAATTTAATTTCTTTTGATTTTTTATCAATTGGAAACTGTGGCCATTTTTGTTTCACACTGTAAGTGGCTTTTTGCATTAACATGCGTTATAGGATTTTTTAAATTATTTTGTAATGAGTTTCCCCAGACCTTTCAAACAAGAAGCATTTAATTCAGCACACACTGGACTATAAATTAAAACTGTGATCACTTAGCATAATGTGTCCCTTAATTTTTAATATCTCAAAGCTACTAGTCACAAATGAAAAACCTCAATTTTTTAACAGTATTCCTCTAAAGGAGGAATTTCTCAGCCTTAATATTTTTTTGCTATTACATTACACATTACTGTTACTTTTTATAGAGTATTAATGGTGAGAAGCTTACACATAAAACATACACTATTAAAAAAAAGGAGTTTGAATTTTTTCATTCTTTGGCCAGCAATGTCTTTGTTACGGGACCAGATAAAAATCTGTAAATTACACACTTGATAGATCTTCATGATATCAAACTTCAGTACAAATTTCAACTTTGAGATTGAATGGAAACTTACGGAATGGGGAAAAAATTGAACATGAAGAGTCAAAAATATGTTTCTTAAGATCTGCAATATCAGAACTAATGGAATAAAATAGATCAATTAAATAATTTACACACAAGAAAAACACATAAAATTAAAATAAATGATTACTTGTTGAATCAATCCTCTGCAGACAGTTTCACCGAATCCTCTGCAGAGAGTTTCACCAGGCTAGGTGACAGCATCTGAAAGTCTGTACAAGCTCACAGATGAGCCTGTGCAAGTCTGGGCATTGTCTTCCCCTTTGACCATCATCTGTTTACTCAACTTAGTTAACAATGAGCTCTTAAAGTGTGGCATTTACCAGTGGAGTCTCAGTGTTCTGTTGGTGTTCTTATTAATGAAGCTTGGCATAAAGGTGTGTATGGATTGTTTCCTAAAGACATTACATTAATTGAAGATTATAGTGATGAAGAAAAAGTGTCGCTTTACTTACAAATTGGCTCAGAGGTTAACTCAACCTGCAAGTACCATGAAATTAAATACTTACATAAATCACCTTTTTGACCACTCTTGCTTGGACCCTTTTAAGAATCATAACAAAAGGTCTGAGAGAAATAACATCTGATAATTATATTTTTTAAAAATCTGTTTTATCAATATAATACCAGGGAAGTCATTATGTCCAACATGTTATTCTAAGATATTTGTTATTAACAAAGAAAGGGACAGTGATGGTCTAGATAAAGAATTTTGTGACTTATCAGAAACTATCAAAAAGGATCGAGATTGTGAAATCCTATATGTATTGCCTGCTAGTAAAATTAGAAAACTATGTGAAGAAAAAGGACCTTTCGTTTTGAATGTAAAAACTGAGAATGTGGCAATTACTGTCACAAAGAATTTGGAAATTTGATTTCAAAAGAAATATTGCACTAAACCAGATTGAAGTTCTAAGAATTCTCTGATCAAATATGATGATTTGACAGGAAAGCTAAAAACTAAGTGTTGTATTTCAGACAAAGAGGATAAAGTTAAGATTATCACTTCACTACAAAATTCCTCGAGTCGAGCAAAAGTTAGTAATGAATTTAATGTGTCAAAATAATTGGTTAAATTAACACAGCAGTTAATAAAAGAACACAGAATTTTACCTGCATTACAAAATAAAAATGCATCTAATTCCATAGATAAAAACAAGACTGAAAACGTTATTACATTTTATGAATGAAGCAACAACAACTGTTTGGTGGATGGCAAAAAAGGTTGTTTCTGTGAAAGAAAATTTTACTAAGGTTCAGATATAAAAAAAGGTTGATATTGTGTAATTTAAATTAACTATTCACTGAACTCAAAAAAGAACATCCTGACATTAAAATTGGAAGGTCGAAATATTGAGTTGAGATCAAAATGGTGTATTGTTGGAGGGGCATCTGGCACCCATTGTTGGGAACATTCATATTTTACTCTTTGATGTGTTATATGTATGGTAGTTTATGTTTTCTCCTTGATCTTCGTTATGTACAATGTTGAATAAATGGTCTCTAAAAATGTATGACCTGGCAATATGGTGTATTACGTATTTGATTAAAAGGTCAACTTTATAATCTCACACAGGACTAATTAGAATCAATATATAATAGGTTATGGGCCCAAGAGAGATTAGTGAACTTTCCATACCAAAGGAATAAACTGATAAATCAAGGTTCATAATTTTCGCGCGTGTTCAACGTGTTGCTATCGTATTTTTTGCTTAGAAACTTTCAAGATTTATTTGTTTAACTGTCTGAACGTATTCAAGATGGCTTTGGGTGGACAATCACTGTTTAATTTTGAAAAGTTGACCAGTATGACAAACTATAACGACTGGAAATTCACGTTGGAAATGTACCTGAAACATGAGGGACTATGGGAAACAATTGCTGGCACTGAGGAAGATGACAAGAATGTACAGAAATTATTATCAAAATTATGTTTATCTGTAAATTCATCTGTGTACCCAAAACTTCGTGGAGCAACGGCTGCTAAAGAAGCATGGCAAAATTTACAATTTGCATTTGAAAATAAGAGTTTATCTAGTTATATTGGGCTATTACAATGCTCAATGAATGTACGATTAGCTTCTGAGAAAAATATGGAGGCGTTGTTGTTGTTGTTTTGGGGGAAGCGACCAAACTGCGAGGTCATCGGTCTCATCGGATTAGGTAAGGATGGGGAAGGAAGTCGGCCGTGCCCTTTCAAAGGAACCATCCCGGCATTTGCCTGGAGCGATTTAGGGAAATCACGGAAAACCTAAATCAGAATGGCCGGACGCGTATGGAGACGTATTTGTCAAAAATTATGTCACTTTCTCAACAAATTCGAAGCATTGGTAAGAAAATGGACGATGATTTCGTAGCTGCAATTATGCCAAGTGTACTCCCAGCAGATTTCCAACCCTTGATATGGCAATTGAGAATTCGGGTGTCAAGATTACTAGTGATTTAGTAAGTCAGCGATTAATTCAAGAATCGACGAAACGTCAAATTGCATCCACAAATGAGACCACAGATTTGGCGCTCGTAGCTAGTAAGCAGGACAGTAAACACCAGAAGACGAATATCCAACGTGATGTTCGAAATATCAAGCCTTTTCAGTGTTATTGTCAGAAACCTGGTCACAAGGCGAATGGTTGTAGAACAAAGAAGAAACCAAATAAATTTTCAAATTCTGCGAATGCAGTGAGTACTGAAAACGAAACTGTGTTAATGGCTCTAACTGCGTCTTCGCATCATAGTGATGGCTGGTATGTGGATTCGGGTGCTCACGACACATGACGAATCAAAGAGACTCATTCAACACTTTCCAATCGACCACAGCTGCTACAGTGACAGTAGCAGATAATAGCAATCTTCAGGCTATTGGAGAAGGCGATGTTCATCTTCGAGTTACTTGTGACGACAAGAATAAACAGATAACTGCTAATGATGTTGCGTATGTTCCAAGCCTTGCATACAACCCACTGTCGGTTAGTCAGATGACAAGACGTGTATTGTGTGTATTGTTTGACAATGCGCAGTGCGTTGTATACAATATAAGTGATGTAATTATTTCTGGAACACCAGTAGCAACAGCAACTCAAATAAATGGTATTTATCGATTAGATGAAGTGCATCATTACGCAAATGTTGTAGAAACTGACAGTTATGAATTGTGGCATGGAAGACTGGGACATTTGAATCGTGTAAGCATGCATTTATTAAAAAAAAAAAAATAATGGCTGATGGACTGAATTGGTCTAACGTCAATTTAGATCCGTGTATTCCCCGCATAAAAGGTAACAACCTTTTCCTAAAACATCAGGTAGAAGAGTAAAAGATCTACTTGCCATTGTGCAGTCTTATGTTTGTGAACCAATGAGCATGGCTTAGTGGGGAGAATCACGATATCTTCTCACTTTTACGGATGATCTGTCAAGAAAATATTTTGGTTATATGTTAAAATCAACAACAGTGACACATTCATCGAATTCAAAACACGAGTAGAAAATGAAACTGGTCGAAAAATCAGAATACTTCGAACAGACAATGGAAAAGAGTTCGTCAATCGGTGCATGAAGTTATTTTTAAAGACAAATGGAATTCAACATGAAACAACAACTCCTTTCACCAAAGAACAGAATGGTGTTGCAGAACGCTTAAATCGGACAATCATTGAAAAAGCAAGATCAATGTTAACAGATGCAGGTCTAAGTAGACAATTTTGGGCTGAACCTGTAAACATAGCAATTTATTTGAAGAATCGATCTCCAACAAAAGCTGCTAAGAATGTCACTCCTGAGGAATTATGGAGTGGTGTCGTCGGATAAATCTGAGTCATTTACGAATCTTTGGATGTCGAGCATTTGGAGCATTTGTACATATACCAAAAGAAAAAAGAACGAAATTAGAAGACAAATCTAAGGAACTTATCTCTGTTGGATATTGCGAAGATTCTAAAGCATATCGTCTGATTGATCCAAATTCACCAAAGACAATTGTGAAAGCCCGTGATGTGCAATTCGTCGAAAACTCAAAGTGCACTTGTGGAAACAGTAATCCAAACAGTAACCCAATTGACGATAATCGTATAGACAGTCATCAACTAAAATCACTGAGGGGCAACTGAACTGACACAACCTGCTGAAGTTGACAGAAATGCAGTTTATCTTGAATTAACACAAAGTGACACTGAGAAAACAGTAAATAGCAACGGACATAGTCGCACGGAAGTTTCATAGCCAGAAATGCGACCTGAAATTAGAAAATCATCACGTGAAAGAAAACCAAATACTAAATATTTTAATTATGATTTTGCGTGTCTTCCTTGTATTTCTGAACCAAATTCGTATGAAGAAGCAATGAATTGTGGTGACTGTGAAAAATGGAAGGAAGCCTTAGATAATGAATATAAATCTTTACTTGAAAATGAAACATGGATTTTGACTGATTTACCACCAGGCAGGAAGGAAATTAATTCGAAATGGGTGTCCAAGGTGAAAGAAACGTCAAATGGCGAAATTGAACGTTATAAGGCTCGTTTTGTAGCGAAAGGTTATTCCCAAATACAAGGAATAGACTTTGATGAAACGTTCTCGCCTGTTGTTCGTCATTCTTCACTTCACATCCTGTTAGCTTTATCAGCTGAATTTGATCTTGACATTGAACATATGGATGTTCAAACTGCGTCCCTATATGGTGATCTCGATGAAGAAGTTCACATTCGTCAACTTGAAGGCTACGTGAAGAAGGGGGAGGAGATGAAGGTTTGCAAGCTGAAGAAGGCAATTTATGGTCTAAAACAGGCGTCACACGTTTGGAATATGAAATTAGATGTGACATTACATAAAATGAACCTAAAGGAGTCAGAATATGATTCTTGCATTTACTTCAGAATTGAGAAACAAAATATACTCATTATAGCTTGATCATTTTCTCTAATAGAAATAATAGGTGGAAGAAAGACTTGAAGAAAGGACTAATGTATCAGTTTAAGATGAGAGATCTTGGTGAACTTAGTTGGTGTCTTGGCATGAGAATAAAATGCAACAGGAAACACAGGACGATTAGTATTGATCAAAGCAAATACGCAGCAAACATACTCAAGAAGTTTGGTATGGAACATTGTAATCCAGTTGCATATCCATTTGAACCCGGCTCAAAGCTGCAAAAATGTGAAACTAAATTGACAGATGAGGAAAACCTTGTGTTACATCGCATTCCTTATCAGCAAGCCGTAGTATCACTACTGTATTTAGATCAAAGCACAAGACTGGACATTGCATATGCTGTGGGGTTTCTAAGTAGATTCAATTCTAATTATCGGAAAATCCACTGGGAAGCAGTCAAACGAATTATGCGATACATTAAAGGCACAGTCAATGTAAGAATAACTTTCCAAAAAAGTGGAACAACTGAAACTGAAAGTTTCTGTGATGCTGATTATGCATCAGATCTCCATCAGCAGCTATCAACGACTGGCTGTATCTTCAAGTTAGCTGGGCCAGCAGTTTCCTGGACTTAAAAACGACAACAAACTGTCGCTCTATCAACTACAGAAGCTGAGTATATGGTTCTATCAGCAGCAGTGCAAGAATTGGTATACCTCCAAGGATTGCTTCGTGAATTGTGTGTTTCGCATAGTGAAAAACCAGTAAGTGTATGCTGTGACAATAGAGGTGCCATTGCACTGAGTCACAATGGTGTGCATCGAGCTCGAACAAAACACATGGACGTGAGGCACCACTATATTCATCATTTAATTAAAACAGGAAAATTCAGTGTGAAACCTGTAAGTACCGATAAGCAGAAAGCTGATTTTTTGACAAAGGCACTGCCTAAAGGTAAATTTTCAGAGTTCATGAATTGACATCTCGAGAACTTGTGGGGGTGTTGGGAACACTCAGTTTTACTCTTTGATGTGTTATATGTATGGTAGTTTACGTTTTCTCCTTGATCTTCGTTATGTACATCGTTGAATCAATGGTCTCTAAAAATCTGTGTTCCTGGCAATATGGTGTATTGCGTATTTGATTAAAAGGACAACTTTATGATCTCACAGAGGACTAATTAGAGTCAATATCTAATACCCATAATGTTTGAATTTGTTTGTATCATCAGAATGCAAAGTTCATGATGGATGGCGCAAATCTTAAAGATTTGACTATAAAGACTTTTTGGAAGTTTTCGTTTGCAATATTAATTGTTACAATTGTATGATCATGGGAAAATGTCAAGACTGTCCAGGCAAACAAGCTTTCCTTGACGTGTGTGAAGCATCAGAAGATGATTTGATGCCTGAAAATATACAATACAAACAATGGATGATAAAGACAGAATGGAAATGGTGACAATTGCAAAACCAAACAAAGAGTTTTTTGGAGTGTTAACCTGAATTACACTATTTTATTGCCAAAGTTCAGGACAAATTTCTGATAGACAAAGAGCAAACCTTGGCAGCTGAGTGCTTAGTTCTTGCCGACTTTTCAAAAAACAATTCCTTTATTGATCAAGATGAAGTACAAGAGTACAACTGGATAAACGAAGAACCCATACTTCATCCATTTGTGTTCTATTATAAAGATCAACATAAAATCACAGTTTTTTTGTGTCGTAAGTGACTACCCTGAGCACAATGCTACAGCAGTGCATGCTTTTCAACTGCAATTAACAAACTAGATAAAACAGGACAGAACTTCCATAAACAAACTGATCTACTTCTCTGATGGTGCTGCAAGTCAATATAAAAACAAAACAAAAGAATTATTAACATCTCCTTTGCAGGAGAAGGACATGGATTTGATGCAGAATGGCACATTTTTGCATTATGCTTCAGGAAAAATGCATGTGATTGAGTCGGGGGTGCAACAAAACAAGCTGTCACAAAATCTAGTCTTCAGTAGACCCAAGAGAACCAGATCTTGACACCTCAAGAAATGTTTAAATTATGTAAAGCAGAGGTAAAAGATTTACCAATGCTTTTAAAATGTGAGGAAATACAAGAACTCTACACCAATATCTTGGAGGAAAGATTCAAAACTTGTCAGAAGATTAAAGGCATCTGATCTTTTCATTGTTTCATACCTCAGTCAAACAACTTGCTGAAGTGTAAGATCACATCAACATTCCCTGATAGTGAACTTCCCCAGTGTGGAAAAGATGTACCACTAACACTTAAAAAAAAGGACACAGTGGCATGGTTTTATGGTGAACAATGATGGATTGGTGAAGTTGTTAATACTTATTGTAAAAACCAATATGTGCATGTTTCATTTTACACCTACCAGGACAAAGGATCTTGTTTAAAAAAGTTGAAAAGGATCTTGCCTGGGCACCTGTTAAAAATGTACTGAAGAACATGTCTCCCCTGGAATTTACAACTGCGACTGGCCGAACTTTTAACCTAATGCCCAAACTGAGTGAGGAAACTTATCTGTTGTTCAATGAACAACGTAGTAAAAACAAATAAGGTGAGAACAAGATCAATGCAATTAGCTGGCTCATTTTTTTAAAAAAGTGATCATAGATATGCTTAAATTATGTAACTGATATACTTTATCTATTAGTCCAGATACCGCCGACAATAAGAAAAGCCTTTCCAACTCATACTGGTAATTTTTTTAGTAGCTTCCCATTGAATCTCAAGGTTGAAATTTATACTGAAGTTCGACATCATAAAGGTCTATTGAGTGTGTAATTTTCAGATTTTTAAATGATCCCCCAACAAAGATACTGCTGGCCAGAGAATGAACAAATTCAATATTTATTTATTTATTTTAAAGTGAACTTTTTTAAGTGTAAACTCCTCACAACTGACACTCCATAAAAAGTAACTACACTATGTAGTATAGCACCAAAAATATTAAGACCAACAAATTACTCCTTCTTTGGAGAGATATTGTTCAAAAATTTAGTTTTTTTTAATTTGCAACCACTAAATCTGACCCATTAAAAATATATTAAGAAATGCATTTAGTTAGATGATCATGGTTTTAATTTATAGTCCAGTGTATGTTGAAAGGTCTGGGGCAACTGCTTACTGTATAATTTTTTAAAAAACATGATGCTTCTAAATGCAAAAGAATGGTTGCAGCCCAAAACAAAATGAATGCTGTTTCTACATGATAACGAATAAAAAAAATTTAGAGTCCACCAAACATGAGGGAATTCACCCACTGAATATCAGTTTCTTCTGAGATGGTCAAGCTACCAACGCTGGACCACTTGATATGGACTGACCCAAGAATTAATATCTTTAAGTACAGTGAAAGATTTTTTCCCAATACTACCATTAACTGGCGTATATATTATCAGAGTGAAAGGTACAAAGAGCAAATTAATTAAAAGGGAAACAAGAGCAACTATCAAAATTGGACCATTTACATTTACATGAATTTTATTAGTGGACTTAATATAAATATTCAGGTGTTTTATGGAGTAGATTGGTTGAAGAAGTACAAAGTGATTTTAGATTTCCATGCATCATCAATGAAGTGCAACGTGGACAATCACCATGATGGAATACAATTTACATCACCACCTTAGTAAGTACTAAATATGTGAGGCTAAATCACATCCGTTTAGTAAATAATACAAAAGTAGTGGAGAAAGAAAATGTTAATCAGCTACAATAAACATCACTTACATTCATAAAAATTGTATACGAGTCTGATTTATTAACTAATATGTAAAAGGAAGCATTGTACCATGTTTTATGTACCCATGAGAAAATGTTTCCAACAAACTAGGGGTCATAGGCCATCATATATGTAATTTTAAAATTAAGAATAAAGGACTATTTTTCTGCAAATCCTAACCAGTACTGATACGTTTAAAACCTTAAGCACAAGAAGATATTAATAAGATGACAGATAATGATATAGAATGTAGCATAAGTGCCTTCAACAATCCTTTACTGATAGTACGAAAGGTTACAGGCAGGGTTCACCTCATGCTACATGCATGTACTTTCCATAGACATATAGAGACTGAGGGAGATATATCAGTGTACATCAATGAAATATTAGTACATTTTGAGGAAGCAAAGTACTTTAGTTTGATGGATTTGGCAATTGGCAGATGAGATTAAATGACAATTCAAAACCATACTCAGTTTTTTTACATGATGGAATAAACTTTCAGTTTAAAGTATTACCATTTGGGCTAAATATATTTGTTTCAGTATTTATACAAGCCTTAGGTCAAGCTCTTAGCAGACAGTTACTGCAAAATATATCAATCTATGTCGATCTTTCAGCCGGTCGGTGATGACAGAATCGAGGCACATGCCCCGCAATCTTTTTTAAATGATTTTACAGAAACTATTTGCTAAAAAAATTATTTTTGCTTTACTTGCAGCTTTATATGTCAGGTTCATTATGAGGTGCCCAACATTTCATTACTGGTCATAATTGTTGTGATATTTACGTGGAAGTAAGACACAGCACGAAATTCGAAAAAGTTTGCAATGAAAAATTGGTGTCGCTATGACTTTGTGATCAGTGCATGTTACATAATATGTTGCTGTGTATTGAAATTTAGCTAACATATTGCATTTTTCTTTAAACTTGGTGGAGGTCTGTAATTGTCACCAATCTCGAGAAAATTGATCTGACGTAGCATACTCATTTGTGGTCACACAGTGCCAGCAATAAAACTAAGGTGATATATCCAGAACATTCGTCATATTTCATAAATGGTTTGAGATATCAAAATGAGAGTTTGACAAACGACAGCACACAAACAGGAGAGTATTTTGCCATACGGTTATTATGTAATTCTTCATTATCTACCATATTGTTCCACTAACTACAGACATTTCCAGTGAAGGAATGTTATTTTTAAGAGCCATCAACAGCTGGTGAAGCAAGAAATGCTATGGGCTTTGGAACAACATAAATGAACTCATTACATGTTTATTTCATACCGTGGATGTGCTTTTTCATAAAATGCTCACCTTAGTTTTCCCCAGTTCCTCTCTTGATAAATTTAATGAACCACTGTGTAAGGATTCTCCCTCAACTGCGTCTGCACAACACATTAGTGAGGTTAGACTGTATAAATTTCGGTGAGTTTTGGCAAAAGAAGCACATTTTAACACGGCAACAAAGAGAAATGTGTAGGTTTTCCTCAAAATTCCCCATTCATGACACTTCTCTGAAAGTTACAAATGGTTAACAAACAAGGAGAAAATTAATCGTTGTATTTTCGGTGGAATTCTTTTTGGATACTAACCACAGAAGAGGTGACAGATATTTTTGAATAGGCACCATCCGAATGTGGGCATGAGGGGCCTCTCTTAATGTTTACAAAATATGTGAGTGTAGGCTTCAGTTTAGAATGACACTTGCCCTCCAGCACTCAGTATTTACCCTACAGTGCCTGCCCAGAGCCCCACCACCACTGATCTCCCCACACTTGCCCCATTGTCTGCGCATCTACCAGCTATGGTACTCTGCCTGCACCAGCCAAAACACAGTTCTTGGGTCACAGCTGGCAGAATTTCAATAGTCCTATCTTCAGTCCTGGGTTTTCATCTTTGAATACCTGATACAGTTAATGCAGGTTTCACAACACTAGTCATTTTTGTTTATGAACCCTGAAGCCCTGTTCATTAATAAAAATAAAATCTTTCTTCCCAGGCAAACAGTGGCTTATTATGTTTCTGTTGTAGAATTCTATGACACCATACACAATTGTTCACTTAAGACACATTTAGGTCTTGGCTTGGGATTCTCTAAGATACCATATTTGTTTTGCTTTTCTCTCTAAATAGTTAGAGGATCCAAATTTATTTTCAATCCTTCGAAAGCTCCAACTTTTCAGAAGATGTGTCAGCATCTGCATCTTCTCACTGTCTATGGTGCTGGTACTGAATTTCTCTTTCAATTGCTTTATCATTTCAGATTCAATATTTGTTTCATAATCTGCATTTTTTTCCACACGAGGTATGTATTTACTTCTCAATAACTCAGAACTTGGTCAAGGTTTTTCTGCACATATCTTTCTTTTCCTGTCTGTTCTTTTTCACTGGGGATTTGCCAAGAGATACCTAACTATCATTTAATGCATCTAAAGCAACTTTTGGGGCTGCAGATGTGTGACTCATCTGAGCAGAAATACAGGTTTGTGGTTTCCACATGTTTCAATGTAGCTGAGTCAGCCACACACTTTTGTCCCTGAGTTAATTTTTTTCTGCATTTACCACATATTTTGTAGTCTGTCATTATGCCACCAATCATCTGCATTTGCACTTTAAATACATTTTTCTTACATCTGCTGTGTCCATCTTCCCTGAATGGGTTACAGCAATACATGATGATCTCAAACTCCATCTTCCAGGTAGATTTGTATAATTTCAAGACACAAGACCTTTTGCAGCAACTATCTGTGTACATGTTGCAGGCACACTACCATCCAATATTTGTTAGGTTGTTAATGGCCCGCCTACATTGTTACCTTCCAGTGCATTGTTAGACCACCACCTTTTTAACAATAAACATGTTTTTCAGTGCTTTGTGTCATATTGTCAGAGTCTGAGTACAATTTATTTTGCATTAACAGCACATTCCTGTACATATTAATTTATATCTCCTAATCCCATTATCACCCTAACTTGACTTTTTACTGTTGTACAGTGTAACATGAAGAAGAAAATATATTATTTCATCAGTTTCAAAGGTGGCATGTTTTTCGATACTCAAGGTCAAAGTTCAAGGTCACTGACCTTACTTGTGTACATTCTTCAACAATGACAATCTTGCATATCATTGAAAAACTTGTTTCAAGACCTTTCCAAAATTACCTCGTTCACTGTTGTGTCTTTATTAGAATGGAAATTTCAGCCGTTTTTGTCAGCAGTACTTGTCGAATTATCTGCACATTTTTTGAGCTTCAAGTGGCCATTACTCCTGTCTTACTTGTGCTAAAATTCTGTAATTTGTTATTTTTCACTCTCTAGTCATGTGCAACGGACACACCAAATTTCATGAATATCGAAATGGGTCAGGTTGAAAATTGTACTTTTCTGTGTTCATCAAACATGGAATGACTCGTTTTTATCTTTTTTTTTCTTTTAATCCTTTTCTTTTCATGTTTTGTACGAAGCAGAAAACTATCACTATAATCACGATACTAAGGGCTTATAATAGGAGAGCAGGTTATATAATAACCATTTTGATTTTTCCAGCATAATTATTCATAGTTTACTTGTCAGGTTGCCTACTAGATTCAAAAACCATCATGACAATGTATCTAATTGACTGCCATTTCATATGAGACGCTATTTCTCAATAATGATGTGCCTCGCTACTTAGTTTTCATCACTGGCACCACAGCACGTACACAATGCATTAGGGGCTGTATTGATGTGCCTGGTACATATGTCACACCATATTTCGATCTACGTGACATTGCTGTCTCCAAAAACAGTATCAATTTTATACATGAGATATCTCATCTGCCTTTTTTCAATTACTCTTTAAGTAACATGGGGTCAAATTTCTGACACTACTCTGTTTGTTTTAGTGTAACTCAAACCATGTGTACAAAATAAGATTCATTCTGTATAGAATGTGAACATTTCAGAAGTAATTTTCTGTTAATCAGGAATGTAACAAAACAAATCTGTAAGCATGCAAAACTCTGAAACTTTTAACATGGGATTATAAAAGAAATAAGTTATTTTGAAATAACAAATGAATGGAGAGGTGAAACAATCAGTAATAGGGTAAAAGGAACTACTACTATCAATAAGTAAGATATTATAACAGAGTATTGCACACAATGAAGTAGAGGGGTATATATGTAAAATAAGTTACAAATGTAAGACGGGACTCAAAATAAGATAAAAAATACAACATTATAACAAGGTTTATGGTACATTAATAAATAACCTAGACAAAATTTATAATTTGTAGAAAATTAACTTTTTCTCGCTTGCATTGAAATTTCAAACACAAAACTTTCCAAGAAGAGACTTAACTCTCTCAAAATTTTGGGCCTGGTACTATTTTCATATTAACCACAACAGAGCAGAAAGTAAAAAAGAAGTCCATAAATGGAAAAAAAATTGTTAAGATTTGAGTGTGATGCTACGTCATCACTAAAAGCAAGCACAGTATAAGTGCTATCTTATGTCAAATTCGCCTCAACTTTCCAAAGCATCTAAAGACTCAAGAGTTATACTCTAATACAGAATGGGCAATGCTGAATATATAAAATTGTACTTAGGAAACTCGGGCAATAGCCTCAGACCACAGGGCACCTACTTCTGCATTTGATCACTTGGGCCTTAGAATCAAAAAAGTTTCTACAACTTCTTACACAGTGACAATAAACTGCAGAACTCTGGGATCACGATCTAGATTAGTGGAGTTGCAAGAGGAGTTAATTAGGACCAAATAAGATGTAAAAAGGTTATCAGAAGCGTTGAAAAAATCCAGACCAAATGGAATTAAAATCAGGCCATATGTTTTATTACAGATGAAAACAGTGGGAGTAAATACAAGTGTAGCCTTTGTAGTAAATAAGAAAATTGAAAATACTACAGGTATTAAAGGAAACTCAAATATTATATTAAAACTGGTTTTAAAAATAAACAAGAGATATACTGTGGCAATCGCTTGAACCTATGGACCAACACTCAAATTCTGTTGAGGTACAACACCTCTACAAATATTTACAGTTATTTCACGCAGAATAACCTCCTCCAAACCAACAAGCACGAATTCTGAAAACCTCCAACAGACAACACCCACCCTACAATTTTTGTATTTATTTATTTGTTTTACTCCACGTACCATCCTCAAAGACAAAGATTGAGGGAATAAGGTAGATGGCATATTTCCTAATTTATAAAAACAATTCAGCTTAATACCGCGCCAATGTGTTTATTAACAAAAGTATGGTGATATGGGTATCAAACAACATAGGTTTCCTTGGTTGATGTTTTCTCGGTAAACAGGGTACAGCATGTTTTATCTTAGACTGAGACTCTTCAGCAGAATTACTTCCTGGTGTACACCACAACAGTATTTCTTATCCACTGCGTCATGACACATTGGTGTATCGCAAATAAATGTCAGGCATGTCACGAAATTTTTATGTTCCTGCTCAAGAGTAATAAGTTTCTTTTATTGTGTGCCTTATATTTCTGTCGAAAAGTTCCTATATAACAGTGTTGCACAATGAATTTGTAAAATTTGCATTTCATATTCACCCATAATTAAAAAATTGTACTGTAGGTACTTTTAAGTGTTTGCTTTTTTGCATCTAGTAAAAAAATCAAACATATGGGTGTCATCAAAGTTTATAACAATCAACATATATAAATTCCTGGGTGTAAAAACTTGTAAGTATATGAAATTGAATGACCACAAAGGCTCAGTTGAAGGTAAACCAATTGGCAGATTTCAGTCCATTGACAGAATACTGGGAAAGTGCAAGCAATCTGCAGAGGAGGCCACTTACAAGACAGTCATGCATAACATCTTAGAACATTGCTTAGTTCTGCGTGGGACTCATGCCACATAGGATAAAAAGGGAAAACTGAACATACAAATTAAGAAAGGCAGTGGCACAAATGGGCACACTTTTGTGTGACCCACAGGACAGCACCTCAGAAACGTTGAGACACCTGAAGTGGCAGACTCCAGAAGGCAGCTGCAATTTATCTCATTAAATCCTCTTTAACAAATTTCCAGAAACACTGTTACATGAAGACTCCAAAGATACTTTCAACTCCCTACTTTTCACTTCCATAGGACCCATGAACATAAAATCAGACTAATTACAGCATGCACCAAGCCATTTAAACAGTCACTTTCATACTCAGTGCATGTGAGATGAAATAAATGATCCAGCAGACAACAAGGCAGAGCATTTGCACAAACTAAGGCACATAAAGGTGAAACTCATCAACATGCAAACAGCAGAAACAGAAGAAATCGAAACAAGAAGCCAACAGATGCAGACGACGAATGAAGTGCTGGCCACAATGCACCATATCAGCAGGATAATTGCAAAAACAAGACAAAAAAGAAATTAAGGAACTCCAAATAGAACTACAACAGCAACATCAGAAATCATGGAGCAGGTACATAAATACCTCAGCCAACTGTTTGAGACAGAGGAATAGAGCGACGTCACAACAGATGTCCTCATATACATCTTGCATGTCATTCTGACGGACATAGACAAATTAAACCTGGAAAGAAGTATGGAAAAAGATGATGTTCATACCACCATTAAATCCAGCACAACTAGAAAATCAACAGGATGGATGGGATTCTCACTGAATTCTACCATACATACCGGGATATCGTCAGGTGGTCAAAAAATACCAGAAAACTTCAAAACGTAACACACTATCTTAATTCTGAAGAAAGCAGCATTGTGAAAAATAGAGGATTACAGACCTATCACACTGACTACAATATAGCAGCACAATACATGGCAGACAAATTAAAAGTGCTGATGAAGAAAATGATACACCCTCACCAGACATGCGCCGTGCCCAGAAGGGCCACCTATGAGGCTTTAGCCGAATATAGAGAAGCCATAGGCATTACAGCAGTAAACAAATCCGACGCTACGATTGTGCTGGTGGACTTTGATAAGGCCTTCACTAGAGTGAACCACGGTTATCCTTACAAGATTCTAGAAAAACTATGCCTGAATAATAATGAATATACTTAAGAGCACCACCTCCAGGCCATAAATAAACAGCCGTAACACAAAACTAATGGAAGTTCAGAGGTCGGTGAGACAAGGTTGCCCACTCTCAGGGGCATTATTTGCCATGGCCCTGGATCCACTTCAGCGGAAGACCAACACCATCACCGGAATCAAGTTGCCCGGCACTATAGCAAAATGTAAAGCTTACACTGACAACATAGGATCCTTCATAGAGACAAGACAGACTTTCCAAGAATACAATAAGCCCTCCAAACTTTTGAAGAAGCGGCAGGGTAAAAAATAAAGCCACACAAAACGGCACTCGTATGAATCGGAAACCAGAAACTTAACAAAGGGAGCACATGGTACTTGAGACACACAAATGCCAGTGAAAACGTCAGCCCAATACTGGCAATCAGCTCTACACAAAACAAGGGAAAGTGTAAGATCAAACGGAAACAGACTGATGAACTTATTCCAGAATGCAAGTCTCATCAGCGAACAACTACTCTCAAAAGTGTGGTTTCTGGCTGTCAAACTTCCTACTGCTACCTACTGGCACTTCCAAGATCAGCGAAACTGTAATGTCCTTCTTCTATGCCAAGGCAGAATTCTTCACTACGTGAAAGCGAGGCGACACAGAACTGTCTGATATTGCAGTCAATATTTGTTGATAATGTCCGCTCTTGGCACTTATGTGAGTCTATATTTGGGGTTACAAAATCAAGTCTCTTTAGCAAGCAAGCTTAGATTCAAATTATTACTATCAGCTAGCTGCACTGTTCAGTGGTTGCCACCAAAGTTACTCATTAACAGATACTAGGTGGTCAATTCACATTTCAAAATGAATTGATATCTTTAATTGGCATAGCACATGTATAATGAATTCCTTCAAAAGACACAGGCTTCAGTTAACACAGCATGATGTTTTGTCCGTTGAAAATTATTCCCTTTAATATTAATGTGGAATACATCATCATCATCATCATCATCATCGTTATTCTTATTGTCCAGGGATAATCCATCATAGTTCAATTCTTGTGATGTTTGGTTCAAAATTGTAGGACACTACAGTTTTTCCTTAACTCAGTTTCTATTAACAGTGTTTCTTTGATATGATTCAGTAGTATGAATGCCCACACTTGTTTCTGTCGCATGATGCAGAACAAAACTGACCAACTGAGCTGTATACAAAATAACAATTTCAGAGCCTACCCTCCGAATAAATTTCTGTGGTCAATCACTGTCTCGTCTGCCCTTTGTCCTTTAACTGTTGTTGTTGAGTACTCTTTTCATGTTCTGCTGCTCACCAGGTACTGTTGATGAGTTTGAGCACAGCTTGTGGGTTTTCCTTGAGTGCTATTGATGAGTTAACTCAAGCCATCCTGCTGTCCCCTGACCACTAATGACAAGTATAATTGTGCAGCTTTGCAGGCAGCTGTGTACTGTTCATGAATTTTAGTGCACAATAGATCTTTGAACCATTTTTTAGCAGTTTCTCACAGTTCTGGCTGCTAAGTTGGTAGTAGTACTGTGTCTACTATGATCTTATTTCACTGCATTCAATTTTACTTCATCTTACTGTTCATCAAGATTAGAATAAAAATGTTTGGGATTACAGAAATGTCAGATACCACCCCGTATGCCTTGTCCAATAACGTCACCAATATGGCAGACAGAACCATTCACAACGTCTCCAGTATGGCGCCTATGACATTATGTAAACACGATTACAAACACAAAAATATACAAAAAAAGAACACACACATCTTAATGTATAAATATAATCAAAGTAACAGGACGAGCGTGGGAAATTGAAGGTTTTTGGGTGGGGACAAACTAAATACAAACACCTACAAACACACACCACGATCCCAAACCAAACACGACAATGACACAAAAGCAATCAAAATTTCCCCAATTCCACTACACTCACAATATTCACAGGTATGTGTCACTTCCTTTCACCTACATAGCTCAACAGCAATTGCCATTACCACAAAAGAAAAACTGACAGCTCAAAAAATAACAACACTGCAACTACCCATACCATCAAAAATTGGAATCTGACACTTCACTTGACCTATATAGGTCAATCGCAGCTCACGATACCAAAACACGTAGCTACGACACCTCATTGGAATTGGTCACTTCCCTTGACCTATATACACCAGCAGCAGCTCACGATACCAAAATACCTACGAAGACAAATTGGATCCGGACACTTCCATTGACCACCTACATTGGTCAACAGCAGCACAAGATACCAAAACACAGCTACGATGACAAATTAGAATTGGACACTTGGTCTTGACAAACGTAACTCAAATAAACTGGCGATACCAAAAAAATTGAAACAGAGTGCTTCCCCTAAGATACATAAATCAACCACAAGTGCCGATACCAAAACACCAGTAACCAACACATGCAGTAAATAACACCGACCCAACAACACACAAATACCCCACCAATCATCATCATAATATGCGAACAATAGATAAAAAAAATGGCTACTTACCACATAAAAGTTCCAGCGTTACATACTAGGTCAGCCCACCACTGACAAACACACATCCAAAACAACCCCCCCCCCCCCCCCCGCGCAACCTTCACACAATTAAACTTAGAAAACATATCCATACCTAACAAAAGAAGCCACAAATTAAATTAAATGACTTACCACACGACAAACAGCAAACGACACCACAATAACAGAAACACAACACAAACTTCACTCTTAACTCACTGAAACCAATTTCTGTTGTTCTATAAGGGTCACGACCAATAAATGCACACTTGAAGCAGCGATACCCAAATGAACCCAATACACCACATAATACGCGGACCATACACACACCACTTGAGGACACCACCAACCGCAACAAGGCGACATCTACAAACACAACACACTCAAACTAAAGTCCGTGTTGTCATGACGTCACACACCACAACATCCTTACGTCACAGGTCAAAACTAATACGTGGGATTGGATGCCTCCATTGATCCAAATATTTATATTTTCAACCCTTCTATTGAGGAAGAAATTGTGAAGATTCGGCATGACAGTGGGGATGAATTATTCAATGTTGATATAAGTGGTAACTCCTTCACAGATTCTGACAGTGAGAGTCTTGAAGTCATGTACCTCAATAAGTGTAACACACAGTCTTGTGTCAACAAGATGTAATTGATAGTCTGTCTGAGGAAGAAAGGGTGGTGACAAATTTCACTAGAAGAACAATCATTTTAGTCCACATAATCACGCATTTGAAGACTTGTCCTGAGGATACAGCAGTCAGCCATGGAATGATCCAAGCACTCTGTCACTCTTCATGTTACTTTTGAGAGAAGCTACTGTACTGACTAATACGCAAACAGGAGGTCTGAAGTCCCTTCATGCCTGTTTTACATGTGTGAAGTGCACAGGAGTGAAAGTACCGCATACACTCCATCAGACAGACAAAAATTATAAATGATCATCTGTTTGTGGTATTGAAATATTCATAAATTAATGAAGATACTTCATACACCTGTATTTCATTGCTTTGCATATTTTATTGCACAGTTGGCATAAAACAGACCATTTTCTTTAATTTCATGAACTGATGGATTTAAAGTTTCCTTGAGGTGTATGAGTCTGAGCTTTATCTTTGATAATGATAGAAGCGGAAGAAATTAATTAAAATTTGTATTACAGCCATGACTTGAAACTTTTTTTTTTAACTTTATTCAATTGACTGTATACATATAAATAGAGCACATTAATAAGAAATGACACATTATATTTAATTTCAGATTTTCTTTTTATAAATTTCTCCTTTATTTCATTTTTGGGAAATACGGAAGCGTCCGATCCCGCCCGTCTGCTTTGACCCATGACGTCACAAATATGGCGGAAACAAAAACAAACACACACACTTTCAACACGAAGCCTAATGACACTAACGGGACAAGCACGGGAAATGGGGTGTTTTGGGTGGGGGGGGGGGGGCAAACTAAATATAAACAAATTTAGACGCCTTGCGTAGCTACAACGTGTAAGTGAAGACAGCCATGCATGAATACCCACCCACCTCCCCAGGGGTCGTAACCCCTGCAACCCAAAGAAGATAAAGATGCTTCAGTAGCTGATTAGTGTTTTTTGTCTTTTTTTAAAAAAAGATCTCACGGGATAGAACGAACAGATCAGAAAGATAAATATAATAAACTAAAACAGAAATTGGAGGAAACAGATAGTTAAAATAAGTAATAAGCGTTTTTAAATTAAAAAAAAAAATCTCACGAGATAGAACAAACAGATCAGAAAAGTAAACAAAATAAGACAAAAAACAGAATTGGAGACAGACACATTCAAACCAAACTCCGCGCCGTCATGACGTCACACCCTTACGTCACGGGTCAAAGCCGACGCGTGGGATCGGACGCTTCTGTTGACTATCTCTTCAGTGTTTGGAGTTCATTTTGTTTTTACACTTAGGATATTTTTCCACGTGTGTGTTTCTGTAATGCTTTCAGTCTTTTTGTGCAGTTTTTGAGTTAGGTTTTTTGACTACTTTCCTCATTGATGATTAATGTCAGCAAATAAACAGTTTTATGTTACTAGTGTAGGTTGGTTCAGTGACACAAAGTTCTGACCTCCCCCCCCCCCCCCCCCCTCCCGCCCCAACACATCTAGTACTGCAGAGCCTGTCCCCAGGTACCCCATCCCCACCGCACCTCAAGGTGGCACTCTGGAGTCTGTTGACTGTGGCCAACAAAGCTTCAAGCTGCGTTTGGACTGTGGCTAACTCCTCCTGCATTTGCACACAACAGACAGTCCCTATCCATCTAGCTAATATGCGATTTACTATAAGAAACTTAAGGAAACCTACTGCCACCCAAGGTAAACAACTACACTCTAGTTGGCAGAAAGGGCACTCAACAATGAAAAACAATAAAAATCTATGGTAGAAGCTAGATCTGGTGCTTATTTTGCTGCTAGGGGCTATCAGGTAAATACTACAGGAAAAAACACGCGAAAATGACCTAATAAAACTATAAAAACGGCTACATTCACTGTATAGAGTCTAAATGACACAAATAAACCTAAATACTGAGTATTGTACACTGACAGATGCAGGTACAAAACGAAACCATTAGCTAACAGTAAGAGTTCAGAATGTAAAGCACAAATACGAACTCTACTTTATAGGAACCGATGGGCTTACAGTACACGATCACTAATGTCCACAACAGCTAAGGAATTTAAGCAGACGGCGAGGTGACTATTGGCTTTCTGCTACCTAAACTGTACGTACGAACTTACCACGTATTTTACGTTTGCTGAACTATTAACGGTCGCAGGTTGCGCTGGTCAAACGTATGCAAGTGAGCTTAGAATTCACTGTCAGTATGACTTTTCCCAATAAAACGTGTAAAAACTGCTACCTTCAATGTAACAAAGCTAAATGACACTAATAAACGTGAATACTGAGTATTCAACACTAACTTAAACTGATTAACCTTCGTATTTATAATGTAAACAAACGTTTACGTACAGGCGAAAAATGACATAATAAAATGTATAAAAACTGGTATCTTGAATATATCGAGTCTAAATGACACTAATAAACTTAAATACTGATTACTGTGCACTGACTTAATTGATAATGCCGCGCATTTAACAATGTAATTTAAGAATGTAAACCAACGTTTGCGTACACGCGAAACTGTCCTTAACAGAAACTTCGCTTTTCCTATTCAGACGCAAATAAAAACTAAAACCTTCAATTTATCAAGTCTATCTGAAACTAATGCACGTAAAAACTATAGAAGATACGGCAAAAACAATTAATTACATATCTCGTAACACTCTGAAGAAGACGTAAAATTCTGCTGTAAGCTGGTGTCCCAACGAGCAACAAGAAGCATGGAGTACCCCCTCCTGCGCATGTCGGATTCACGCTAATGCATCTGCTGGAGTAGCGTCTGACGTCTACTGTGTAGTCAGCTGCAACCTCATAGTGTTATGTAAATTTGTGTGTGACATTCTTCAGGTAATTTATAAGCGTTTATAAACAGCAAGCAGGAATAAGTGAAGAAATGTGTTTCGTAAGTAAATTAACATGGTACTTAATTTGTATCACAGTAACACTTGAGTTTGATGAATGAGTGTAATAGTTCGCGAATATCTTGTGGCGACTGATGTTTGAGGCTGCTGTCTTTTTTATGTTTTAATTTTTAATGGGTACATAAGGATGAGATTCATCACCTAGTGTGCTTTGTGATGGTGTGTGAATGTTGTAGTTTTTCAGGTTATGTTCATAATAACTAAATACCCGAGTTGTTAGTGCTTGTTTTTGGCCTGTCCGGTAAAATCGCTACGTGTATCCGCGTAAAAGAAACGGCTGAGAGTGTAACGTGTTGTCAGGAGCAGTTCGTCATTGCAGTGATCTCCATGTACTTCGTGACTAACGATAAAAGGCGGACAGTGAAATCCAAACATTCGCTATGTTAGTACGGTTATGTTGACTTACTTAGCAGTAATAATGATTGTGATGATAATTTTCTGTGATGTGATGTAGACATATAGCGGCTCTAGATTGTAGGGCTAATGTAAGCACTATTTCAAGTGCCCACAGTTTCTACATCATTTCGTGCTTTGAGTATGTTCGCATGAAAGGAAATGCTGTAATTCTGTTGCATTTTGTTAGTTTTCACTGTGCTTTGATTACTCGTGTCGCTAGTATTCGTCGAATCGTGTTAATACCAGTTTGTTGTAGTGTGTGGGTTTTAATGGAGTTCTGTATTAGAGTACTGTAACATTATTTACGAACTGGCGAAATACAAGATACAGATTAACTGTAATTTGTCTAACATAAAGCATTACATATAATCGAAACTCAATAGATCATTCATCATAGTTACAGTTAGTATGAAGTCGTTTCAGTAAATCAGTTTTGTAAGAACATACTAACCAACGTTTAATCTTGATGGTAATCAAGAATGAGAACTACCGCATTGCAGTGTGCTGTCTACGGTACAGGTATATGGTTATCTTTAATAGCAGGTACAGATTCTAAAACGATGATGCTTACTGTAAATTGAGCATACATCCGTGAAATAATACAGATGAAGGAAGTTTCGGGGTAGTGCCTATGTTGGAAATGCATATTCACTGATAAACAATCCATACATCCTGATTTTCATGATGTCCCTATCACACAGAAATTAACACAATGAACCAAGTGTAGAATGAAATATGTGGTGTTATTAAGTAATATTGCTGCAATTTATTGACTGCTTTGATTGTTTGTAACGCTGAAGTTATTTTACGATTGTTCACTCTTCATGACCTGAGAAATGTAAATGAGTTTATATCACTAAGCACACTTTTCCTCAGCCACTTTGAATCTGCTTCCTGTGTAATCACCCATTTACTTCACGCAATAGATGAGTGAAAATACTGCCTTTGAGCTATACCTCGTGTACTTTTCTTATCTGATTGCTTTTTCTTTTCAGACTGTAGAACTGAAGCCATGGACCAGGAGCCAACTATGTGGATAAAAAAAGAGGGAACGGATGAAGTACAAACTGAGTTATGCTTCATGGTAAGTGGCTTACTTGTATTTCTTAAGTGTTTCATTAATTTCTGTGTCCAGTATGATGTGTGAATACATACAATTGATGTCATACAGTTGGAAACATGAATAATTCTGTTTACTAAACTGATGAACTTTGTCTTAAATATTGCATTTTGCACAGTACATTGAAATAAGCCTCGTATTAAACCTCACATAGAACTGAGAAAGAGTTTTAATTTAATGTTTAGTAAACATGGAAAACTTTTTTAATGCACAACCCAATTATACTGATAAAGTGGTTGCCATAAAGTGGGTATATTCTGCTCTGATACACTTCTTTTAAATGACAACCTTAATGTGCAACTTAAGAATAAATATGACTATAGTGAATCTTAGCAGTGCCATTAAATTTTATAAATGGTATGGCTGCAGTTAATCCATTATTGCAGTGTATTGTGGTATGAAATGAGAATTGTAATTTATTTATTGATAATGTAAAATAAATTGTTTATAAATAATTTTGAAGTGACGCTTGCATGGTCACTAATCTGAGAAGTACATTTTGTTTACTTTGAATATGTGAACAATATGTAAGTGGAACTGTCAGCAGTAAAGTTAAATTTCAGACAAATATCACATCATGGAAGCATAAATTGTTACACAGCAGAATGAATTTGTATGTTGGCAGCAAAGTTTTGATGGAGCCATGGGGTTACACATCAAATATTGACAGGTTTGTTCATAACCACTTTCTGCATTTGCTGCACATTGTTATGCATATTGTTTGTGAAACTGCCACAATGTTAAAGTTGCTGGTGTAAATAATCTTACATATACATGTCACTTAAAATCTAATGCAGTGCAACCGTTTGTAGGGTATTCACCTATCAGCAGCAAATAACTTCACTTGGTGCCACTAGTATTTTTATCCTGCCAACCAGAATTGAGGGTACTGACACAATCTCACAAACTACTTGTGTACTGTCTGTGCTGAACAAGTCTGCTTCAACATCCATCTTAGGTGCAACTGCAGCAGTACTGTGATAGCATTACTGCAGTATTTGCATTTGAATATATATGAATGCTTCATTATAGTTCATACAAACTTTGTGATCAGCTTGAATTCATTTGACACGCAGTATCACAACACTAATCCTAAACCATCACTTTGAGGAAACGGTAGGAAAGTAAATACACTAAATTTTATGAAATACAGTAAAAGAGTGGTTAGACCCAACATAGTTCAGTCTTTGTCTTTCACTGCTGACGTAATAATGGTTTGGCATACAGAATGATATGTATGCACAACACACGTCATGTAAATGAAAAGCAATTTGAAGAGTCATTGACCTTGGACCTAAACTGGAGAACTATTCAAAGGCTACAAGGTTAAAATGTGGTGCTAGACCCACTTCCCCCTTGAAATATTGGTTGTGGTGGGAGTCTGATTCATAGTGCATCTCAAGGCCTAGCCTATGTTCAAAGGTGGCAGTGTGGCTGTGAGCTGACCAAGCCTTGATATGTGAAAGCTAAGTAACGGATGTGGTAACAAATTGACCAGTAGCACAGCCTAATGTTTACCAAAAAATCCAAATGGTGCCTAGAATGTAACTTTTACGTACAAGAAGACTTCTCTTACATTGTGTGCTGTGTTAGTGGGACTGAACTTCCTATGACCTTAAGAGATGCCTGTAGACATTATATTAAATGAAAGCCACCTTCTTTGCCAAATTAATTAAACATTAATTTTTAATTGGTATATATTTTGGGCTTGAGCACATGTGGGAAAGTAATGACACAAAATTTTTATTCGGAAATTATTGAAGCATTTTAATTAAAAGAATCTTAACATTTAACGTATTTATTCTTCATGTTTGTATATTTATTTCAAACACAGTCACCGTGGCACTGAACACCTTTCTCCCAGTGAGACACCAGGTTGTTGGTGTCGTCACTGTAGAATGCTTGATTTCGTTGGCAGACCCACAGCCTCACCTACGCTCACACTAATTCATCACTATCAAAGTTGAGTTCCTGAAGGTGTTCTTTAGGTTTTGCAAACAGTTGAAAATTCATTGGCTCAAACTGGGCCAGTATGGAGGATGATCAATAATAATGAATCAAAGGCGTCAGACTGTTGCAGGTGCAAAAAAAAAAAAAAAAAAAACAGTTGTGTATGGTCTGGCATTGTCATGCTGAAGGAGAGGGTGCTCCACATGTGGATGAACTATTTTAATTGGTGCTCTGTTGTCTGAGGGTTTTCTCACGTGCTGACACAGTTAAATAACACACACACACACACACACACACACACACACACACACACACACGTTACACCCTGCAGTTCAGAACTGTTCATCAGGAGGGTGCTGCATACTGTGTCAGCAAAGTGGTAACATCAACAGTGTCATATGCATGACAACTGATATTAAGAACAGAATCAAAATTTTGGAGGCATTATTTTCTGGCACACCCTTGTAATAAATTGATGCATTTTACAATTGCCTCAAATGTTGCAGAATGGTTCCCTTGGCATTGCCCAGCATCCACTTGGAAGCCATAATACTAAATCCATATACACAGCAGCCAAAACATTATGATCACTGATCTACTATCAGTATAAACTCATCCAGGCAATAACATCTCACCTTGTCTTCTAGTCAGACACACGCACGTTGCATGGAGTATCAGTGAGCATCTTGTCTTGTTGTAAAATAGGAAATGCGCACATTCTGAGTTTGACCAAGAGCAGATTTTGATGGCCTGAAGGCTTGGTATGAGCATTTTGGAAGCTGCACAGCTTGCTGGGTGTTGAAGTAGTACTGCGGCAGTTGTCTTCAACACATGGCAAAACAAAGGTGAGACCATGGCCAGACATTATGGGGTTGGGCAAGTACTCCTCATCACAGACGGTAGACATCATAGGCTGGGCAGACTGCTAAAACAAGACAGGCAACAAACTGTGGTGTAACTAACATCAGACATTAATGCTGGGCAGAGTACAATTGTGTCTGAATGCACAATGCTCCAAACACTCCTAATGATGAGTCTGTGCCGCTGATGACCCACGCCGTGACATCGACAACATCTGAAATAGGTATGTAACTATTGGCACTGGATGTTGGCACAATGGCCGAGCACTGCATGGTCTGATGGATCCTGATACCTTCATCGTGCCTTTGGGAGGGTGCATTTCTGTCACCCACAAGGGAACAGCCTCTTGACTCCTGTACTGTCGGGGCCTCCATTATACTCTGGGAAACAGCCACGTGGCCACCCATGGGTCCAGTGGAGCTCGTGTGAGGTACTGTGTCACAAAAGAAGTATTGTAAACTGGTTGCAAAGCACATCCACCCCTTCTGTTGTTGTTGTGCCCTTCAGTGGCAAGACTGGATTGATGCAGCTCTCCATGCTACTCTATCCTGTGCAAGCTTCTTCATCCCTAAGTAACTACTGCAACCCACATCTTCCTGAATCTGTTTAGTGTATTCGTGTCTTGGTCTCCCTCTGATTTTCACCCTCCACCCTTCCCTCCGATACTAAATCAATGATCCCTTGATGGCTCAGAACCTGTCCTACCAACCAGTCCCTTCTTCTGCAGGGTGGCGCACGAAATATGTTACCATTTTGATTTTGAATATAAACTTTATTGTCAATACAATCTGAAAGGAACATATACTACAATGAAGAGCTGTCCATGGAGATTTGATCTAACTCAGTACATGCTCAGTATGTCCACCATTTCGTTTCCTAACTTCCTTCAAACGAACACTGAAGTTAGTGAGTACCCTACGGCACATGTCTTCCGTAATTTCACTGCAAGCTATAAAGAATAAGTCTTCTGAGCCCCATTAAATCACATGGACATTTCAGGAAATTTTTTTCCTTTAGGTACCCCCAACGAAAAGAGTCACATGGATTGAGGTCTGGACTATTGGGGGGCCAATTTTGTCCGTCATTGAAGTGACCTGGCAACCTGAGTGAAATGATCTGCATGTTGAAATGCTCGTGTAAAAACTCCAACACAGTGTTTGCAGTATGTGGCCTTGCTCCATCTTGCATGTTGGAGGGCAAGGCAGTAGCAAGAAGGTGTGGAATGAATCTATTGCAAAGCATGCTCAAATAATGTTCAGTGTTCAGTTTCTTGAAAGAAAAAGGGTCCAGTAAGTCTGTGACAGGAAATTGCTGCCCACGCTGTAATCCTCGGAGCATAATGTCGTTCATGAAGCACTTGTGGGTTTTCAGTGGCCCAAAAGCGTGCATTTTATTTGTTAACCACACCGTCTAAATGAAAATGCACCTCATCTGAAAACCAAACGTTGTTGAGAGTTTCTTCCCTATCCTCCACCCACTGAGCAAACAGTAGTCTCTGCTGCTTGTGTTCTTCAGTGAGCTTCTGTGCACAGGCCATCTTGTATGGGTACAAGTGGAGGTCACTTTTAAAAATGCATTGAATGGAGCGATTGGATATTTCCGGTTGCACTGCTGCCTTTCTACACAATTTCCCGGGACTTCTCTGTACAGCAACTCGTACTGCTTCAATATTCTCCGGCGAACAAACAGGCTTAGGCCGAGGTCGCTTTGGATCCAATACTGTTCCTTCCTGTACAAATTTATCATACAATCCGTGAATGGTCTTCTTGCAAGGGACCCATCGTGTGTTAAACTGTTGTCGAAAACGCCTCTGAGTCACAACAAGGCTTTTCGTTTCATGAAAAAGTAACACAATTGCCGATCGTTGCTGTGTCATCAGTCTTCCATTGTCAGCCATTGCTGGTTACAAGTCTCCTAGTGGCAGTATCGTGAATTACATGTCATTTCGTAACTCATTTGTTTTTCCAAGCTCTGCTGGTACTGCTGTAGAGATCCCAGCAGAGTATTTAATGTGCGTCATAAATTGTAAAACAAACAATTGGTAACACATTTCGTACACGACCCTGTAGTTAAGTTGTGCCACAAATTCCTCTTCTCCCCAATTCTATTCAGTATCTCCTCGTTAGTCACATAATCTACCCATCTAATCTTCAACATTCTTCTGTAGCACCACGTTTCGAAAGCTTCTGTTCTCCTCTCGTCTAAACTATTTATCGTCCATATTTCACTTCCATACATGCATACACTCAATGTAAATACTTTCAGACTTGGGTTGTGCAGTGTTCAATATAAAATTGAGCCACATTGTGTGAGCCTTGTTGTGAAAGATAAGCACAGCCTTCAACTTGCAGTTCACCTGGTCAGCAAAGTATGCCGGTAAAAGGATTTGTGGTCACATGTTTAATTTCATTGTCAAAGCAGAACCTCGCAAATAGCTGGGGAACAGAAGCTATCAAGCATCCTCGGTGGCCTGGAAACAGAAAAAATTCATAACAAATGCTGGCTAACTACCAGGATGGTCATTTCTCTGCTCGGAATGTGTCAAAAAAAAAAAAAAAAAAAAAAAACGAGAAAAGTCATCCATGATAACTAGTAGGTGCCTAAACACACACACACACACACACACACACACACACACACACACACACACGAGGAAGTGGACCTACATAATCCATACAAAGTTAATCCATCAGGCATTCCTAACGGGTAGACTCTAAAAGCCCCTTGAGCGAATTCAGGTTGGGCTCAGCTCCCTTACAGCTCTCACACTCCTCCACCAAACTCTGGACAGCCTTATTCAGGGAGGACCAGGTGACATGTTGAGTGATCTTGACCCCACCAACCTCCAGTCTTGCTTATACAGGGAGGACCAGGTGATGTGTTGTCTGATCTTAACAACAGTTTTATAAATGCCTAAGAGGGTGTTATGGAAATAGTGAGCCAAAACCTAACTAAGAGCTTGATTGTCAGTCTCTAAACAAAATTTCTTGTGTTCAAAATAAAATCTGAATTTCTTAAGGGCAAACATAACCGCCAAGGCTTCCCATTCATACATAGAATATTTCATCTCCGCAGGTGAAAGTGTTCCGGTGCATTGCTATAGGGCATCAACATGCAACACCCCTGCCATTCTGTTCCTGCAGGAGGACAGCTACCAGTTTCTACTCCAGAAGAATTAGGTGTCTGTCTGCAAGAAGACGGGTTGATGGAGGAGATAGAGAAGATTCAAAGAAGAGCGGCGCGTTTCGTCACAGGGTTATTTGGTAACCGTGATAGCGTTACGGAGATGTTTAACAAACTCAAGTGGCGGACTCTGCAAGAGAGGCACTCTGCATCGCGGTGTAGCTTGCTCGCCAGGTTTCGAGAGGGTGCGTTTCTGGATGAGGTATCGAATATATTGCTTCCCCCTACTTATACCTCCCGAGGAGATCACGAATGTAAAATTAGAGAGATTAGAGCGCGCACAGAGGCTTTCAGACAGTCGTTCTTCCCGCGAACCATACACGACTGGAACAGGAAAGGGAGGTAATGACAGTGGCACGTAAAGTGCCCTCCGCCACACACCGTTGGGTGGCTTGCGGAGTATAAATGTAGATGTAGATGTAGAAGAACATGACCTCAAAATTGGGTTTGTCTAATACTAGTGGGTTACTAAGCACCACCTTAATGGCTTCAGAAGATTCCGGATGACTTTCATCCCATATGAAATTTCTTAAATCGTTAAGGCACCCCACTAATTTAATAAAATTCGGCACAGTCTTTCGAAAACAAATTTGTCATGCCTATGTACCGTGCCACACCTTTCTTATTTCTAGGAGCTAGAAATTTTCGCAAATCACTAGTATGCTCCTGGTCAATTTCAATCGAATCAGTGAAACTAAAATGTCCCAAGGATGAAACCTATGTGCCAGTGTCATTTTAGATGGTTTCACACTAAGTCCCACCTCCCTCTGGTAAACCAGAACTGCCTCAAGATGTTGCAGGTGTTCAGACAGACTAGAACTGTAAACAACCATGCCATCTAGGTAATTAGACACACACTTGAATGTGAAATCACCCATAACACAATCTAGAAGGCAAGACATAATGGTAACTCCTGTTGACAAACCATAGGGCACCCTGTTAAAATTGTGGAGGCTCCAATCTGTACAGCAGGCAGTAATATACTTGGAATCCTCTGTTAACATGATCTGATAATATGAGAGATTGAGATCCAGGACAGCAAAATACTGAGCCTGACTGAACCATAAAAGAATTATGCAGATTGGGAAGTGGCACAGATTCCAAAACTACGTTCTCATTAACTGCACAATAACCCACAACAGGATGAAACCCCCCACTGCTGCCCATAGGTACTGAGAATATGGTAGAAGCATAGGCTGAAGTTGAGGGCCTGATGACCCCATTGAACAACACAGTATTAATCAAAGCACATATACATTTCATCTTTGATGGAGAAAACCTCTCTTGAATGTCATTTGTAAGGCAAATATTGTACTGGATTTTATCGGTGATGTCCAATCTGTTAGTTAACATCTGCGGTAACCGATCAAAAACTTCCAATACCAGCATCACCTCTACTGGATGAAGGTGACTGAGCTGAAATGGCAAACATTGCGGTAACACACTATGAGTTCCTGTGGCAACCTGACAGGAGCACAATGTGAATGTTTCATCTGGGTTAAATTTAAAATAAACAACCCTGCCTTGACAAACTAGCACAAACCCACTACCACTTATAAAAACACACTGCAAAATTAAGTTAACTGAAAGATTTTTAGTTACTATCCACTTCACAGGCCAAGAAAATTTTCCAATACTCAGTTTTGCCAACCAGAGGCAACATGTGCCCAGTGAGAGCTCAACATTGGGAGGACAGATGCAAACAAGGCAATTCACAGGTATGACGGAACTTCAAATGCCACAGATAATCTAAATGAGAAACTGAACTACCAGAGTTGAGGGGGGCACACATTCGTTCCTGGTTAAGTTGTACCCAAAGACAAGGCAGGGGTTCCCGTACCTCGGACTTGGCACAGATCCAGCCCTTAGGCAGTAGAACACTACCGTGCCTCTTCTATTCTGTGTGATGTCGGCTGTTTGATTCTCCTTCCATGTAACCAGACATCGCCATACAAAATGCCCCTCTTTGTTACACTGGAAACACATCCTACACTTTTTCCTTATGGGTGGCCCCCTTTTAAATTGCTTGGAATTTCGATCCCCATCCTGATAATGACACTTAAACCCCCATCACTGGTGGTCTGCGAAACTCGGACTTCAATAGCGGACACCAAAGCCTCTAATTCAGTAAAAGATGTGCATTTATTAGTGAAGGTAATCCATGAACAGTCCGGTGGCTGCATTTTCTGTAATATATTATTGAGTATTTGTGTCTCTGTGACATGCAATTCCAGGGATGGAATGGTCATATGCATTCATCTATGAACCTAGGAAAAGGTTCATGAGGAAACTGCAATAGCCAAAAATGTTTATGCCTGAGTAGCCTCTTAATACGAGGTGACAATTTCAGGCCAATAATTGATTTTTACAACTCCCTTGATGTTGCACTTTCATGTAAAATTCGATTGAAAACATGGCTTAACACAGGGGGTACAGCATCTGAACAACAACATTGTCAGTGATGGCCAAAGTGTCAGCATGAAACATTAATTTGACCATGATCCATATGATGGATGTCACCTGTCTTTAAATTCTACATTGAAAGTTCTATTATAGCTTGCAGCAGTAACATTATTTGGTACGGTAATTTCCCAAATGAATTCTCCTGAGGTCCTTAAAGGTCTCCGTAGCATTCCTACTACTTCCAGCAGTTATATGTTGGTGGGAGAATCTTGTTCACCACCTATTGCTCCTAATTTGTCTAAATCAAGGCAGCTGTGTCTGTAACTGCAGAGTTAATGTAATCTGCTCAGAATAGAGATTACGTTGTGCAATACCGCACAAGTGATTATCCCAATGGATCAATTGTGCCTGAATTTTAAGTATTTGCTTATGATGGGGCTGACTACTTTCTAAACATACTACATTCTGACACAAGATTGTCATGGCCAGAGCTCAGGCAGCTAGTGCAACATATACCTCCATGGTGCAGTTGGTACTAATCACCAAGGGGTGGTCCACAAGTTTGGCAACACTGCCCTTACATGGAAGCTGACAAACTTTTAATTCATAGATAAACTGTTGGATTTTTCAGTGAGGACAAACTGGGACAGTTGTGGGACCCCATGTTCAGCAGTGGATACCTGCACACACACACCTCATGGTGAATGACAGTATGACACCTTCCCCCTTTACTTCAAGGAAAATAACCATCCTCTGTTACCAACCAAACATCCAGCAGGAAAAGGGGAAATTAAGTGGAAGGACTGGATGGATTGGGGTTCACATGAGTCTCCATTGTTTATTAAAATGTTTTTATTTAAGAAAAATAACTAAAGTCAGATACATTAGCAGGATTACAAACAACACTCCGAACTTTCAAATTTAAGACATTACACACCTTAGTTTAGTGACAATTTAAATAAGGCAATAGTTAAAGACAAAAGCTGTGTCTGACACCAGTTCTTAGATTTTAGATTCAAAATTTCCATCTTCACAAACCGCAACTGAGAAAATGCTTCAACAAATGAACAAATAATTATCTGGAAACAGATGTCTCTTTAAGACAACACAGAAGCCTAACTCATCTCAAAGGTTAAAACGAAATAGCTATACTGGAAGACAGAGCAATTTATAGCTGCCTCGGGACCCCTAGAAAAAGGAAATTCTTAAAATACACCTCCAAGTGCATCTAGATAATTTAATAAAGTAAACAGGTGCACTGAGTTCTAGAGCTACCTTCAGGCAGGCAGACAGAGCAAGTCTCTTTAAATCTTGCACCAGTGAGCAGTTAAGTAATTAACAAGAGAATGAGCGTGCACAGATCGATATAACTGGCTTCAGACACAGTGAAAATTCTAAGGCATACTGTAGAAAATCCCGAAGTGATTCAGTATGTGAATGTGCATGCATAGCAGCTCAAGAACACCCTTGAGAAAAGGTCACTCCATGACAACTTTAAAATAACAAACAGTTGAACAATTAAATCTGGTAATCAGCAACTCGCCCTGAGGTGGTATAAATTTCTTTCACTCTACACCTCACAAATGGCCAGTGAACGAACACAAAAAACATTCAGTGCTCAGTAACACTTGATGGTTTTACACATTTTGCTTGTTCCAGTCTGTGAGCATCAAATGTGCCTGTTACTTACCAACAGCCTATATTTTCACAAGTCTGGATGACATCTGAATGTGACGTGTGATTCACATAGAGATGATCAGCATGTGACCATTCTAACAGTGCTCAACAGTATGTACAACAAAGGCACTCGACCCAACAAACCCCCAAAAATCAAAATGTACAAAATTTTAGTACAAATTTCGAATAGTGATTTACGTAACTTGAGTGAAGGCAGCCCATCGGTAGCTGGCAGTGGTGAATTCCAAGAGGCTGATGTACAGAGGCAATGTTAAGAGCCACAGCTTGATAAGCATGCCCTGAGTCCAAGTCCAAAACAATCAAAGTGTGCCACAACAGTAGAAAACTGGAGCAGGCTAAGGAGCATCTAAATTCCACTGTCATTCTCACTTAATGCAACTGCACGGCCACAATAGTGGGGTAGATCAATTCGTCAGATGATTCTCATCAAAAATTCGGTCTAAGGCTAAACATGGTCACACTTAAAACAGTATTCAGGATTACCAAATCATCGAATCCACTGCTGAACATGGGGAATTGAATAGCAATAACAAGCTTGTCTAGTTGCTAGACATTACCCTAACCCCTTCCAAGGCAATGTCACAAGGTATTAAGTCATGCAACACAGCTGAAATCGGGCAGTTTTTCAGATGAGAAAGCTTGTTGCATAATGTGACTTCCACAGAGAACAACAAATAGCAAATACAGATAGCCAAGACCACACCAATGTAGTGTCTTTTGTTAACACCTGTGCCTGCAATTATTAACTTGACAGAACTTTTGAAGGGCTATTAGTCACTCCATTCTGTCAATTTTGGCTGACTGGCAAATACTGTCGACGTACCCTGTGTGGCTCTATCGTGCCCCATGGCACCACGAGCTCCAAGCCAAAGAAGTGACATCACCAGCTGCAGGATGGGAATTCAAAGAGGTAGCCCGCCATGCCTCAGATAGTAATAATAATGAAATCATAATCATCATTATTTGTACTAGTATATTAGTGTTATTGTAGGCAGTTAATTAATACGAAGGTCAATTAATAACATGTTGCTGTATTCTTTCTATCTTCTGCCCAGCATCTCTCTTCAAGGCATCTTCTTTGCGTACACCATTTTGCTTCATTATTTTGTCGATATGCTTTTTCTGAAAGTTAAGTTTCTATCAGTAAGATGATTTCCAATAAAAAATTATTCTTTGGCTGCTAATTATCTAACATCCTCAACAGATCCCAATATCAGTTTAATGATTTTCTTCCTATGCTATTACTGTTTCATTTGTTCTCATTCCAGCACTTCCTTTGACATTATGGGTTTTTCAGTCTTGATATGCTGGTGCTGTTCCATAAATAATCTTTCCATAACTTTGTCTTCTTTTGAGATCAAGCAACTAAACCCATAGTTCAGATCCACAGAATAGGACTGGTGTAGCCTGTAGCTTACTCTCTCTTTTTGTACTGTTAGAAACATGCTTGTCCCAACAAAAGGAATTCATGAAGTTAGAATAGTATTAAGTAATGTGCCAAGGTAGCATTCAGTGCAACAAGGTTTTGATGTAACTATTCTAGACATTTTATGATTCTGATTATAAAAGTAGTATGAGTGATGTGGTACTTGACAGTCCAGTTTCTGCTCCCTCACACAGTTGGTGTAAACTGTATTGTAATTTGATATGAACATCATCGATTTTATGAACAACATTGAAGTCATTGTTTCAGGTAGTAGCTGTGTTATTTTACTTGATTACACTACCATTATATGTATATGTAGATAATCAAGCTAGAAAATATGATTGAAAACAATAGCATAGGGAGAAGGCTGAAATGAAAGATCATAATGAATTTTCAAAGGCGTTGTTATTAATCAGTCTTACAATTTTTTGCTGCCTCCCAGTGAACTATACCATAGTGAACTCATCACTGAGAATTTTGAACTCAAAAGAGAACACTTAACAATAACTACTATTTAGTTATAAAGTAGTGTGACGGTTGGGGTTTATCTGTGTGATACATTTTATATAATATGGGAGGACTGTGACTGTTAAAAGTACTTATTACAGTTTGTTATTTTTGCCACAGGCCCAAGTTTACCCATGCAGCATGAATGTAAAAGAAGAGTTGGAGAAGGGCGTGAATAAAAAGGTAATTTTAGAATTTATGTGACTACATGGAAGTAATCTTGCTGAGCTGTGGTGAAAATAATGAGATGGTAATCAATTGTGTGTGTATCCACTTTAGCAGTCCTGTTTTTACTTTAGGGTAAAGTTGACAGTGTTACAGTATTACAGTATGCTCCAGGTTGGAAACGAGGAAACAGGTAAAATAGAATATTTTGTTACACTTTACCCATATGGATTTAAATATTATCTTTGAGCAGGTGAAGTAGTTTAGCTTGTGTTTGTAGAATTGCTTCTTTACGTTATAAGCACAAATAAAAATTAAATGAGATAGCATTGATGAAGTCATATGAAAATTGGTACCAAGTTCCAAGACTCAGGCTATGATTTCCTGTTTTAATGAGTAGTTCCCTTAATGGTTCCGTGTATGTGAACTCCAGCATTGGATGTTTTTATTCACAATGTGATACTGCTGTGACAGTTACAGAATCATTCAAGAGAAATCTACTCAAAGTGATGCAGAAAAAGTAGGTGATCCTAACCTACTGAGTAGAGACTAAGATGTCTGTGCGTACATTGCAAGTGGTATGGACAGGCAGTCGTGTGAAGTACTTTTGAACAGTTTCCTGAAAACTGTCGTAAGGTGCTAGTTTAACAGCCCATACAAAATTGAAATAGTTGAAACACTGCAACTATAAACAGGCTTGTCCTTACAGATGGTATTAGTAGAGAGAGGGGCTAGTGATCATGATGCCAGCACAGCAACAATGGTAAATGAAACTTCTTGGCAGATTAAAACTGTGTGCTGGACTGAGACTCGAACTCAGGACCTTTGCCTTTCACGGGCAAGTGCTCTACCATCTGAGCTACCCAAGCATGACTCACACCCCGTCCTCATAGCTTTACTACTGCAAGGTTCGCAGGAGAGCTTCTGTAAAGTTTGGAAGGTAGGAGACGAAGTATTGGCAGAAGTAAAGCTGT
Source organism: Schistocerca piceifrons (assembly GCF_021461385.2). NCBI lineage: Eukaryota > Metazoa > Arthropoda > Insecta > Orthoptera > Acrididae > Schistocerca > Schistocerca piceifrons. Next base: position 121,745,702 of record NC_060148.1, on the reverse strand, counting down.
GAGGAGGGGGCGTGAGTGACGTTTGGGTAGCTCAGATGGTAGAGCACTTGCCCACGAAAGGCAAAGGTCCTGAGTTTGAGTCTCGGTCCAGCACACAGTTTTAATCTAACATGAAGTTTTAAATTAGCACACACTCCGCTGCAGAGTGAAAATCTCAGTCTGGATGGTAAATGAAGTTAATGAATCCTTTAAGAAGGCTAGGTGAATAGATTTGCTAGAAAGAGCAGGTAAGTAGTTGTTAGCATCCCATTCAAACAATGAGAATGTCATTTACTTCCAATATGATTTACATAGAGGAAGATGGACAAACACTAAATGGACTGTAAATCACACACTGAATAAGTATGTGGTGAGTAACTGGATTACAGACAGAAAAGACCCACTGTGGTTTCATGTCAGAATTCGGAAAACACTGAGGAAGCAGACTGTTGTTCACTCAGTTCAAAATAGTATGCACAGTGGTGACAGGCAAGTGCTAATGGAAATTCTTCTGTCTGTAAAAAGATCTATGCGTGAAGCATACAACTACCACCATCATACATGAGCAACAGATTTTACAGAGAACATGAGACATTTCTGGTCAAAGACTTCTATCCAGGCAGTCACTGACCAGTCTGGTGTGGCCTTGGAGGAAAGCAGATGATGATCACTAACCCCTCTCTGTATTGAGTTTTCAAGTTTTTGCAGGAGGATCATACAAACATATTGTTCTTTCACTGTCACACAGACTCCTGTATTGGGAACATAGTAATAGGATCCCTGGAGTAGAGAAACAACTGGAAGAGTTGAAAACATAGTAGTTGCCATGTCCAAACAGAATCACAAATCATTTGTCCAGAGAGTACTCTACAGCATTGGCCTCGTACTTAGCTTGCATTTATTGCAAATCTCTCGCCTAGTGCAAAGACCCAGGCAGCTGGGAAAAAGTTCAGGTGGCTTCTGTATATATGAATGGTGAAAGAACGTACCTGCAAAATTACAGAACAATATCATAATGCTTATTTGCTCCAGAGTTCCTGAACATATCCTCAGTTCAAATATAATTAATTTCTTTGAGACAGAAAAGTTTCTATCCACAAATCAGCATTGATTTTGTGCAATACTCATCTTGGTCCTCTGTAAAATTACGTACTGTGAACCATGGATGATGGGAAACAGGCTAGATTCCACATCCCTATATTTCCGGGAAGCATTTGAACAGTGCACCACTGCATACGTTAAATAGAGGTATGAGCATATGGAATAGGTTCCCCGATATATGAATGGCGCAAAGACCTCTCAAGTAACAGAGGCCAGTACTTTGATCTCAACAGCGACTGTTTTCTCAGAGCCAAGAGTATCATCAATAGTGCCACAGAGAATGGTGCCATATCTATATATGAAATGATCTGATGAGCAGCATTCTGTGTCTGTTTGCTAATGGCATTGTGTGTGGGGAAGGGTCATCACTGAGTGACTACGAGGATACAAAATGACTTGGACAAACTTTTTATTTGGTGTGATGAATGGCAGGTGTAGAAATATTCAAGTAAATGCAGATGAGTAGGAAAAACTGTCCCATAATGTTAGAATACAACATCAGTACTCTACAGATTGACAGTCTGGTCAATAAAATGTTTAGGTATAACATTGCAGGGGCCGGCCGGGTTGGCCGAGCGGTTCTAGGTGCTACAGTCTGGAACCGTGCGTCCGCTACAGTCGCAGGTTCTGATCCTGCCTTGGGCATGGATGTGTGTGATGTCCTTAGGTTAGTTAGGTTTAAGTAGTTCTAAGTTCTAGGGGACTGATGACCTCAGAAGCTAAGTCTCATAGTGCTCAGAGCCATTTGAACCATAACATTGCAAAGTGATATGAAGTGGAACAAGCACGTAAGGATGGTAGTAGGATGGGGAATGATCAACTTTTTTTGTATTGGGAAAACTGTGGTTCATTTGTAAGGGACACTACATATAGAACACCATAGAATTGCCTAGTAGTAATAGTAGTAGTAGTAGTAGTAGTAGTAGTAGTAGTTGTTGTTGTTGTTGTTGTCGTCGTGGTAATAGATGCCATCCACGATGCACCGTTTAGTGGCTTGCACAGTTTTAATGCAAACGTACATGCACAGCAGCCAGAAAGAAGATAAGCAAGCTGCAGATTCCATGTGAAATGCATTCTCAAGCTTTATAAGTTTGGAAAGCCCGTTTGTAAGGCTAATAAGTTGTTAACTGGCGTATCTGACAGAGCCAACGATCGGTCATCTGCTTGTGTCAAGAAGAGAATACATGAAAGAAAGGTAAACATAAAATTAAACTAGAGGTGAAGCTGTCATCAGCCTGGAGGTTTTGAACACTGGAGTTCATTACACACAGTCCTGCTGACTACCATTTGCTGTTACCCTCTTTCCACCTCTGAACTGATTTACCCAACTAGTTACAAAGTACCTGCCGTTCACTGATCAAGGACCTTTGGATATGTAGTGCCACAATTACCCATTGAGCCACCAAGTTCTAGAAAAAGGCAGAAGCATTTAGCAGTAAAGTCCAGAGTTATAATCCATATAATTCCATATGGAATGCACTCCAAAAGTAGATGATGAACACACCAGAGGTCACATGACCATAAAGTGTAGTTAGCAGATTCAGTTACACAAAAAACGGTGCTGAACTGACACCTCTCTGCCATCCGAATTGTTCATTTATGGGACAGTGGTTTGGACATGTATAGAAACAGGCAAAGGTCATTCCAGTTTGTAAGAAAAGTCACAGGAAATACGTGCAAAACTACAGACATCCTAGTTGGTGCGAAAATCTTCTTGGATGATTTTGTGATCCTGTATGATGGCTCTTGAAAAAAATCAATTCATTTGGAAGAATGGAAATCGATCCCATAATTACTGGTCATGTGAAACTGTTTAGTCTGCTTCTCCACAGTGCAGCCACAATGTAGTCAGCCTGTAAAATGAGACCATAGTCTGAAGCAGTATCTGTGGGAAAGATAGCAAAGTTGATGTGCCTTTCAATGACTCAGCACTTCTGCTATGCAGTTAGTCATTACTTTATGCTTTAAATTACATGAAAACAGTAAGATACATTAGATACATTGTAAACTATACAAGTACCTTCTCTTGTGATGGTGTCCAACATTCATAGCTAACCCACAAAACATATGGAATGAAAATGAATTTTTGCATAACTGCCTACTTATTTGTGGCAAAAAGTATTTTAAGTATAGTTATATGTTGGCAATATAAGAATATTATTGAGTCTGAGAATCCTACTTTCACTACTGTTTGGGGGTTACCACCAATAGCATGCGCTTTCATTTATTGCACAAATTTCATCCATAATCATTCTTGCCCTTCGTCTCCCTTCCACTCTTCTGACGCTACCATCCCAGAGGTGTGTCATCTGTCTTCAGTGTACATTCCATGGCTTGCTAAATATTTCAAGGGTTTCTGCTCAAGGTTTCAGCCAGCTTTGGTCCAAGAGTATTTTGATCATGACAACTTTCTTGGGGGGCATTACATTCAGGAACTACAACTACATCAAGAATTTACTGTTAACATGTTGATGGTAGTATGGTCTTCACTTTGTATGCAGTCTGACTAGCGTGCATTCATCAGAGGATCTCAAACAACTGCCTAGCCTAAAAAACGCTTGCTTTGTGTAGTGCACCACTGATCCATCAAGTATTCCTACAATTCTCCACCTCATAACGCATTTCCAGCAGTCTGCAGTTTGGGCAATCAGAGAAGCAATGATACCTTTGGTTGAGTCCCTCCACTCACGCCAAACCAAAGGACTTGAATCAATTCTGGGAATTCTGATACAAACTGTGTGTGCTACATGCACTCGTGTGACACAAGGGCTCTTCACCATTTGTGCTACCTCTCAATATAAACTGAAGATGGCCTCAGAACCCAAACAATGGGTGTCATTGGCATGAACATCAGCCACAACTTGTAGACAGCCACACCCTGTGTGTTTCGTAGCCACAGGCAGGACATTTTCCACGTCTCAGATGAGGCTCCATGGCAGACATATTCAGTACACATAGGATTCATTTCCAGTCCTGGATGCTATTTCCCCAGGGAGCTCCATAACGCATTTGATGTTGGAGATCCTGATTAACTAGAAAACTTCTCTCCACTTGGGCCTGTCTGGACTCTGATGAATGAACACCTGCCAGTCCACTCGCAGGGCCAATGGGTGAGGCAGCCTCCACATTTACTCTCTGCCTCAAACAGCACTAACTGTTACGACCCATTCCTCACCATTTGGTGAGGACAACTCAGCCACATTGGGTACACCACAAGGTGTTTTGACAGGAGAGCCAGTGGGGAAAATAGGTAGCACCTTAGGCATCCCATGTGATGAGCCAGATTCTCGGCCCCCACTACTACAATAGGCAGCAGCCTGAATGCTGCTGAACGTGGCAAAAAGCATCTTCAGCTGTTCATGAACTGAGGCCAGCTCCTCCATCTGCACACAGTGTGCACACAGTATATCCATTCCAGTACTACTATTCAAGAATTAACAGTAAAACACACAGAGAAAGCAATATATTTAGCTTGCTATTGTTCTGATGTTTCACCAGTGGAGGCTAATGCATTATTTCACTGTGTAGATTTTAATTAAAAGAATTAAGAGCTGTGCAACAGACCACGATTACACTTTAAAGTTACTAAAATATGGGATTGCACCTCTTGACTACAAAAGCATGGACGGAATGTAATCATAAAATGAGATGGGGTGAGGGAGAGAGGGAGGGAGGGAGAGAGGGTACAAGTCCATTACCTTCACTTTTCTGCCTATAATGCTTCTAAAATTAATGATCCAAACAAAGAGAAAGAAAGATTCATGTCTAGCAAGAAGCCATATGCTTGAATATTTGTGGTACCTCAACTGCAGATTTTTCAGCACTCATTTAACTTTAGGACTCTGTATCTCAAGATGAACAAAAATGGACTTGTACCACAATTGAAATAAGCCCTTCATATGTAACTTGATTCTGAAACAACCCTGATTAAATTACGGTATTGTTAGCAGTCAAATAATGTACGGGCTTCACCTTTGTTTCAAGTAATGGTAACCTAATGCATACATGCTAATTGATTTTGAGTGCTATGGGTGTTATTTCAGGCAGAATTTGGCTGCTCAGTAATGCTGCATTCAAGAAGCAGAGATTGTTGACTAAACAAGATCATGAAAGTTAGCCCGACGTAAAATTACATATTTTTGGTTAAATGTAAATGGAAGGAGTCACTATCACTGCAAAATAAATTTTTGTTCATATCTAATCTCAACATGTTAAATATGCATGTGTTGTCTGTTCTTTTGGACATGTCCAAGGGGACAGACAGTATTTTGATCCTGCAGCCACAATGACTCAGGGAAAAAGGAAGTAGAGACATTAGTTGTCTGTGGGCATTAATTTACATCAATGGGGAGGGTTGAAAATTTGTGCTGGACCAGGAATTGAACCCAAGTCTCATGCGGACTGGGCATTGGCAGTGACGACTATGCCATCTGGACATAGTGGTCATCACATCTGCATGGACTACTCTAGCATGCTTCCTGTCAGACCCAAATTCTGAACTTACACACCACTGACGCAGTGCTCATGCTCATGATCTTCCTTACACATGGTGTCTCACTGGTTCCTGTAAGAGTTACTGTGGTGTGCATCTACACTGAAAGGGGTGTGCATCTACACTGAAAGGATCATTGGCTGACATCACCTTAATTATATATGTGGTGTCCATTCTTATCATATAGCCAGCGTTGTGGACATGAATGTGTAATATCGGCATTCCCTATTTGTGATCATTTCTTGGTAAAAACAATTGTCACAATATGGTATAATTTTGCTTGCTGGGATCAACCCACAACAATGGGGACAAACATTCAGCCAGTGTGATATTCCTCCTCTCACTGTGCCATTATGGTCAACACTCACTCATTGTGTAGCTTCATCACTGCATCTGAAAGGGGCAACAATGCATACTGGGAGCATTAAGTGATTGACTACTGATACCTTGTATTTTCTACTGGTTTGAATAAAATATGCTTACCTTTCAGTAGGTAATTATGCATCCCCTACTGTGTTCTGCTGGTGTCACTGCAGTTTGAGCCCCTGAGACAAGCAGTTGCTGGCCATTTAAAACAAACAAAAGACAACTCTGTAATAGACGGCACAAATCTATGCATTACAGTTTAGTAAATGTGAGACTACATCTCTGAAACTTACTCATTGCTGCTACATAGGGACCCTACCATTTTCCAGAGATCAAAAACTAATAAAAGGTCTGATCTGAGTCTTAAACTCTGCTCAAAATTAGGTGATAGTAATTCATCCACAGCTTGACTCTACAAATTAAAAGATGTTCTCTTGCCTCACTAAGAAATGTTCATTGCCTCTTCAGCCAACAGCCAAAAAGTGAGCCTAGGATGTCCTCTGAGCCCAACCAACAGATTTTGTTGTTGCACAAGAACCACAGTTCACAGCTGGCCAATAGAACTTTACACCATATCTCATATGAGACAGTGGCGGATACAGAAAAACCTCAAGGAGGGCTCACTAAAAATATCTTGAGCTACCTTTACTTCTACTGTAATAAAATCAAATCATATGGAAAGTGTAAGAAAGTTTTATTTAAACTGATTATACACATATACAAGACAATGCCATCTTTTGATGTAAAAAAGTTAGAATTGTGGTTCTGTACCTTAAATGATGAATTCTATGCACATATTCTTTCTGACAAATTGGTTAATTACATTGTCAGCAGGACAAGCAATGTCAGGGTGAGTGTCCAACAGAGCTAAGCCATTAAGACGGATCCTCCTTCATTGTTGACCTCAGCCATGTCTTTGTACACCGCAGTGTTGAAAAACTTCTTTCTACTGTAGCAACAGACAAATATTTGGTACAGCGTGTGCAAAGTAGGATAGTCAGATCTAGGACAGAGAGACAAATCTTGCATAACAAAATCACAATCATTAAGGGCATTTATGCTCGTAGTTTGTATTGAAGAGTCTGTCCCATTAGTCTCTTTTTAATCACAAAGTGTGAGTCGTCTTCAAAATACAGTAGTTCAGTTAAGCACTGGTTTAGTTTATGCACCAGATCATTACCATCATGTTCCAGTAGTTGTGATGGAAAAAGGATGTTGAATTTAAAATCATAAATATATTCTTCAGCAAAATGGTCTCTCATGCCAGTTGTAACATGGTCCAGTGTTGGAATAAAAAGTTACTTTCCAATGTGTCATAGCATCATTATTATGATCGCATTATGGTGAACGTCGAATATAATTTTGCTTTAGCCATTGCCCAATGTCCAAGATATGGTCTTGTAAGATTTTGCTGACTGGATATGTTATGCGCATGTCACTTAGTGAAAATAGATTGATAAGAAACTTCCCCCCCTCTAACCTTCTCCCCCCCACCTCCTCCCCCCCCACCTCCTCCCCCCCCACCTCCTCTCCCCCCCACCTCCTCTCCCCCCCACCTCCTCTCCCCCCCACCTCCTCTCCCCCCCACCTCCTCTCCCCCCCACCTCCTCTCCCCCCCACCTCCTCTCCCCCCCACCTCCTCTCCCCCCCACCTCCTCTCCCCCCACCTCCTCTCCCCCCCACCTCCTCTCCCCCCCACCTCCTCTCCCCCCACCTCCTCTCCCCCCCACCTCCTCTCCCCCCCACCTCCTCTCCCCCCACCTCCTCTCCCCCCCACCTCCTCTCCCCCCCACCTCCTCTCCCCCCCACCTCCTCTCCCCCCCACCTCCTCTCCCCCCCACCTCCTCTCCCCCCCACCTCCTCTCCCCCCACCTCCTCTCCCCCCCACCTCCTCTCCCCCCCACCTCCTCTCCCCCCCACCTTCTCTCCCCCCCACCTTCTCTCCCCCCCACCTTCTCTCCCCCCACCTTCTCTCCCCCCCACCCTCTCTCCCCCCACCCCTCTCCCCCCACCCCTCTCCCCCCACCCCTCTCCCCCCACCCCTCTCCCCCCACCCTCTCTCCCCCCACCCTCTCTCCCCCACCCTCTCCCCACCCACCCCGTCTCCCCCGCCCCAACCGACCACCCCGTCTCCCCCGCCCCAACCGACCACCCCGTCTCCCCCGCCCCAACCGACCACCCCGTCTCCCCCGCCCCAACCGACCACCCCGTCTCCCTCTCACACCCCTCTTCCCACCCCCATCTCTCTACCCTCCCAGCCCCCTTTTTCCCCTCTCCCTCTGTATGACAGTGTCATGTAGGCACAAGACACAGATGCCCTGATACGTCACTCTCTTCGTTTTTCAGTTTCTTGAAGACCCATTAAGGTTGGTTGGTTGTTTCGGGGAAGGAGACCAGACAGCGAGGTCATTGGTCTCATCGGATTAGGGAAGGACGGGGAAGGAAGTCGGCCGTGCCCTTTGAAAGGAACCATCCCGGCATTTGCCTGGAGCGATTTAGGGAAATCACGGAAAACCTAAATTAGGATGGCCGGACGCGGGATTGAACCGTCGTCCTCCCGAATGCGAGTCCAGTGTCTAACCACTGCGCCACCTCGCTCGGTACCCATTAAGGGCTGATGAACCTAGTGTTTGGGTAAAGCAAAATCCTGAACTGAAACACCATGCTGCCGGATCTGAGCATAATGTAAGTTTTCACACAAGCACTCTATTGTGCAGGAAGTGTAGTTAAGAAACTCTAGTTAGATATGTTATTTATAGGGTATTACCAATAGCATTTTAACAGCACTTGTAACAAGCCTATCTTTATGAACCTTGCATGATGAACCTTGCATTAATTTTTTATTGTGATTCTATGTAATGAATGCCTTAAGTACATATTTGGTGTCAACGGAGCAAGGAAGACTTCCTCTTGGAAGTAATTGTTAATCTTGTTACATGTCTGTGTCACAGTGCTGTAACATGTGGAACTGTGAAATGTGATGGGTATATATTCTAGAGTTCCCAGTCACTATTCACTGTAGTATTTACATCATTACTGAAATCCTGCTGTGTAATTCCTTATGATTTTCCCCCAGTACACATGACATAAATTTGCATTGTTCCCTAAAGAGCAGGCACTGAAAATACATGATGATATGGCGAGAAGCTGTGTAAATAACATTAAATTTGGTTAATTTTGATGATAATGTGTGGAATGCCACATTCATTTGATTAATGACCAAAAATTCCTCTTGTTTATGGGTTTACTGTTGGAAGATTACTTGCATCTCTATATTATCTGAGTTTAATTTTGAAATGTTTCCACACACGTATATCAAATTTGTATATGGGAGTACGACCATCCGATAGAGTAGGCCATAGTGCCTCTGAAACCAGAGTGGATTATGTAACAGGTTTAGAAATTGAAAGTATGCCAAATAAATACTGCACAATGGCTGATAGCAAAATCAGGGGCAATAGAACTGATTTGGATGCATTCTGACACACTCTCTTCCCAATTGATAAGTTGGATGATACTAATGAGAAAGGAATATTGAGAGCTGTCATATACACACAGAAGATAGCAACCAGTTATGATTCACAGATTGTTTTCTTCTTTCAGTCTGTTGAACATCCATTGGGAATATCTTGGCCCAATGATTTTATCAAGGAGGATCCTGAATTAAATATAACTGAGAATACTGTAAGTATTTACATCTCTGATGTATTGCATGTATTCAAGTAGTAAGCCTTTTGTTAAGTCTGTAGAGTAAAAGATGCATTGCAGTGGAATTGTCACATATTGTCAGTTTTCTGGAATTTGTTGCTGTTCGTAATTGTCGAGTATTCTTGTACTCCTGCACTTGACTTTCATATCACCTCTCACGTTCTGACTGTTTTAAGTAGAAGTGGTTGGAGACTAGTAGCTGGTATAATCCTGTTCTCTGTAGCCCTTGTTGATATCAACTACATTGTATAATGGTTGTTTGTGATGGTCACGAAATTCACATTTAGATGAAGTGTAAGTTCTAATAGTGTAGGTGATTTGAGAAATATTAGTACTTTCAACAACTTCTGATAAATAGAATTCAAAAGAACACTGGCTGTTCTTATATTTTGTGTGAATCATAGTTATTCTTGAGTTTGTCGTAAAATTTTTTTGGGATTTGAAAAACAGAGATGAAATTTGTGGGTTCTAGATCAGCCCCGATATGTTGACCACAACCTGTACATATTGTGGCAGCTTCAATGGTACCTGTTGTATTACTTATAAAATTTTCATTCGTATAAAAACTCTGTGTATGTCTTATGTCTTTTGGTGAATGACTATACATAGCTGAAGCCATGTATGACCTCACCGTTTGAGTCCTGGCAGATCTAAAGAAGAAAGATTATTTTTTAAATATGCTTTATGACCTTGCTAAGGGAAGGAAAAGCTCACATTGATAAACGTGTCACAGGAATGAAATTAGACAAGTATTGGGGAGCATTCAACACACATTTGCGAAGGTTGGGTACTGGCTCACTCTTGATCTCATTGTTCATAAACAAACTTGTTGCAGTTACAACGCATTCTTCAGGCACGAAATGTTGGCTTCTTCAACACAGAAATGTATGGTGGTTATACAAGAATACAGGTCAAGGAACCAAATGATCATGCTAGGAACAGCTCAGAGAGTGTGTAAAGGAGAGTAGCTGGTTCACAGCTAACAGGCCAAGACTTTGTCACAGAGACTCATGTTATGCCATTTTAAACAAATGAAAGGGATGCATTGGCATCGCAAGTAGACAGGACAGTAAGTGAAACAGTAGGAGTGTTGTTCCACAAGAAGGGTTTTACAGAAATGAGAATGCCATGCATAGTAGTCAGGGATGTGCATATGAGGAGTTTGGCTAAAACAGTGATCTGTAGTGTGTCCTAGGGCATAGCTGTAGTTATCAAAGTGGCTGGATTGCCATGAAAATACAAAAAGCCATATTGGCCTTTGTATGCAGCCCAAGAGATCACAAGCCGAGCAGTATGTCTCCATGGCACCAGGGCCAGAGGTTCAGGGATAGTGTCCACTGCATGGAGTGCTGCTCCCATAGCAAGCATTCAGAACAGTGTGTTGCTGATTGTGTGGTTTGGAATACCATGTCATGTGGTTGGCACTGAAATCACTGACATGTACCCCACTTGTTATTTTGAAAATATGTAACTTAGATTAACCCTTTCCACTCCAATGTCGAGTGCCATTGTTTTCCGCTCGGATGTCGAGCCTCATTCAACACGACTTTTCTAAGCTCTCAGACATATTTTGAGTCTACTAGGCATTATTGCTGCAGTGTGCTGCCATCTAGGAGAACTAGTGTTAACCCTGTCTCGAACAGTAGCAGCTGTGTTAAGTCAAAGATTGTAATTATTACGTTCAAGTCCACGCGCTCAAAATGGCTAGTTCTTCTTGTAGTCCTTTCTGAGGAAGAGATTTTAGATCTTTTGGAGCACTCTAAGTAAAAACGAGAGTGAAAATTATTTTGATTATGATAGTGATTCTTTTCAAAACAATTCGAGTGACAATGACAAAGAAAACAGCGGCAATGTGCATGTTTCTAGTGATTCAGCAGAGATTCGTGGCGAATGTAGAGCGACACTGACACTGACTTCACAGATTTTCCTTTTGACGAATTAAAGTGGGGTTTTATAACAGAAAGTAGTTCTGTTCCATCATCGCCCATCGGATTCTTTCAATTAATTTTTACAGATAACATATTTCAACAAATAGCAGATGAAACGAATAGGTATGCTACATCAAAAATACGTAAAGTGACACCACTTCCACAACATTCTGCATGATTGGACTGTTACTATGGAAGAAATGAAACACTTCCATGGTGTGCTGTTGAATATGGCATTACAAAAGTGTAAGAACTTGCAGGACCTTTTTTCAAGAGAATGGTTACAATCATCCAACTTCTTTCCAGACTGTTTTAGTCGCCAACGATTTATGCAAATTTTCTGGGCACTTCATGTCTTTAATCCGACGAGTGCTACACATGTCAACAGTCAGGTTCAGTCACGTCTGAGTAAAGTGACAAATGTACTGAATTACTTGTCTGGCACGTTTCTCAAAATTTATCGACAATATCAGTATTTAGCTGCTGATGAATCTACAGTATCGTTCAAGGGTTGTGTATTATTCAAAATGTACAATCCTCAAAAACCAACAAAATGGGGACTCAGAGTTTATGTAATTTCGGATTCATCAAATGGTTATATCTGCAGTTTGATACCCTATTTTGGTGCTGTAACAACTGAGGCATTGATTTGTCCACACTTGAATTTTTCTGAGAGAATAGTTCTTCAGCTGCTAGCTAATATCAGAAATGCTACAGGGCAATCAGGGTATCATTTGTACACTGACCATTTTTATACAAATGTTGTATTAGCTTATGAGCTGTTGAAACAGAACATTCATCTCAGGAACGATTCAGGCCAATCGCAAAAATCTTCCAGCTGCAGTCAAGAAAGGAGCTCTGTGTCTAAGGAAGCACGAAATAAAATGCCTCTGCAACAACAAAATGATGGTTCTGGCACGGCAAGATAAACGAACAGTTCTCATGCTTTCTACAAAAGCCAATAACTCAGTGTCAGTTATAGAAAGGAGAAACAGAAAGGAAAGGGAAGAAATAAAGAAACCAAATGTGATTATTGATTATACTTGAAAGACGGGTAGAGTTGATCGATCTGACCATTTTACTTCCAGTTACGGTTTTCTAATGAAAAGTCTCAAGTGGTGGCGAAAACTATACTTCTGGTGGTTGAAGGTAGAACTTGTAAACAGCTATTTACTATACAAGAACCATTGTAAGAAAAATAACTTGACAATACCGTCTCACAAAGCATTCTGTAAAAGTGTTATAAGACGATTAGTTGCCGAAGGAAGAACTCGAGGAGAGAAACGAGGACATCGTTCAACTTCTGATGACGGGGAACACTTGAATGGAAAGTTGCACATTATCAACAAGCTTCCTGGGAACAAGCATAAGGACTGTGCAGTGTGCTCAGACAGAAATAAGAAAGGTGGCAGGTGCGAAACTGTGTATTACTGCGAAACATGCTCAGGAAACCCAGCTCTCCACCCTGAAGAGTGTTTCAAAAAATACCACACAATGGAAAGTTTTGTACTGTAAAAGCTTACGTAAATATATGAATGAAAGCACACATTTTGTTTTAATGTATGCCCCAATTGTTTACCAGGGACCACATTGTTTCCACAAAGAAATCCGTGTAAATCTCTGCGGTGCACTGCCGCCCAGGCAGCAGCGATTTAAATAAGAGCACGCGGAGCCGCCATGTGTCTGCCTTATGGAGTGCAAAGGGTTAAACAGTGGTAGACATCTGAGAAATCTATGAACAGGCTGTGTGACCGTAACAGTGATCCTGAGTAGTACATGCAGTTGTGCAGTGAATATCTTAGCTCTGTCAGCTAGAGGGACATGCAACCTTTGTGGTCTTGGGAGCATAAAATGCAAGAGCTTAATAATGATGCAGAAAAATAGGGCTGACCATTTTGATAGTGACACATGGCCAGCAAGATTCTGTATTAATTGAGGAATTGGGAATTTTATTAGGTAATTGCATGAGAAGCTAGAGCAAGCTATCAAGATAACAAAGTAGAAATTCAGTGCCATGCTGCTACATCTGTTACTGGTAGGTTCAAACAACACACAAGTATAACGGACATCCTTCAGGAACTCAAATGAGAATTCCCAGAGGGAAGGTGATGTTCCTTCTAGAAACACTATTGAGAAAATTTAGAGAACTGCCATTTGAAGCTGACTGGTGAACGATTTTGTTGTTTCCAACATACACAGCACATAAGGACTATGAAGGTGAAATTTGAGAAGTCAGGGCTGATTGAGAGGCACATATACAGTCTTTTTCACTCATATTTGTGAGTGGAATGGGAATGGAAATGACTAGCAGGGTTATGGAGTACCTTTCGCGATGTGCCATTAAGTGGATAGCGGAGTATAGATCTATGTGGAAATACTTGGTAAAATAAGTAGCTGACCAATGTAGTAGGAGCAACAATGATATTTTTCATAGCAGTAAATGTACATATACATACATACAAAATAATCTATTACTAGTTCCCTTAATTAGCCATGTGAGTAGATTAGCACTAGTCACAAACAGCTGGTTGTCACTACACTTCACAGAGATAAATTCCTGTGGGAGCTTCTGCCTTAAGATTTGCAGTGTGGCTCATCCCACATCCATCCACATCTTCATTTATGGAATGCAATGTGTAAATTAAAGAATGAACAAATGAACAACGTTCACACCATATCTCTAGCCAGAACAGAGGTTACAGTGTTGAAAGCAAATTTAATTTTCTGAAAAACATTCTGAAACATTCAACAATAAGTGCAACCCATCAAGACAAATTAAGATCATCATATTTCACTGAAAGAAGTTATACCTGTATAAGCAATTCCTCAGGATGTTTAAAATCATCAGATTTCGCAAGGCTATAACTTTATTTATTACAAAGGTACAGAATTGGGGTCAGATTTTTACCTCTATACATGCCTGCAAAACCTTTATTTACAAAGGAAACATATGATTTTCTCATTGCTCACATTTTGTGTGTGTGCACATACAACATTAAGATACTTTTCACAGCTGTGTTTAGGACCAGATTCGTCATTTACTGATCACAAATATCAAAATCCTTTTCTACACATTTAAGCATCCAGACAATAGACTTGATCCATGCATTTGCAATCATGTCAGTTTAGGAAACTCACTGCTGTTCCCATGTAGCATCATAATTCATAGAGTGTTGTTGGAAGAGGAGGCACATAGGTAGAGCCTTTCACAAACTCCCACCAATAAAAAAGATACCATACTGTGAGATGAAGAAAATGTCAAGGTCAGTTCTGCAGCCCCTTTAGCTGATCAATGCAGGTTCCAATGCAGTGGTGTACCATCTATATGAAAAATTATATTTCTGATAATTTCCCATCTCTTCTGTTTTTTGGCCATCTATGTGTTTTCTAATATTGTCAACTTTCTTCAGTTTGTTACAGAATTCACTTCTCTTCAGATCCAGTTCAGTGTTAATCTCGTCAAACTGTTCATCACATTACTTACGTTTAGTAATAACTCCTGATCACTACCAATGATCACTACCAACAAACTTCCTGCCCCATATTGCACAGCACTTTACCCTTATTAATGTTGCAGCTACCAGTTCAAGTCATCCCTTGAGGACTCATTTTATAAGATGGAAAAGCAATCAGAAATGACCTGCTACTGGAAGAAGTAGACACTACTGGTTACACAGTAAATGAAACATACTGCGTACAATTCCTTGGTGTCTGCTTGGGTTTCAATTGAAATGGGGTCCAAAAATTGGTAAACTTGTCAAGTTGATCCCCTCAGCTTTACTCACCTACAGGCAATTACGATGGCATCTTTTGGTGTTTTCACTTGTTTTTGGAATTATCTTCTGGGAAAACCAACCAGAAATAAATAAAATATTAATGTTATTTAATGTAAAAGGCAATAGGGAGTTCCATAGTGACATGTAGATGCAGAGTGTTCACATCACATTCCTACTACAAGCTTGTATAGGATAAATACTGTTCATTGCTGCCATGCACTATTAAATTATCCTATAGGTTAGGACTGAGTGAAAGCGTGCTGGGAAGCATTTCTGCATGTAGACACTCTGGAGGAACATTCATTAATTGCAGGGCAGAGAGATATGAGCTTTTTGGTTAACTCGTTCTCATGCTGGTGCCTCCTTAATTTATTATCAGTCTGAATGCCTAAGAACTTAACTCTTGGAACCTCATCCAGTGTCTGTCATTGATATCTCCTTGTATCTGTAAGTCATTTGAATTTGTTTGGAATTGCATGATGTACGTTTTTGTAAGTATAAAGGTTGAATTTTTGTGCTGTTGCCTGTAAACCAGTTGCAAGCATGTTCCATTATTCTCCTGGCTGTTTCTAGTATGAATGTGTTTGGCGATTATCAGTGTACTTGTTATCGGCAAGCATTGCAGATTTTGAAGGCATCTCCAATGGTTTTAGCACAACATTTATGTAGGTCTGGATAAATCAAGTGCTGAACCCTGTGGGACATCATATGTATTGTTTCCCCATTCTGTATTCAGTTTTCCTCTCAAGGTATCATTTATTACTATGAACCAGTTTATTGTTGCTAAGCTGAGATTCAGTTCTTGTAAGTGTTATTCATTTAACACCACAACACTTGTAGTTTCCCTGAGTAAATGGAGATTAAGG
Organism: Schistocerca piceifrons; assembly: GCF_021461385.2. Lineage (NCBI taxonomy): Eukaryota > Metazoa > Arthropoda > Insecta > Orthoptera > Acrididae > Schistocerca > Schistocerca piceifrons. The sequence goes on along the minus strand of NC_060148.1, from coordinate 121,729,486 downwards.
CTTTAATGTGATGCCAATAAGTTTTTTCCACTTCTACGTGACTTGTACAGTTACAGTATGAAAAAGTCATCCCAGCATTTGGAGACTGCTGTAAATAGTGAAGGAGAACATTTCGTTGATTATTTAAGTCTCTCTTATTTGTATCTGTTATATATTAAAATTTGGGAAATATGCCATGAAATACGAACCAAATAATTGCTGGAAATAAGTACATATGTCTTACCTTTTTTCATTTTATTGGTAAACTGTGTTTCCTTTCATCTCTGTCTAACCAGTATGTATAATGTTCAAAACAACACTTGGTCTGTTAAGCCCAGTGTCTGAGTACAGATGTTGCAAACACGGATTGGTATTGTACATATCTTTTGCAACACAGTTAACTCAATGGATGTGCGCTAAGTCTTCAATGATGAATCATATTGTCTTTAGTTGTCGAGTTTATAAAGAATTTAATATTTTCTCATAAAAATTCTGATCTGCAAGTAAGGTTATGGCTGAGTAAATGTCAGAACATTTTTAAGTTCTTGTCATAAAATGATGTCGCTCTGTTGAGAGGTTAATGTAATCTGTCCACTATTGATTCTCATAATATTTGAGGAGTAGTGTTTGGGTCAGCTGTGTTGTGGCACTTAACCAACATAAAAGCTAATTACTCTTGTTGTGAAGTATTGGTTTAAATAATTTTAATGAACAATCCGTAGGGTGCATTGAAATATTTTGTAGGTTATCAACTAAATTTGTTTACTTCATTGTGGAAATGACTGAACTACTAAATATCCACCAATTGATGTTAGAAATAATTTGATTTTGTTGTATGATCAGTAGGCCTGGTAGTTGCAGTGGATAGAGATACAATTATTTCTTAATGGAATACAACAGTATACTTACACATTAAAGGTAAGTGGAATAAAAAGACAATTCAGCTGAGGAAAGAGTGATTCCAAGTTTCCTCTTGGGCAATAACATGTATGAAAAGTGAGTTTCATTCATTGTTATAGTAACAGTTCCTTTTCTAAATGATTGATAATGGGTTCACACAATTTGCTGTGTGGAATTAAAGGTAGATTCTGAAAGAATCCTTTAAAATTACGTATAAATCATAAATTATTTGAATTGCACCCTTCCTTTAAAATCCAAATACATAAGGAATATGTTAAATTAGGCATGCAATAACTGTATCTAAAACTTGAAATCTTGAAGATAAAAGTCAAAAACTAATTGCATTTGGGACACCATAGATTCTATTCACAGCTCACACAAATAGCATTATTCATAATGCAATTTTTGATACTCAAAAAAACTAAAACTATACATAGATCATACAATTTAAATACATAAGTCTTTCAGTTTTTTATTATATTACATTTTCTTCTAAAAGATTCATCTTGCAACACAGTCATAGGTCCCAATTTTAAAGACAAGTAATATCTGTTGCTTTTTAAATGATCATTGGTTAATTTATTAATGTTAAAATTTGTTCTTTTCTAATAAAAAGTGCTGTCACTTTTGTATTTTGTGAAAAAATTGTAGTCTTTGGAATGGGTTTCAAAAACATTATCATAGGTTCTGCATTTTCGGAGATGCCACAGAAATTGTTTTATACCTCTCTCTTTTAAAATTTCTACAGTGACAAACAATCCAGGATTTATCAGATCAACATGCACATCCTTTGACAACATCTGTTGCTATTGTGTCTTCGTCTGCAGCATTTGATCCCCGCAAGAATCATTTTCCACCTCTGAATACCAAGCACATCTTCGATGGGTTGCATCCTTAGTTAAGAGAAGATGTTTGGTTTTTTCAAGCTTCAGGGTTTTTGTGACAATAATATTATTGTAGCTTAAGGTAAAAAAACAATAATAGTTTTGAATGTGAGCAAAAATGTTTGAGCTGAATGTGAGTTACACTCACTCAGTTGTCCAGAAACGCATCTTCCAGTACCATAAAACATGGTTTTTACTTGAATCTGAGTTTGTGCACATTTATAAAAATCTGTAGCTCAGCCAGCATACCATTTTCTGTGTTTCATCTGGTTCCACACTCCTCTCCTCATTGTACCATCAATAGCATCCATGATGACTTTACCATGTCATGCAGCAAAGAATAACAGTCCATTTCCACTTTTAATACTTTTGAACACAAACTGGATAATGTGTACTTGTTTTCAAATAGAGAAGTATGGCCATCTCAACGAATTGTCAACTTTTTTGAGATGCGAGATCTTCTTATTTACATCAGGTATTATTTATAAGACAACACAGCAACAGAAACTGTTTCATGTGTTAGATCTCATTAGTGATGATGGCATGATAAAATGTTCCTGCAGCATCCAGGTGCAACCTGTGAAGCCTGTACTTATTCATGTTATGAATGAGCACTTAGACTTTTGTCTTTGTTCATCATAGACACACTATCTACAAAGTCAGTCTGTAGATCTCCAGATTTAAGAAATCCATTTTGCAAATTGTGAGTTTTCTATGAAGCAGTGAAATATTAAATATAAAATTTCCTTATCAATTTATAACACTACATCAGTGATGGTACCATTAGCTTCTGCATATTTTTGTTGCCTGTCAACATCAATCCATTTTTTCCATTTTACTTATTTGTCAGTCAACTTCATTATTTAATGTGGAGTGATGTTTAGGAGCTATAGCTTTTACACTTTATACATGAGTTCGTAGTACACATGAATTAACAATAGACTACATGTTCCAGTAACTCCTTACCTCTTAAAAAATGCTCTTTTCAGTGTCATTTTTCAGTGCATTCACCAGATAATAAGAGTTGGCATGATACCTTCATACATACATTGAGGTGTATTCAAAACCAACAAAATGTGTAATGAATGAAAGTATTTTTTATTTGTCCTATTTCTGTCTCTGCCTAAAATTGCTTATAAGCTCCCTGAGCTGAAAATACCATGTAGTGTTTTTACAAAACTCTGTGTATCTTTGTCTTCAGATCTTTAAATATTTATGTCAAGTGCTTCACAGATTGTCACCTCTGGCAGCAAACATGATTAATTTAAACTTAAAATGCCTCTAACACTGTAGCAAAAAAAAATGTATTTTGTAACATGGTCTATGCAGTTCAAATCAGCACACAGGAAGTGTCATACTGATCAGTACATCAGGTATGTAATGTGAAGACAAAGATTCTTCATATCATTGTAATTAACTGAGCAACCATCACAGCCTATACCCACACAGTTCTCCAGGGACAGAGAAAGGCTTTCCATTCTCCTTAGAATTGTAGTACCTAATACTTCACCAGTAATGCTACGCTCTTCATCTTGACACGTCAGGTTCATCGTCAGTGTTTCCACTACAATCCTTGTCTACATCTACATCTACATCTACATGACTACTCTGCAATTCACATTTAAGTGCTTGGCAGAGGGTTCATCGAACCACAATCATACTATCTCTCTACCATTCCACTCCTGAACAGCGCGCGGAAAAAATGAACACCTAAATCTTTCTGTTCGAGCTCTGATTTCTCTTATTTTATTTTGATGATCATTCCTACCTATGTAGGTTGGGCTCAACAAAATATTTTCGCATTCGGAAGAGAAAGTTGGTGACTGAAATTTCGTAAATAGATCTCGCCGCAACGAAAAACGTCTTTGCTTTAATGACTTCCATCGCAATTCGCGTATCATTTCTGCAACACTCTCTCCCCTATTACGTGATAATACAAAACGAGCTGCCCTTTTTTGCACCCTTTCGATGTCCTCCGTCAATCCCACGTGGTAAGGATCCCACACCGCGCAGCAATATTCTAACAGAACAAACGAGTGTAGTGTAAGCTGTCTCTTTAGTGGACTTGTTGCATCTTCTAAGTGTCCTGCCAATGAAACTCGAAAATCTTTTGTGTAATTTGCCGTCACCATCAACATATCTAGCAGCTAAATTCAGTTGGGCGATGTGCACTATGTACATAGTCTCATCGAAGATTATGCTTTAATAACGAGAATCTTTGATTTCCTCCAGTAATCTCGATAACATCACTGTTTCACAGCACGAAATAAGTTTGTTACACTTTGTTTTACATATGCAAGTGGCATTCGCTTTAGTGGTCTCAAGGTGATGTTTTAGTTGCAAGTCTCCAGCGTCAGTTCTAAATGTTAGAAGAGCTTAGAAGTTTCCTGTGTTACTCACTACTCACTATACTCTCACGATCATTATCATTTTCTAATAGACTCCCATCATGTCTAAGCCCCCCCCCCCCTCAGGGGAATATTTTGCTTTCCATGAGATATGATTGTTTTTATTATAGGTACAAGACAGTCTCAGTCTTCCCTAATGTTTTCCATTCTCTGTCTTGATATTGATTTATGACACAAAGTTTGCATTCCTCGTGTTGCCAAAAATAATTTTGCATCTATTGATACTTCAATATGGTACTTGAGCTGAGAGTGAGTCTCATGGTCCCCATCTTTACCAGTAAGTTTGGCAAACTTTGATAGTGGTTCAGTCACAAGTTTCTTGGCAATAGTGGATTTCTTTCCTCCAGCCATTTTATTGTTCACAAAAAGTGAACAGTTAATGCAAAAAAGTCCCTTTTTAACTTGGGAGAACACCAGCCACGGATACTGTTTAAAATGATTATCATGCACTTGCCTATGTTCAACCCGCCCTTCCTTGTTGTGCTCAGAAGTAGGAAAGACAACCTTTTCCAGGTTTCCTTGGAGCTGTGAGAAGCTTGTGTTTTATATCATCAATAATATCCTGATGGTAATACATCCTATTAATTGCCAATATCTGTGTGATTGAAGGAATCGGTCAATGAACTTCGTTGTGGAAGTTTTGACAAAGTGCTGGGCTGTGCCTTTACATCTAGTGGTGTTTTTGCAGATGAATGCTGACCAGAATCATCAGATGTTTCTACTTTCTTTTCTTTATTACATATCAATCCATTTTATTATATTGTTACAATGTAGGTAAATTAGATGCCAATTATTCTCGAATAAATACTTTATTCGCACTGAAAAATGTATCGCTGGTACCCTTAGCACTAATACACTCTTGGCGACTCTCCCAGATTTCTAATATCACTGAGCACAATACTGACTGAAGTCCGTGCTAATAGCCAGTAATGCAGTTGTTCACTTATTATCACTTCCAAGTTATCGCGAAGATTGTAGCTTTCAAACTGACTACCTGGCAGCGACTCTGCTTCTCATATATATGTGGCTCAGTTGTTTTGAGAACATTCGCTGCCAGAATGTCAAATGTACTTTTGGCCACTTCTAAGTCACACTGGTGAAGTTGCCCCCTGAGCTAGGTGTTCAACAGATGCTTGTCTAAGTCACATGGCAGTGGCAGCTACAGCAGGGTTAAGATTAACGACAAAATTAGTAAATGAGGGCAAGGCTCTCACATTCCCACAAACACGGAAGAGCCAAATACAGATAGAGAAAAGCTTACAATATTGGTTTCCACACAGAAAGACACAGTAAAAGGAAATTACTGACACAAATATATTTATGAACCTGCTAATATTGCTACTGCAGAAGTGCTGTATTTGTTCTGCACACATTGTACCACTCGGTTAGCTTTTTTTTTTTTTTTTTTTTTTTTTTTTTTTTTTTTTTTTTTTTTTTTTTTTTTTTTTTTTTTTTTTGACAACAAATGCCATGAGAATCTTTCAGTTGAGTGGCCCAAAAAATGAATTTATGCCACTGCTTTTGTGGGTATAAATTTGTGATACTGGATATGGTGGATGCAGAGAAAGTCCACCCATCAGGTAGGAGATTTCAGAAAAATCATGGAAGAACAAATATGGATGTAACAATAGCGAAATAGCTGTAAACTTAACTTTGGTGGCATGCATAGATATTCACTGACAGCTATAATTGTACCAAGAGTGTGACTGCATCATTAGACCAGGATAAGTGAAGGAGAGTAAACCAGCCATGAGTCTTTACTCTGTTGCACATAAAACAAGTGGTCACTGCTTTTTACATCAAAGGCCATTCCTTGTGCCTGTTCATTATGGCGGAAAATTTCTCTTTAGTTTTGGGTTCCTAGGACAACGACCATGGGTGTCCAGATAGCATATGTGAGTTGTTTTCTATGACTTCTGAAGGATTGCTAGTGGTGCAAGCAAAACAGTTATATTTATTTTTATTTGTACAGATTTAGGACAAATTCAGAATTACATTCAATTGTGAAATAATTAAATTTGGAACTTACATAGCATCCATAATTCACCGACATCACTACTGGGACTGTGGCACTGGAGGGAAGCAGAAAGTTGTCATGATATGTTACATGTTTTCTATTTTGTACAATAATGATATAGCATTGTTTTGCAGAATGAAGAAATGTTTATTTAAGGAAAAGTAGTGGACTTCTTGGCTTCACCTGGGTGTGCATTTACTCCAGTTCTAACACCCTCGACCTGCATTCCCTTCCACTCCATTCTCTGTCCATGCACCCCCCCCCCCCCTCCCCAGGGGCCTTTTAGGGTGATTCATTGGCTGAAAAGGTCAAAGTGATGGTATACGGATGCAATGTGAAACCGTAGGTCCCTCCCCCTTCTGGTGCTTAAAGTATCCGGAATTGGGGCACGTCATTGCATTGCAGCACTATCCTTATCTGTAGAGATTGTGGATGAGTATCTCTTGCAAATGCCTCGTGTGCCTCTGCCCCCATCTGTGTCCACAGTGGAAAGCACCACACTCCCTGCTCGCCAGATTACACTGTTTTCTAGGGAGTGAAGAAGGTACAAGAATACAAGACTCTGGACAAACCTACTGACAAAGAGGCCAAAAGGAAAGCATGTACACTATGTCATATGCTACAGCTACAAAGACATTTCCCTTTTGTTGATGGTATTTGTGTCTGTTACTCTTTCTGTAGTGGGCCCTCAGGCCATCCCCCACCCCCTGATGGTTTGACTGCTCCCCTTCTCTTCCCATCCACCAGGGACGTTTGGCTCCACCTCCCAGCCTGAGATGACTAAGCTTTTTCTGGCTTCTCTTGCCAGGAAGGGATCCTTGGGGACATTTCCTTCCCTGGGTTGCACAGATCTACAACTGGACACCAGCAACTGGCTGAAGGCGCCACAGGCTGTTGGTCACACTGCTTTACGATAATCATTTTTATCTGAAACTGATTCAGAGAAGCCCTTGGCATCATCAAAATCCTCTAAGGAGAGAAAAGACAAGAAGAGTAGTTCAAGGAGGAGGACCTTCCAGTGGACCCCCACACTGGCAGATCCCACCTGTTCAACTCCTGTGGCCAAGGCAAAGATTCCAGCAACCCCTGAGGCCCCAGTTTGCTCCACACAATGGAACTCGGAATGGAGTTTGCGCAGATGTTGTGGATACACAGTTTAGCAAACTTTTGCCTCTTGATACACCTTTGGAGGCTGTGGCTGTTTGGGTAAAGTGCATTTCAGCATAGTACTGTCTGCAGTGTTTACATCCCTTCTGATGATAAAGCATCTCATGACATATTGTTTGCATTGGTTTCCCAGCTCCCCCCCCCCCCCCCCCCCCCAACTTTCCTAATTTTGGGCAGTTTCAATGAACATAACTCTTTGTAGCTTTTAACTATGATCACTGGCCATCGTAAGGACCTGCAGCTCAGGGTGGCCGTCGGTTCGAGGTGCTACAGTCTGGAACCGAGAAACTGCTACCGTCGCAGGTTTCTATCCTGCCTCAGGCATGGATGTGTGTGATGTCCTTAGGTTAGTTAGGTTTAAGTAGTTGTAAGTTCTATGGATTCATCAGTGTCCTAACCCTCTGCCCTGATAGAGCACCAGGGCCAGGTCACATTCACAAGCATCATATCCTTGCCATCTGTAACTGGATCTGGAGCGAGGACCAGTTCTCATTGCAAGAATTAGAAAGCATCATTGTGCTGAAAGTGAGTAGGCACCTCTAGAGATGGGCAGTTATCGCCCAGTAAGTTTCACCAATGTTTTCTGTAAATTGCTTGAATGCGCAGAGAGCTGACAGTTGTGTGGCTCTTTGAGTCTTGGTCTTCTGGCTGCATCCCAGTGTGATTTTTGCCAAGGCTGTTCCATTACTGATAATATGGTTTGCCTGCAGTCTGCCAGCCAATCAGCTTTTGCCCAATGTCAGTGCATTGTAGCTGTCTTCTTTGACCTGCAAAAGCTGTGTGACACCAGGAGGTGACACCATATCTTTGCTGCCTTACACAAGTGGGGTCTGTGGGAGCCACTCCCAATTTTTATCTAGAATTTCCTGTCACAGTGTATGTACTGGGTTCTAGTTGGTGCTTCCCACAACACTCCACATATCCAAGAGAATGAAGTCCTGCAGGGCTCTGTACTGAGTGTCCCTGTCTTTCCACAAGCCATCAGTGGTCACCTCCAGCTGTGAGGTCATCAGTAGCAGAGGTCATGAGTATCACCCTCCTTGTATGCTGACTATTTCTGCCTCTTACTATTGCTCCTCTAGTGTGTGTGTCACTGAATGTAGACTGCAAGGTGGCATACGAAAGACGTGGTCATGGGCACTCGCCCATGGCTTTTCGTTTTCAGCTGCCAAGACCCATGTGATGGTTTTCTGTCAACATTGTATGGTTCATCCACAAACAGAACTTTATTTTGATGACAGACTTCTCAATGAGGCAGGAACTTACTGCTTTTTAGGACTGGTCTTTGAGTCTTAGTTGGCATGAAATCCCAATCTTTGGCAGTGTAAGTGTAAGTGCTTGCTGCACCTCAGTACACTTCGTCACCTGAGTAACACCAGCAGGGGTGCAGAGTGCACTGCCCTTCTGCAGCTTTACAAAGCCATGATACAACCCTGTCTTGGTGATGGGAGTCTGGTATGTGGTTTGGCATGATCCTCGGCCTTGTGGATACAGGATCTGATGCACCACTGTGGGGTTTGATTTGCAACAGGAGCGTTTTGAACTAGTCTTGTAGACAGATTACTCATGGAGGCTGGGGTTCATTCATTGTGGTGTCAGGAGATGATGCCTCAGTGGCTGACTTAGTTTTATGTTTAATTCTTGAGGAGGGCTTTTACCACTCTGTTTAAGGGAGGGCAACTTAACCTTATTGCCTCATTGAGGGGTGGGCAGAACACTCTGTTGCCTCCTCCATCTTTCTCTCCCTCTCCCTCCACCCTCTTCCCCTCACCCTACCCCCCCTCTCCCTCCCTCTTCCCCTCTCCCTACCCCCCTCTCCCTCCCTCCCTCCCTCCCTCCCTCCCTCCCTCCCTCCCTCCCTCTCTCTCTCTCTCTCTCTCTCTCTCTCTCTCTCTCACTTCCCTTCCTGCCCCCCACTCTCTGTCTCCCTCCACCCTCTCTCCCCCCTCCCTCTCTCTCCCCTCACCCCACACTCTCTCTCCCCTCACCCCACCGTCTCTCTCCCCTGATTTGGATGCATTCTGACACTCACTCTTCCCAATCGATAAGAATCTCTGCAAAGTTGGATGATAATCATAAGAAAGGAATATTGAGAGCTGTGTCATACACACAGAAGTTAGCAAGCAGTTATAATTCACAGATTGTTTTCTTCTTTCAGTCTGTTAAAAATCCATTGGGAATATCTTGGTCCACTGATTTTATCAAGGAGGATCCTGAATTTAATTTGGAAATGAATATAACTGGGAATATTGTAAGTATTTACATCTCTGATGTATTGCTTGTAGTCAAATAAGTCTTTTGGTAAGTGTGTAGAGTAAAAGTTGCATTGAAATGGAATTGTCACAGATTGTCAGTTTTCTGAAATTTTTTGCTGTTCGTAATTGTAGAATATTCTTCTACTCCTGCACTTGACTTTCATATCACCTCTTACGTTCTGACAGTTTTAAATAGAAGGGGACTAGTGGTTGGTATAATGCTGTTCTGTTGCCCTTGTTGATATCGACTGTATTGTATAATTGTTGTCTGTGATGGTCCCGAAATTCACATTTAGATGAAGTGTAAGTTCCAATAGTGTAGGTCATTTGAGAAATATTCCTCCTTTCAATAACATCTGATAAATAAAATTCAAAAGAACATTGACTGGCCTTATACTTTCCCTAAAAATTTATTGGGTTTTGATAAAGAGATAAAATTTGTGTGTTGTAGATCAGCCCTGATACTTAGGCTGCAACCTGTAGATATTGTGGCAGCTTCTGTGGTACCTGTTGTATTACTTATAAAATTTTCATTCATAGAAAAACTCTGTGTATGTCTTATGTCTTTTGGTGAATGATTGTACATAGATGAAGCCATCTATGACCTCACCATTCAAGTCCTGGCAGATCTAAAGAAGAAAGATTAATTTTTTAAATACACTTAATGACCTTGCAAAGGGAAGAAGATGCTCACATTGATAAACATGTCACAGGAATGAAATTAGACAAAGATTGGGGAACGTTCAACACACAATTGCAGAAGGTTAGGTACTGGCTCACTCTCGATCTCATTGTTCATAAACAAACTTCCTGAAGTTATAAAGGATTTTTCAGGCACTGAAATGTTAGCTTCTTCAGACACTGGAATGTGTGGTGATTATACAAGCATACAGGTTGAGGATCCAAACTATAATGCTACGGACAGCTCAGAGAGTATGTAAAGGAGTGTAGCTGATTCACAGCTAACAGGCAAGACTTAAATGTCACAGGGACTCATGTTATGCCATTTTAAACAAATGAAAGGCATGCATTGGCATCACAAGTAGACAGGACAGTAAGTGAAACAGTAGTAGTGTCGTTCCACAAGAAGGGTTTTACAGAAATAAGAACGCCACACATAGTAGTCAGGGATGTGCAAATGAGGAGCTTGCCCACAACAGTGCCCTAGGACATAGCTGTAGTTGTCAAAGTGGCTGGATTGTAGTTGGTGAGCACTTACCATGAAAATACAAAAGGCCATACTGGCCTTTGTATGCAGCCCAAGAGATCACAAGCCGAGCAATATGTCTCCATGGCACCAGGGCCAGAGGTTCAGGGATAGTGTCCACTGCATGGAGTGCTGCTCCCAATGCAAGTGTGCAGAACAGTGTGTTGCTGGTTGTGTGGTCTGGAAGACCATGTCATGTGGTTGGCACTGAAATCACTGACGTGTACCCCACTTGTTACGTTGAAAATATGTAACTTAGATTAAAGAGTGGAAGACACATGAGAAATCTATGAATAGGATTTTTGACCATAACAGTTATCCTGAGTAGTACATGAAGTTGTGCAGTGAACATCTTAGCTCTCTGAGCTAGAGTGCCATGCAACCTTTGTGGTCTCGACAGCATAAAATGCGAGTGCTTAATAATGATGCAGAGAAATAGTGCTGATCATTTTGATACTGGCACATGGCCAGCGAGATTCTGTATTAATTGTGGAATTGGAAATTTTATTAGGTAATTGCATGAGAAGCCAGAGCAAGATAGCAAAGTAATACTTTGTTGGAGAAGCAATTCAGTGCCAGGCTGCTACATCTGTTACTGGTAGGTTCAAACAACACACAAGTATAACGGACATCTTTCAGGAACTCAAATGAGAATTCCCAGAGGGAAGGTGATGTTCCTTCTAGAAACACTATTGAGAACATTTAGAGAACTGCCATTTAAAGCTGACTGCTGAACGATTTTCTTGTTTCCAACATACATAGCTCATAAGGACTATGAAGATAAAATTTGAGAAGTCAGGACTGATAGAGAGGCACATATACAGTCTCTTTCCCTCGTATTTGCGAGTGGATTGGGAACGGAAATGACCAGCAGGGTTATGGGGTACCCTTCGCCATTAGTGCCATTAGGTGGGTAGTGGTGTATCCATGTATGTGGAGATAGAAGGTAAAATAAGTAGGTAACTAATGTAGTAGGATCAACAGTGATGTTGTTCATAGTAGTAAATGTACATATACATAGATACAAAATAATCTGTTCGCAGTTCCCATAATTAGCAGTGTGAGTAGATTAGCACTAGTCACAAACAGCTAGTTGTCACTACACTTCACAGAGGTAAATCCCTGTGGGAGCTTTTGCCTTTAAGATTTGCAGCCTGGCTCATCCCTCATCCATTCACACCCCATCTCTTGCCAAAGCAGAGATTACAGTGTTGAAAGCAAATTTAATTTAATGAAAAAAATTCTGAAACATTCAGTAATAGATGGAACCTGTAGAGACAAATTAAGATCTTCATATTTCAATGAAAGAAGTTATACCTGTATAAGCAATTCCTCAGGATGTTTCAAATCATCAGATATCACAAGGCTATAACTTTGACATAAATAAAGATACAGAATTGGGGTCAGATTTTTACTTCTATACATGCCTGCAAAGCCTTTATTTACAAAGGAACCATATGATTTTCTCATTGCTTACATTTTATGTGTGTGCACATACAACATTAAGGTGCTTTTCACAGCTGTGTTTAGGACCAGATTCATCATTTACTGCTCACAAATATCAATGTTCTTGTCAACACATTTAAGCATCCAGGTATTAGACCTAATCCATGCATATGCAAGCATGTCAGTTTAGTAAACTCACTGCTGTTTCCATGTAGCATCATAGTTCATCCAAAGTTGTTGGAAGAGGAGACACATAGGAGGAGCCTTTCACAAACTCCCACCAATAAAAAAGATACCATACTGTGAGATGAAGCAAATTTCAAGGTCAGTTCTGCAGCCCCTTTAGCTGATCAATCCCTCAGGCAGCTTACTGGTAAGAAGTGCTCTTTAGTGCAGGTTCCAATGCAGTGGTATACCATCCATATGAAAAATTATATTTCTGATAATTTTCCATCTCTTCTGTTTTTGGTCCATCTATGTGTTTTGTAATATTGTCAACTTTCTTCAGTTTGTTACAGAATTCCCCTCTCTTCAGATTCAGTTCAGTATTATCTCACTAAACTGTTCATCCCATTACTTAAGTTTAATATTAAATCATGATCGCTACCAACAAACGTCCTGTATCATATTGCACAGCACTTTACCTTATTAACATTGCAGTTACCAGTTCAAGTCATCCCTTGAAGACTCATTTTATAAAATGGAAAAGCAATCAGAAATGACCTCCTCCTGGAAGAAGTAGATACTACTGGTTACACACTAAATGAAACATACTGCGGACAATTCCTAGGTGTCTGCTTGGGTTTCAATTGAAATGGGGTCCACAAATTGGTAAACTTGTCAAGTTGATCCCCTCAGCATTACTCACCTACAGGCAATTATGATGACATCTTTTGGAGCTTTCACTTGTTTTTGGAATTATCTTCTGGGAAAGCCAACTTGAAATAAAAAACAATTTATGTTATTTAACGTAAAAGCCAATAGGGAGTTCCATAGTGACATGTAGGTGCCAGTTTCCCTAGGTCAGTGGAGAGGTTAATGCAAGGTGTTCACATCACAATCCTGCTACAAGCTTGTATAGGATAAATACTAATTTGTTCATTGCTGCCATGCTCTATAAGATTATCCTATAGGATAGTACTGAGAGAAAGCATGCTAGGAAGCATTTCTGCAAGTTGACATTCTGGAGGAACATTCATTAATTGCAGGGCAGAGAGATATGAGCTTTTTGGTTAACTCATTCTCATGCTGGTGCCTCCTAATTTATTATTGATCTGAATGCCCAAGAACTTAACTCATGGATCCTCATCCAGTGTCTGTCATTGATATCTCCTTGTATCTGTAAGTCATTTGGATTTGTTTGGAATTGCCTGATGTGTGTTTTTGTAATTATAAATCTAAAAACAAAGATGATGTAACTTACCAAACGAAAGCGTTGGCATGTTGACACACACACACACACACACACACACACACACACACACACGCGCACACACGCGCACACATATACAGACTGTTGCCCATTATCCTTCCCACCCCTCCCACAGTGGTATTCCGCCTTCCACTGAACCTACACAATATACTTGTCCATCCTTCCACAACTCCTGCTTCCAACCCCTTACCTCATGGCCCATATTCCTGTAATAGACCTAGATGCAAGAAGTGTTCCATATGTCCTCCGCCACCGCCACCTACTCTAGTCCAGTCACAAACATCACCTATCCCATCAAAGACAGGGCTACTTGTGAAACCCGTCATGTAACCTACAAGCTAAGCTGCAATCACTGCTGTATTCTATGTGGGCATGACAACCAACAAGCTGTCTGTCCACATGAATGGCCACTGACAAACTATGGCCAAGAAACAAGTGGACCACCCTGTTGGTGAGCAAGCTGCCAAACATAACATTCTTCACTTCAGTGACGGCTTCACAGCCTGTGCCATATGAATCCTTCCCACCAACACCAGCTTTTCTGAATTGCACAGCTGGGAACTTTCCCTGCAATACATCTACATTCCTGTAACCGTCCTGGCCTCAACCTTCATTAGTCACTGCTCTCACCCGTCCAGCCCTTTTCTTGTTCCCATTCCAGCACTACGCAGCTGTCATTCCACCATCACACCATGACTTGTACAGTTACAGAATGAAAAAGTCATCCCAGCATTGGGAGACTGCTGTAAATAGTGAAGGAGAACGTTTTGTTGATTATTTAAGTCTCTCTTATTTGTATCTGTTGTATATTAAAATTAGGGAAATATGCCACGAACCATATACAAACCAAATAATTGCTGGAAATGGGTACATATGCCTTACCTTTTTTTCATTTTATTGGTAAACGTGTTTCCTTTCATCTCTGTCTAACCAGTATATATAATGAAACTTCCTGGCAGGTTAAAACTGTGTGCCCGACCGAGACTCGAACTCGGGACCTTTGCCTTTCGCGGGCAAGTGCTCTACCAACTGAGCTACCGAAGCACGACTCACGCCCGGTCCTCACAGCTTTACTTCTGCCAGTATCTCGTCTCCTACCTTCCAAACTTTACAGAAGCTCTCCTGCGAACCTTGCAAAACTAGCACTCCGGAAAGTAAGGATATTGCAGAGACATGGCTTAGCCACAGCCTGGGGGATGTTTCCAGAATGAGATTTTCACTCTGCAGCGGAGTGTGCGCTGATATGAAACTTCCTGGCAGATTAAAACTTACTTTCAGGAGTGCTAATTCTGCAAGGTTCGCAGGAGAGCTTCTGTAAAGTTTGGAAGGTAGGAGACGAGATACTGGCAGAAGTAAAGCTGTGAGGACCGGGCATCAGTCATGCTTCGGTAGCTCAGTTGGTAGAGCACTTGCCCGCGAAAGGCAAAGGTCCCGAGTTCGAGTCTCGGTCGGGCACACAGTTTTAATCTGCCAGGAAGTTTCATTATCAGCGCACACTCCGCTACAGAGTGAAAACCTCATTCTGGAAACATCCCCCAGGCTGTGGCTAAGCCATGTCTCTGCAATATCTACTTTCAGGAGTGCTAGTTCTGCAAGGTTTGCAGGAGAGCTGTAAAGTTTGGAAGGTAGGAGACGAGATACTGGCAGAAGTAAAGCTGTGCGGACCGGGCGTGAGTCGTGCTTCGGTAGCTCAGTTGGTAGAGCACTTGCCCACGAAAGGCAAAGGTCCCGAGTTCGAGTCTCGGTCGGGCACACAGTTTTAATCTGCCGGGAAGTTTCATATCAGCGCACACTCCGCTGCAGAGTGAAAATCTCATTGTGGAAGTATATATAATGCTCAAAATAAAACTTGGTCTGTTAAGCCCAGTGTTTGAATACAGATGTTGCAAACACGGATTGGTATTGTACATACCGTTTACAACACAGTTAACTCAGTGGATGTGTGCTAAGTCTTCAGTGATGAATCATATTGTCTTTAGTTCTTGAATTTATAAAGAATTTAATATTTCCTCAAAATAATTCTGATCTGCACGTAAGGTTATGGCTGAGTAAATGTCAGAACATTCTTAAT
This sequence comes from Schistocerca piceifrons, assembly GCF_021461385.2. Taxonomy (NCBI): domain Eukaryota; kingdom Metazoa; phylum Arthropoda; class Insecta; order Orthoptera; family Acrididae; genus Schistocerca; species Schistocerca piceifrons. The sequence goes on along the minus strand of NC_060148.1, from coordinate 121,713,720 downwards.
TTCTTGTCATAAAATGATGTGGCTCTGTTGAGAGGTTAATGTAATCTGTCCACTATTGATTTTCATAATATTTTAGGAGTAGTGTTTGGGTCAGCTGTGTTGTGACAGTTAACCAACATAAAATCTAATTACTCTTGTTCTGAGGTATCGGTTTAAATAATTTTAATGAACAACCCAAAGGGTGCATTGAAATATCATAAAAAAATAAGCATATATTCTAAAAGTAATTTCATATGAAGAAAATGCGCTGAAGGATTGGCAGACCATGTAAATTAGTTAATAAATTTGTTTACTTCATTGTAGAAATGACTGAACTACTAAATATCCACCAATTGATGTTGGAAATAATTTGATTTTGTTGTATGATCAGTAGGCCTGGTAGTTTCAGTGGATAGAGATACAATTATTTCTTAAAGGGAATACAACCATATACTTACTTATTACAGGTCAGTTGAATCAAAAGTACAATTCAGCTGAGGAAAGAGTGATTCCAAGTTCCCTCTTGGGCAATAACATGTATGAAAAGTGAGTTTCATTAATTTTTATAGTAACATTCCTTTTCTAATGATTGATAATATCTTCACACAGTTGGCTGTGTGGAATTAAATACAGCTTCTGAAAGAATTTTTTAAAATTATGTTTAAATCAGAAATTATTTGAATTGCACCCTTCTTTTAAAATCCAAAAACATAAAGAATGTGTTAAATTAGGCATGCAGTAATTGAATCTAAAACTTTAAATCTTGAGGATAAAAGTGAAAAACTAATTGCATTTGGGACACACGGCTTGCACAAATAGCGTAATTCATAATGCAATTTTTAATACTCTAAAAAACTAAAACTATACATAAATCATACGATTTAAATACGTAAGTCTTTCAGTTTTTCATTATATTACATTTTCTTCTTAAAAGATTCATCTTGCAACACAGTTGTAGGTCCCAATTTTAAAGACATAAATAATATCTGTTGCTTTTTAAATAGTCATTGGTTAATTTATTAATGTTCAAATTTGTTCAGTTCTAACGAAAAGTACTGTCACTTTTGTATTGTGTGAATAAATTGTAGCCTTTGGAATGGGTTTATACCTCCCTCAATTAAAGTTTCTACAGTGACAAACAATCCAGGATTTATCAGATCAACATGCACATCCTTGACAGCATCTGTTGCAATTGTGTCTTCATCTCCAGCATTTGATCCCTGCAAAAATCATTTTCCAACTCTGAACACCAAGCACATCTTTGATGGGTTGCATCCATAGTTACAAGATGATGATTGGTTTTTTCAAGCTTCATGGTTAGAGTGACAACAATATTATGATAGCTTACGGCTAAAAATAATAATAGTTTTGAATATGAGCAAAAGTGTTTGAGCTGAATGTGAGTTACACTCTCTCTGTTGTCCAGAAACTATCTTCCAGTACCATTAAACAAGGTTTTTGCTTCAATTTAAGTTTGTACACACTTATAAAAAATCTGTAGCTCAGTCAGCATATCATTTTCTGTGTTTCATCTGGTTCCACACTTCGTTCCTCATTGTACCACCAATAGCATCCATGACAACTTTACCATGTCATGCAGCAAAGAATAACAGTCCTTTTCCACTTTTAATACTCTTGAACACAAACTGGATAATGTGTACTTGTTTTCAAATAGAGAAGTACAGCCATCTCAATGAATTTTCAATTATGGGAGATCTTATTTACAGCAGGTATTATGTATATGACAACACAGCAACAGAGACTCTTTCATGTGTTAGACGTCATTAGTGATGATGTTTCTGCAACATCCAGGTGCAACCTGTGAAGCCTGTACTTATTCATCTTATGAATGAGCACTTAGACTTTTTTCTTCGTTAATCATAGACACACTATCTACAGAGTCAGTCTGCAGATCTCCAGATTTGAGAAATCTATTTTGCACATATCCTCAATTCAGCAGATTGTGAGTTTTTAATGAAACTGAAATATTTAATGTAAAATTTGCTTATCAATTTCTGGCACTACATCAGTGATGGTACCATTAACTTCTGCATATTTTGTTGCCTGTCAACATCAATCCATTATGCCATTTTATTTCTTTGTCAGTCAACTTTATTATGCAATGTGGATGATGTTTAGGAGCTATAGCTTTTACACTTTATACATGAGTTCGTAGTACACATGAATTAACAATAGACTACATGTTCCAGTAACTCCTTACCTCATAAAAAATGCTCTTTCCAGTGTCATTTTTCATTGCATTCACCAGATAATCAGAGTTAGCATGATACCTTCATACATACATTGAGGTGTATTCAGAAGCAATAAAATGTGTAATGAATGAAAGTATTTTTTATTTGCCCCATTTCTGTGTCTGCCTAGAATTGCTCATAAGCTCCCTGAGCTGAAAGTACCATGTAATGTTTTTACAAAACCCTGTGCATCTTTGTCTTCGGATCTTTAAATAATTTAGTATCCCATCTGTCAGGTGCTTGACAGGTTGTTATCCCTGTTGTAAAAAAATTAAACTTTCCTTCTCTTTTTCTGAAACCTTGTTATCCAGTTTGAGTTGTTAATGTGTGCTTAAACATTATGGAAATTGTTCCACTGGAACAATTAATTTGTTTGTTACTGCATATTTCTGAGTTGGACTGTCTGGATGTAGCTATCTTTTCACTGCTTTTCCTAAAGTTTATGGTGATTAGTATGAACCTAAATAGGATTCTGATGATTATACTATGGTGACATGAGTGGTTGTGCATTTACTTTCTTCATACATACTATTCACAGCTCTTTCTTCCTCTCTCTTTTCCTTTATTTTAAGTCTAGACATTTGCTAAGTTGCTCTCTTTCCTTTCTTCTGAAGTCTTGTGATATTTTCTTGGCATTTTCCCTGCATTGAACCAATTGTAATTGATTTGCATGTAGTTTTGGAATATATATATATATATATATATATATATATATATATATATATATATATATATATAAAAAGATGATGAAACTTACCAAACAAAAGCGCTGGCAGGTCGATAGACACACAAACAAACACAAACATACACACAAAATTCTAGCTTTCGCAACCAATGGTTGCCTCGTCAGGAAAGAGGGAGGAGAAGGAATGTGGAATGTTTCCCTCTATTATATTCATATATATATATATATATATATATATATATATATATATATATATATATATATATATATATATATATATATATATATATATAAATACAAAGATGAGGTGACTTACCGAACAAAAACGCTGGCAGGTCGATAGACACACAAACAAACACAAACATACACACAAAATTCAAGCTTTCGCAACAAATTGTTGCCTCATCAGGAAAGAGGGAAGGAGAGGGGAAGACGAAAGGAAGTGGGTTTTAAAGGAGAGGGTAAGGAGTCATTCCAATCCCGGGAGCGGAAAGACTTACCTTAGGGGGAAAAAAGGACAGGTATACACTCGCACACACGCACATATCCATCCACACATACAGACACAAGCAGACATATTTAAAGACCAATATGTCTGCTTGTGTCTGTATGTGTGGATGGATATGTGCGTGTGTGCGAGTGTATACCTGTCCTTTTTTCCCCCTAAGGTAAGTCTTTCCGCTCCCGGGATTGGAATGACTCCTTACCCTCTCCTTTAAAACCCACTTCCTTTCGTCTTCCCCTCTCCTTCCCTCTTTCCTGATGAGGCAACAATTTGTTGCGAAAGCTTGAATTTTGTGTGTATGTTTGTGTTTGTTTGTGTGTCTATCGACCTGCCAGCGTTTTTGTTCGGTAAGTCACCTCATCTTTGTATTTATATATAATTTTTCCCACGTGGAATGTTTCCTTCCATTATATATATATATATATATATATATATATATATATATATATATATATATATATATATATATATATATATCAAATTTACTATCCATTATTTTTAACAGAAAGCTAGTATTAATAATGTGTAACAATACACCAGTCTTCATATACAAATGTATTACTCTGTAAATTATTCATCTACAAAATTATTACCCCATAAATTCTTTGCTTTACAGCACATTTTTTTAAAAAAATTATTTGGGTTGAAGTTAATTAACAAAAAATGTTAACTTTCTTCCTTACCTACCTTCTGGCATATTTTTTTTTTTTACCAATTATGGTTGATACACTTCATTGACCTTCTTTTTATGAAGACTCTGTCCCTCGAATTGACCAAACTATGCTACCCATTACACCAGATTTACTGGCGGCAAGTATTTCTGGCCTTATTTCACCTCTTGAGTGTTGTTCTAACAATTGGTTACCTTAACCCTTTCACTGAATCGTAAATTTCCATAGGGCCCCTTGCCCTGCACCTTGACTCAAACACCATGGTAGTAATTTCATTACTATGCTTCTTGCCCAGTTTTTTCTGTCTATTTCCCACTTAAAAGCGAAGATAAGTCGATTATTCTTCATACTATATCACTGTGCATTCTACTTCATTCTTCTGCTTTTATGCTTGGGTTATCGAACTCAGTGGAACCTGAACTATGGCTGGGTCTGTACTCAGTAGTTTTTATTGTCTTTTATGTGCCAGAACAACACAAGGCTCAGCAGAACAAGTGCCACTGCAGTGGTTGGTATGACAGTGGTCAGTGTTGTCTCATTCTGGTGCTGATTTTCACAATATGAATTTACATGCTGCAATAACGTTTCCAGGAAGATTGGTCCCTCCTGCTGGTTCAGAAGCGTGTTTATAGACTACACTAGTTTTGGTCCCAGAGTTTGATTTAAGCTGGTTAGATTTGCGGCAGGTGGCACTTCCATGGGGTCTTCTGGCCAGTACAAATGTGGCTGTGAAAGGCTCAAGTGAGTTATACCTGCAATCATGGTGGACAAGCAGAAAATAGGTCCCATTACGTTGCATGCTGTTCCATTTAATAAGAAAGCATTCACCTTTCATTCTACCCTCATTGCTGATCTACCCCTCTACTTGTAAAAACTAGCTGCTACTACCATCTTGTCAAAGCTAGGGTACAGCCCATGTGCCTTGACCTGCTGAAAGTACAATTCTGGCTGGACCACTTTTTAATTGCATTCTCTTTCCTCCTTTGTCCCATTAGCAATTTCACTGCACAGGAATCCTGCCCCACTGATATTACCATACACGGACAGACTATGATTTTCTCTCGGTGACATTTTTGTAAATTTGCCTCCTCCACTGCTACATATCTACCTTTGTCCTTTGTAGTTAATAACAGTTGCTGAGTTTTTACTCTTACAAATTTCTTCAGTATTCCCCATGTGACGAGTTATGCACGAATTACGTAGCACTCGTGATGTGCTTGTTTCCCTGCTACTGTTACAGAAATGAAAATCTAAACTTTTCTTCCATCAGTTCTCATTGATGCTGTGGCTACTCCAAATTAAAGGGCAAGTCTTTGTGCTCAGGTTCTGAAACCAATCTCAACTTCGGTGGTAGTTCCTTCTGTACTTTCCTTAGGCCATTTAAATACTGCTCTTCTTGCAAAAAATTTACCCCTAGCTGGAACACTTATCTTCTACAGACTGCAACCATTTTAATAACTACTTCCCTCTAAGACTTCTACTTGGGTTTGTAGTTCCCTGATAATCGGAGTAATATGTAATACTGCTGCTTTTGTACTTCAGCTTTCTGCATTTCCATGCTGCCAGTCAGTTTTATGCATGAGTTCAAAATCAAATTTGCATAGTCATGCTGTCCATCCTGTCAGCCTATTGGGAAGGATTCATTAACCTCAGCAACCATTTTAATGCTACATGATCTATTATTACTCTAAATGTTTCACCATACAGGTAAATTTGATATATGTGAGTCCATAAATAAGGTTAACATCTCATTCACCATTGCAGAATAATTTCATTCTGCAGAATTCAGCTGCCTTGAGTGTAAGCTACTGGATGGTCTGCACATTGCACCTCTTTTGATAACACAGCCTGGTGCATGGTTTTATGCATCACATAATAAAACAAGTTCTGTATTAAAATCTGGAAGTGCCACAATTGGACTCAATGTTTAAGCTTCTTTTAACTCCTCAAAAGCATGCTGACACTGTTCTGACCACACAAACTTAGTACCCTTCTTTTAACAATTGTGTAACCTACTGGCAATATCCGCATATCCTCTTATCAACCAGTGCTAATAGTTCACAAATGCAGAATGATTGCAACTATTTGACAGATTATGGTACAGGAAATTCACATACACTCTAATTAACCTTAAGTCTGTCTCAACTCCATCTTGTGATATGTCCTAGGTATGCTATCTATTCCATCACAAAATAGCACTTTTTTGTACTCACTGTTAACTTCACTGCTTTGAACCTTAAGAATACGTCCCTTGATCACTGCATATACAGTTTGCTATCACTTCCATAGACGATTATGTCATCAGGATACATAGCATTTCCATAGTTTCAAACTTCTGAGTATTGTGTTACCTATGTAATTATCACACTTGTTTGCAGCTTTCCATGTTTCCTTGTATGAATTCAGCTTATTGAGTTCTGTGACAGAAACTTCTGGCTCACTATCTGAGAAGCTAGTGCTTTGATGCTCATTGCTATAGCCATAATTTTCATGGTTGCCAGCAGTTGAGAAACGGTAATTCTCACTCATTCGCAAATGTTTTTTCAAACTAACATTACTGTGAAATACCTCACCACACCACTTACAAACATATAAAGGTGGTAGCGTACCATCAATGTGAATAAACACATGCTTTATGAATCTGTATTTTGAAGGAAAGCTCTGTTGGCAGAAATTACAGCTATATACATGTAATTCCTTTTCCCACGTACTAAAGTTATACCGCATGGCAACTGAGCAGTTCTTATCAACAGTCATATCTTCTGTATTGGTACCAAACTCGTGTGTTGACTTCTCCATGTCTATCAACAACTCATCCTGGACCAGTCTATGGTGACAAGTTTCTTCACATGATATGCCACTGCTCCCACCAGTACACTGAGTCAATCTGAAGAGTAAGGAGGCGGATGTTAAATACTGATATACAAACAACAAAGAAACAATATTTAGGTGTCCATAAATCCAGTACTATAAGAGAGAATTCATAAAAGTGCAGAAATTGTTAGAGATTTAAAATTGTAATATTCCACCAGAAGTAAGGAACTGATGAGGTAAAAATAATGATTAATCTGAGTCACTGCCAATTTGATCTGAAATTTTTAGATGAGAATTAAAATAATTCACTTTCAAGTGTTACAGTCTTTTTAAAATACAGTGCTACAAATTAATAGTCTACACCGATTTATTAATTGTATAAAAAAAAATTTCGGTTACATGTTTTAATTAAGAGAAATAATTTTTAAATGTTCCTCTTCTATTATCGTAGCTCTGGAAATGGCTTTCCTTTGTCTGGCAAATACTTTCACCTTTGAAAATTTATTTCACCTAGCAAACAGTTTTTTTTTTTTTTTTTTTTTTTTTTTTGTTTGATTCCCAATGAGTCAAGAACTACTGCAAGCATAATTATTTTGGTTAGGTATCTTGTATGGATGTTTATCAGGTGGATAATGACTGTTCATGAACAATAATCAATGTCACATCAATCTATGGAAAAAATGCATACTGATGAATGAATGTGAATGACAAACTTGCAGATGGTTTTAATCTAAGACTATGTTTTTGGCACTGCAACTTATATGAAGCCTTGCACAAATGGAAATGCTGTCTAAAATGATTGAAATGGTTGTAAATTTTCCAGTATATTTGCAGTGAGCCTTTTTGAAAATTTTTACATTTGGTCACCCGACACTGCAGAACACAAATAACTTAAGGACACACACATTAAACACTGCAGTCTGAGACTACATATCGAGTAGCAGTGACAATAGCTAATGCATGAGCTACCCGTGTAGTATCTGGGTCCCATAACTCCACCTGCAGTTAAACCCTTTCCCACAGAACAGAACTGTGATGCCTTTCAGGTCCCCATGTGATCATGTTGCACATGAAAGATCACAAACTACTGGAGGCATGCATGCTCCAGCGTTTTCTTTTGTTCTGACTGTAACTTCTAACTTTTTTGCATTGTGTTTGGTATATAGTTCTGTTTGGCATGGTATCTGCTAAATTTCGAATGATTTTAAACTCTTAATTGGGATCACACGGGTTTTTTAACGTAACCAGTAGCGTTGTGTGTCAGATTCTAGAAGTTCACAACTGAATCACTAAACATTGTAACTTTTTAAAACTCAGTTACATGTATTTTCATACATATGGAAGTGAAGTAACAGAATATAAATAATGAAGAAAGAAATCAAAAAGTATGCAATTGAGGTTTCAAACAAATAGTTTTATTTCTACTACTTTAAGAAATAGAAAGGTAACAATTTAAATTTTAGACTATGCCAGTCAACCATAAACAAACCAGAATAAAAACCAGAATTTCTGGAAAACGTCAACAATACATAAATTTTGATGATAATTATTTATCAATTGTTTAAGAGACCTCCACGTAAGCATTGTGTAGGTACTGAGTACTTGTGTCGTATCCTTAATCTTTACTGCACAACATTTTTTGTGGCATGTACATTCATAGACTCTTATTGCAGTCATGATGGAAGTGCACATGTATTTTAATAACACAAGTACTACAGCCTGAACAGCAACACTGCTGATGGTTTGCAACACTGCTGATGGTTTACACATTTGCTAAAACGTTTGGCACTATAGCTGTTACCTCTACTTTATTCCTTCCTTTGTTCTCTCAATTCTCAAACCAAAGAGTTGTCATTATGAACAAAAACAGTTTCTTACATTCTATCTAGATACTCCAGTACCCCTGTATCATACAACTAGTGCGGTCGGGGGATTAATGGGACTTCATCACTTTTACTTGGTCTTTCGGCTGAGGATGGTTGCGAAGTGCCATTGCATATATACACTAGTTTTGCGATGGGCTCGCCACTCCCAAAGACTACCGCCACTCCCCCCTACAGGACAGGATTAGTGTGCCCTAACTGCCTACATCCGGTGTAATCCATGGGAAAGTGTGAATGTCTGAAAATGGTTGCAAGCCGTGTAATTGAGACAGAATGTGGAGACCAGCCTGGTATTCACCCAGTGGGATGTGGAAAACCGTCTAAAAACCACATCCAGGCTGGCCAGTACACTGGACCTTCATCATTAATCCACCAGATGGATTTGATCCAGGGATGGCGTGCATGCCTGAATCTAGGAAGCTGCGCGTTAGCGCTCTCGGCTACCCTGGTGGGTCGTTTCTTACATTACCATGAAAATATTACAATTGGTTCCACCTAGTAAGGAAATATTGTCAATGCATTTGATGCCAGGGTTGGAGACTGCTGTGAATACAAGCAAGCCTATTAAAGCTTTTACTCAGAAAAATTAATATCATGCAAAGAGGGTATGTTCTTTTGAATATTTTTATATTATCAAGATTTTGTTTCATCACTGTTGAATCTCATCTAAAATACCTTGAGTGAAAACAAAACTTTGTTTCTTGTACAATGTCTCGATTTCTACTCATCACATCACAACTAAGTTACAGGGCAGGAATCTGCAAAGCAATGTTCTATTGTGTAGCACAAACATTGCTTGGATTGTGCATTTCTCCATTTGAAAGAGTTTCCCCTACCATAAAAGCAGGAATCATGGTGATATGACTGTATCCTCTGTTGTCGTTATTTCCTCCTCCTCCTCCACCACCACCACCACGGCCCTCTTCTGAAATTGTCTCTTCTGAAATTGTATCACCAATTTCCATCATGTAATGTTGATGAATATTACTGTCAACCAGAATTTCATATACCATTTATCTAAATATATATTAAAGTACAGTTGTCCTACTTACAGAACTCATGCATGATTGGTTTGTGGGGGCTCAACTGCATGGCCATCAGTCCCAATTATTGCAGTCTTTTTTTACACAGTCCAATGTAGCCACTGTCACGAATGATGATGATGATCAAATGACGACAGTGAAAACACCCAGTCATAACAACACAGCCAATAATCAGACCCAGGATGCCATATTCCAGAAGCAGCAATGCTAGCCAGTAGACCACAAACTGTGGACAGAACTCATGGAGAATAATAAGTCTGTTATGGCTGGTTTGAATGGTTAGAGATATGCGACACACACTGCATACTGTAAAAGACACTGACAGAAGACACCATAATTATTACACTGTAACAACAAGAATAAACACAAGCTGCTGATAAAAACCCCTGCTGAGCAGTATTTGTTGAACGAGTGTGGTATCTCTGTTGGATGTCATAATAACTTTATTATGAATTTATTGAGTGTAAAACTGTCTGAAAAGCAACCAGTTTTCATAACAAGAAGTCGACCCAAGGCGTTTTAAGTGATTATAATTACACTGACAGTGCTCCAGATGCTGCTGTGTGAGCTCTATACTTTCCAGGATACTGTGGCAGTTTAGGGTGTTCATTAACAGTTGTCCTCATCGAGTACACTGAAAAATAATTTTTCACTTTCCGCCAAAAGGTGAAAATATGGCGCTATAAGCAGTGAGAATGAGACATCAGTGCAGGAAAAGAAGAGAAACGATCAGACCAATGATACTGGTGGTTCTGGTATGGTTATTAGGATATGATGAGAAATTACATCTTCAAAATGGTCTACCTGTGCAACATGCTGTATCAATGACATGACATGTCATGGTTGCCTACAGCATATTCAGAGTGAGGGCCAGAGAGGGCGGGGGCCAGAGAGGGCGGGGGAGAGAGAGGGCGGGGGCGAGAGAGGGCGGGAGTCAGAGGGGAGGAGGGGGACAAGGACGACGGGGAGGGGGGAGAGGACAAGGACGACGGGGAGGGGGGAGAGGACGAGAGCGACGGGGAGGGGGGAGAGGACGAGAGCGACGGGGAGGGGGGGAGAGGTCGAGAGCGACGGGGAGGGGGGGAGAGGGCGAGAGCGACGGGGAGGGGGGGAGAGGGAGAGAACGACGGGGAGGGGGGGAGAGGGAGAGAACGACGGGGAGGGGGGGAGAGGGAGAGAACGACGGGGAGGGGGGGAGAGGGCGAGAACGACGGGGAGGGGGGGAGAGGGCGAGAACGACGGGGAGGGGGGGGAGAGGGCGAGAACGACGGGGAGGGGGGGTAGAGGGCGAGAACGACGGGGAGGGGGGGTAGAGGGCGAGAACGAAGGGGAGGGGGGCAGAGGGCGAGAACGAAGGGGAGGGGGGCAGAGGGCGAGAACGACGGGGAGGGGGGCAGAGGGCGAGAACGACGGGGAGGGGGGCAGAGGGCGAGAACGACGGGGAGGGGGGCAGAGGGCGAGAACGACGGGGAGGGGGGCAGAGGGCGAGAACGACGGGGAGGGGGGCAGAGGGCGAGAACGACGGGGAGGGGGGAGAGGGCGGGAACGACGGGGAGGGGGGGAGAGGGCGGGAACGACGGGGGAGGGGGGGAGAGGGCGGGAACGACGGGGAAGGGGGGGGTAGAGGACGAGAACGACGGGGAAGGGGGGGGGAAGAGGGCGAGAATGACGGGGAAGGGGGGGGGAAGAGGGCGAGAACGACGGGGAAGGGGGGGGAAGAGGGCGAGAACGACGGGGAGGGGGGGAAGAGGGCGAGAACGACGGGGAGGGGGGGAAGAGGGCGAGAACGACGGGGTGGGGGGGGAAGAGGGCGAGAACGATGGGGTGGGTGGGGGGAGAGGGCGAGAACGACGGGGAGGGGGGGAGAGGGCGAGAACGACGGGGAGGGGGGGAGAGGGCGAGAAGGACGGTGAGGGGGGGGAGAGGACGAGAACGACGGGGAGGGGCGGAGAGGACGAGAACGACGGGGAGGGGGGAGAGGACGAGAACGACGGGGAGGGGGGGAGAGGACGGGAGGGACGGGGGGGGAGAGGACGGGAGGGACGGGGGGGGAGAGGACGGGAGTTAGAGATGACAGGAAAGCAGCTACGGCTTGAGGTCCACAGGACAAATGGGGACGGGAGGGGGGAAGGAAGTAATGAGGACTCTCCTGCCTATGCTTTGACTAATTGTATGTGTAGCAGCTCCTATTCCAAGTGCAGTTCAGATGCATGTCATATTTCACTGATATGAGCCTCTGACACCTCCACTCCCATGGCCAGTGCTCCATCAACTCTCATGAAGCACACACTGCCCCGTGCATCTCACATCTCTGAGCCCATTACGTCATATCATGATACTACAACTAACATCTATGAAGTGCCGCATATGTTAAATTGTTTAAAATACCTGTCCATCCAAGAAACGTTTGAGAACTGATCTACCTGTAACTTTCATATGTTTTGTTACTATGTAAAATGGCGATGATGCCTGATCTTTATGTACATGATTACTCTGCCATTCATAATTATGGGCCTGGCAGAGGGTCATCCAACCATCATTTGTAATTTACTTCTCTACCATTCCACTCTCACTGCATGCAGGGAAAACGAGCACTTACACCTTTCCATGTGGGTGCTGATTTCTCATACTTTACTATGATAATTTCTCCCTGCTTAGATGGGCATCAATAAAATATTATCACACTGTCGACAAAATTCGTGTTTCAAATTTCATGATAAATTAGTGCCACAGCGAAAAAAGTGTTTTAATGACCACCACCCCAGTTCACGTATCATATCCATAGCACACTCTCCCTTATTTTGCGATGGTATAAAACGAGCTGCATTTCTTTCAATTTATTTCATGTCCCCCACCACACTGCAATAGTCCACAAGATAATAGATAAGCATAATGTAAGCCAGTTCTTTAGTAACCTGTTACGTTTTCCAAGTGGTCTGCCAAGGAATCAGTCTTTGGTTTGCTTTCTCAGAGCATTATCTATAAGGATGTTATGATTCAATTTATTCATAAGTGTAGCTCCTATGCATTCAGTTGAGTTCACAGCTTTTAGGTTTGTATGATTTATCGTGTGAACGAAATTTATCACATTCCTTTCCGTACTCATGTGGTTGACTTCATACTCTTCATTATTTACAGTCAATTGCTATTTTCCACATCATACAGATATCTTTTCTATCACTCCACAATTCGTTTTCATCATCTGATGACTTTACGATAAGGTAAATGACAACATAATCTGCAAACAATCTAAGAGATTGTCTCTTAAATCGTGTATGTAGGTCAGGGACAAGAAAGGGCCTATAACACTTACTTGGGAAACGTCAGATATTAATTCGATGACTTTCTGTCAGTTATTACGAACTGTGATCTTTCTGATACAAAATCACGAATCAGTGCACACAGCTACGATGATACTCCAGGGGCATACAATGTAATCGGAAGTCACTTGTGAGGAATTGAGTCAAAAGCCTTCTGAAAACCATAAATATGGAATCAATGTAATGTCATATGTCCTAATCAGTCATTACTTTGCGAGAATAAAGAGCTTGTGTTTCACAAGAATTATGTTTTCCGAATAGTTGTATGGGCGTGCATTTAATCGGATTACTCACATTCCCTTTCTTGGTTTCTGGTGTAATTCGTGCAAATTTCCTGTCTTCGAGTACCAATCTTTCTGCCATTGAAGAGTTGTATATGACTGTTAAGTATGGAGCTACTGTATCAGCATATTCTGAAAGGAACCTGGATGGTGTACAATCTGGACCAGAGGCATTGCCCCTCCCAACTATTAAGCTGCTCCACTACATTTATCCTGTGACGGAATTTAGAAAATCCGTCTTCAGTGACTCGCTTTAGCAGCACTGTCGTCAATAACTTTACCACTGTTATCACGCAGTGAAGGTATTAATGCACCTCTTAAATTGTATACTTCACATACAACCAAAATATCTTTGGGTTTACGATCAGATTTTGAGACAGAATGTCATTCTGGAAACTATTAAAAGTCTCTCTAATTGATTTTGCGCTAAATTTCGAGCTTCTGTAAAACTTCGCCAATCTTGTGGATTTTGCGGTCTTTTAAATTTGGCATGTGTAATTCGTTGCTTCTGCACCAGTGGTCTGACCTGTTTTTTTGTCAGTACCACATTTCATTAATTTGACGCGTATCTCTCAGTTATTACTCATTTGACTTTAAACCGCATCTGGACTAAGTTTAGAAAGACTTATCAGACGGAGTGGAAACTGTATCTTCGGAATGTGTCAAGCGAATTTTTACCTGCTTTAAGTGTGAATTTTGCATTTATTTTGGTCAGTCTCGATGTTACAGTATTCACTCTTGTGAACTCTTCATGGCTCAACAACATTGTGGTCACTAATCCCTGCTTGGTCAGGGCTATTATGATGTCAAGGATGTTTTCGCGCTTCTGTACCCATTGTTCAAAATAATTTTCAGAGACGCCATTCAGTACGGTTTCGGACGACGTTTTATGCCTACCACTGACATTAAACATTTACTTTCGCCAATATATAAGAGGGTAGTTTTGCTTCCAATTATTTGCAATATTACGGAGTGTATTGGAAAAGTTCTGGCCAAGTTTCAAGTTTAAACAATCTTTAGACCTACAAAGAAGATTAGTGAGTGTAAACGCAAGCTTCCGCGTCCGTTGTAACACTCAATAAAATTCTTCTGCGTTTGAAGCCGCATTGTCAACTATAAAATTTCGACGTCTTGGCGACTGTTGCAACACGCCTTCCTCAAACCCAGAAGATTTTTACTGACCAAGATTAGTGAATGTATAAGATTGGCGAATATAAAATTGCATATGGCTGTGGAAAGGTTTATATTGGAACAACGATAAGAAATGTCAATACCCTCTGAACGGAACACAAAAGAAACTGTCGACTGGGATATACAGACAAATCAGCTGTAGCGGAACAAGTTTTTAAAGACTGTGATCATGAAATAAAATTTAGTGAGACAAGCGTGTTAGCCAGGTCATCTATTATTATGCATGTATGTATAGGAAAGCTATAGAGATTAAGGAACACCACAATAATTTCAACAGAAAAGAGGAAGGCTTACAGTTACACAGGATACGGTGGTCACCTCTCCACCAACCATTTGACGATCGATTACATTCGATCGGGAATAATGACGCTAGTCAGAGAGACTTATAGTCGGTCCCAATTGAACGTATGTTGGTGCCCTCTATATGAACGGGAATTCCACTGCCTGGCAGCCATAATTGACTCACCTCCAAAGATGTTCCCGCAGTTGGCAACGAAACGCCAGGAAGTAGTAGCTTTACAGATCGAAAACGGCATCTCAGCCCAGAGCTTTTAACTAATCACTACCCATACTACCTCAAAGGAAATATCTTAAATTTCACTACAGGGTAAACTACTTCCACCAGGAATTAACACTACAACACCAACTGTATCTCATCTATTCTTTGTGAACATGGTCAGGTCTCTTGAAAAAATTCAGCTGAACTTATTTCCATACCTTTATTGTGGTTGTATCTACCCTCTTTCGGTGTTCTACTTGCAGCCTTTGAAACTGAAGCCCTTTCTGCACTTACCTGAGACCCTCTAACCTAAAAAAAAGCCCAGTCTCCTCTACACATCCCCATACTCGTGGAACTGCTTCCTTTGTGTAGTTGACTCCTGACCCACTCAGCAAAAAAATGAATGGAAATTTCAGAGAGTGACAAATACAGGATTGTAACTGTACCAGCAGTAGCAGTTCCACATAGTGCAGGTAAACTAACCTAAGTTTAGTCTGAAAGACTAAACAATCTACTTGTAGAGTATACAAATTGTGGTAACTAAATGAAATCATAGCTCAATTAAAACTGTTTACACCTTCAGCTGGTGAAGAGAATGCTGATCACATGAGCAAAATATTATCGATCTTACATGAGCTTTGAAAAATATGCATCGTCGAGTGATTGGGGAGAGAATTGTCCACGAGCTTTACGGACTTGCATGCAGAATATTTCTGATAATACAAGGAATGTATTATGCATGGCAGGCTGATCTCAGATACGCAAGACTACTTAAAATCAAATAATGGTTTCAAGTACATTCTCACGGTCACAGACACACATTCCAAATTTGCTTGGGCCTTACCTTTGAAAGTAAAGACACGGAAGGAGGTTTGAGAGGTTTCTAAACAATTGTTGCAGACAGGACTAACTCGATGCCACAACAACCTTGAGGAATATGATGGAAGTGAATTTTACGACAGGCATTTCAAAGCAGAATTGGAATGATGTTGGATAAATCACTACTCAACAGTCTCCCATTTGGAAACTAGTATTGCCATATGGTTGAACTGGACCATGAAAAACCGAATGTGGAAGCAATTTAATCTTCAACGTATGTGCAAATGGCTGAACATACAGCCACAGATCATTGACAAGTATAATCGTATTATTCACCACAGAATTAAGAACAAACCTATCGATGTCACAAACGAACTACGGGATAGCTTTAAACCCATTATGTTCCTCATAGAGCAGATTGTATGATGTTGAGGGAACAGGGCTTTGATGAAATGGTTTAGTTTCTCATGGAAGCTCAACAGTTGGGTGAACACTCGCAAACTGCTACGTAATACGAAAAGCAAAGCTCAAACCATGCAGTAATGTGACAAGTGCTAGGAAATGTATCAACAAAGTTGGAGGTGGTATTCTCGAGAATCTGTCATCAGAAGTTTGTATCTCTGGATATAATTTCTGTGGAGCTGGAACAAAATTGAAATAGCACCAAGATTATGGTGATAAGGGCTTCAACGCATTAAAAAATGTGTGCAAAGAGCACATCACTGCCTACACTACAAATAAAGATCACCATATTGCACACCAAATACTCACTGATAACGCTGCACAGGTACATCAAGGGACGGATATTCATGTAGGACAACCTATATTTGCATATGCTGTTGGTAAGGAAATGTTTGCTAGATCTTAAATTGGGTACTGGACTAACCTTCAAGCAACACTGAATGCATCTCACTGCATTCTAAAGAAGAAGAAAAACCTATGGGATGTTTAAAAAATTGGTGACAGCACCAAAAGGTGCCTTGAGGCAGAAAAAAGGAAGGAAATGATGTGTTAAAACGCCCAGGTTCCTACCAATACCAAAGACATCTGGTGGAATAATTCTGGCTTTGATACCTACATTTACTTGGCTGTCAGCCACTAGTTTCATTAGCTAGGAGAGCTGATATATTTCAAGCACTAGAGAATGCCTGAAAAAGTGAAAAGTAATTACAAGCAACTAAAAGGGGCAATATGACCATGGAGGCCATCGCTATAGGTAAAGGCCTCTATTTACAATACAGAAGATGGCTTGGGTTGTACATTAAAAAAACGCCCAAGGCAATGGTACTGGAAAGAAGGGTAAAAACATAGATCTGCTTAGACTCACCAGAGAATTTAAAATCATGAGATTTTACAGCGTGTTTATGTAGGATACTTTGTGTTGTGTCTAGACAAGACAGCCTAGACACAATGGGAGGAAGCCGAAAGGCACGTGCTTAAACTCACGCAGGCTGGCGTGAGGTCTGAAACAGGATACGTAATGAATGCTATAAAGAAAAGTACGTAGCTTCTGGAATACTTAACTTTAATCCACATTTGTAGAACATCGATCTTGATGATACATTAATAGAATATCAATATCAATTGAATACGGCGCCTTGCTAGGTCTTAGCAAATGTAGCTGAAGGCTATGCTAACTATCGTCTCGGCAAATGAGAGCGTAGTTGTCAGTGAACCGTTCCTTGCAAAGTCGGCTGTACAACTGGGCGAGTGCTAGTACGTCTCTCTAGACCTGCCGTGTGGCGGCGCTGGGTCCGTCGTATACTAGCGGGCCGTGGCCGATTTAAAAGCTACCACCTAGCAAGTGTGGTGTCTGGCGGTGACACCACACTTTGCCTGAGACAATGTGCAAAACCACAAAACGTGGAACAGTAAATTTAGATGTTGTTCGAGGTATGGAGCTCTTGGTGATTTAAGGCCACATAAAGAATTGTGTTGTCACTTCACCAATAGGAACCAGCTGTTGTACAATGTTCGACGCTACCATGACTTCAGTTCATACCTCTGAGGATATTTCTGACATATTTTTCATCAAAATTGCATAAAAACAAGCAGTATGCAAGTCTCTGCATCATTTGAAGGTTTGATGTACTGACGTTCACTCTAATCCTAATTGGGCTAAAGTGAAAGCAAACTACTTTCCTGCAATATATGAGCAGGGGGTAGTTATGTACAGCATTGACTGGCTGGAAACACACGAAACCATAGCTAACGTCACTGGCTTAAGGAGGCAAGTTGATTTCGAACTGAAACCGATTGTAAAATCCTTGAAGAAAAGGAAGCTGAGATGCCTGGAGGGAGAGTCCATATAGTTAATGGGGATAGCAAAGGCAATGATACAACGAGCATTCAGGCATCCCGTTTTCCTGGATAAATGTGTGTGACAAATCTGAACAATATAAACCTAGAGACAACTTTTGTCTTTCAAAACTTCCTCTAGTAAAGGTGTAAGATGGCCTCTGAAGTCCCAGATGTATGGACTACAGGATACCAGAACTCCAGCAGATGTATCATGATGATTGTTTAAAATGTGGAGAGCACATCTCCGCAAGCGAAACACATTGCTGCATGCCTCAGTCCACCAGGGAACAGAACATGCTACAGTAAACTTTAAGTGCATGGTATGGAACATACTTCGGCGGTAAGGATAACATTTGGAAGATACTTTACGTGGTCATCACAGCTGTGTAAATGTCGTGAGAGAGGGGTAAAGCCTCCAGTTGGCCTTGGAAAGCTGCCAATTGGATCTGCACTCAGGTAGGATAGGAGTCGGCAAATGGATAGCACACAGAAATTGATCACCTGAGTATGTGTCAGAGGGAACGGGCCATTCAAGATGATGAGCGAGCTATACAATGCAGAATGAGAGGTCCAAATGGTAATAAATGTCCATGGAATCTGAAAGGAACATGAGTGCTCCTGTGCTAAAATATGATTCAGGAAGTCAGCTAAGAGGGAACCTCTTGGACAGGTTCTCCCAGAGCACCAAAGCAGATGGTGGGCATTAAAGTCACCAAGCAGCAAAAAGGCGTGAGGGAACTGACCAATGAGCTGGAGTAAGTCTGACTTAGTAACAGCAAATGACGGAGGGGTGTAGAAGTTATGTAGACAAAAGGTGAAATGAGGAAGGAAAATATAGACTGCAACAGCTAGCAGTCGAATGCAATGAGATGGATGACCAGCATGGCTCCCCCATGAGGTAGAATGCTGTCCTTGGGGGAACATCACAGAGGACCAGAAGGAAACATAAGCGATCAAAGGGGTTGTGAGGACAATTTTTAATATGACAATTTTTTTCTTGGAAGCAGAAAACAAGTGGACACTGCAATTCCAAGAGCAGCTGTAACTCCTCCTTGTTGGATCTAATGCCATGAATGTTCCATTGGAGAAGAGTCATAACAGGGAATGGGGATTGGGGAGGAGGGAACAAATGAAGGTTAGTCACCTTGGTGGCTGCTGAGTGCCAGCCTTAAAAAATCCACTGCTACAGGAGGCAGAGGCTGGAGAATCCTGTTCCATGAGCTCTGCAAACATATTGGCATTCTCCCTTAGTCAGCCTGTGAATTCTATGGCAGAAAACCAGTAGGCAGTGGGCACCAGCAAAATTGAGGTCAGCCAGGTTAGAGTATATGTTGCAACACCACTGAAGAAGATCTCTAAATCAGGTAAGGAGAAAACAGTTTGTTTTTGTTTGAGCTCTTAGAACTTTCTGGTTGGCAGATGAAGACTGTTTTTAACTGTAGAAAGTCTTTTGCAGGAGTACTGCTTTTGTCCTTTCAGCCTGACAGTTGTGTAACAGGTTATTTCACCACCAGGGGCAAAGATCTGATGGCTTGTTGCGCAGCTGTAGGAGCAGATTGGGATGCTACTGTGACCTGGGTGACTTCACTACTGCAATACTGAACTTGGGGTCGCACGTCTGGATGGGCATATCCTCTATTATGCATAACATAGCAAAAACGATACTGCAAATGCCAATCGTAAAATTCACAGATTTTGACTAGCTAACAACTGTGAGTGACAAAGTGGAGTTTGATGTCTACCACTCAGATCTCCTAATCGGCTTGCTTGTTAAGACACATGGGAAATTCATGGGATTACAATTGATACACCAGAAAGGAGGAGGCAAACTGCTGCCCTCGTGAGCATCTCTGCCAAGAGTAACAAATTTGCCCATGTTTTGACAGGATACGTGTTTTATTATAATGTTGACACTTGTAGGAACTCATCCGGTTTGTAATTTATGGTTGGACCGTGATGACTTCATAGCCTGCCTTAATCTTTGAGGCAAACATTACTCAGTGAGGCCATCAAGCATCAGAATGTAAATAACACCTTGCGAAGAGTTCAGTGTAAGATGGTTCTCCACACGAACAGGATAGCTCTGCATATGTGATGCTGTAAGCAGTTGAGCTTGAGAATCACAATACATCTTCAGAAGCACAGTTGCATTACATAAATGGGAATAGGATTTCACAGGGCCTGCAACTGCAACACCACGTTTCAGAATAATGCACACATTAACTGTAGCAAAGGACGGACCACTTCCAGTACATGATACCATGAGGGACCGAGGTGCAGTTGGGAGGGTCTTCAAATCTTTAGCCTCATTCTGTTTACGTATAGTACACACACACTAAGATGGTGAGTCATTGCAAATAAATAAATAAATAAATCCCCATGGTTGCCAACACCTACAATGGCATGCTCCTTCCAACTGGGGGCACCCTCAGAGGGGGGATTCACCCCACCGTAAATGACTGCTCACATCTCAGGTCACACCTCCCGAACTCCTGACAGAGGGACGAATTGGGATTTGGGAAGGTAACAGCTTAGGCAGTTACCCATCTCTGGGCCTGGACTGTATAAGAGTGTACGTGTGAACCCTACCTGTTGACCTGGAGCTTGGCATTATCCATTACCTTGTCACCTGTAATGTGTGTAATGAATGGGCCAGCCTTTAGGAACACACCGGGACAAAGGAGAAACAAAGAGAATGAGGATTCACCAGTTAAGTCTTCACAGCCTTACTGAAAGTGGCACCAGCTACTTAAGATTCTTCTTGATGGTGGCCTGTACACTGTCACCACTACAAACTTGTGTGCTTCCTGAGCACCACTGTGGCACAGCACTGAAAGAGCTGTTCAACACTATGTTCATTAATCTGGAAGGCCAGGAATCAGCTCCAATTTTTGGATATGTAGCCACTCACCCTTCCTTCTTACTTTTCTATTGCAGTATATTAGCTTGGGCTCATCAAGAGGAACCTGTTGAATTTCAGAGAGTCATGTGACATTCTGAATTCAGCCCAATACAGCTGCTGACATTCCACCTGAACTTTTATTTACCTGTACAGATATTAGACATTTGCTCTATTTATCTAGGAACAGTCACATAATGGTTGTTGCAGAGAATAGCAGTACTGACCATACTGCCTTGTAATGTTGTTGCTTATCGGTGATACTGAGTAATTACAGTAGGGCATTTTATATCTGACGTATTTTCACAAGTAATAAAAATTTATATTTCTCAAAAAGTTCTGCAGTGAATTATGAAAACTTACCTTGCACTATCAGATGCGTATCTTGTTGAGATTTCCACCTGAAATATATGAAGAAACTGCCTGTGACTTACAACTGATGAGACAGTAAATAAATATAATTGAATTAATGCCCACCAACATGTGATTGGCCCACAAAATGCTGTAAGTGAGGCTTGAAAATATTATTAAAGAGGACATGATAAACTGTTTCAGTTAATGAAACAGAATGTCAGTAAGAATTCACTCTCCATTTCCTCACTTTGTCTTCAGTTCTGTAAATATCTACACAAGCCAGTAATTTGGTTGTAGCCATACTTCCTACTAGACACTTCACAAAGAAAAGTGACCAAAACATCTTTCATCTGTCATGTACATATGTATTGTGTAAGATTTTCATTCTTTTTTTTTTATTATGAAAAGTGAGAGATGAATCGATCATCATAAGTGACACAGTTGGGCCTTTGTGCTCTGGCCAGCCCAGACCAACTTGCAGAGGTGAGGAGTGACTTCTAAACCCAACCGTAAGTTCACACTCAGAACTACATACACGCTTGGACCATTAAATATACAAACATTAATCAATATTGGCAGATTCAAAATACTTTCAGACATTGTAAATGGACAAGTTAAAACTGGCGTTACAAAATAGCATGTTCACAGATGAAGAAATACAACATTCAGAGAACTATAGATTTTTCAAAGAGAACACAGGGAAGAAATTCGTGAAACTCCTCCAGTGCTAGGCTCTGCATTTATAAATGGCGAATCTACTTTGCAATCAGTAGCAAATTTTTTATTACCTCCAGAAAGACTCTCTCCCTGCCATAATTCAATATTTAGATGAGAGGTACACAATAATTAATGCACATGCAATAATAAATCAGGGTAACAAGAACAATTCAGAAAGTAAAACAGTCCTGAGAACAGTGTTGAGAAGCATCTGATGAAGTGCTAGAGGAAAACATAAAAATTTTATTAAATTTTTATCCTCAGACTATCAGAGGATGCAGATGAGAACATTTTCTGCATAAAAGTGCTATTACATATATTTATTCACAACTGGAATTTTGACTTATGCCATTCTCCAGTGACATTTTACTATAAACTACATCAAAATTATTAAATGTCATAACTAGTGCTTAGGGAGTGGATATTAAGACGTGCAGTATGACATGACTGAAAGAAATTAGTACATGAAGTACTACCATTGTCTGGACATACAGATTATGAAGACTCCTGTCTTTTGATGAATATGCAATTTGTGAACATGGTTAACACAAGGAAAGTATTACCTCAAAAGAATTATAAAGGATTCAGATGTCACACTGGGCTACCACTTGAGAATTGTACAGCTGCCAAATTAATTTTGAACAAATACTTTCCATAACAGTCCAAGGAGAAAATGTTTATGTCTGCCTGACTGTGGATGTAAGAAAAAAGGAAAAGTGGTAAGAAAAAGACATTTAGCTAAATTGTTGGCAGATAACCCCCCCCCCCCCCCCCCATACACCACTAAAAAGACACGAGGTCAACAATAATATGATTTGAGAATATCAGATAGCTTATGTGCCAATAATGAAGCACAATTCCAAGAAGGTGATGATTTCCAGAGTCGGACATAGATACCTGTTGAAATTGACTATTATCACTGAATCATAAAAGTAAGATTCCTGGCCTGTAATAAGAGATAGCCATGTTCACAGAAGATTAAAAGAAATTCCATGAAAAGTTCAAGGAGAAAACAACACTAACAATCCCAAAATAGGAGATATATTAGAGATAGCTTAGGGCAGGATGGTCCTCTGAAGGGCAAATTGTTAAGGACTAAAGGAGCAAAATACTATTGGAATACATCTGTAAACTTTTAGAAGGCTTATAACTATAAAGCAAGACTGCTTTTATTCAAACTTCTTACAGAATCTGAAATACAGAAGACAACACGGGTCTTCTTAAAAAAACTACAGCCTCGTTTGAGATAACAACATACTTTAGCCAAGGCAAAGGACTAACTCCATTCTTCTTTCAGACCATACTAGAAAAGTGAACATTGAACACATGGAGCAGTTGTCAGAATCCAATACCAGAAATTGAATACTACTTGGTTAGAAAATGGATGTCAAAATTGTCTGTTCAACTTTTGTAGATAATTTAGCAATACTCACAGTGTAGAGAAAGCACAAAACAGAGAGAAAGAAAAACGGTAGGAGAAGCATGACTACTCGTCTCCTCTGGTAAGAAGCAGTGGTGGGTAACAGGACTGCAATATCCCAATCAAATACGAAGTATCAGGGGAAGAAAAATTTAAGGATCTATGAGAACTCATGTAGCCGAATGGTGGGGAAAATGGAGCCACAAAAGGTAGACTATGAAAGATGGTCTTTGGATTTCTGTTAACAGAAGATGTTTACAGTAAAAATTCTTTCTCCAAAATTGCAGAACCTCCAACTTGCAAGGCAGTCATTTGGCCAGAATACAGATCTGACTCACAAACACTAATTTTAGAATCAACAAATGATAGAGAAAATTATGAAAAAAGAAAAGATATTAGGAAACAGAACACCAGTACAAACATTTAAATTCAGAAACAATACAGAAGTATAGATAAATATGTACGAAAATAACTGGAGACAAAATTTGGCAAAGAAAGCTAATGAATCTTATCATACTAAAAAGAAAAACTGTGCAGAAGTACTAAAAACTTAAGAAGAGAACTCATTGGCTTACAGAACTGCACCAAGACCTACAAGAAACTTGTATAAATAAGCAAGAAATTTAAAACCAAATACAGAAACAGAATTGAGTTGATAAATACTCCACAGCAAAATAGTTCCAAAAAGAGAAAATAGAAACTGGATGTCACCTGAGTGGAAACAAGAAAGTGTACAGATGAAGGAGTAGTATAAAGAAATGTAAAACCTTAGCTGGCGTGTAATTGAGAAGGGAAAAAAAATATTGTTCCACATTTCTAATACCATCTCAGTAAAGCACAGCAATTGTATTTGTACTGCAAACATATTACAGCAAGCAGGTCAAAGTGTCTCTGCAAATATGCAGGGAACAGTATTTGGAGTGTTTTGTTAGGTTACAGCAGTTCTCAGAAATACTTTGCAGTTGTGTTATGCTGCCAGTACTGCTTGCATGCAGTCACAAAAGAGCAACACATGTATGTGTCATTCCAGCAAGAGCTTCAAGCTGCTGTGGTTACATATCTAGTGAACAAGCAAGATCATACAACAATGTAAGTATATAGTGACTTACCAAACGAAAGTGCTGGCAGGTTGATAGACACACAAACAATCACAAACATACACACAAAATTCAAGCTTTCACAACCAACGGTTGCTTTATCAGGAAAGAGGGAAGGAGAGGGAAAGATGAAAGGGTGTGGGTTTTAAGGGAGTGGGTAAGGAGTCATTCCAATCCCGGGAGCGGAAAGACTTACCTTAAGGGGGAAAAAAGGACAGGTATACACTCGCACACAAAGACACAAGCAGACATTTGTACAGGCAAATGTCTGTGTATGTGCAGATGGATATGTGAGTGTGTGCACGCCAGTGTATACCTGTCCTTTTTTCCCCCCTTTCATTCCAGTCCCGGCGTTGGAATGACTCCTTACCTTCTCCCTTAAAACCCACATCCTTTCGTCTTTCCCTCTCCTTCCCTCTTTCCTGATGAAGCAACCATTGGTTGCGAAAGCTTGAATTTTGTGTGTATGTTTGTGTGTCTATCAACCTGCCAGCACTTTCGTTTGGTAAGTCACATCTTTGTTTTTAGATATATTTTTCCCATGTGGAATGTTTCCCTCTATTATATTCATAATGTAAGTATATATATATAGATAATGATCCAAAACACACCTCTGTCAATTTTCTAAGAAATTCTTTTCAGACCAAAACCAAACTTTTTGAGTGCCTAAGACAGAGCCTGGATCTAAATTCAAATGATTGACACAGAACTTTTCTCATTTAACATTGAAACACCAACAAATATACACTTAATATTTTGCTGTGGTGAACTATATTCCTCCCATGCCACGAGAAATGCCACTAATCTGCTATCCATTGGGAATACCTTTCTGTGAGAGTAAGCTAACGACTGTAAGGCAGTATTTAAATTCACATTATACAACTTTTGCACTAGTAGCTTTGAGGAATTTTAGGACTTTTCCAAGGTCAGTGCCATGAGAGCAAGTAGAATTTTTGTCACACATTTAAATATACTCATAAACTCACTGATGAACAAAATATGAATGTGGCCAAAATAAGCGAGGAACAGAAATAAACAAAGGATTCAACAAATGAAATATTCTAACTCTGCTGACCATTGTCTCAAAAAACCAGATTTATAGCTAACTGCTAATTTGTCACTTCCCAGCTATAAAATATTATTCACAAATATTACATAAAAAACCACTAAAATTCAATTCATCACTAATATATCAATTTTTATAAACACTGATTACAGTAACACTAAATTGTACTACTGGTAAGCCAAAACTGCCACAAGCATAACCAATACATCAAACTGTACAGTGAATACATAAATTGTCTGGAACTCAACTGGATCCAGGGTATCTAAAATTTGACAAACTACTCGATTAATTTGACCAGAGCTAAATATACTCCACACTTCCATACACAAAAAGACAGCATATTTTACACTACACCTTTACCTTTATCCTTAGTGAATGTGTCTTAAGTACTTTTTTTGACAAATTAACTATTATGCAGTATGAGATCAAGATATTTCCACTTCAAATGGTTGTAATTCATACTTGGTATGTGCTACATAGTAACCAAAAACACCATGTAAATGAGCAGGAAATTATTATCTCACCTGATATGATACACTTGTTCGTATAGAAATATTTTCTTGTATTTACTTATTTTGACAGTTGCATATGATGGCAGTTTGTCATGTTTTCACTGATATTTAATGTAGTATTTATCTTAGAAGGTTTCATAAGGTTCTAAAGTGACCAGCATGAGGAGGTGCTTATCTCAAGCCAGGCTTCACAAAATCCTCACTAGAGTACCAACTAATCCAGAAGGTACATTGAGGAAGGAGGACGGGAATATACAAAGACAGCATACGAGACACTGGAACTCCTCCGCAAAACTTACTTTCCTCAATATGCTCTGGCTGATAACATAGACCAGAATGTGACCCCTGAAAGACAATGGTTCTCAGGCACCCTCGTGATGACTGGGTGTTGTGTGATGTCCTTAGGTTAGTTAGGTTTAAGTAGTTCTAAGTTCTAGGGGACTGATGACCATAGATGTTAAGTCCCATAGTGCTCAGAGCCATTTCAGCCATTTTTCTCAGGCGCTCTAAGAGAGGACTGGGAATTGGCTAAGGAGTGTGACAATTTCAGTAAAATCCAGTGGGCAGTGGGAACATTCTAACTGTTCAAGCCACCTGGCCCAGATGGCATCTTTCCATCTCTCTTGAAAAAGAGTAAGAGTCCTGTGCAGGTTATTCAGGGTTAGCCTAGCAGCAGGAGTCATTCCCAATGCCTGAAGGGCAGTGAAGGTTGCTTTATTCCAAAGCCAGGGAGAATTGATCATAACAAGGCCAAGGATATGAGACCAATGAGTCTGGTTAATGTATATGTTGGGGAGAGGAGGTTAACTAGGGCTCCTGCGCATTCAAACCCCAACACACACGACCAGGTATATCAAATGAGACAGCTCTCCATCTATTTGTTGGGAGGGTGGAGAAAGCACTTTGCTTTCAAGAAATAGCCCTCTGCATCTTCCTGGACATCGAGGGGGCTTTTAGTAATTCAGCCTTCGATGCCATGGTTAGGGCTGCGAAGGTGCATGACCTACTGACCTCTATATGTGGGTGAACTAGGGCCACACTTAGTGGAAGAAGGGTGGAGGCCACAATAATGAATGAAATGGCAATTAACGCCACTAGAGGTTTTCCACCAGGAGAAGTTTTGTCCCTTTTGTGGAATCTAGTGGTGAATGAACTCATTTAGGAACTAAATTCCAGTCAATGTTTTTGCCAAGGATAAGCAGATGACCTTGTCATAGTAATACTTGGCACAAGGTGCGCTTGACATTGTGGAAGACTGGTGCATTAAACAGGATGTACAGGTTAATCCCAAGAAGACTGATGTATCAATCACAAAGAAACATATACAACACTCAAGTTGGAATGTAAAGCTTTTCAATGAAACCCTACCTGTGAAGTGGATAGTGAAATATCTAGGGGTAATCTTAGCTGAGAAACTAACATGAATTTCTCACATTAAGATTATCTGCTGGAAGGCGAATTGTACTCTAGTGAGTACCAGAAGGGCTTATGGCAAAAACTGGGGCATAAGACCCTGAGGTATGCACTGGATATACACCACAGCAGTTAGACTTAGGATCTCCTATGGGACCGTATTGTTGTGGAAGAAGGTAGAAAATCAGGTTGCAGCTAAGGAGCTTGCTAAGGTAAAGAGACTGGCCTGGTTAGCCATAACAGGGAAAATTAGTAGCACACCAACTGCTGAGATGGAAGCCATGCTGGACATGCCTCCACTACACCTTTGGGTTTAGATGAAGGCAGCAGCTGATGCATACAGACTCAAAACTGGTAAAAACTGGATCTCAATGGGACACACACACCAACACACACACACACACACACACACACACACACACACACTAAATCAGTAAGTGGGGCAAATATATGAATGGCTGGAGAAATGCAGACCAACTACATAATAACTCCAACTGCTTTAACAAGCCTAACAATATAATAATTGGAAGCAGAGAGCAGTGCAAAAAGCAGTTCGACACCATATGGGTAGAAATCAGACCAAGGTGCTGGGGTCGGGGTGTCTCAGATTCAGCGAAGACTGGAGGGCATCATCACTCTAGGAAAACTGGCCTTGGTATTCCAAGCTGAAATTACTGAAATCAGGGTGTGTGTGTGTGTGTGTGTGGAGGAGAATATACATAGTTGCTACAAGGACCGTAGTATCTATTCAGCCAGGCAGCCTTGAAATCATTGGTAGCTCCTGCAAATAGATCTAAGATTATTGTAGTATGTCACAGTGCTCCGGTGGAGCTAGGGGAAGCAATAGGGTAAACCTAATGTGGGTCCCTGGCCACTCAGAGATCGGTGGCAATGAACAATCCTAAAGACTGGCCAGGATGGGGGCAAAGACTCCATTCATTAGACCCTAACCTGTCCTTACAACCACCACGACTATGATCAAACTAGAACTACAGAACTGGCTTACAAGATAGTACATAGAATACTGGAGCAAGGTCTATAACCAAAACATGGTAAGATAATTATGCCAAAGCCATGTTTTAAAAGAAGCTCTATAATCCTAGGCTTGAACAGGAAAAATATTAAACTTATGGTTGGGATGATGACCAGCCATGAGAATTTCAAATAACACCTACATACCACAGCAAGAGGGGCAGAAATTTCGGGGCAACTAGAAGTGGAGAAATTGTGTCTAACAAAGAACTGGTAAAGGGACTCCTTGCACTACCTAAGGGCACTGGTTGGCTTTACTACATACACAGGGAGCAATCCACACAAACTGTTTCAGTGCAGGCAGTGTCAGGTTAGATCAAAGCTGTTTTAGCTTCCCTGCCAAAATCAAACCAAATCAATCATCCTTAGTGAATTTGTGTTTAGGTATTTTTTTGACAAATTGACTATTATGCAGTGAGATCAAGATGGGCCGAGTTCAATTGGTTGTAATTCACACTTGGTATGTGCTACATAGTAACCTAAAGCGCCATGTACATGAGCATAAAATTATGATCTCATCTGATATGACAAACTTGTTTGTAGAGAAATATTTCCTTAGATTTGCTTATTTTAACAGTTGAATATGATGGCAATGTAACGTTTCTTCACTGATATGTAATGTAAAATCAATCTTAGAATGTTTGGTAAGCCTCAAAGTGAACATCATGGGAAGGTGCTTATTTGAAGTTGTTTAGTTTCAACAATAACAATGTACTTTCGATCACTGTTAGTTCGATTTACTTTTGTAAGATGCTTTGGAGCTGACTAGCATTGTATGGTTTCTTGAGGTTTTAAATAAGCAGTGCTTTTGTGCCTCATGCCCTTTGGTAATATATTTGTGTTTTTCACACAGTCTGGGCTGGTGAACAGTTTCTGTTAAGCCTGCGCAAGTTTTGACAGTAGTTGAACTGAAGTCTCTGGGCAGCCAACCAGTTGTGCGACTTAAGTTCTCTAAAATTGTATGGACGATATGATTTTGAGCAAAATTTGAGGATTTTCACATTTTCTCATTGTTGTATGTTTTGTGACTGAAGAACTTTCACTTTGTGCAGCTGATAGTTCTCTTTTGTGTTGAACTTTGATCAGACAGTGACACAGCGTGAAAAATGAACTTATATTGACCCAAAGTTGGAACTTAGATTTTAGTTCTGATTTCAAAGTAGCTTATGTAACTGGGGAATCTGTCAAATATTATTCACATAATTGAACTGCATTATTATCAGTCTGAAGTGTTCAACCTTGCTATGTGAACCTATATAATTCAATTTAATGATTTTAAGTATGGCTATTTCTACTTTTGAGTCTTACATTGACAGTATACACCATTCAACTTAACTTTGCCACTGCATTTACATTTCCTTATTTAGTTTTCACTGCATTTAAATTCAGTTTAAACAACATGTTTAAGTATACATTAACTATTGCAATATATGCCTAACTTCATACTTTTAGATGTTGCTTGACTGACAAAATATAGTGTAGACAGCTGGTGGTTTTAACAGGGTAGATACTCAGTGGTGGATGGCTGTGACCCATGCATGGGACTGTAGAGGTACATTCCAACATCTGATTTGGTCACTAGCCTGAAACTCAGTACATCATAGGACCAAATTCACAACATTAACATTACACGTCTTGAATGAAATTACTCAGTAAGGAGTAAGCTCACAGTGTCAGTAGCTGGACTGAAACCATCATCAGTGACCCTACTGTCACACAAACTGAAGGTAACAGATAATACAAGGCCAAAAAATTCAATTTGCTCTTCCAAAGTTATTTTATCGTGGAATATTGTAATGGAGTTCCTCCTTTCAGTACCGGTATAAACATCAAAATGACAGATTTTGAGATGATCAATAACTGTTGATTTTATACTGTGTAACCACTTAATAGAAAAAAGGCACCTGGACCATATGAGATGGCTGTGTAATACTGCTCATATTACAATGAACTACTTCCTTCTCTAACAGCAGCATATCATATGTCTCTGAGCCCATGAAAGTTTCCTAGTGATTGGAAGAAGGCACCAGTCAATCGCATTCTCTATCTGTGTCACCTGATAGACGCACATAATCATAGCAAAATGAACCATGTGCATGAATAACGCTGAAGGGCACATTTTGGACTTTTTAGGAAATTGACAAAAACCATTAATAGTAATGTAATAGCAGATATGTGTTGTTTGAAGATGCAGACTGTTGAAAATACTTGCTTGTACTTTTTAAAATTGCACTAAGGGTAGGTTTTAGAAAATAGATAACTATTGTAACAGAAAAACAGTGTATAGCAACTGATATACAACATTACTGTATAATCACACTCAACTATAAGGTTACCTAGAGTCTCAAAGTTTTAAATAGGAAAATTATAACAAGACACAAACGGATTTTTATTGTAAACCCATTACTTTGGTCTTAAAATAATAGAACATGAGTTTGTTATCAAGTGGAGACCGAAAGCTGGCACATTACACTCATAATGTTTTTTATAATTTTGATTCCATGTATTTCGTCACATCCAATAGATCACTTTTCTTCTCCTTACAAGTTTCAGTACCCCATTGTAGAGCAACCAAAAAGCAAAACGCAACAGAATTTCTTTTACCTCATGTTCACACCCACATTTCAAAATGAAATGTCTTCCACATGGATGAAGCATCCTTATGCCTCAAGGATTGTCACTGCATAACTTAAACCAGAGCACACCAGTAATTTTTAAAGCATGTGGTGTTTTGATAACCAGCTCAACAGATCCTATGCCCTTGAAGTCTTCCATCGTCTTCTGAATGGTCAGTTTTGAAAGTTCAACAGAGGTCTAAGCTGTGACATGCTTCCATTCTAAAGGAGCCATAACTTTTAACACTTTCTTTTCTCAATCATAGCGAAGTTCCTGTCACAATGTAGGAAACTGTGACTTGAACATAATAACTTTTTATGTTTTTTCACACAGTACTTGCA